>NC_141556.1:205378310-206006525 GCF_036417535.1 Chlamydotis macqueenii
TGGGGTGACCTATAATACCTTAACACAAAATTCTTCATAACCCACCTCCCTCCTGAGCCAGTTAGCTGCACATGTCAAATGACACTGCACAAGCAATGCACAAAGACTTTAACAAAAAAATATTAAAGAATCCCTTACCTTTTAGTCAGAATAAGTGACAGATAACAGGCATGAGAAACTCAGTTGGCAGAGTTGCTGCATATATTTCTCTGCGGACTTCTCTTTCGTGGTCCCAAAAGAACTGAACATTAAAAAAACTCCAGCCTGCCTGCTTCATTCTTCAGCAGCGGAGATACATGCTGTCACGGTAACGCGAAAAAGCAAGAAGAACTACAGATCTTAGTTTTTAAAGCCTTCGTGCTTACAGGGAAGAAAAAGAGGGAGCAGGGAAAAGAAGGAACAGAGCAAACACTTTTCTAAGAGAAATCTGGTCTTGGCTGTAGAAGTACCCACAGCATAGAATCATTCAGTTTGAATTTCCCTGCTTGCAAGCTCCTTGGGAAAAATAAAAAAAAATAATAAAAAAAAAAAATCCGTCTTTAGGGAACAAAAATCAAATGCATGGATGGGGGGAAGGGAGAGGAGGAGGGTACTGCTCCTATGTGACATACATATGGAATGAGCATTAGAACAATGCTGACAGGACAGCTAAGCAACTGCACTCTGGGGCAGCAGTTTTCAAAGCAGGGCTTTTGCAGCTTTGCAGAAAGGAGAAGAAAACAATTACATTAAAAAAAAAGCCCTCTGCAAAGGGGAAAAAAAAAAAGAAAAAGGAAAGAAAAATAATAGAAAAGAAAGGAGCTGTTAATTCAAGAAGAACTACCAGACACAAAAAAAAAAAAAAAAAAAAAAACAAAAACCACAAAAACAAAAAGAGTTGCCTAATTTCTGCAAGGCGGGGAGTGGGTGGGAAAT
This sequence comes from Chlamydotis macqueenii, assembly GCF_036417535.1. NCBI lineage: Eukaryota > Metazoa > Chordata > Aves > Otidiformes > Otididae > Chlamydotis > Chlamydotis macqueenii. The sequence continues at coordinate 205,379,226 of NC_141556.1, forward strand.
GCCGCGACTGCTTCCCAGCGATGCAAGCAGAAGCCTTGATGTCTAGTGCACTTACATTTTATGCGGCGCACAGTGGGTCCCCTCCTCCCCGCCTGCCTCCCTCCTTTCCTCCCTCTCTCCCCCCCTCCCTCCGCCCTCCCTGCCTAGGAAGCTCTCCTTCCCAGGAGACAAGAATTCCAGTGGACCCAATTAACACTGTACTTTGCTGGCTCCTTGGTATGATCGATATTAAATAAGCTGAGTTTTAGCAGTGCTGAAAAATAAAGCAGCCATGTAATGTGTGGCTGATGGAGGCTGCGGTGCTTTCCCCCCCTACTTCCCTACTCCCCCAGCCTCGAAACCATCCAACGCAGCGGAAAAAAAAAAACATTTTAAAAAGCGTCAGCCAGCGCCAGTGACACAAGCTGTATCAGAGATTTTGTTAGAAACTTGATGGAAGCTGGACATCGGTTGCTCATTTCACTAGCTTCAGCAGTACTTTATTAAAGTGGATTTACAAATCAATGGAAGGAATCCAACGGTTCACAAACAGGCTCTTTCATCAGGTCCGCTGCCTGGCCGTACAGGAAGTTTGCTGAAGGGGTCTGGGGGCTGTTTCACCAGCACACTTGTTTTCAGTGGACTCCCAACAACATGACTTGTTTGGTTTGGTGAAAGAAATGCAGTAAGAGGTTCACTGCTTTAAGAGAACGCAGCCTAGCGTGTTTACGGCTTCATTCCCGCAGCACGTGCGACAACGCACAAATTGCAAATTATTTTAATTTGAAGGGGGAAATGGTTGGGAGGCAGTAACCTTCTTTGGTCCTGTTTTCCCTGATCTATCAATCACAGATTGCCATGTAAAAACAATCTACCACAGGCTCTCTCTATAGAGGAAAAGCAATTACTAGCATTAACTCTTGCCGTTGCAAATTAATACAATACAGTCCACGACTGATAGAGTCTGCCTGCAAGCCATTAATCTAAGAACAAATGGCTGGTTTGCTTAAATCCAACTGGTCTGAAATTCTCATGTTAAGAGCTCCCCTTCCCCGTTCCATATTTCTGTTTGTGTTTGTGAAACTCAGTGGAAATAAAAAAAACCTGTATTTATTTGCTGGGGCCAGGACAATTCCAAGCTAACAATATCCATCAGTGAACCTGCCTATAAATACAGGATATCACCACCAGTAACTGCTTTTCCTCTTTTGTTTCTGGGGTGTCCATAATCTTCAAACCAAACCCAACAAATAGCACTGAGCAAGATCCTTGACTGAACAGCTGGGTTGACCAGTGACTTGAATCCATCTTGTTAAATTAATGCGAGATTGCATTTCCATACAAATAAGATCAATTAGAAATACTCGTAAAACCATGCTACCAAAGGCAGTGAAGAGTTAAATTAATTAACTCAAAGAGCCTCCAATTAAATCATGTTAAGGTTATGATTCTCCCTCTAGCTGAGGGAGGAAAAAACCCAACAGCTGGACAAAATACTACTAGTTAGCAGCTACTATTAGTAGCTCCAAATGCCACATTGTTCGTCAGAAATTCTTTATGGTGCCTAGTAAGGCTTCACAGTTAGATAAATGTGGAGCATGCAGAAATCCCGAGCAGTGGTCAACCATCCCAACTGATATCACAAACCAAAGGCCTGTTTACATGGGAAGACAGCAAAGAGTGCAGGTAAATTGTTCATAGAATCATAGAATGGTTTGGGTTGGAAGCGACCTTTAAAGGTCACCTAGTCCAACCCCCCTGCAAGGAGCAGGGACATGAAGTCCATGTTTCTTGAGCTACATTAATTCCAGGCTCCTGAACTCCTGATGAAGATGCTGCACTTTACAGATGTTGACTTCAAAAATACAATCTAGCTGACATGTTTTTTTGGTGCAAGAGGGTCATGGAAGAAGTACCCCTGAGTAACACCGCACTAAGCAGGGCAATGCTGGGTTGCAATTTGAATTAGAGAGGAAAACTCAAAAACTTTCATAGGAAATCACCAAAAATGATGCAGATCTTCATGCTTCATAGTCGTTACTGACCCAGCACCGCAGCATGGCAAACATACTGGATTTGAAATGAGATACAGAGGAAACTGATAATACCAACCTGAAGGTCCAGAGTCTGCAAAATTGCATTCCCCTTTCACTCCCCTACTCTAAATTAGGTGGCAATGTCAATTAGTTAAAGTGTCCCTGAAAGTGGCCTCAACTTTGTACAGAACGCTTCTCTTTGCAAAGGGATCAAAGCACTTGGCAAGTGCTTTGGAATCCCGTCTGAATGAAAGAACATATGCATTCCATCTGCCATAGAAAACGTGCCCACCTTCCATGAAAGTATGAGACACAAAGCCAAGCTCCAGCCAGGACAGCTGCAAGGCTCCATGAAAGTCTTGCAAAAAAAGGGAAATACTCTCAAAGGGCACCCAGCAATGGTCCCCTTCCCCACAACTAGTCATGAACTGTTGATGACTTCAAGTCCCATCTGAAAAAAAGGCAGGGTAAACTCACCCCGACAAAGAAATTATTTTCACAGGAATACATTGTAATAAGGATAGAATCCACTGAATACATCCCGGCTGAAAAGGTCCAGTGGGTAGCTGCATTTTGGGAAAGGTTGAGCTTTAGAGCCGCAGAGGGGATCGTAAGCGCTCTTGGAATCCATAAATGATCCATCAGTCGATCTGTCATCTCAACACTCCTAGGCAGTAGGGAAGTCTTTATTATCCCCATTTTAGAGATGATGATTTGAACACTGAAAGCCTAAACTGCCTCCCCAAGGGGATGCAAGAAGTGCTGGAGAATAGCAGGGAACTGATTCCGGGCTTTTCAAGTCCCTTAACTGAGAAGACTGTTCTTGTTTCAAACACAAGCAACTGAATTTGACATATTTTGAAAGTCAAGCTATTTGTTCCTTAAAAAAAAATACCAGCATCATTCTAGTCTACTCTTAAGCACGAATTAAAGTACAGTTCATGGTATTTAAGGAGCTCCTGTGCTGCTTAAGAAATCTGCATGTATATGCACTGACAAGTTTTATTCCAAATCAAAATTTGTAATTCACATTATTTTACTAGAATATAATTTAAATATCATTCCATAATTAGAATTACAGTTCCAATTTGGTAGGGCATTTCAAGCCAGTGGGTAATTGCACAGGACACCTTTTATGTCTGGAGAATAATGGATAGAAAACATTTGTCAAAATAAGCAAGTATGCCAGCATTAGACCAGGTTATCAGTTAAAGAAAAAAATCTTGAGTGCCACAGTGAAGGTCCCAGTCCCTAGCTACCAGCAGAACAACTCTTGCTGCTACTGGAGGCAGGGAAAGAAGGGTGTGTTGCCAGCTGTAACCTGGTCAAGAGGCTCCTATAAAGGGTCTCCCATGCATGGATGACCCCGTGAGCTGCCTGTGCTGCCTGGTGATCCCACTCTCCCACAACAGTGCATGCACACCTGACCTGATGCAAACGGTCCTTGAAGATCAGCATCACCCAACACATGAGCCCACCAATGCTGACACCATCAGAGCTGATGCCAAAAACATAATGTACAAAACAGCACATTTTTATCTTAATACATTTTGGATGAAGAACATATGCTTGTGCTGTTCTTGGTATTTGCTTTATTCACATGAAAGCCAACTCTATGTAAGTTGTAAAGAGCGCCTAACAGAAGTCCAAGCTGGAAAGATGTATCAAAGAAAAAGAGCTGCTACCAAAAGAGAAAGAATTCAGTATTTACTACTCAAGAGCGGGAACTAATGTCTGCTAACGGGGCAGTACCGTATGACCCAGAGGAAAAGCTATGAAAATTTTTCTCTGTTCTCCTTCAAAAACTATATTGACAAGTGCCAGCATTTACAATGCTCTTTGGAGAACTCTAAGCTATCCAGGCGCTCCTCAAGAACCTATGACTGAAATTGCACACATAGGAGATCAGCCGTGTAAAGATACACGGTGTGACACAATTTGTAGCAGCTAATCCACTTTATTACAGGCATCGTCAACCCTGTTCATTATCTAAATCTTCCAATTCAACTGTTCTTAAAGACTACAGCCTTTGGCACTATTTAAAGTTGCTTACTTTTTTTTTAATACACTCATTTTTATTATTAAAAGACAAATAAATGGGTAGATTTTTCTCTCTTCCATTATATTTGGTTTCATATAGTACAATGAATACTAGAAATTACAAAAGAAAAATAAAAACATTTAACTAAATAAACCCTGGCTTCAAAACATCAATACTTGAAAACAGAAACAAGGGTGAACACATGGTGATGTGGTCTTTGCTCAAGAATGCGAAAAAATGTCTATGGATATTTTCAATTTTTACCAAATGAAGGGGATGTATATCAGGTTGCAGAGCTCTGGATTACAAACATTTTCAAGAGAGGATGATTCATGTTAATCTACATCAGTAGGCTTGGAGGTTTTGCTTTGTTCTTTTTAATTTCTAATTACATTTTGGTAGCAGAATAAACAGAAAGAACATATCAAGCCAGAAACAAAAACTAAAATAAAATAAAGGAAAAACAACCTTTTAAGGCACTTAACATCAGAGAAGGTTAGTCAGCCAATTACGATTTATAACTGCACAATAAACCATGGGGAGGTTCAGCTGACTAATGCTCTGCACCATTATGCAGCGAGTACCAAAGATGAAAGGCCAATTTCCCATTTGAAAATTGGGTTTCAGCAACATGCAGCCACCGGTCTGTGAGGCTGGCTGATTACCTCCACGGTGGCATCCATCACAGAGGCCGAGCAAACCCGAACGGAGCCACAGCACTCGTCGCATCCCCTTCCATGCCCGAGCTCTCTGGGAGGTGTCCATACCCCCCAGGTAGGCACGAAAGGAACACTGCATCAAAGCCACCGTGCTCCCACCGTGCAGTCCTGATCCAGGAGAACTGGTATTTGAGAAATCTTGTTTCAACCCTCATGCTGCCAACAAACTCTCCAAAGGTGAGATCTGCAGAAGTGAGTTTTGTAGCGTGAAACCAGACCCTCGCAGAATTTTCCACCACAAAAGTGCCAGCAGGCATGTACACGGTTCACATAAGGTCTCTCCAGCACCCATATTTTGTTCCTGAAGCTTATTTGGGTTCTGACATCCCAAAACAGAGTTTGCAAATATGCAAGCTCTTGAAACCATTGCACTACCTCAATTCCAGAGCTGAGGACTCTGCGTCCCTCACAGTTGAGGTGTTTGATTTACACGGTGGAGGCAAAGTGAATGGAGAGTGTAGGGGGCCCTTAATCAGGCTTCTAAGCACAACAGAGGAACGGGTGTTCAAATACACCAGCATCGCTAGTGTTTCCTATCAATCTCAGCACTCCTCCCAGCTCAATATGAACAATTTCTGCACTGTCTTCTTAGGGTGCCTGATTTTCACTGCTGACTACAAAAGCAATTGATTTCAGCTCACCAAATGGTGGATCTAATTAGCTGGATCTAATTTTATCATCTTTTAACTTCTTAGTCAGTTGGTACAAACCAGACCCTCCTGAGAAAGGTCCTGCAAAACAAGATAGAGCACAAATTTAAAAAGCAGTAGCTATTTCTCACCATTCCCACCAGAGATGCTCTTGCTCTGTACTAGGAAGGTATCGATGCTGTACCCAAAATCTAACTGCAGCACAGACAAGCAAACCTAAACTAATCTTAAACAAGACTGAACAGCAATGCTATTCACTCCAGTCAAGCCACAAATATCAGCACAGACCACATAAATCTAATCAAGACCAAGGAGACACTGACCACTGGCCGTACCATGATAAAGCATCTGTTACTCTGGCTTCACGGCAGCCACCACCACGCAGGCAAGCCTGGTTAAAGCTAGCTAAGACACTTTTCACACTTCAGACTGTAGCGTTAGAAATATCTGTAATTTACTGGGGAGGAAGGAACTCCTTCCAGAATGAATTGAACGGAAAAAAAAAAAAATATTTTTGGAAGAAATCCATACCTCTTGACTTTAAGTGCTTAGTTGCTCCCGAGGCTACCACAGGTAGTGCAGGGCAGCTTCTGGGGCACCTGCCTGGCCCTGCTGAGTGCACGGCCAACCTGGGACAATGCTGCTGCCAGCTTGATGCAGCCCATCCTACCACGTGTTTAGGGTTACATGTTACGTTTCCCACCCCTACCCCTGATCCTGCTCAAACATGCAGTATAAACGTTCGCACTGAGCAGTAACACAGGGCACCTCTTCTCAAACAGCTTTCTGATCCAACACCTCCAGTTGATTCTCCTAGTGTAGACTGAGTTATCGTGCTTTGGTTCCTCCTCTGCAGCAAGGAAACCTTCCCCTTTGCTCCGGTTTGGCAGCTTTAGGGTGAAGCTGGCTCAAAGGCAAAGAAAGAGCTGTATCATAACATGTAGCCAAAAGAGCCCCCATGTTGATCAGGGCACACCAGCGATCATCTACTGGAAAACCAACAACATGGGCCCAGAGAGTGGAGGGAAAATAAATACGAATAAAAGCATTACAAGTACCCAAGTAAATTGCTATGTGGTGGTCTGTGATTGCACAGAGAAAAACCCAGCTTACATGATGATATGGCTCCACAGCTAATTTTGGTTACTGATACGTCAGGCCTTTCTATAGGATATTGGCACACAACGTGGAATATATTTTAAGTGTCACTTTGCTTGAATATATACCTCCAACACATGCTAATAACAGTTTAAATGTAAAACCCTGCCACGTCACAGCTGCTCACATCTATTACTTCCGAAGACAGAAAGTAACTGCTAAGCACCGTTCTTCAGAAATGGAGAGAGAATGTGGGAAAAGAGATGGATGGATTTGGCAAGAGATCGCAAATGCCTAGGATTTCTGTCTCCCGCTCACTGCAAGCTCGCATACTTTACTCCTTCTCCAGTTTTATTTTAGCAGCAACTTTTCTGAGCATCTTTTGCAAGCCAGCTCAACCCAGCACAAAGTGTGTTGGCACATCTCACCACTGCAACCTCGTCATTGCGGTCTAACGGTCAAAATCCTAATCAACTGACATTTTCAGAATATACACTGTAGTTGAAAGCACTCCCTGTTAGGCACGGACAACTCCTCTGGTCTTCCTCTGGTAACATACAACTTGCAAAGGGGCCTTCACGCACACCAGGAGGCAATGACTTCTTGTTGTACTGAGCACACCTTCTCATTTCAGGGGCATCTCTGATGATCAAGTTGTAGTTCAAATATATTAGTCCCAGACTAAACAGGCAAAATGACGACTCTCTCCTCTGAAGCTTTGTTTTCCACTGGTTTGGTATCGTTCTTCTCAAAGCTTTTTTTCCCTCTCCCCTCTTTTTTTTTTTTCCTCCATATAAATAAATACTTCATATTCTATGATTTGCCTGTACAGGCCTCAGTTATGCCTTAGAGAGAAAGGAAGAGAAAATAAATCGAGAAATCACTCAGAAATACCATATATTTCTCACAAGTTTCCAGCGTAGCCAGACTGATGGACCTGCTATTAGGAGGCAGTGGATTAGTGTAATTGCCTTACAGTTTTGACAGTTTCTGTCATCTTCAGAACAGATGTTCTCCGAGTTCTGCCCTATTTGCTAAATGCTATCAAGTGACAATTTCTATCCATTTCAGGGAGGACTCCTGAAGCGAACTGCATGGGTCTTTAAAGAGACCTGTGCTTAGGACTACTTCTTCAAAGGCTGCAAGGCTGGTTGCCATGGTTGCTGGAGGTTAAACCTGGCAGGGCTGATGTCTTTATCAAAGCCAAGCACCGGCTGTGGGAAGGAGCCCTGAAGGCTGTGGGTGCTCTACAAAAGCAACTTCAGGGCTAGAGGTCCTGGCAAAGGGAGGTGTAAGGGAGCATACCAAAGCATGCTGCACCTTGATAGAAAAAAAGGCAAATGGGATGGTTTAATCTTGGTGGACTGGCAGGAGTGAGGAACTACCCAGTAAAAGGGGAAAGTAATAAGGAATCAGGTATTCCCTTCCAAATTAATTTAAATGGAGATGACTCCAAGTTTGGTATAGTAACAGATAGGTATCAGCTCTTCAGTAATTCTGAGAGTAGGCAGCATTCATCAACATGGGCTTCAAATCCCACAGGCAGAGAGCATGGTAACTCAGAAGGTACAGTCTACTTCTCAAGGCAAATTTGAGCCAAAAACCTGGAGGACCTCCATACTGTTGATTTACTATCTCCAGCAAAGATGTAAAACCAAAGCCCAGGACAATCCACTATCCTTAGACAATCCCATGTTCTTGTTATAAGAGAGATGACTATCTGTAGCTTCATCCACTTCCCTAGCACATCTTCAACTCCCTACACCAACATAAGGAAGAAAGAAGAGCAGGAGTGGAGAAATTTTCGTTGCCCCCATTACACCTTGGGAAAGACAGTTATCTTTGTCCTAACCCAATTAGAACCCATCCTTCCTCAGCAAGTGGAAAGGTCAAGACCTGTCTCCTACAGGACAGCCTCACCGGACAGAGTAAAGAGCAGCATCACCTCCACCACACGTACCATGGCTCGAGTGCACTAGCACTCACCAGTCTAGGATGGAGACTTTAGCTTACACACTGCTATTATAGTCCAAACCAAGACTTTATGGCTCCTTAACACTGTTCCTGCTCTTTTACCCAGAATAAAAACGTCAGAGAAAAGAACACCCACGTCACTGTAGCATTGAGCCAGCTCCCATCCCATCTGAAGACAGTAAAACTCAGTGAAAATGTGACAAAAGTGTGAAGAACTACTGCCCACAATATCCATCACTATACAAAAGCAAGGACAGAAAAAGACAGAACAATCGGATATCACAGCATATCCTGTGAGGTTCATGTTGTGGCAAATGATGGAGAAGAGATCAGGGTTCACTATGTAGAAAGCACAGACTTTGGTTTGTTACTAAACTACATGCTACGTGAGTAATTGGGTTTATGGATGTTCCTGGCAGAGACAGAGGGGAACCCATCCTCTCAGGGCAGCTAAGTGCTTGACTTCTGTGCATTTTTATGTGTTTGTCAAACGCTTAGACACTACAGGCACTTAGAATCCTTTAAATAAATAAAATGCATTGCGTTAGTTCGGCGCAAAAGGCCCTCTATCAATGCATGTTAACTACTTTCAATGGAAATTATAACAGGATATGGGCATCAGTGCAGCCAAAAGAAAAGCCTAATAAAAATAGGGTAAAAGGGAGAGAGAGGAGGAAATGTAAGGCTGACAGAACTGCAGCCTGAAAGAAATCAGGACAGTAGATCTGAGAATAGCTCAGATCACAAGAGAGGGAGAAAAAGCACCTCCCGTTTTACTACGATTGGGCCAGCTTACATTTCATTACAGGGAATCCAGGATAGGCAATTGTGTAATCAAGAGCCAGACAGCTTTGCTCATTTATAATTAATTCAGAGTACTTTGAAAGTGAGCTTAGAAAATAGCCAAGTGCTTCCCTTTAAGGAAACCTCTTGTAATGCTTCTGCAGGGCACCGCAAGCAAAGCAGAAGTTGTTCAGCTGAAGACAAAAGGTTTTCTCCTGACATAAACGAATAAAGTGTTACCACAGGCAGTGAAGCAGAGAACATGGCCCATCTTGAAAGAAGGCTTTAATCCAAGCACTGTAATTTTACAGCAAGGAAAAGCATTCTGGACTGTTTTTACACCATTTTAAGGGTTGAGAGAAGTCTCAGTACGTTATGGACTGAGATGCAGGCTATTCGGTCTTCTATTTATTGTATGTAAACAACTGCTCCTTTAGAGGCAAGAATGATTTTTGGCTCCCAAACCACAACCAGCACTTTCATGTACTCACGGCACTTGCCAGAAGAGTGGGTGTTAAAACCCAGTACAGTTGGACCGCCCTCCATACAGCCCCCCACCTTCCCCAGTCACCGCGCTGCGAACCGCGTCGACAGCAGAGCCCTGCATCCCGGCGCTGCTCATTTGTTCAGATCCTCAGGTATTCATTAGCTGTCCTGTGCCCACACAAATAATTCAGAAAGTTAAATGCCACCTTCCGTTTTGCGTGGTTACTAATTTATCTACACTTAGCTTTTCATCTGTAATTCACATTGACATTAATGGAGAGACAAATATGTGTGTAACAGAACAGAGGCAGACCAAAATAAATGAGAAAAAATGTGGTCACCAGAAACCAATTATACATTCAAAACTGCATAGTGGAAACCACCGGAGTGTTGAAATCAAGTGAGGAGGAAAATGTACCAAAAAAACACACTTGGACTGGGGGAAAAAGGGGAGGGAGCAGGGACGAAGTTGCTAACACATACAATCACTCTCAGCCTCATGGAAAAGAATATAAATATTTAGACATGAACAGACCTCTTAAAATACAGTTGCAGAGTCTGCTGGCACATGGACAAGCATACAATAAGCCCACCAATGTGGAGACACAAATCAGGTAAATCAGACATGAAATTGGCACACAACGTGCAAGATGCATTTTGTAAAGGCAAAAATGTGTTCACCACCAAATACAAAGATGAATTATCCAAGACAATCTGAAGCTGCACTGTAAAAGAAAGAAACATTAAATATTTAAGGCAGTTCACCTAAATGCTATCACTTGGAGCACATGGTGGCTTTCTCCTCCACCAGCTTCCTTCTCACTACAACAGAAAAAATTAAATCCTTAAAGAGAAATACTTGAACAGTCTTGCTGCTTTGAATGCTGAACATCTCCTCAGATTGCCCTGAAAGAGTTAATGCGCTTTAGAGCTCAGATACTCTCCTTCCCATGTCTCACGACAAGTACTAGAAGATTTATGTGCAATGAATTTCCAATTACTGATCTGCACCAGCTGGGCTGTCAATCAGCCTGTCTATACAGCGCATGTCTTCACCTCCCCATGTTCTCCTTGCACGTAGAGGCTCCTTCTCCCGCCATGAGCACACACAAAAGCATGTAATTCCTACATTCCTATGAACTGGAGTAGGTTAAATGTTGTTTTGGACATCCCTTGCTCCTCCAGTCTAAGACAGACATTATTTTCTCACCGTGGTGTCCAGGAGAACCATTCCAAGGATGACTCTGAGACACCAAAGAGGATTTTAAAAGCAGAGTGACATTTCCTCCAAGGCTTTTCCCATCAGCAGTCATTGGCAGGGAGCACAGGGTATGAGGGGAATCTGGGAGGGAAGCACTAGGATCAGGATATAAAATTCTCCTACACTGGTACACGAGGTTCAGATATAAGGACTAAAGAGAAGAAAAAATTCACTGCTCTGTGGAAGTCTTTAATTATGATTTTGCTCAAGCGAAAAAGTATAAAGTAGTCAGAGAACTAAATATGGTAACTTTAAGATCTTCAAAAAGCTCCTTAGATTTACATAAAACAGGTATTATCTCCCAATAATTATTAAGTTACTTCTTGGGTCTCACATCGTTTTAGTTCAGTATAAAGAGTTCATGAAAACAGCTGTCCTGCTCAGGGTCATCATCCACCCCGTTTAAATGGATTATCATTTATTTCTTTAATACTCGGAGTCGCTCTTAGCACCACCACACATCCTTTACCTCATTTCTCATTTCACACGATGAAGGGAAATGCTGAATCAATAAACCTTTGCAGCGCAACACTAAGCAATATAACCAGTGATTAAATCTTGTTTTCTATGTAGAATTCAGCCTGAAGAAACATAATTAAAAAAACTAACCACAAAGCTCAGAAAAATATTTTCCTCTCCTGTTTTCTAAGATTTCACTAAGCCATATTCCTGAAAAAAAAAAAAAAAAAAACACAGACACGGCATTATCCTTGAGACTTTGCCTGTTACAACACGATATTTCCTCAGGCTGTTGTTTTTGCACCTGCGTTTCACTTCCTAACCTGGGTTACACAGAAGATGATTCTTGAAAGGTTAATTAGCAGCTATGTAAACAGTAAATCCTTGCTATGTACCAGAGTGAATGTGTTGTACTGCAAAGGTTGAACGCCCTGTGAAGAGTAGGGCTTTGAGATATGGCACCAAGCCAGATCCTCCAGCAGGACCCACAAGTTTTGGGGTTTTTTTTCTGTAAAGGCCTTACCAGAGCTCTCTGGAAATTTTCATCCAGGCTCGACTGCCTATAAATAGAGAGCTGCAGCCCCCGGGGGCTGTGTGGCTCTGTGCTGCTGGTGTGCTCTGAGTTGCTAAGGAGATGGCAGAGCGAAGGCTTGCAAACCGCGTGGGGGAACCGAGAGGAAGGCAGCACTGCTCTGGGGTTCGGCCGAGAGCCAGGGAGGTATCCTCCTGTGTGTATCCCCTGGATCAGAAGGAAAAAAAAGAAGAAGGAAAACAAAAAAAAAAAAAGGATGGAGATTCCCTCTCAGCCTGACAGAGGCCAGACGCTGGGAAGATCAGGGCAGGCATTCCCATCAACAGACTCCTGAATAATTATTCTAAACCATCAACTGTCTGGGTTCTTGCAGCATCCCTGTTTCCTGAATCCAGACCTGGTTTCTTTATCTCCGAGGAAAGTAATTATAGCTTATATTACACAGCACCATCCAAAAGGAAAGGAGATTTTTTTAATTATTTCATTCATTTTTGAATTCTTTCATTCATTTCTATGTAGACTCGTAAACAAGACTGATAAGGAAAAGGTCAACTTTTGAACTGCAGCACTGGAACAAACTATCTAAAGGAACTGAGACTAGGTTGATCCCTCATACACAATCTTTTCAGGTCTGGACCATTTTGTTCATCTTGGGCTAGAGGATGTCTGAAAGGAGATGGAGTCTTGCTCAAGACACAGGAGGAGAATAAGGGTCATCCTGAATTCAAGTTGTATGTAGATACTACTGTCCATTTCAGCTGGTCAAATTACATCTTTAAATAGGAGATGACTCACAACACTGTGATCATTGCAAACACCAGCAAGACTGACTGCACCCTCCTGAAAGAGGAGGTTTTGCATTTCCAGCATGAATGGAGATACGATTTTACAGGGATATATAAGGCTTACTTAAAGTTTATGCAGAAGCAACTTTGCAATTGCTCCTGGTGGACTGGGATACTGCCTGAAGATAAAGCTAACAATAAGAAAAATTCTAGAGCAGTTTCTAAGAACAAATCCCTCAGGAAAACAACAACAACAACAAAAAAAAAAGATGTAGGGATTCCTCAAAAGAAACAGGCAAATACAAAAAGAGCCAAAGCTGTCCCCTTGGCAGAAATGCTTCATGGTGTTAGCCATGGTTTCTCACACAGATCACTAGGTTGTGATAGAAAATTAAATTATTTTGTTTTCCAAGACTCATCCACAGCTAAAATGACACATCTTAGCAGAATAAAGGCAGTATCTCTTGCCAACAGTGTATTAGCTCATCTCTCATTGAAAAAAAACAAAGACTTAGCAGAAAAAGGTGTATTTTTCTCTGCAGCCACTGATGTTCCAAGCCACACAAGTATCAAACTGTGTCTGACAGTTGCTCATTACTAGGCAGGTGAAAGAGAAAACTTAACTTTTTTTTTTGTCCCCAAGACAGCAATGGAACCGCATTAAGAATATTTGAAATAAAAAGCACTCCGAGCAACCAAATGATTTGAACTTTTACTGTCTTCCATCTTTTAAAGATGCTAATGCAAATACTAACTCACTAGCGACAAATCGGCAGAAAGAGAGAGAACATATGATCATGGCTTATTTCCCAGCGTACGTATTTCTTAATATAGAAGAGTGTACGATAGATCTGCCACCATCTGATCTTGATTGTTGTAAAACCAGTCATTCTGCCTTCATCTGCCAGAAGAGTTTGAGAATTACTGGGGATATTTTTGGCAGCCTTAAGCACACAGAAGTACTGACGCATAGTCCCAGAGGACAGCTAAAAGTTTCTTAATAATTTCCATCTATTAGATGCAACTTTTGCACATTACTTGAGGATTGTCCAGTGCGATTTTAAGCTAATTAAGGATGATGAAAGTCAGGAAAGAGGCTTCAGGTCTTACTGCTGTTACTGCATTTCTTTTTTCCCCACAGAAGTTTTTTTATGACAGTCTTAAAAAATCAGAAATCTGATCTTGTATCTACTAAATTTTATGACATAATATATTCACCGAAGAGACAACTTACAACAAAGATCTGATAAAATATTATTTGGTCATAAATATAACCCTTAACCAGGGAGGAAAAAAAAAAGAAAAAAACAACAACCCTCTCACATATGAAAACAGGAGAAAACAAAAGTGGTAAGAGATCTTATTAAATTATGTATACTAGTTTTTAAAGACCTAACTTCACATTGTAATTTCTGAAAACAAAATTATTTCTACACTGATTCTCCCACTTAGTCTATTAAAAAAAAAAAAAACCTTAATTTTCCAGGAAATTACAAGCGTGATTGAACCAATGTAATCTGACAAGAGGTTTAAGAGGTTCCTCATTATTCTTATGAGGAATATTATTATAACCAAGAGGCAATGGGCACAAATTGAAATACAGAAAATCCTTTTTAAACCTACAAAAAAGAAAACATTTTCCACCATGAGGGTGGTTAGCCACTGGCACAGGTTTCCCAGAGAGGTTCTGGAGTCTCCATCCTTGCATATACTGAAAGCCTAACTGGACACAGCCCTGAGCAGCCTGCTGTCACCGACCCCGCTCTGACTGGATGACCCCAGAGGTGCCTTCCCACCTCAGCCACCCTGTGATTCTCTGAATATTAAGCACAAAGATTCAAATTTAGCAATGGCATTCAAGCTGAATATAAAATTTAAGCTAATTTCAGCAATACAAATAAAGAACTTGGTTTTGGAAACTTAAGTGATAAGATGTACTGAAACATGCTACAACTTAAAACAAAGTGTCATTTTAAATGCACAGAGGTCTTAAGTGATCATACTGCATATTTGCAGTAGAAGGGCACATTCAAAAGAAAAACACCATTTCTTTTTACATACCTCATATTTCCAACACATGAAGTACTGTGCCAAGAAATTCTCCATTTTCCAATCAAAGGAACAAGTTTGCAACATGGATTCTGGATTTCTGTCTGCACATTGCTGTAACAGTGCTGATGGCTATGACCCCTGTTCCTGTAAATCTTTATTTCCATATGTCATCCTATTGACTGTCACACTTCCTATATTTCCCTTTACGTTTCTTGTATTTTCCAAGCTTTAAACTCATGTAAAGTTATTAAAAAACAATGCCACAATAAACCATTCAGCCCTTTACAAGTGTAGGAGAGCTAGCTATGGAAGTCAACTCTTCAACTTCTAGCCGAGTCCAGTGAAATGCCTTTTACATCACTAAATGATGCTCGGTCCAGCACTGACCGTGCAATTCTACAGTTGTTACTTAGCCATCACTGCTAATGAATAAAGAGTTGGAATGAAGTGACATTAGCAGTTTTGCCACCTGCTCAGCGCAGGTAGATTCACAACTCTCTTGGACAGGGCTAAGAGGTACATGAAAAACTGCAGGAGCTCGGCCTCTGTTGTGAGCACAGGGCTGGAGCACAGACAGGCAACCAGAATTTGAAAAGCTCTGAGCTCAGCTGAACAGCAACAGCTGAACAAGCAATATCTAGATGCACACAAATCTGGAAGATAAGAGTGAACACAGCAAACACAATGGTGCAAGTCACTAGAGTGCAGTGTTAGAGAAGGCAAGTATTTGAGGGCCAGTAAAGTAAATTCATAATCATCTAACTTCAGGTATTTCTACAATGCCAGACAAAGAAATCTTTCAGGCAACACACAGTTTTCCTTCAGTTTCCTTTAGTAGTTAAAAATAGTTCAAAATGGGAGTGGAGGGGGGGGAACGGTCAAGTTAAAATATATTCAAGATAGTAAAGTCCTCACATACATTGTACAAAGTCTTTCAGCACTCACCGCGCTGGTTTACTCTGCACGTTTCTCTCCGTCAGGCTAATGGGAGAGGGGAAAAACATGGCCAGACCCAACACAGCTTTCAGGTCTGCGTGCATTACCACTGCTGCAACATCCAGCTGAGGAGATGTAAAGGGTTGATGTCCCTGCTGAAGCAAAACCTTTCTCTGGGTCAGAACTGAATAAAATTTTCATAAATGTGTGTGTGTGTGTGTGTGTGTGTGTCACAAAAAGTTTACACTGAGAAGCCTGGGCTCCTCCTGAGCATTCACGGCCACATCCCCAGAGGTTCAAGCCCCCACCACTGCCCTGCTGAAGAAGTAAGGGAAAAATGGGTGCAGCAAATATTGCTCTGCTGAAAATGGGCTCACAGAGCTTTCAGAAGCTTACTGCTGTGAGTGCAAAGAGTTAAACACCGCAAGGCATTGCTCTGATCTCACACATCAGTGAAAAAACAGCAGCAGCTCTACCCAAAGCAATGCTGCAAAATAAACACGAAGCTGAATCAGACCCATAAGCTCTTAAAGAGAACAGTGAGCTAGATATAGATATGGATTTCCCAAGGTGAACCCCTTTTGTAGCAATGCAACCTTTAAATATTATCATTTAACCTTCTTCAGGATTTGGGTTTGATTTCAGGCTAGCAACAGCCATTCGGCTCAGCCATACAAAGTAAATCTGCAGAGCTCCCAAGTACTGAAAAGGGTTGGAAGAAATCACCTGAAACAAACCTTTTGCCAAGCAGAGCTACAAAATAAAATTGCTATCAGCAGAGTGGGGCCAACATTAGTAACACTCTTAGCAGTAACATCGAATGATCCATTTGCCACCTGAAGTTGATACAGGCTAAGAAATTAAATGATGAAAACTTATAGGCACATCTTTCCTCATCTGGGGTGACAGTGCTGCTATTTAAGCTACAAATAAAACTCTTAAAAGTTTCTCACAGCGTTATCGCTGCCCGCCTGCGGTCCCCACAGGGTTAAAGTTGGAAAGCTCAGCTCTGCTTCTCAGTTTGGAGCACTTTGCCACCAGGACCAGCTGTTAGAGCTCAGGCCTATCATCAGGAATCCAGTGACACAGCAAAGGTCTGAATGCAGACACACATTTCTGACTCCCGGTAAGCAGAAAGCAGAGACCAAAAAATTATACCCATGACTAACAAGTCCCATCGTGCCTTCCAAGCCTTTTCAGTATAAACTGATTTGAGACTGTAACAGTGGAAAAAACATTACCTTTTCTTAGAGAACTTTTTAGAAAAAAAAAATCAAAGTGGGCTTTTTTTTTTTTCCTTTTTTAGTGTAAAATATTACACATAAACATACTCATCTATGGTAGAGACATAGCCACTTGCTAAACAGCTCGATCCAGCTCTGAACCTGGCAAATATGACTAATTTTGCTTCCTGCATTGCTGTAAAGTCAGCGAGAAGCCAGAATTCAATCGCAAGTGCCAACAGCAGCACATATTTCTCTCCAAAATAGCTGCCACCCAGGGGCACGAGGCACGGCTGGGCCACCCGGGTCTGCGAAGCCAGTCCACCTCCACACACCGTGGTGGAGCTTCTCCATCTACGGGGCTCATGAGAGGTGTGATGTGAAAGCAAGGCGAGAAAACTAATGGGGGATGAAAAAATGAATAAAAATTAGTATTAAGGAATTAATATCAAGCAAGAGGCAAAGATTTTCTTTTTTTTCCTCTATTTTCCTTTACTTCAACTTTAAAAGCACTGCCAAGGGAAGGAAAGGGAACAAGTGGGATGAGTTAGTGAGCATGACAGCATCGCTGGAAGACACAAACTGGGAAGCTGGCAGCCCAGTTGCACAGCCCAGGGCACAGCCCAGGCAGGGACATGGCGGTGGGTCGCGGTCCCGGCCATCGGCCATGCTGCAGCACGCGGGGACACCTTATAGGAGCTGGCAAGGCTTCCTCGCGTTGCCAGGCCAGGCTGCCCCACAACTGACAAGTAAAATCGGGTTTTGAGTGTGAAAAGTGGGTCAGGGCTACACAGAGGCGGATGAGAGCCCAATGCAACGGTGACAGGCAGTGAGCGACAGAGAAGCGACCAGCAGACCCCGAGGCCTTTATTAGTGGTGTTATTATGCAAATTTGGCAGCACCCATCAGCCTGTCAGCCCGGTAGCAGTGAGCTGCCCTAGGTGAATGCCATTAAATGCCCCTTCCCCAGACAACACTTGTTAATGCCCCTGTCACCCCGCGAAGGCCGCACTCCTCCTCTCCCAGCTCTGCCCTTTCCACCCCAGCCCCTGCCTGCCCTGTACTGCCCTGGCCCGACCCCTCTGCCCCCACCAGCACTCGTGGGCCATCTTCTTCTTCCATCAGGGTCCATTTTCAATCCCTAGCACTGAGCTAAGAGGCGGTTTGGTCGCCATCACCCCTGCCTGGAGTGACCTGGGGGAGTCACAAGCACAGGCACGTTGATAAGTCCAGACTCTTTATTAAGCATTCAGTTTTTCCCCCAAAGGCTGAAGTCCTCCAGGGACTTCCAGGGAAAGAGCACAACCAGGCTCCTGCAAGAAGCAGGTAGGCCCCAGCCTCCATGCTGGGATGTGTGCTGGGAAGGACACGAGCACTGCGGTGCGTGCAAGCCACGCTGTGCACAACAGCCTTGGCTGAATGGCGCACTTCCCCCACCGTCCCCTTAGTTATCATTATAATCTTCACACACAAAAAAAATCTGGACTTTTTAAACAGTGCTTAAATGATTGTCTCCCCCAAAGAATTAAATTACCATTTATAGCCTATTCTTCCTATTAAAAATTTATCAATTTATTCATCACTTCTAGGACTGAGACCTTTCATTTGTTTTACAATGAAGAAACCTTTGATCTGCAATTCTCCAAGGCTACCATTTTTTATTCTTTAGTTCTTCTCATTAAAAATAAAATACCTCTATTCTCCAAAATGCCTTGATGGCACTCTGAAAACGTCCATTTTAACAATGAGAAACTTTTTTTTATCCTTACCTTGTGATAGGCACTTCAGAAGTTTAAATGTTTTTTTTTTTTTAATCATAACAGTACTATACTGAAAAAAACCCGAGGTTTTACATCCAAGAATCACCAGACTAGAAGATTGCAACCAGGCAGTATTTACAAAGTGAGCCAGAAGAATGTCTTTCTCCCAAAGACATAGAAGCAAATAGTAAAAATAGAGTTTCACAAAAGTTCTTCACCTGGCATGCTGAATTAGGGCAACCTGAAATGAGTTTGCCCTGGGACATCCAAGCTACACCCCAGCCGTGCCAGCCTGCCTCTGAGGGGTAACTCCTAAGCGGAGCCCAAACCAGAACAGGCATTAAGACTCAGAGGCACAACCTGCAGAAGAACATTTGGAAACCATATTTTAGCATTTTTCACCCTTATTCATCCTGTTCTCCACAGCTGGACACACAAAGACCCCTCTCAGCAAAACAACTGTTACCACTTGGGTGTGACTATGGCTACAGAAACCAGATTTACCCCTACCCAAGCTGCTAAATGTGTGTTTCACATCAGTGGCCACAGGCTGCTCCTACAAAGAGCAGGACAAAATATTGAAGTGGATTTGCCTTACTGTGCTGCTGGTACAACTCACATCTCACTTACTCCAGGAAGCATACACTTTTTCATGAATTTACTCCATAAGGTTTTCTCCATTAAAGTTATTAGGGGCACAGAGGTGACACATTCCCAATCAGTGAAACAACGCCCAACCTCAGGTTGCATGGCACAGCCTGGCCATGTCCAGCTACATAATCCTTTGGCCCCATATCAAGCACTAGGACGTAACAACTATCTGCCTTATGGGTTTCAGGTAAAAAGTCTGACACAACCTGAGAGTTTTATCACCGTCGCTTATCAGAGAGGCAGCTTCATGCCCTGCAGAAGGCTGCAGAAGAGCCCCAGGGTGCAAAGTCATCAGTGGGGATACGGCCTGGATGCTGTCACCCCATAGCCTGTGGAGGAATGGCCCATGGAATGCATGAGGGTGCCAGCTGCTGTGGGTCAAATCTGTGACAGGCAGTCAGGTAACATGTCTTCAAGCTTGTTCTTCTTGTTCACAGGTAGTAATGTTGCAATAAGGGTCACACTTCGCTGCTGATTCAGCCTAAAGCCGGCATGCTTGCACCAAGTGATTCCCTGGCACAAGAACATCTCATGGAGTCCTACTGGTCCACCACACACAGTTCTGCATTGCGCCTCTGTGTACCACACAGGGCTTGAAGGGCTTCCACTGCACAAATGTGGGATTTTTCAATAGATTAGTCAAAAAGTTTCCTTCAAAAGTATCTTTCGGGGAAAAACTGGATTTTTATCCCAAATACACATTCCTCCGCATTCACTCTTCACAGAAACTCTGATATCTGTCATGGAGAGCAATGCTTGAAAAGCAGAATGTGCTGTTTTGCAGTTTGGTTTTTAACATAAAAACTTCTATAAAGTGAAATGCTATTTTCTGGGCACCTCTGTCACAGACCGCTGAAGAACAAGAACTCCCAACTGAGACCAGATCCCATTCAAAACCTGAGTTCAGCTCAGACCAATGCTGAATCAAACCCACAGTCAACTTCCGAGAAGTCAAGAAGAAAAGAAACCTAAACCACCCAATTCACAACACTTACATTCAGCAACAACAAAGCAGAACGACCAGCTAACCTAGTGCAGAAACAATAACATACTCCACTACCAAAGCAGAGCATATCAGAGGATCAAAAACCACTTAGTGTCCAAGCCTCTGTTTAGTGCAACGTAAACCCTCCAGCTGCTACAGGGAGAGAAAAAGGCAGCTTTTGCCAGCTGGCACATTTGTGTCGGAGTCCCAGCTACGAACAACCACAGGAAAGTGCCAAGTGTACCTGTGGTCCCTCCTCACCCTCACAGTCATAGCTCCCTGCCTCAGGAGGGAGCAGAGGAGGAGCAGAGCCAGCAGGAAGCACAGAAATCCAGAAAACAGCTCCATAAAAAAAGCACATGGCTAAGTGTAGCTAATTACGCTTTTGTCACTAAATACAAGATGGACCAAAAATATTACTGTCTTGTAAGTCGCTTGCATATGCCAGAATATTTCCACTCTGCATAAATGGATTCCTTTCAAATATTGTGAAAATTAATTCATCCCAGAAAAACAAAACAGGCCTAACTGCATGTCACCAGATGTCACCCAGGCTATGATATAGCCACTTGAGTATGCTCTTCACCAGCATCGCATCGGAGCCGTGAATGTCTGATGAGCCCCAGGAACGCGGGCTTGCCAAACACTTGTCAATCTTCAGCGCGTGTTACTCCTCTTCAGTAATCTAACGCCGGCATCTTGTTCCTGTGTACATAAAAGCTTGCTCAGCATGTTCAAATTGCTATAATTCTGACAGCCTAATCATTTGGTGAAATGCTGCCATATTAACAGATAACAGCTTGCCCTCTCTGCAAACAGGAGGCTCCTACTCTGCATCACTCGTTTTCGGGGAAGAGGACGGACGAGGAGGTTTCACCTCCTGCTCCTGTTAGCGGGATAATATTAATGATACTTAATGCCCACTACCCTCAAAGCAGTGCTCAAATACATCGTGGGGGGCTGTTTCACTTAGGCAAAACAACGCATGCATGCAGAAAAGTGGCATTATTCCCATTTTACAAAGGGCTTCATAGAGACAGAAATGAACTTTATGTGACAAAAGAAACGCGTGGGTTGAGAAGACAAACTGGATTCATCCCACCCAGTTGTAGTCCAAATAACCATAATATTATTGAATTAGCACTCTGCTTAAAATGAGTGGAGATCAGAGGCTCCTGAAGCGTGGTTTGCAGTTAACCTTTGCTCCGTGAGTCACAAGAATGACTGACAGAGGTCAGGCCAAAGGTTTCCCTAGCCCAATATCCTGTCCGATAGTGGCCCACAACAGATGCGTATGGAGGAGTAAACCAGGCAAAATACAGTGTAATAGCTCTACACGGCAACGTAGCAATGTGCAGCTCCCACATTTCAGGATCCGGAGGGGATTTCTCTCTTTTTAAGAGCACTTGATGGATTTCTCTTCCATGAATTTGTACAGATGCTGTCTGTTGGCATGAGAACTTCCGGCATCCACAGCGTCCAGCGGCAGCGAACTGCATGGCTCCATTACAGATCTCCATCAGGTCACTTTAAGCCTGATCAGACTGAAAACAGCTGGCACAGAGTAAATAATCCTTCACTTTCCAGCTAAGCAAGTTTTCCTTTCTGATAATAGTTATTTTAGATCCCCTTACTGTTATTTTTTGCATAACTTTGCATTCAGGTCCACCCTGCGGAAAATGCTAACTTTTAGCCAAAAAAATGCAGCAAAGTTTTAAGGCAAATGGTACATTTTTATGCACTATCTTATTACTTTTTTTTTAACTGCAGGAAAGTATTAGTGTCTTCCCCTTCCACAGGGTACAACCAGTCAGGAACAACTCCTGTCACAGGAGGAGTCCCGCAGCAGGTCCTCCTAGTACAGCAACCGTAAGGAAAGTGCTTGATTATTTAGGCCACTGGTTCCCAAATGGTCTCATCTAAAGTACAAACAACCTTCAACCCATAGTGCTTCTTTCCACAGAAACCCTTCCAAGCTTTCTTCCCTTAAATAGGGGATCAAGTTATTATCAGTCCTGTCCTCTTCTTTCTCTTCGCATTTTCTCCACAACTCAGATACCCATGTTAGCGCTCACAATATTGTTGTCAAGTCCGAGGCCTCTCAAAGAGCCCAGTAAAGGGAATACCTTCGCTATATCAACAATACATTGATCAATGTACAAGCTGGTTTGTACAGGAAATAAACAACCTCCATCCTGATCAAAGGTCCTGAACATGTAGCTTGACAGACTATAAGGAAGTGTTTTAAACACCGCAGGGCACTATGTTTGCATTTAATCTTTTCTTTTTTATTACTTACTTTTTTTTTTAAAACATTTTTCCCCAACCTGTCAGTGTTTGCTTTCCAAGATTTGTTTATGCTATGTAAGCTGTAGGTTATTTCTGTTACAGACCCTAATTTCCTCCTCTGCTGGGACTATGGCGATAGCCTCAAGGAAGTTTACACTGAGAGAGAAGAGCATGACAGGCAGTGAATTAAGTGGTTCAGAAAGAGATTCAATTAGCTTTCTCAGTGGAGGAAAATGAAGATTAAAAAAAGAAATTCTTGCGGTTCCACTCTCCTGTCTCTGTCTCAACTTCTGCAAATGGACACCAAGAGACAGTCAAAGAAAATAATCATCAATATTTGAAACTTAACATGACATGTGATTTATTGATGCAGGACTAGTACCAAAATCTGCCTTTACTTTTTTGTTCCCTTTTTAAAAAAAAAAAATTGTTCTTGCATGTATCTCATAAGACGGAAAATGCTGATTTCAAACCTCCCACTGAGTATCCCAGCATGAACTACAGCAGTTGATCTACAGGAGCTGACTGTTAACACTCCCCCTCACCCCAAAACCCTCCATGGGCATAACCTTACCCACGTGCAGCACCTCCCTTGTCTCTCCCCTCTATCTCCTGTAGTGAGGACCAGCACCGAGCATGGAGAGGAAGTGATCCAAAACAGATGTGATGTATCTAATTAAATGTACAGTGTACATTTAATGTACAGTGGGAGAACAGCCTGCAAACGAAGGTACACACTTGTCACCACCAGACCAGCCATGGGTCTGGAATAGCCTTAGGCTGCCCATGAGAAGCTGCAAGACTCCTGTCCCTTGGCATCACCTCCGTTCTCACTTCCCAGAGCCTTCAGGGTATGACCTATGGCTGGGGAGAGTCTTTTACCTCTCTGGGTCTTGTTTTACAAGGGATAAAGTTCTCCTGACAGTCCTTGTTCTTCCTCCTGTCCTCCTGCCAAAAACGTCTGTAAGTTACAGCTTTTTCCTTGGCAACTCTCTCAAAAGGCAAGAGCGTAAGGGAGGAGCTTTTTCCCTTCTCTCTCTCTTTTTTTTTTTTTTTTTTTTTGGTAGCCAATTCCCTGGCTGGCTGAGTTCAATTCATTTGTTTCTCCTGAATGTTTGCGTTTCGAGCTGCTGTAAAATTAGATGGCAGGAAGCCTAGAGCTCCTGCATAGGCATCTTCCTTACCATCTCCTAAGCTGCGAAGCACAGAAATGGTGCGTTCGTTCCAGTGAAGAAAGCTTGGCCAACATTCCCACAAGCCTTAAAAATGCTTTGAAACCCAGTGTTGAAAGCTCTTGGACTGATCAGGGCTCGTGTCCTGCAAGAGAAATCCCAACCTAACAAAACAATAACACCAGTATTGAGAAGAAGCCAGACCCTGAGAGGTGTTGGAGCTCTAAGTTTTGAAAATGCCAGATATTTCTAAATGTGATGCCTAAACTACTAAGCTGTCCCATCAGGCATTAGTGGAAGTATTTATTATTTTTAATACATGCTGCCTGCAGGCAGAGGCAAACAAAGTAAAAGAGAAACGACAAGTGCCCCTTCAAAGGGACTGTCAGCTGAAACAAGAAAGCTGTATGTATAGTTCAGACTTTGTACTTTTGAGTGCATGTGCACCTACAAAGAGAGACAAAGCATTACAATCGTGCTGTTCCTGACTCCAACCACTTCTTTGCATTTAAAAATACACAGAATGCCACGAACATTCATTATTCTTTAATGGCACATTTTGGCCAGGAGAACCAAATGCAAGAAAATGAAAGGCCCGGTTTGCTACTGAAAACTGAAGACTTCTCTTTAAAAGTTTTTAAAAACAAAAATTGCAATAGTCAGAAGAAAGTGTCTACTTTTAACTTGTTCCTCCCCAACTGCACTCTGGGCCATGAAGATTAAGAAAGTATTAAGAAAGAATGCTTAATAATGGTGGCTTTTTTTGTAAAAGCAGATTGCAAAAGCTGTAAGGGAAGATAATCTGATTAAAATAATAATTACATTTACCGAACCAAAAACTTGTTTTTTCATAAGGAAGTCTACATGCAAAACAATAATTTTTACCTTTTTGTTAATAGAAGACTATTTTATCATAGACTCTAAAAAGCTGTGTTCAGCTGTCCTTAGGATTTACAAAGTGCTAATAACACATCTCCCATAACTTGTTTACCACACCAGAAATACATTCAGATAAATGCCCTCATGGTGGATGAGTGATGTTACTCTAAGAGGGCTCAAAGTACCCTGTAATCAATGCACAACCTTTTCATTGTCTTCCTTGGTAATGTCTTGTCTGAAACAGGACAGGTATAAAATTTAGATAATGTTCGTAACAGCCAAAGACGTGACACACAGCACATCCACTCCATGAAGACGAATCCATGAGAGACAATAAGTTATTCCCTAGTCAATCTGGTTGGTGCACCACAGAGTTTTGCACAACTGAAGCTGGCAGTGTGCAGCACAAACCTCCCCGGACAGACCCCAAAGAGCCCAGCAGACACCCAAAGCTGGACCTTGTAGCATCCTAAGGACTCTGCAAAAGCAGCAGCCCTCAGCTTCCATTCAATTTCTACTGGCACGGGCAACCCCTAACTTAGGGAAAAAAGGCTATAGAGTGGCAAACCCTCACTGAAAAAAAAGTGTCAACACTTGCTTTACAATAGCCCTTTTAAATTCCAGGATGTCTTCCAGCAAGTTTAATCTAACTTTCATTTTGCTTTATTTCTACAGTCTACAACCTCTTTGCTCACATACCTTTTAAGTCATTATTTTCCGAAGTGAAAGATAATGTACTATTATTATCCTATATCTTAAGAAAATGTGATGCAATACTAGGTCGATATCCCAGCCTACTATTAAATGGTTGCACAGCCAGCCACAAATCTTCCTGTCCTTATCACTCAAACAGTGAAACACCTAAGGTTCTTCTCTCCCATAAAAAGCTCTTCAACATTTAGTATCTTTTCCACTTAATGGCTTCATTCCTTCTTGAAGTCAGTTGTACATATTCTAATGATGCATTTCCTCTATTACTTCTCCATCTGCAATTTTTGCATTTGTATGAATTTAATTCTGGTGAACAATAAAATCAGAGACAGAAGAAACAGCAAGCAGTCATCATACAAACTTCTTCAAACCCATCTGCCTTACTTTTGGTACAAGAGCAATCAAACATCTAATGCTCAGTGGAGACCCATCCTGTGTTCCAGCTGACATACCACAAAGTCTCTGACAACGAGGCCAATGAGAATAAAATTGTCATATTTCTTTTAGGAAAAGAATCTCAAACTTTTTTTCTGCTTCACCCATCTCATGTGGGTCAGAACTACTCTCCCATGGTAGCTACCTTGATTCAGTGCTCTTCCAAGTCAGGCTTGAAGTGGCCACCAAGGACTGAGCTGCCCTACCCAGATGGTATCATTAAACATGAAATAAAAAACTGATTGGGGATGCATATGAGTCACAGACCTCCTTTTATATACAGCTTACTTGGAGAATGGGGCTTCTTTGGAGAGGAAAAGTGTGGAGGATATTTCCTATCATAATACAACAGTATCATAAAAATTAAATGTGGTCACAAGATATGAGTCGTTACCAATCTTACAAGTCACCACTACCTAATCTGTTTTAACTTGTTAAAAAAAAAAATCCTCTAGATAAACTGTGGTTGTTTTGTTTTGTTTTAAATAAAAATCACATCTGGTTTCCAAGCACATTCATTTCTGTCTGATCTGAAGAGTTCTTCCAGTCTTGGCCTTTTTTTTTTTTCCCCCTTGTGTTTTGCGCAGCTGTTCACAAAACCATATAAACACAGGGGAAGGTCAGTAAGGAATGACAGAAAGTGATCGCTCAAGTCATCAGGTCATGAACCTTTCTACCACATGGCCCCAGCACAACATAGACTTAGCATGTCTTTTGAAAACATTCATAGTTTCCCTGTCGCCAACACTGGGCAACTACTGTTGGAGTTTATATACAAAAAAAAAGAAAAAAAAAAAAACAGCAAAACCAATCTGGTTTGGGTAAAATTATTATCTGGTTTGGATGAAATTATTAAAGGATTTTTAAGAAAATGGCACTATGGACTTAAAGAAGAAGGGAAAAAAATTAAAAAAAAAAAGAAAAAATATCAAGAGAAGACCTTCCTTTTTCTCATAGCTATCCGGAGTGGAGGGCTTATGGTCCAAAGCTGCCAGTTGGCAATGCCAAGCCATCTCTGTGGCCGGCATGGCCATGGCATACAGGACGCCTCTGTCTTTCATGAAGAGCCAATGGGAGTACTCACAGTTGGGCTGGGGACAGTTCCCCAGCCAAAATTTCCCAACTAGTGCCCACATTTCTACAGTACTTCCAGGCATGTCAAGAGGAAGGGCTCTAACCATGTCGGGAATTTTGTTAACAAACAGAAATGGCTCAGATGGCTCCCTCAGCCTGCAGAAGGCTGTGTGGATCCTGTCACCAACGGCTGTAGATGTGGAGGGAGCAGGAAAGGAGAAGAGAAGGTTTCTGGTCCCTGGCAGGGAGGTGTCAGCTGCCAGGACCACTGCCATGCCTGTCCCCCATCATGGGGCCAGAGCCCCCTCCAGTCCCAGGAACCCTCCGCAGCTTCCCATCTCCCGCCAAAAGAACAAAATCTTGGCTTGTACCTCAGAGACTTATCACTATTCTGCATTAACTTGATGCATCCTCTGTTGCCCAGAACAGTAGGGTGGGTGACAGATCTCCTCGGGTAGTGGGCTAGGCTGGCCATGGCTGCCGCTTGCCCCAGCTGCGGCCACACACACTCCCTGTGGATTTTGGAGATAGGGGAGTGTGAAGGAGGGGGTCTCCACACAACTCCAGGAATCAGGTCCAACTGTGCTCGCCAAGATGGTGGAGTTTCTCTTTGACCAAGCTGCCCCCCAAGATGGCGGGGATTCTCTTTGACCAAGCATCACCATTATTAATGCAACACATCGATGCTTAATCGTCACAAAAAACACCACAGGAAAAATCTTGTGGTATCAGTAAAGAGTATTGTAAAATGCAAATATTCAGGTTGCTTTGCCTGAGGGTGTCCATGTGGGCATCAAAGGGCTGTGAGCAGGCCTGGAGCCCTCCTGTCCTCTCCTCCCAGCCATCCCCAACTGAGCTCAGGCACCACCATTAACACAGCACAAGTTCCGCGGCCGACAGGCACTGTCCCAGGCAGAAAACGACTGATTTGGTTTCAGTTAAAAGAAACTATTTTGAAGATAATTCAACCCCAATTCCAAGTATGGCAATTTCCAGCTTCCCATTTTAGACAGTTCCTCTCCAAATACTGCTGGTCTCTGGCCACTGCACAAGCAGTGCTCTTTTTAGGCTGTGGACGTTAATCAAGCTGGTCTTAATTTTTAGATTTTCTTCATATGACTTCACACCACAAACTCTATGTCTTGGAACATCAAAGTTATTCATAGATCAATCAAACTGACAGAAAACGTTCCTCCTGCTTTGGGAGAACTGAACTTAGTGTGCTTTTTAATAGGAGAAGCTAAGAAAATAAAATAAAAATTAAAGAATACCCCACATGCTATAAATCAACCAATCGGACATCCTGGCTATGAATGAAATTTCTCCAAGGAGGTGGAGAGGGAAGGAGCAGAGCAGCTATTTTTCGCCGCCAACACCTGCGTGCGCAGATTAACAGCTGGTCTGCATGGAGCCCGTGAAGGCGATTTGACTTCAGGGCAGTGCCCAGCGGAGGCTGGCGAGAGAGGACTTCCAGCCCATTTAAAAGCACGCTTTCCTTTGCTCTTGTTTCCTTTCTCTGTCTCTCTCAATATACCCAGTGATATCGCAGCTGCAAGAAATCTCAACCCTTGACACCCCCACTAGCCTAGCAGGAACCTTCTAATTCACCCAGTTCAACGCGTTGAATTATTCAGCTAATACGCTCTGACCTAGGGCTGGTGCAGGTATGGAGATCCCTCCTGTAGGGAAAAGGGAAGGATTGCAGCCTCACATCGCACTCCAGCCACCTATCTAACCCACACCATAATCAAACTCTTCATTCTCCATTTCCACTGCTCCCCTAAGCAGGACTAAGAGAGCCTGAAAATAAAAAATATAATTACTTTACCTCGTATTTTCTGTTTACTGTACTGAAGCCTGCTCTTGAAAACACTCCCACTCCCTCTCTCCAAAACCAGAAAGAACTCACAGGTCAGCAACATGCCCTGTACAAGAGGCTGAATTTTATCTAGATTTCCTCACTAGCACTCAGAAGTACTTGGGAACCTTCTGTTGACACCTGGAGGCACAGGTAAATCATTAATCAGGAAAATCTACTGCTGCACATATAAACTGATGGAAGGACGAAAGAAACCCAAATCTGTAAATGCAATTAAAGGCATGCTGTCAGCTAGAATAATCACGATTCATGATTGGAAAATTCTGACCTGCTATAGTTACCCGTGATATCTTAGATTATGTAAAAAGGAAGGGTATTAGATATTTTTTTCCCCCAGTTTGCTTATTCTGAGCACAAAAGCAGAGCCAGAGACTCTCCCAAGCCCCATGCAACAGCTCACACGACGCCACAGGCATCTGGGGTGAGACCTGAAACCCAGAAGTGAAGTTCCAGCTTCTACAGATACCAACAGCTGGAGTATCATCAGAGGTATGCGGGGACGTGTTAGCAGTTACAGACCGTCTGCTCCGACCAAGCAACACAAATCCAGGCTGGGAGTAACACAACACCTTTTTCCCTTTCAAAGCAAAAATGCAAGGCTGACTGAATATTACTATGTACATTGATTTATTTACATTCAGTGGGAAGTACTGAGTACACCCCCTAATGTGAGCCACCAAACAGGCTTGTGCTCTGCTACCATAAAAAACCCCAAACAAACAAGCCCCAAACACAAAACAGCAGAATAAGGTAAATATTAAAGACATTATCCCAATGCCTTGCTACGTTACCGTAGGCCACAATTTCACAACAGAAAAAGGTTACAAAGATTTGGCTACAGAAACCTTCCTCTGTTTCGAATTCCAGGCACCCATACGTAATTGGGTTAGTCTTAAGATTGCAAAAATATAAATGGCAACTTTTTGTAAAAGCTACAAATGCTGGGAAAATTCTGTCACTGGGCAAAGCAAGATGACATTGTCCAACACTTCTCCAGCTTCACATTTATAATGAAGGGGATTGTCCTCAAATTTCTCAGTGTGAACAGCTTTACTAGGCAAACCGCAGTCCAGAACAATGCATTCCTATTCTAAAGGCATTACAACTGATTTTTGAATTACCCTCTAGCCCAGGGAAATGAACCCAAAAGCACCAAGCAGTAAGCGGTGTGTTCACACAGGCAGCTCTTGGCACATCTCCAGGCGTGCGAGAGCTTCCATCCTCATGGCCTGCACCATCCTCGCCGGGTTATTGGCAGGATCCTGCACCCAAGCCACCATCACACCACCGACTCGTGCCACACATCAGGGTCCCAGACAGCACAACTACCTTCCGTTCATGTTTTCCACGCAGAAGGAAAACTATAGTAACCGTTGGCAAATATGGAACTACTGACAAAGCACCGTACCTACTGATGGGAGCAGGGGGGAGAAAAGAAATCTAACTAAAGTTAGGCTTATGATCTAAAGACCAGAAGATGCAAGTTCAATCTGTGAATATTTCTTGCCCCGATACCAGTCAAGAATTACTGGTTCTGCCATGTCAAAAGACACAGGGCTTTTGTTATGTTTTCTGAAGTGTTATATTTACACATTGTGGTTATATTTTTTCTGGCAGCTTCTCTGATGCTTAAGGAATGATACGGATTCCTTACTGCATTAAAGGGGTTTAAAATGCAGTGCACAGCCAAGCAATTTGGGAAGCAATTGCTATGTTTCTAAAGTGAACTTTAATCTAGAAATGCTCATAAAAATCATATTATGGCATATGGAAACAATAATGTTAATTAAATAATTTGCATTTACAAAGCAATTGGTCCCAAGGGCCAAGCATATAGTAGCACCATTCACATGAAGTATATCATGTGCTCAGTGGCAACAGATCTTAAAGGTTTGACCTTAAGAAACCCAAGTGCATGCAACATCTCCTTTCCCTTGCATCTTCTACCCTCAGCCCCTGCATGTCCAAAGGCAGGCACCAGTTTTTGGCTGCCTGATATTATCTAGCAGGACTTTGATGCTTGGTGGTTAGCTGCGTGAGAAGTATCCACACCTCTGGTACATTCTAGGTTTTGTTTTACTAAGCCATACTCAAGTATGCAAGTGACAACAGGTCTTTGCGTAGCAAGGAGATGCTCCACCCAAGCACAAGCACCTTGCTTAACTTTCTGTGTCAGGCCCTCTTCAGCTAGCTGGGTGCAGGGCTGCTCCTCTCCAGGTAACAGAAACACACATGGGACTGTCCACCCCAAAGCCTTCTTTCATTTGTTCAACACAAGCAAAGATAACTGCGGAGATGCTTAACACCCACAAACCAGCTCTAATTCAGTATTCTTGGTCAGACAGGATTTGTACATGACAGAAATAGAACTAACCACATTACAAGAGAAATGAACTCTTTCCAAGATCCTGCCCATTTAAAGAACAATGTCAAGCTCCTTATATTTATCTGGGTCTCTTAACAATTTAGGAAAGATTAGTATGGCAAGAAGGAGAAACACTAAAAGCACACTATTGTTTTTAAATGAGGACAGTGTCAAGGTAACTATCTATGTATATACACACACACTTTAAAGCAATGTCGACAATCTCATCTTCTTTTGCGTTTTCTGTTAGATTTTCTGCCCCATTTACTAGCTCTGTCGGGGAAGCAGCACTAGCTAATTTCATTATTTGTTCTCAGCCAATTTGACTTTTTGGCTTCCTTCCTATGCCCTAACAGAGTTGCTCTGTTTCCAAAGAAGGGAAAACAGCCATTGCATTACTGGAGATCGGATAGTTTTCCCAAGTCCACTCTAGCTCCGTTGGAGGAAAGTATCCTGTCAGCAGCCGGCACTGGCACCTGCAATGCCACCTCCAACCAGGACAACAGCAGGACATGCCATGGAAAAGCTCTCTGGAGTTGGAGCTGCTGATGAGAAAAAAAAAAAACAAACAAAAAAAACCCCAAACAAACAAAAAAGAAGTGATCTGCAAGATTGGAAAGTCTCTTGGTAAATCAGAAGGACTAAGAAGGGGAAGTATCTAGGCTACATTTCAAATGGGAACTTGCTTCTCTAAGATGATTTCGCACCGTGGGACGGCAGCTCTCAATTCCTATAGAGGCTGAAGCCCCAAGGCTGGGGAAGCATCTCCAGTTCTCACCTTCTTCTGGCTGCTACACAAACACAACATACGCACAAAAGGGAAAAATGAACCATCTGCAGGCTTTCCTTCTAAGAAGGCTTTTGACGCTGCATGACGCTGAAAGACTTCAGCTAGATCCACATAGATTTAGCTTTCATCTAAATCATCCAGTCCAACCTCATCAAAACAAAAGGATTTTTAAAGTAATACAGATCTTCATAAGCCTGATGATCTCAATCTTCCATAACACATCTCTTTATCAGGCCTACCTCGCCTCTTTGTTCCTGGCATGGAAAAAAAAAAAAAAAAAAAAAAAAAAAAGCCTCAAATCACTAAAAGCAAAATAAAGGATAAGGAACTAATAAAAGGTAGGCCTAATCTAAGTCCCACAACTTTCAAAGGGATTTGCATATGGCCCAGTGCTGCCACAGTATTTGTCACATCTGGGGGGCATTAAAGGAAATAACCAAATCTTGAAATTAAAGTTGGGTGTCCCTGGTGGCAGTGCACAGGAACTAAGCCTTTTTCCTTGCCCCTTCATTTTCTTTTCATGTTCAATTTTGTTTGCCACTGCTAACTTAATATACAGGAGTTAATTTCTTTCCTGACTTGAGGTATCACTAGGGGAATATTGTGTGTTACTGTGGCGGCTGGAAGTCATTACATCTATATAAAAATTAACCTGTGGCACTACTCTAATTTTTTTTCTTTTCTTTTTTCTTTTTTTTTTCATTTATACAAAAGCACCTGCCTTATTAGTACTGGAGTTGGAGCAATTGCCAATGCGAATAAGTGAAAATCTAACTACATTAAATATGCAAATACAATCCCCTAAGCATTTCCCTAAATCAGTATAAATAAGATCCAAGTCCTTGAACTGCAGAGGTATGAGTTATCCTAAAGCAGTGCAGTGTGCACCAAGAAGAGATTGGTTTTCCATCCCACCCACCTTCATGATAAACCTTTCATACGAAATCAAACCTCCTATTAAAGCCAACCTCACGAGCAAAAAGCAAAACTAATATTTGTATTTCAGAAATGGATATAAGACTAAACCCTTACGGAAACAAGTTAAATGGACTGAAAAAGAGGAAATGATGGACAGAAAACAATTGAAGTTGTTGAACACATTGAATATAGTGGTTATATAAATTCAAACATTCAATCCATTAATCCTTAAACTCCTCATTTCTGAAACGAACTCCTCCATCCTAAAATACATAACAGGTCTGAATGTGGCAGGGGAAATCACCACACCCCCCAAAGCTAGCTAATCAGAGTATTTTTATGTATACTCTGTATACGTATGTATTTTTCTTCCAGAAGTGTTATGAGTATGTCTATACTGTTTTCCTGTATGTCTAGTGCACACAAGCAGCAGGGAAAATTAGCCTGTGCTGAGCTCCATGCTGCCATTGCTAGGTTGCAGCTGGTACCCAGCGTATCATTTAACTCAAGCTGAGGCATTTCTGCACTGCTGTGTATTTTGGGAACTGCTGTTCTCATACCTACAAGGTCACCCAGTAAAGAGACAAAACTTTTAGGCATGTGCTCATCCCAGAACTGTGTAACAACCCTCCAGCTGTTGTCCATTCAAAACCATTTTGTCTGTTCCAGGGACACAAAAGGCACAAAAGTTAATTTTTCAAGATTCAGTGCCCATGAGAGATCTTATCAAGAATCTTGGCACAAAAAAAAATTCTGTGTGTTTCCACCTCCTCTGACACCAAAAATGTACATGATAGTGTCAGAGCGTGGACAGCAAAAACATAACAAAAGAAACCCCTCAAACGTGCTGAAAAGAGAACATGTTCTGTATGTTAAATTATATATGGTGCCACCCCTAAGGACTACAGCAAGCATCCTGACCTATAGCAGACTGCAGTTTCCCACAAACATATGCTCAAAACAATGCCAAGGGACTGAACAGTTTTAATAGGGAAGGGATTATTCTCATTTAAGATTATCATCTAAATATTAGTCTTAGAGGAGGCTCCCACTCTCATCAGCAGAAAGCAACCAGCACTTTAGCAAGGCAATGCATCCCATCCCAAAAAGACGGGATTTACCTCAAAAGACAGGATAAACCACTGCTGGCTACCAACCTTCTCTCTCTACAAGCTACAGAGGGGAGGACATCATGCCTCATGGCTCAGGCTACGCTCCCAGCTCGTGAACACCGATGTTCGGCAAGATGAAGCCCAGCCTCCACGCACTCCAGCAGCACGGCAATCCACTTCATACAGCTAGTTTTGACTCTGGCTGGAAAAATTAAGCCCTGGGTCACTGGGGGGGCAGCTAAACATTTCCCAAAAAACGGAGATAACTAAAAGCATAGCTGTGCAAGAATGTGAGGTAAGTAAAAGTGGGAAATTACAGTGTGTTTCTGACTGCTCTTGTGTATTTTGCTACACTGAGATGAAAGGGCAGGTCACTTCCTCGCCAGCTCTGAGAGGGATATGTATTTACCAAGGCAGTTACACAGAGCAAGTTACAGCTGGGAATGTAATGCGCTACCAGTCACCACCTTGGTTTACCCTCTGAAAGCCTGAAAAGTTACCTGACACTTAGAAACCGCAACACAAACGCTTGCCAGCCCTGCGCTCCCTTCTCCTGCATCCTCCTTCACCGTCCACTGAGCTCACTTGCACAGATTTGTACCCTTCTTAAACTGGAAACTCCTCCGGCCAGGGAGCGCATCCCTCTCCGCTGAGCGTGGCGTGACTAACACAACCTGTAACAGTGCCCAGATACAAATTAAAGTGCAACCCAAAGGCCATCTCCACACCAGACCTGCTAGGAGAAGTGAGACTGCAACCCCAGGCAGCAGGGCAGGAGGCAGCTCTTGATCACGAGCCGAGCAGAGATGCTGCTGTCGGGCCCTGTGGAGGAACAGGATGTTTTGGTCAAGGCTACACGCTGCACTGCAGACCTGATCCCCTTCCCTCTGGTTTGGCGTGGGGCTGGAAGGGAGCTTGCAGCAGCCTGCCATCGCAAGCCCTTAAACAGTCTAAAATGCATCCTTGCTGTTTTCCTCTAAGGCAGTAGCATTGTTATTATTTATAAACTAAATCGATCAGGCAGCAGTTCAATACTATAGATTTTTTATTTTTTTTTTAATTTCACAGGACCAAGACTTTAGATATTCTATTTCAGCTAAAGCTTTGACTGATTCCTTAACCCAGGCATCTGTACTGAAGCTGATGAGAAATCAAACACTACAGCACTCTAAGGCTAGAGTCTGAACTTGAACCTGGCTACTTTTTTCTCCTAAAGCCATTTCCAAAGCAGCTTAACAAGTGGGGACTTTTAAATGTATTTAACTTTTTGCATCCTCCCCAACCCTACATCCCTTCAAAAATATGATCTTTCACAAAAACCTCTAGGGATCCCATCTCTGATTTATTGGCATAATACTGTAGTGCAAAAGTACGGTGTCAAAGTTTGGGGATATGAAAAATGATGTGACTTCTGTTCCAACAACTCTCCCTTTCCTGTAATAAACTGCTACTGCACTACCCAAGGATAATAAGACAATTTTTCTCCCACTATTCAAACTGTTTAGTATCCATCCACAAAAACTGAAGCAGATATTTCTTTTCACTCTTGTTGTTCGGCATCTTTCACACTGGCACAAAATGTGATGAATGCCAAAGAATTTTTTTAGGTTTCATCACTGACTGAAGCTGTGATTGGCACAATTTTGATCATTATAAACTCTTTATTTATTTATTTATTTTTGCTAAACAAGATCCAGTTATTGCACTCATTGCAATCAATCTCTAAGGCAGCATGGTTGCTACTGCTTGGACCCAGAAAAGAAGTAAAATAAGTGAAGCAAGGAGCACCACGAATGGTGAGGAATCCAGTTTTGGTTATAACCTGACAGTGCTACGTTTACTTAGAACAAGAGACATCAAGTGCACATGATGGGCAGACTCTACCTCAGAAGGGTTACAGGCAGGAAAAAATTAGGCAAACCAAAAAAGGTCAAGCTTCAAGTTCTTAGTACACCGGTACTTATAATTTCAATGAAATGTACAACACGCAGGATGTATTAACTTCCTTTTTCTCTCTAAAAACAACCTGCCAGTCTGATAAGAACAGCAGTATTTGTATTCAGCTCTACTCTTCAGCATATAAAAGGTTGCAAAATGGAAAAAAAAGAACCCAAAAAACAAACATATATCATAGAATCATAGAATCATAGAATGGTTAGGGTTGGTTTTTCATATATATCTATATATATATATATATACAAAAAACAGACTGCCCTTCTATTTGCAAAAACCCCACAGCTCTCCCTCCAGGCCATGGAGACAGCGGTTCGCACAGCCAGTGCCACCCAACCCTGAGGGTCCCTGGGCCGTGCCTTACAGCTGTGACCCTCAGATGTTCTTTCTGGATGGAAGAAGCAGCAAACCAAAGCGATACCTGGGTCATGACTGAAGGAGCACCGTGCTGCCTGCCAGCAGCAGCTTGTTCGGTGCTGCTGCTCAAATGTCAGGGAAGGCTGGGATACATGGCTTTGCTTTCTTGCAGAAATGCTATGCCTTTAGCTTGATGGGACCAAAGTTTCACAGAGGAATCAACTGGAAGGCAGCGATGGCTGAGAATTAAAGACCTCACAGTCTACATTTAAGATCTAATCCCACAGACACTATCATGCAAAATGACTACTGGCTTTGACAAATCATGCATAAAGTTCAGGAGCTCCTGGTGGGAACAGAAAGCACTGAGTTCCGAGCAGAGATCTGGGGTGACCCTCATCCAGGGGTTTTATGTTCTTTTCTTTTGTTGGGTGATTTCAGTCTGGAGGCTCACAACATCACTTCTGTGGGGAAAGGTCATTGCCAAGTGGTAGCTAAGCAACAGCTGAAGAGTTGTGGCAGCCAGAAAAAGCCACAGTGTTTTGTTTTGTTTAAGTTAACTTTTTAAGAAGTGATGGACAGTCCTCAGAACAGCCAGTGACATCTCCCACAGGAAGCCACTTAAGGTAATTTCTTTTTATTTCTTAAGTAGTTTGCATATTTGAGCCAAATAAATCTAGAAACTAATCTGGAAAAATAGTACATAAATACAGAAGAGTTACTTGAATTTCTCCCTGATCATGTTTTATATTACACCAAAAATTACAGCTTCCAAAAGACAGCACTGGGAGGCCAGTGCTGTTGCTGGGAGGACAACCTGCTCTGTGCTCCATTCTGTGCCACTTTGCAGTCCCCATCTGCTCCAGCCAGGACAAGGAAAAG
The DNA here is from genome assembly GCF_036417535.1 of Chlamydotis macqueenii. NCBI lineage: Eukaryota > Metazoa > Chordata > Aves > Otidiformes > Otididae > Chlamydotis > Chlamydotis macqueenii. The sequence continues at coordinate 205,416,452 of NC_141556.1, forward strand.
CGCAGTCTGTCCACTGCCCGTGCTGCGCAGGTGGAGCGCGCAGGGGCACTGGCCCCAAACCTTTCCAAGCCATGGAGCACAGGTCAGCGTGGCTGGAGATCCTCCTCACCTCTCAGCTCCAACCGCTGATGCATGAATGCAGATCTCATGCTGCACATCCAAGGCTTTGCCAAATATTCCTCTGATTATCTGGACAACAATAACCCTCTCTTTGAGAGACTTTGGGTATGCTAAAGCCTCAAGTTGTACAACAAGGTAATTCTGAAGGTAACTGCCATGCAGTTTCTTAATCATTTTCATCCTTTATTTCCCCTTCCAATGAACACCCTGAACTCTATGTTACACAGTTGGCTTCTCACTTTGTTTGCTTTCCTCCCAGCCCTTATATTGCTGGCTACCACAGCTTTACAAGGAGGAGCAGGAGATGTCCACACACCATGCAACGTCACTGCTGACACGCAGGTGCTGCTGTGCTGTCAGTGCCTCCAGGCCTGGAAGGCCTTAAATCCGTATCCTGAAGTGCTTTCTGCGATTCAAGCAGCACACTTCAGCAGCCAAAATTTTAAATGCTCTTGTGCTTCATCTGTGCCTCTACCTGAAGCATTTATTCTTTGGCCCATACGCAGGCTGAACAGTCTGCACAATGCCTGGTGCCCAGCCATACCAAAAACCTCAAGGCCCTACTGAAATATTAGTTAGGATAGCAGGTAAGTCAATAAAACCTTCCAGCATCTCTTCCCCATTCTCATGCAAGAAACAGGGACATGAAGGAAACGGGTGAGAAATGCATCCTGTCTGGTTGGACCCTCGGTGCCTTCAGCTCTCAAGGTGGCCCTATAGACATACAAACAAATGCCATCAGGGCAGTCTGTGACCTACTTTCCCTTCTTCGCAGAGGGTACTGTCCCATTGTCAAACTGCCACTGAATTTCAGCTTCATAACGACAACAAGAAGGAATTCAAGTGGCCACACGCTGTGCGGCTAATGGTGCATCAGCAGCCACTGCCCCAGTGTCCACACCTTCTGCTGAGGAGCCTCTGCCGTGCTGGGCTCCAGCTGCCACACAGAGCAGACGTGTGTCCTGCTGGGGTGGAACGGCAGTGGGCTTGCACAGCAACCCATCCACATCCCCAGAACTGCTATTTTTCCCTCCTTCCCCTCAAGATCTGCCTGGACAACTATTCCTAAGTGACCACACTGAAGCTTCTTGCACATCCTCTCTGCCTTTGACAACCTGCTGCCCTCCTGCTGTCTGGCACAGAGATGATCAAGATATTAATAACACAATCATACAACGGTTTAAGTTGGAAGGGACCTTTAAAGGTCATCTAGTCCAACCCCCTGCAAGGAGCAGGGACATCTCCAACCAGATCAGGTTGCTCAGAGCCCCGTCCAACCTGGCCTTGAATGTTTCCAGGGATGGGGCATCCACCACCTCTCTGGGCAACCTGGGCCAGTGTTCCAGCACCCTCACTGTAAACAATTTTTTTCCTAATACCAAGTCTGAACCTGCCTTCTTCTTTTTAAAACCATTACCCCTCATCTTTTCACAACAGGCCCTGTGAAAGAGTTTCTCCCTATCTTTCCTATCCACCCCCTTTAGGTACTGGAAGATCGCTATAAGGTCTTCCTGGAGCCTTCTCTTCTCCAGGCTGAACAGCCCCAACTCCCTCAGCCTTTCTTCAGAGGAGAGGTGCTCCATTAATGCCACAGTCAAGCAAAGCATCGCAGTCCAGCTATGGTCATTGGTGTGTGTTTCTTATAGCAGTCCCACAGAAGCCAGCTCTACAGTCAAACAAACTCAGATATAAACAACTATTTGAGCAATTTATTTTAAAATAGGAGACACTGGTGCTTTGCACAGCTCTGATATGGCCTAATGGGTGCCTAAGTGTGGATTTTGGAGCCTAACTTCAAGCACACAAGTTTGACAAGGTTAGCTGAGGGCCACGTAAGGATCTCAAAATCAGCTGTGCAGCATCTGCACAGCATGAGAGCTCACAGCAGACAGCTGAGCCTCCTCCAGGCACCAGGAGGCTGGTCCTGCACAGGAGCTCCTCCACATCACCTCCAAAGCAGGACATTTTTGGGCAGTTATTGAGCAGTGTTATCCTAGTGATGCATCCTCCAGACCACAGCAAGTCCACGGGCTGAAGAGGGTGAGCTCGGCCCATTTGCACAGGCACGTGCCTGCTGCAACCGGTGTCAGCAGCTTCTACGTAGCAAAAATGCCTCTCCTTTGTCTGGGCAGGTCTGAACTCAGGCTCAGGGAGACCTGTTCGGTTCAGATCCCAACTCTCATTCATCTGTGGGAAGGATGAGCTGGCCAGGCAGCCTTTCCTGAGGGCTGATGATAGCGTTACCCTACGTTACCATTTCCCACTTACCCTTGCAGCCCTAGGGAAACCTTAGAGCCCATACTGGATAAAATCAGTTGAAATGGGAGTCTGTTATGTTAACTTCAAGGCACTCCGGTGTCCCCATATAATATAATATTAAATGAAAGGGGAATAAGGAAGGAAGTCCCTTCCTAGTCTTGCAAGACTAGCTTGATCTCTGGATGTTTCTCTTTTCCCTCCTATGACTACAGAATAAGAAACAGCCGTAACTCCCACCAAACATTGCACCTAGCTATCCTCATCCAAATGCACTGAAAGCTATTTTAATATTTTGATAGTTTGATACCTACTGAAGGTAGCACTCCTTCTCCTTTCTCTGCAAAGGGACTTGTTGTGCAATACCATCTTGGTATTACACAATCCCTTTCTTTAAAAAACACTATGCTATTAATGTAATTAGCTGATTAATCTTTTCAGCCTCACTTAGCATTAAATAATCACCTGGATGCAGAACACTTTCTCCTCAAAGAGAGTGCACCTCAAGTGTTTATCCAGCGCACTAACGCAAGGGACACCACCAGCAGCTGAACTGCTGGTCAAGAAGAAGAGCAAACATTACTGCTGAGCATTCTGGGGACAAGCAGGTATCGAAAAATACATCAAAGCAAAAAACACAATACTCATCCCTTTATACTTACCACCTCCTTAGGATGAGACAATTCCCATTTTCTAACTATAAAAGAACTTTACCAGGATATATTGAAAATATACACACAAGAGTGATTCATTTAAGTGTCTCTCAGAATTTAAGGTCAAAAGCACACTGCTTAACTCATCGGTTCAGGCCATGAAGGAGTTCAGACCAAATGGCTCCTGGATCAAGCCCATTGTTTCTAACTGAGCTACAGCATCGCTCCCAGAGAAGCACCCAGTTGTGAAAGCAGGTGACAGCCATGCATCACATTTCTGGCTGAGTTCTTCCCAATGGTTAATTGCCCTCACTGTGAAAACAAAAAAAAAAAAACAAGTGTGCCTTATTTCCTTCAGTTCTGCTTTCCATAACACTGGGTCTCAGTGCACCTCCACCTGATAGACTGAAGTACTACCTCATCTCAGTAATCTTCTTCCTATGCAGGTACAAAGAGACTGTAAACAAATACCTTTTTCATTATTACTTTCACTTCCCTTCCATCTGAGAGTGGGCTGTAGGGTTGGGTGTTTTTTTGGTTTTTTTTGGTTTCTCTGAAAAACAACGCCTACTTTCTGCCTTTCAAAATTACAGGGTTTGGTCATCAGGTGAAATTTCCTTAAGCTCCCAATTTTCGTTCATACTGCCTCCTCCAAAGCTTTTGTTTTCGAATAACTTGCTCATAAATGATGTAAATTATATGAGACGCCAAGACTCTCCTCTCATTTTCTCTGCAACAAAGATGAGTGGAACATGTGCAGTGATCAGAAGGATATGGAGCAATGTGCAAACAAGTGAGCAATGCCTGCTACTCATCTTAAATAAAATGCTAGGTTTGTATGTTTCTTCAGAGAAGTGAAACCTCTGATATGTCAACTGAAAGATTTGCCTGAATCAACGCTCAGGATAAGGCCCTGCCGCAATGTTTTAAAACTTACTGTGCAGCTACTAAAAGAAAAAAAAAACAAAACCAAAACCACCACCAAAACACAAGACAGCCAGAAAGCATGCACATTCATTCTTCAAGCTTCATTAAGAAAGGATAGTTCAAGATAATTATTGCCAGTGTACCAGCACTTTCTGCTGTTCTCCCCTCCTGGGTGAGGCCACAGTGTAACTCACATGGCTCTTGTAACCCTAAAACAGTCTTGCTTCGTACTTTTAATGGACTCATTTAATAAGACAGTCAATACTTCAAACAGGAAAGCTCATCCTGATTCTCCTTTCACTTCAACCAAGTGTCAAGGAACAAAATGAAGTGGGAGTTAAGTATCTGCCACCAAGACAGGCATCACAGAGCATCCAGAGCACTCACATACCTCTCCCCACGCTCTAAGAATATGACACCATCAATTACCAACATAATATTTAGCTTTTGTAATTAATTTAGCTACACACATAGGCCAGTAACAGTACCTTAGGAGCAGTTTCCCCCTTGTCACACATGGGAAGAAAAAATGTCAAATCCATTTTATTATTGCATTTACAAAGTAATATGCACCACAACAAAAAAAAAGTTTCAGTGATACTCAAGCAACAATCTGCCTCCCCTCCATTTTCAGCACTTCAAGTAAAACACACAAATAAACAAAATCACATTCTCCATCTTGTCCCTGGCTTTTGTTGTTGTTGTTAAGTTCCAGCAAAATCCCTTCAGGCATATTAGAATGCGGCAAGGGCATAATTAAACCTTCAACAGGAAGGATATTACCTTTCACAACAGGAATGGGAAAGTCAGTCCTGTACTTCTCTAAGGACCAGATCTGCTAAGTGTAACACTTATCAGCTCCTGACTTGAGCTTTCATTGTGTAAATGTGTAACTAATGGTGATTAATACTAAACATAGCAGATGTAATGGAAACCTTCATATGCCAGCAACACTGGGACACTGGTGAATCCAAAAGGATCACCAAGGTATGCTTCCATGCATACACAGCTCTCATATTCCCTGCAGAAACCTCCCAAGGTTGGCAGAAGCTCCCTCTCCCCTGTAAGAGATGACTTCCTACCCTTCTCCAAAAGAGTGAATGACTCAAAGACAGTATCACAGTGTCAGTGCTTTGGTCTGTGTGCATTGCACTGATTTACAGACTTAATTTGGAGGCTTTTCCCTGACTTCTTCTCATTTCCATGTTCATAATCAGCTAGGCCGGATGGTCTCACACTACGCTCACAGTGCTTTCCTGCAGCCCAAGGAGCCTGCCAGGCACCTCTTGCATCCAGCCCAAAATCCATCCTCCTGGGCACCAGAAGTGAAAAAATATAAAACAAAGGCAGCCTACCATGCCTTCTTCCACAGGGTGATTTATGAACTTGTAAAACTTGAGAACTCAATCAATAGGCAATGAAGTAAAACAGCAATGACAGCAGGCCGCTCAGCTGATGGCCACTTCTGACATGTCCGGACTGAAGAGATTCAGTTCACTTCCTCAGAAGAGCTCTCACCCTCTGATCAATGTTGATTGACGTGCAATGCAAACACGCAGTCTGGTGCCCAAGCTTTAAACTCTTTTTATTTTAATCACCTCCTTGTTTTTTTTTTTTTTGTTGTTTGTTTGTTTTAAAAGAATTCTCGAATCACAATCTCTGTGTGCCTTAGTAAATTCCATCTTGATTTATTAAGATTCAAGCTTCAACCAGCATATTTAATAGCTATGCCTATTTGTTACCATTACTAGCGTCGAAATTCTTGTAGCCCTACACGCTTATTGTCAGATTAGTTTAGTCAATGTGATGGATATAATGAAGCACAATGCACTTCAGGGTCATCTTAGCATTAGAGAGACCCTCTGCTCTATGTAATCACTGCAGCACACAGGCATATTTGTGATAGCACTTGAAGGAAGGAAGATCTAAAGGCTGGAGCTCGACATATCCCCAGCTTCCATTTATACTATCAACACAATTATCCGGTCATCTCTCCTTTTCTTTGACAGCTGTAATATCTGCAATTAAAATCTGAATCAGTGGGGGCTATTTTAAGAACAAAGAAGGTATTTCAGCTCAGTGGAGCACTCTGAGATTGGGTAGGATATGCTACAATTGGCATTCCAGCTCATTAAAGCAGCTTTGCCGTGGATTATTCGTTCTGAAAGTGTTCTGCAAGTGTATATACACAACACAAGAACCACCGAGCACCAGTGTTTGCTGAAATCCAGCCAGCTTCATGTTGCCCTTCCACATGAAGGATCTTGTCACAAACAGCCCTTTGGGGTCAGATGAACAACTGGAGCCAAGAAGAACTCGGGGGAGGCAGCGGGATTCCTAGCTGGGGGCTAGGCATGGTAAAACCCTCCCCTCTTGCACACTGTTCTGGCAGCCAGACATAGTCAGAAATTCGGTCCATGCTGGACCCAGGAGGTACCATATGAGGTGCTCCTGCTTCTCCTCCTTCGCCACGGCAGTGACAGTTAACCACTTTCCTCCTCCAAAGCCCTACAGAGCACACTGAATCCCCATCAATAATTGAATCCCCCCATACAAATAAAAACAGAGGTGATAAGAAAACAAAATACTTCAGCTGGACTCCGAGAGTTTATAATTCAGGATTTCAGATAGTAAAAGCACATCTGCACTGCAGAGGGAAGCCTGGACAGATGCCCAGATGGGGATGTGGCATGGGGCAGATGTGCCCATATCTCTCCTCTGAACACATCTCGGAGTTGTGGCAAGGAGAGATTCAGCACAGGGGATGCTGCTCACCTTTATTTCAATGGAGACACGCAGCCACGTTGCTCGCGCACCAAAGAGCATTTTAAATTCAGTGGTTTCTGAAGGCATGCCCGTAGACATGTAGACTCAAATATGCGTGCAAGTTGTCCTGTAAAACTGGTTTAAAATGCTACAGTATCTTTTGCTGTACAGACACTTACCAAATGTGGAAAAAGGGAAAGTCTAGATCCCAGGAAAGAATCCTAATCTTGCTTGGAAATGGTTTTAAAATGGCATTTGGAAGAACACACATTCCCATCCAAGGAGGGTGAAAACAAGTAGATCCTATAAGCTGCAAGAGTTTGGTGCAGCTCAGGAAAAAAAATTAAAAATTAAAGAGTTAGGCTTTAAAAAGTTAGGCTTAGCTTCTCTCGAGTATCCAATATGATTACAGAATCCAAGTCACTATTTGTACTTCTTTACCTAGTCTTCCTGTTCAGAGAGATGTGTTCTCATCACAAACTGCCTACCACAGTGCCAGATTAAGGCAGAGAGATTTCTTTTTTACTTTTTTTTTTTTAAGGGGAAAAAAATAATTAAAAAACCCCAAGGAAACGTGGATTCTTCTCTCATTTAGTGTTTGAGCTCCTTTCATTTATTTTTCCAGCTTCCCTTTGCTAAGATTTATTTTAACAATATCCAGTTATTAAATGCACCAGATAGCATGAGACTAGAGATAAGTTTGCAGGACGTGACAGCAAAGCAAATTAAAATAGTGGAAGCTGTCAATGCACACCTAACTCCTGCGTAATGCCAAACACCTGTCCTGCTGCAATGGTACACTACTGAAAAATCAGATACAAACACATCCCAATGGGATTTATCACAGTGAATTTTTTTTTAATACATTGCTACCGTCCAATTTGTCTTTATTGCACTTTGTCCTAAAAAAACATATTCCAACTTCCTTGGTGGATATATTGAACTAACATAATGGATCAGTATCAAATAAATTTCTACTTCGCCAGGAAAGAATAAAAAATTGTGAAGCACCACACTACATTAAAATACAGACTGCTTTTCCTCCTCACATAGCAGGCTATCACCTAATCAACAGAAGCATACAAGAGTTTCAGCTGCCCAAGCACTTGGGCATGGCGGCTCCTTAGACGCATCTTGGAAGCTAAGAGAGATCCATGCCCTTCTGTACCAGCAACGACGTGGTACCCTAAAGCTCCTAACATGGCAGCAGATATCTTAGGCAACCCAACTCCAGCCTTCCTGCCTATTTAAGCATTGCAATGCTCAGTGAGCATTGCACCAGTTGGCTTTGAGTCTCAGTCATTTGCATGCTCTCCAAAAAGAGCCTATGGATGCTGCCAGGACAACGGATACTAGACAGAAGCTTTTAAAAGGAGTCGAGATGGAAGAGGAATACAGACTGCATCCAGACACTCTCAGAATGACAGACAGCTGATCAGATAATTCCTTAACCCAAAGGAAAATACAGTACTCATGAATTTTCATACTGCATAAAGTCATTACATAGAGCAAGGTTGGGAGTACGTGGTCTCTGCCAGCGTGGGTGTACTGTTTGGGTCCCTGTATTTGGCACCATCTATTGCACCCATCACTTGTCTTCTAGGAAGGGATTAAAAACTGAAGCTCTGAGGACAGGCTTTCACTAGATTAGCTCACAAATTCTCTTTTGCTTGCAGACGACATCAATTTAGCACAGAGTAAAGAGAAATGTACTGACTTGGGATGCAGGTAGCCCAAGTTCAAGCCCCTGCACCACTTGGTTCAAAGTAACTGGGATGAGAAATGTGCTTGACTCAAAAAAGGCATCTTAATTGCAGTACCCTCACAACTCTGATTTCACAGAAAGGAAGGAAAGTAGAGGGCATTCAGACTGGTGTAGAGTGAAGTCCGATTTAAATCTTTGCAAGTTACTGAAAGCACAACTGCATTTCTCCAGTCAGCTCGACACTTCCCAGCAGAGTTAGCACAGATAAGAGCACCTGGGACTACCTCAGCCTTGCCGAGTTGCCAACAGCCACATTGCCCATATGTCTGTATAACCTTCTTTGGCTTCCTTTCCCTTTAATGTCCCTGAGTGAATAACCACAAGGGCTTTTTCATTGCTGGGTCAAGCACTTCTGATTCTTTGCCAGCAAATCAGGAAATTCATCCACTCTTTCAGGTATCCAGGGAAAAATGCAGGAAACCTCTGGAGACCTTACTGGTACTCAGCTGGGTTTTGCCTGAGTCCTCGCTGGAGAGTGGGAGGGTTACCAGCTTGAGTGAAAGCAGAATATGGGCTCCGAGCCATCACCAGCACAGCCAGCTTGAAAACATCACCGCACACAAGCAGGGGTTTTCTGCGTGGGCACCGAAGGACTGAGATTACGAGCAAGCAAGAGGCAGCAGATACTCTGCAACTTAGGCACATTACCAGCAAGCTGGGCCAACCCTGCTGCTTCTCAGCGCTGGTCACGGAGAAGCTGCTTCAGCTCGGTCAGCACAAGCAGCACTGCTGTGCACCTCAGTCACATCCTGACTTCGCGTCTCAGGACTAGACCTCAAAGCCAGAAAAACTGATTCCAGCCCTTGTCTCTACAGCAGCAACAGCTTAATCACAGCAGCAGTCTCACTTGCAGGAGAATAACAAATCAGCACAAGTGATGCAACATTTGCCATCAGAAAGCCACTGGCAAGAGAGGCCAACACCATCAGCCTGAATGCTCTCTGTTCACGGGCAGCCCCTCAAGTAAAATACTAGGGATTTTGTTTAAAGAATAAAAACAGTGAGAAACAAAAAGTGTTTTGTTTGTTTGTTTTTTCCCAAAAGATATCTTTAGTTGATGCCAGGCAAATCTTATCCAATGCTCTGCCTCCCAGAGCAGCTTTCTCACCTCCAGTAATATCCCCTCAGGTGGTGGGATCCTGCTTAGAAGTGAGGAATTAAGGTCACGGTGCCAATGTGTAATATGCTGGCAACAGACCAAGCACTGTAACAGAGAATGCATAATGTAAAATGAAGAAAGACCTTTTTGCATTACATTGTCTCAAGTTTAAAATCATGAGGTTTTATTCCTAATGATGGTATGGGTAAAGTGATTTGCCTGAACAGTCGCTGTACGGCACTCCTTTACATGGAGGCTTTGGGCATCCTGCTTCACTGTTCCAGTACCCCATGGAGGTAAAAAGAAAAAAAATGCCAACTATTACTAAGTCACACACAGAGTATATTCAGGGTGCTGAGGAGGAGAGGAAGAGGCACCACATTACACCGTCAGAGACACAAGTTCACATTCGCCCAAAAGCTACCTCCTGTCAAGCCATCCGCAGCAATAACAACACTGCTCTCTACATCTCATCAGATTCAGAAACTTGTGTTTTAACTACGCTTCAGTGACGGAGTAGTGAAGTTCACGTGGATCTGGAACCTGCTGGTGTCTCATGCAAAAACGAGTCAGCACTTACTTACTCAAAGAAAACATGCTGCACATGTATTCATTTGTCTTTGGCAAGCAGTGAAGTGCCAGGCACACCCCTGAAAATTCATCAGACTCCGTATCTGCCATAGTCTCTTCTGCTGGCCTTAGATTCTCATACAGAAAGGAAATAGTTAACTCCCTTGCACTTGTTCTTGACAAGTGTTTTGGACTACATTTTGCTATGGCACACAATAGCCGACCTCTCCTCATCTCATTAAGGCTGTACTGATGTGCGACACAGTCACAAAATACAATTTAACTCCTAAGTCTTGCTTTATTTTCATTCAATGCTACACCAAGCTCAAATTTAAGAAGGTCACAATGCTTTACGTAGCACAAACAGAAGAGAAGAATAACTTAAAAACAAACTGCAAACCCAAAATGTTATTGCACTTTTCCTCTCTCAAGTCTAGCACTGTACAGCAACAAAAAGTCTGGAACATTTCCACAATGAAAATATGTAAATTAATTACCCTCTTATGTTGATTGATGCAAGTTATTTTGGTTGAGAACAATGCAAATCACCCACAGTTTACAAAACAATATGTCAATAAAATGAGCTAGACCTGCTGAAGAAAATATTTGTTGTAGCCTAAAGCTATTTTTGCACATGCATAACCTTGAATTACAGTTTTCAGAAAAAAACATACCACTTCCACGTTTTGATTAGCAACTAGTAAGTTGAGACTTGCTTTTCCTTAAGTACCAAGGAATCTATTAATGTACCAGACAAAAATACAACAAAGAAGGTCACAGAGAGCATATTACCATCCTTCATGATCCCAGCAAACGAGAAGTGACAAAACTGAAAAATTTACAGAAAAAGCTTTTTTTTTCCAAGAAAATAAAAATGCTTCAAGGCGTCAAGTGTTACTCTCTCAGCATGTTTTCTCCTCCTCCACACCCCCCTACCCCCGGCATATTTGCGTGAAGAAAAAAATAACCTTTATAAGCAAAACATCACTACAGATAAAGCTTCATTTTGGATCAAACCTTTAAAACACTTCATAGCGCCTTCTGGGAGGGCCGGAGCAGCATGCAGCTCCGGCCCGATCTGTTACACCCACACCTACTCACCTCGGTTGAGCAACTGAACAAGTCATGCTGGAGAGGGCAAGAGGAACCCATCAGGTGTTGGTACCAAAGGGATTCAGGGCTGGAGATAATCAGAGAGCAGTGGTTAAAGTCCCTTCACGTTGTTTGAGATGTGACATATCTATAGCTATCCATAAGATGTCAACAGTCAGGACCTGCAGGTACATCACCTCCCAAGATGCGGGTAGGACAGGTTGGACCTTCACACTGAGGAGCCCAGCTTGGGGTACGCAGGTCTTGAAACCACTACGCAGCGATCCTATCAAAATGAAGGGGCTTGCTGGTTTGCTCTTTTTAAGACTTAGGCAAACTAAAGTGAGTCATAAGTACCAGCAAGCTCCAAATATGCAAATATACACTGCAAAGAATCAAAACATTTACCCGACACCTGCTTTCTGGAGGATTTAACTCAGTCAACAAAATTCTCGGGTAACTCCCTGCTGAGTACCCAGCTTCTTGTCACCATCTCAGCTTTTGGGAATGAAGGTTCTGGGATTTCTGTCAGAAAACTGTCTCCCAGTCCTATCTATTTCTCGTGTTAACTTTCAAGAGCGAGATGGGAGAAAACTGTGAAGTTTCACATTCCTCTGCAATCCAAGTTACTGGAGAAAGCTCACTTTGTCACCTCCTCCCTCCTTTCAGAGCTTTTCCTGAGACAGAGCCATAGGAAATCTGCTTTTATTCACTCCCCTGAACTTGCAGCATCCTATATTACAACCTCTCTCGAGGATAACCCTGGCATCACTCAGTGCTGCTTGCTGCTCCCCGAAAGGACGCCAGCCACGAAGGACAACCGGCACCCCCACCAGCCACGAAGCTCCCAGGATCAGCTGCGGAACAGACCGTGGATCCTGCTAACTTCACTCTGCAGCTGCTAGGAAAAGTATTTCAGCTGCTGATCTGCATTACATTAAGTTGTTGCCCTAGAAACATAAGTAATATTACAAATTCAGTCTTAAAAAAAAATAAAGTATTTTGGAAAAACTTTGCACTTCTCGCTATACCTTTCCCCCTCCCCCCTACTTCTTAAAACGCCTAAAACCCAATAAATGCAAATAAAATCATGGAAACACATGAAGAAGCCTGCCAATTACAGACAGGGAGCAATTTCCAAGCACTAATAATACCTGCATCTTATTGGACATCATACTGAGACCTAGGAAACTAAAACAGTTTTTGCAATGGGGTTATATTATTCAGGTCCAATTAACGGTGGACGTAAAACAGAAATGAGATAAACATCACTTTATGCTAGCAGTCTTATTGAGTCTGTGACATTACCAAAGATCAAAAGAAGCATCTTATACAAGCTATTTTCACTGCAAAATAAATAAATACATTTTAATGAGAAGGAAAATATCCTGTGCGTCAAGAATTATCAACTTGAATGTGGAGCAAGTCTGCCTGACTGTAATGGAAAGGAGACCTTAAAAACATCAGATTAACTAGAAGCTTGCAACAACAGCTCACCCTATCACTTCTTAAAACCCAAATACAGAAAGAAATGTAAACCAATATATATTCTGTTTCTGCAGGATACATATTTTTTTCTGCTCGCCTCCTCATAGACCGATATTACTTCTGCACAGGTGTATTATCTCTTTATATTACTACTTCCAGAAAGTAATAAAAATAAAATAGTATTAATCTGAGGCTAACTCAGAAATGGGGGAAAAGAAAGAGTCCCAAAAGTCATCTCCCTGCCTCCTCTGAACTTAGACCAGATATATGAGAATGAAGATGCTAAACCAGAAAATCCAACATTTTTAAAAGGCACGTGATGGTTTTTCATGACTTTTACAAAACAGTGAAAGCAAAGAGAAAAACCTTCAATATTTTAAAAATAAAGAGCCATCCATTGAGCTGATGATGACTCCTCCTGAAGTGAAATACTGTTCTGGAGCTGTGCTGTAAAACCAATGATATCAGGGACTCCAGTTTTGCTTGCTTCATCTTCACAAACATGCGAAGGTACACCGCAAGTAATATTTTCCCCTCTCAATTTTAGGCTGAGAAAAGTAAAGTAAAGCTAGAATTTCTCTCAGACAGCTTCATCTCACACTGGAGATTTTCTTAAGCCAGGTTTTCACTTGTATTTGCACACTACCACCTAAAGTTGATGTTTATGCTCAAATATACTTTAATGCTTACAACAGGTGAAATAAAAACCTGATGCAGGAGTATCTAGCCTAAAGAAGCTAATGCCTTGTGAGATGAGGGATGTCTGCAGCTGGATGCTCCTACCCCAGGTTGAACACAAAGCACTGATGAAGGCAGGGGGTGGGGAGGGCGGGGGGAAGAAAAGAAGAAAAAGGCAAAGGCACATCCTTTTATTGTAAGTCCATTACAACTAACAAAGCTGCCAAGACACACAAACATGACACTCCAAAATATCAAGGTTGTCTTAAGAGGCAGTTGCGCAATGAGGTAGCCCTAAAATCCTCCATTGACAGGCTGCAGAAACAATATCCTGTGCCAGACAGACTGCCACATTGCTCCAGGGGCAACGGAGTCACACTCATGCCTCTAATCACCTCTTTAATTTATAATTTAGATTAATTTATCCCAACACTTTTACAGATTCATTAAAAAACTTGAAGACTGAACTTGTCTTTTAGTCCCAGTCATTTGGTGGGTTGACTTTCATTACTCCTGCAACTGATTCCACGATACAACTCTGCATTAAATGAAGAATTACTTCTTGTCTGAAACTACCCTCTCCAAAATACAATCCCGTAACACACCAAGAAATTATCTTAATATGTCATAACCAACTAGTACTGCATCACTAGTTTTACATACCTCTAGAAGACACAAGAAATTTGTTTGCTTAACTTCCTTAGCCTGCAAAGTAACAGGATGACTCAGTTAATTTATTTACATTTCCTGTAATTTGGCATTTGAGCCCACAGAGATATTACTTTGTTGTCATCTCCACTCAAATTCCGCCTTGTTAGCATCTGGAGAAATCAATGCCATGAAGCACTTCATTTTTATAACTTCATCTTCTTTCAACCTAGAGCTTCATTGACATGAAAACCAAACAGGTGCACAGCTCACTGCCTCGCTACCTGTTAAGTAAATTTATACAGATACAAAAGGAGAAAAATTAGATGGGGATGCTTGCTAAATCTGTGCATGCACATACCCATTTTTTATTAAAGTGTCCAAGTCAAGCTTATGAAAGTTTTTCAGACTGTATGGAGAACAACCACAGGCTTCAATGTGCAACAAACATCTCTTGTTATTTCTTTTCCACCTTGTCCCCTAGAGAATGGAAAAAAAAAGTATTGGAAGAGTTGGAAAATGGGAGAAGTACACTCTTAAGTTTTAAAATGTTCCTAAACAATTCCATTTGTGCGAAAATCCTTTTCTGTCAAAACCAAAGTGAACAAATGAAAATAAGTAAATACTTAGAGGTTCCAAAGCATTTTCGAAATGATGGATCACTCAGGATTTCTCATCATATTTTCCACTGAAACAGCAGACTGAGCTCCCCAGGCTGCTAACAAGTCTCCTCCTGCAGCTCTCTAAGCACCAGGCAGCCCCAGAGCACTCCTGGCTGACTGGTACCAGTGCACATCCCACCCATTGCTGTCATTGCACCAGTATCCCATCCCTGCGCTATAACAGGCCAGCTCTTCCAGTTGTTTCAACTTTTATGGATTGAAATATGACTATTTTAATCCCTCACTTAATAAACGCAAGTCTGTGTAAAGAGAGGCTTGAAATTTTCCTTCCTTAGAAAAAAAATGGCGGTTACTACTTATAGATTTTGATACTTATTCCATATTGACATGTCTGTGTTCTGAACCTCCTCTTCCATTAGCCCTAGGACATTTCCAAAAGAGCTAAGCTATACAGTAAGCCCCTCAGCAACCCTTTCCTACACTATCCTGTGTGATCCCCAAATATGCTATGATGATGGCCGACGCCTTTCAAGCACTTAAAACCTCAAGAGTCAGGACTTCATTCATAACCACACAACTAAATAATGAGGTTTCCCAGCACAAAATAGAAGCATGAGAATGCTCCCATTTTGCCCTGCCAAACTCCAGTCCCTCTTTCAGTGACCTCCTCATTATGTGCAAAATAATTGGACTCTTACCCTTGTGTTCATCGGGGAGAGGGAATTGGTGTCGTCACTTGCTCATCACGCAAACGCCTTTCTGAGGGTCCTGAATCAGGGCACCCCGATTCCTGCGCACGCCCCGTGACTGCAGCCCTGGGCAGGGGGGTACCGCGGTCTGTCCACCACCCACGCAGTGGCACGGTTTGCCTTGCATGGGACACACACAGAGGCTGTGCCTCACACCAAGGTCAGCAATCACATGTGCAACACAATGATCTTGCACGGCCTCAATTAATCTCCTTTAGCCCCTCCACCCATAAAACCCAAAGACAATGTGTTTGGCTATCTCTGCGTGGGAATGCAGGGCTGATACCAACTTTATCTTTATTTCCAAAATCAGAATATAAGATGTTCTCTGCAATTTTGATTATGTATCCAGTACTCCTTGCTTTACACCATCAACCCTGATTAAACCACCGTCTCTGCTTCAGCATCTTTCTTTCAGCCTCACCGTGTGAGAACTACAAGTCTGTCTAAGGTCTTTCTCAGCTCACTGACCTACTTACTACCACAAAGACAGACATTAATAGAATTTTCTTTCTCCTTTAATTTCCGCTATTTTTTTCCTTTCTAATTGCTGCTTCCCAACTACAGACTCTCTGTACGTTATGTGCTTATCTTTGTCAAGAACTTTCATCCAAAAACTACTTTCACAAAACATAACGCCCACATGCTCTCAGTAGCAGACATCTCCAGCAAAACACAATAGCAGTCACTACCCATCCTTGGTCTTCAAAGTAAAAGAAACCTAGTAGTGACAGTGTCTTTTTTGGGTTTTTTAACCTATAAAGATCTTTCCTTACTCTTTCATTTTTTCATTTCACCAATATCCTTTTCTAACAGATACCAGTGTGGTGGCACTATTGGAGGTTCCTGAACCCACCGAAGATGATAAGAGGGAAATTTTTCTCATGTGATTTCAGCCAGCTGAAAGTTATGTATCTAATCTAAGTTAGTCAACTCCACTGACACTATAATCAGTAAGAGTGGCACGAATCACTCACCCCAAGTGCTTTCCCAGATACCTGGGAAGGACAGAAGGAAAAAAATCCCACCTGGAGGTGCTTCTCATTAACCATAGAGGGAGCCTCTGCTATCCATCTGGAGTGACCCTTCACACATGGAATTTATTTATCTCCAGCTCTGCTGATGATAAGAAGCCCAGGAGACCTGTCTTCTTCATGGAGGGGCACCAGTTCAGAACATGGACTAAGATAAACCGCACCTCTATGAAGGCTCATAGGTGACTTCTGATGACCTTAAAATCTGGATCTCTTTTCTCTAGAGAAATACCACTTAATCACTTTTATGCTGTTATTAAGTGTGTCTTACAGGAAAGGGAAGAGCAGGAGGAAAATCTTGAATTAAATCAACGTGCACAGCATCCTAACCAACATGATCCCTACTTCACTACCATGACAGAGTCGGGCCAAGCTCACAGAATGCACAGACACAGATGTTGCCAGGGCCTGCAATGCTGGAGGGACTCAGGAGCAGCAAGGCAACAAACTGTGATTTCTTCTTCTTTGGTATCTTCCCTTATGTTTTCCTTGTTATACACTTACACGCATACTCTGCACAAGGACAGTCCAAGATAGCACAAGATAAAGTAAAATGACAAGAGGAAAGAGAACCTCAAAGGCCAAAATCACGAAGCTTTAGTTTTCAAAGAAAATTCAGGTGATTCGTGGTTCTAGCTGAGCTGGATTAGAAGAAAAAAAAATGGTGGCAGCAGACAAATATGGAGCCAAAACATCTTACACCCATCTCTGTGCTCTTCTGACCATAGGCAAAACCAGTGAGTACAGTAGATACTGGTTTAGATGGAAGGAAGTAGAGCATCAGCCAACCTATGTCAAAAGGGAGAAGAGGGTTACATCCAGGGCAAATGGAGCTTAGGGCCCTGCAGTACCGCCAGGCCCATTCAGGACTGAACTCCTTGTGGGTCCACCAGCTCTGTATCATCACATTAAGTAGAAAGCTCCCACCCAGAGGAAATCACACAACTACCTTGTAGTGTCTGCTTCCTCTCGGACAGAACTGCTGAGTATCGTCTGCAGCTCATAAAAATTTGACAATAGCTGGGTCCTGTATCTCACTCAACCACTAACCCCTGTGTGGCCACGAAGCAAGTCCTGCCTTAGCCTTTGCCTTGATTCCTTCATTTCTAAAATGGGAGTGAGTAAGGATCCTGTCCTTCTTCATGAAGCCTTTTGATACTTATCAGTGAAGCAAACTATGTGTTTGTGGGCTGAAGCTGTATCTCCAGTACATTAAGTACAACCAAGCCTCCTGAAGGAGCTGGCTGTGAAGCTCTCAGCAAGACCATACCAGATAACAGCAGTTCAGGGTTGTTTAGCAGCATTTTGAGTCATTATCAGTCATTCCTATCAAACTGTTCCATAAGCTCTCTCCTTCTAAAGGTTCATCTTCTGAAACACCCACACACTAAATACCAAGATATACTAAATGTTTTCTTGGAACTCATTAGAGAAAGCTATCACTAGAACAAATCAGAATCTCATGTCTCTGCAGTACCGCTGCAGGTGGAGCACAAGTCTGTCCACTTAAATTAAGTGTGAGGGCTTCTTACTGATCTCTTCCTAGGAAATACAGCTTTGGAAGTTACTGCTGAGGGTGAGACAACCCTACTAGGCCAACATCTGCATTGAAAACTTGACCCACAGAGGTTTTGCAGAGTTGTACAAGACCTGAATGTGATGGGCAGTAACATCTCTTTCCAGATGAATTTGGGAAATATTCTGAAACTTGTTAAAGTTTCAGAATTTCCACTTTTCCCTTCAGTTTGTTATTCCAGTGGGAAGAACTCTGGCACATGGATGGTAAAATGGTTTCGTTGGGAGAACTGTTGGTCATCAGACTTACTTCTTCATTCCATAGCTACTAAGTGAGTATCTCTGGCTGGATTTGAAAGTCTGGATATTACAGAAGATGCCAAACCTTTGTACGTTCGCCAGTGATGAAGTCTGCTTCATTCAGGGTCCATATCCTTAGGGAGGAAAGAGTTACTGGGTTTGGAAACAGGGGCAAAATACTTCTCACTTCTGTTGTCCCAGTGACCCAGTGTCAAAGTCTACTCATGAATGGCCATGTAAGATATGTTAAGAGCTAAAAAAGAATCAGTACAGGAAAGCAAGCTAGAAAAAGGTTTTTCTTTAAAATTAACATATTGACTGATAGCTTTAAAACTCACAGTCTGGTGTGTTTTTAGCTTAATTCTGTGGTTTTGTTTGGCTCATGAGAAAATAACATTACTTCAGATGAAAGGCTCTGACTGGCATTGGGAAAGAAGAGAGGAGTGCAGTCTACAGCGTTTCTGCCTCTAGATCTCAACAACCTCCTGATTCCTCTCAGCTGCACCTGGGGCTGGTTTGCTGGAATAAGCAGTTGAAGTACCTCCATTTGCAAGGCATGGCATGCAACTCTGCACGATAGTTGGTTTTAAAATCCTGCTCTGAAAACAGCAGCTGCTCAGGAACCACTTTGCAAAGGGCTCTGCTCCCATCTCCACCCATAAGATGAGCTTCAGCCTTATGCTCATTGCATCACCCAAACAGAAAGAAGAAAAGAGCAAATCAACCAGCCACATCTTCTGCAGGAAACATGTCCAAAATGAAACCAACTTTTCACAGGATCTCAGCCTTCCTAACAGGTATCTGAAAAGGAGATAAATCAAGTCTTTGAGTGTTTCCTCTGGATTTGGAACCTTGCACTGATTTCATTAAGACATATTTGATCAAATGCCATGCCACAGGCAGCTCTGGCTCTAGAAAGCTGTTTTGATAGACCTACAGATGAATAACACTGCAGATAAAGCTACCCTAAAATCCAGCCCTGAACTGTCACTCCCATTAAACTCAGAACCGTATAACCAAGCAAGGACTTAAATTACAACCCAGGCTTACATTTTAAAATATTTGTTATAGTTACCCCTGAATACTTTCCTGTGAAACTTGATCAACGTGTTGATATATGCAGAGATTAAGTCATCCAGCCTCTACTGGCAGGGAAATTAACACTCACGAGAATAAGTCGCTATTCTTTTTGTCTGAAATCCAAAGAACCAGATTCTAATCTCAGCTTCACTGCAGTGGATTGAAAACGACCCCACGAATGCCAACAACTACTTAACCAAGAGGACAGTACAAACTAGGACTTCTGCTGACCTTCAGCAGCAAATATAATTATGCCATCAGTACAATAAAGATAACACCTGCATAAAGTGCACTGTGAAGGCGGCCAGTCCTATTACAAATAATTTTAAAACACATGAGAGCAACATTATTTAAACTCTGTAAGAATATACCACAATAACAGCCACAATCCTTAATGTACACAGGCACCGCACAAGAACTCCCACTCCACACATTATAATGACCTACATAATTTCTGCTTAATGATTCCTATTAAAGCTGGTGCCTATCTCCATATAACGCCTGAAGGGCATCTGCAAGAATGCCCATGAGCACAGCACACGCCATGGCCACGGCAAGCTCCTTGCCCAGCCCGCTTGCTGTGCAAGCTCCCAGCTGCCTGGGAGCACCAGCAGCCACCACAGGCACTTGAGGTCACAAGCTCTTGACTCAGTAGATGGCTGCTCTCTGGCTGCTAAAGAGCAATTTTGGTCCTGATGGCAATGTCTGAACAACCCTCGAGATGCAGGGTTGACACACCCAACAGGACTACCCAAGTAAGTAACGGTGCTCCTAAGACTTCAGCAACACACCAATTGGGAGATAAATTACTTTTGAAGTAAAACTCTTAGCTGCCTTCCATGCTGGCACACAGAGTGAGAATGTCTCACCACGGCTGAGCACTGCAGGAAGAACACATGGTAGATGAAAAGCAACAAAAATGAAAAAAAGTAAATTATATACACAAGAGGAGATCATTGCAGGACGCTTCAGATTCCCTCCTCTTGCCAATGACCCTCTTGATGTAGACGTAAGCCAGGCCAGTATGCTGGACAGACCAGCCCCTTGCAGGGTGCACGCTGAAAGCAGACTGTGAGAGATCTGTTACATCTGCAGGAGTGATGGAATGCTAAATTATTTTATAAACGCTTTGGCTAAAATGTATTTGCGCAGCAGAGAAATTATGAAGCCAAAAGGAAATCTCTCAGAAGAGATTCTGAGAGAAGTGATGTGAATTTCTGCAATAAACACAGTCCTTCAGCTTTTGTCTATCTATAACAACTTACTCAAAGATTCTGGGAATAGGAAGTAAAATTACTTTTATTATTATTATAATCATCTTAATTTTCACAGATAAAACCACAAACCAATAACATAAGAGAAGTAACATGCCCAAAGTTACCAGCACTTTTTGATAATAGTTCGAAATTCAAATCTGGTTGGGTCTCAGCCAGACCCTTCGTACATCATTGTCTCTCAGGATCTATGGGCAGACACACTTTCTGCTTGCACATACAGTTAGCTAATGCAAAAGTAAGTCTGAAAGCACATTTTAGGCTTGTCAGTCCAAGTACTCTGAACCAGGACATTAACTATGTTGTTTTAGCCATGCTGAAAATCTCAGGTATTTAAGAGAACTTAAAAAAAAAAGTCTCAAAAGCATTTAAAGTAAAGGCTAGTATAGCTAAAACCCCTGTCCATTTTTCTGCCTCTTCCCATTGCCCAGCCAGGTACCCAGCATAGTCCAGGAGCCCAAAACTGCCGTCTTCCGTTTCTCAGTCACCACCATCAGAAATGAGCATCTTCCCACTGTTTCTTTTCCCATTCTTTGCTCCTCAACGTTCATTAACCCATGCCCAGACAAGGAAGTACCCTCTACTCACACCTTACTCATTTTGAAATCCCCTCTCTCCTTCCTTCGACTTTCTCCTTAGACTTCCCACACTCACACCCTACACCTGAAAAAATCAGCAGTGGCTCATCTGATACTTACTAATGCTCACGAATCATTTTAGCTTTCACTAAACAACTCCAAACAGAGGGAAACAGCTCTGGGAAGGATGTTCCAGGATGCAGCTTCTGGAAACAGCTGAGGAAGCAGAGAGAAAGAAGGAAAACTCCACATCCTGCTGCTTTAACACAGTATGCAGGTTTATTCCCTTATACCCTACTAATCCATAGGGAATCACCGCAGGCTTCACTTCCAGCAGAACCCTTCAGGCTCTCTCTGTCTACGTTATCTGTTGGTTTGCTTCAAAGCAGAGCCCAAGCATACACTTTGCAAGCTCAGAGGACCAGGACCCCAGCATGAACCCAGCTAAAGCTCACCGTGTAAATTCTCCCAAAGACAAACCACTGCCAAACAGATGCACCACGTACTGGCGAGAGTCAATTCCCAAAGCCCCGTCAGCAGCGTACGTGCCTCACCATTTATTCCTGACCTCTCACAATACGGCTGCAAAAGCACACAGAATATTTGCTTGTAGTCCTAATGATCTGTATCACAGTGCTTTTTACTAATGCAATAAACCACACCAAAGGAGCCTTGTGGGCATCTTTAAATATTCCCTTCACAAACCATGCTGGGTAAAGAACCTCCCAAACAGATGCTGTCGTGCGAAGCGGTGGGAAGCGGGCCAGCAGCCTGCTGCAGGGCAGCAAAGCAGGCCGGCGAAGCCCCGTCCAACACATCAGAGGTGATCCAAACCTCGCACATCATTTGGAGAGTGCCGTGTCCACATATGGAAGGTCAATTGCATGACTTTAAAACCAGCCTGCTCCACGAAAACTCCCAAGAACTCCAGCATTACCCTACCTCCCAGCTCTGGGCAAGCGGCAGAGGTGCTAGGATGCTTTACCAGCACGTCGCCCCTCATCTCTGCACCATCCCTCATGTCACCCTCCAGCTATTCAGTATCTGATAAAATTGAAGCCTTTTGGCTACTGGAAAGTAGCAGCTGCCTTTTCACTCTGTTTGCATCCTGGCCCTGAATGAAAACCTCCAGTTTAAAATAACAATAGTAATAATGATTATTACTGTTGTTCTACCCAATTCTCCAGCTTCTTTGCCAGAGGAACATTTCCTTCTGGACAGCACAGATCTTTTTCTAGTGCCGGACTACTACAATAATACAGACGCCCACCATCAAGGGCAAAGCAGGAACAGAAAATGGTATTTTGCCAAAGTGCAAGGACAAAGAAACAGGCTGGTCTTTTCCAAAGGAAACCAGCAATTAGGCTGTCTTGAAGATCCTAATGGCAAACAGTAGTATCTGAATTTTGACTAAAAAATATCACAGCAAGCCTCTGAAAAAAAAAATTTCCATTGAAAATCTCAGCTCTGGGTTTACCGACTGCCAGTGTATCCATCGTATGCATTGCACAGCAGTGAAAATCCATAAAGCTGGGTCATCCCAGCACAAGCCGGCAACTCCACCTCGCATGCAGTAACACCACAAAGATGCACCATGCAAGCAGTGACTTAACCCACCTGACCACAGCAGGAGCTGCTGTTATTTAATCACCATTTAGAGGATACAAATGAAATAATTTCAAACATCAGCTTTCAAAAAAAACAAAACAAAACAAAAAAACAAACCCACCCCAGACACGTAAATGTCAAAATTGTTAAGTAATTATTTAAACATGAAGAGTTAACAACTGCTTTCACCCTGCGGCAGAAAACAGAGACATCCTCTTAAGAGTCTGGGTACCGTGATTTGTTTAAGCAATATGGGACATAATCATGTTTAATGTTAAAAGGATACCAGTGCAACATGTCTGATAGCAAAACTGACATTTATACCGTCATTATATCCACTTGTCACTACATTTAATCTGCATTATCATAGGAAGTGCTCAGATGGTTTGAAGGCAAAAATGTAATGTATGTTGGATGTTATTTAGGAATATTAATAAGCTCCTTTATTTTAAGATGTAAAACATTAATAGTTGTTCTGAAGAGGGCTCACTTTTAACCTTTAACAACATTCAAGTGGTTGTAATTTTTATCAGATTGTTTGGATTTTGATTTAGCTCAAGTCCTGAAGCTACAATTAAACTTGCAGCTACCTTCTCTCACTAGGCTTCCTCCAACAGCTGGAACAATCTTTGAAGTCTGCAAAGACACATAAGAAATGTTACTTACAGCCAGTTTGCACAGTGCAAGCAGAGACAAGTTGTGTTGTGCATTTCCAGGGCTGGTGACAGACCATTTCTCACCAGCACTACAGGAAGTCATTGAAACTATTTTCCCCTTCCCAGATGCTCCACAGACCAAGTTAAGAAGCTGGAAGTGCTGTATGGCAGGATTTTAAGAAGTGCCCTTAACAGCCCTAAACCAGATTTCGTTACAGTCAGCGTTAAATCCCACCACCAGCTCCACTGAAGTCAGAAATGGACTAACTCAGCCTGACCATGGCCACCTGCCTGGAAAGCCCAACACATCTCACTATGGGATGCTTAACCTACTTAAAAATAAAAAAATATTAAAAAAAAAAAATCACAGATGCCTTTTAAAGCAGAGAGAAATCCACTTGGACAGTAGGGAATGGAGGAGGATTTCAGCCCAGAGGAGCCACCTCACATGTTGCCACGTCTCTCCGACTGGCTCTGCAGCCGAGGGATGGAGCCATGGACTCTGCTTGAGCAGAATGGCAGCATCACCAAATCCACGGCAGAGGCTGTGCTGCTTTGGCACGTGTGTAATGTTCACTCATTGATGTAAAAGGAAGTTTGACATCATGCACTGAAAGCTATACAATTAGTAGCGGCATCATCCAAAAGGAAGAAATAAAATATTGTTTTCTCCCAGGCGAGGCCACTGGTGTTTTTTGTTTGTGTTAACTTGCTGTAAGTGCCTGCAGGGTCCGTGCTTTGATTTACTGTGGATGACGGGCAGTACAAGCACAGACATGTTTAGGTATAATTATTATAGTAGCCAGGCTCATACATCAAGATCAGCAGCAAAATCAACAACAGCTCAATAAGACAACGGAGAATTTTCCAACACAAAACCCTACGCCACTCACATCAAGGTTCGCTCTTGATTCTTTCAAGGAAAAAAAAAAAAAAAAGTTAAATCGGGAGTTTTTGAGATCAGTGGTAGCCTTGCTACTAACAACACAGAACACCAATTCCTCCCCAAGTTACTCTACATTTTGCAGTTTGCAAATGAACTTAAGCAAAAAACAAGCTAAAAACACTGTGTCTCTCAAACCACCACATGATATATTCTAGTCCAGGACGCAGCAAGTCCTGCCTCCATCTCCCAGCTCAGCCCTCAAGTCCAAGGGCACTAAAGAGAATACGGTCCTTAGGGTTCAGACAACACACAGAGCAAAGAATATTTATGGTTATCATCAACACTTTGAATTGTATTTATGAAAAAAAAAAAAACAAACCCAGAAGCTAGAAGTCTACGCAGATCCCCGAGCAGAGGTTGGGATGGCAGCCCAGGGCGTTTGCTTGGACCGTCCTTCACACTGCTCCCATCTTTTGCATCCTGACAGCATTAACAGCACCCAAACCCTACCTGCCATTGATGCACTCGTCCAGATTTTAAGATCGCTAGTATGACTTCAGGGTCTGACCCAATTCCTGTTACAATATCTATCATTTTTTTAATACCGGGACAAAATGAGGCCTATGCACTTATCTAAATTAAATAAGAATTAGGACTGTTTTGTTTTAGATGCATAAATTCTCAGAAAAAAAAAAACAACCTAAGAGACACCAACAAGGTATAATTTATAAATTTTTAAGATATTCACCATATTTAAGTGTCGTAGTTCAGCCCCAACGGGGACCAGACTACGCAGTCTCTCTCTCACTCCCCCCACTCTCCGAGAGAATAGGAGGAGATTTGACAAACAAAAGAAAACCAGGAAAAAAAAAAACCAAACACGCGGGTTGAGATTGAACAAAAAGTAAATTTAACAGTAATGACAGAAGAAAACAAGACAGTGATGGAACACAAATACAGTATAATAGCTCACAACAGATCTCCACATCCAGTCTCTTCCAACTAGCAGGGCCTCCCTTCAGCACCCTCCTCACTTATATACTGAGCATGATGTCAGATGGGATGGAATAGCCCTTTGGCTAATTTGGGTAAATTAACCCCAGCTGTTAGCTAATTAGTTAACTATCCCAGCCATAGGGGCTACCAGCTTCAGTTCTCCACCCAGCTCAGGTAAATATTAACTCTATCCTGGCCAGAACCAGGACATTAAGTCTCTTAAATCAATGACATAAAGATGCACATGGAAGACAGGCTACTCAGTTCCCCATTACTTTATATTTTCATTCCTTTCATTGATATACATGAGCAAAACACCTAAAAGTCTGGGGTTAATGCACGGTAAAAGAAAGCTGTCTGCGCTGGAATTACGGACACCAAAGTGTTCGCACAGTATTAAAAAGATTCAAAAAGTATCAGACAGATACGAATACTTCAATCCCAGTCAACACTTTTGTTGTATATTAACGCATCCTCTTCTATGCCACTGAATACAACAAACTGAAGCAACGCATTCCTGTTGAAAAGAATGGCCATGACCTGGACCAGCTTTCAACTAGCACTGATTAAATGCAAATTCTGATATTCTGCACCACACACCTTCCACGTGGTTAAAAAAAAAAAAAAAAAAAGTATCAAACACTTCCCATTTGTCACTGTCACTTAACACAAAAATTTATCTGGATGCTGGATAGATGAAGTGTCTCTGAGAAGAGCTCACTGGATCACAGACACATAGAAAACTCACTTAGTGTGCACGGGCTAAGCAGGGTTGAATTAATGAATGTCCTGTTGCTTCACATATTGAACGTCTGTCACTAAACCAATAATTTGCAAATGCAGAAGCAGGGACCGGGGGATGCACCGGCTGCAGCCGCTGATGGCTCCCTCCACCGCAGTCTGAAGAAGCAACTCTTGCTCGCTGGAGAGTGCCTGATCCCTGTTCCTGAGAATGACACAGGACATGAGCAACTAGACAGGCAGCATGCATCCACATTTGGGGCTTTATTTCCACTCGTATTTGCCTTGATTTCCGTTCCAGGAATGCTGTGCTAGTGAAAGGCACAGCGTGACATCCTAAGAGACTTACACCCTCTCTGCACTAACAGACGCAGTCTGGGTGGCAGCAGAAAAGCAAAAACTGCCCCAGAGCACACACCAGGATTACCAACAAGAAGGGAGGACTATTTCTCGATTGAAGCTTTGGCCCCTTGTCATCTATGGCAAAACTCCCACTGAAGTCAGCGTAGCCAGGATTTCACCTCTGTCGCAGCGATTTTGACTCCCTGCCCGTTCTGCCTTGGGACTTCCACCCAGGACAGTAAGGGTCTTAACAGCACAAGCAGCTTTTGTGTCACGAACTGCAGGCAGAAGTCGAAACCCTTCACACAAGCAACCAAATACGCATCAGACAGTTAAGGAATTTAAGACTGCTGAACTGTTAAGGGATTCAAACCTGTACCCAGAAGTATGATATTTCATGTTGGCACACCATGCTAAAACAAACTTTATCCTAACCAACTTTCTGTCCTCCTGAAAATCCTGACTGTAAACACAAGCGGTATGAGTGCAGTTGGCATGTGTCAGAAGACATTTGAGGACTCAGCACAGAAATACATCTGTAGTGGAACAGCAGCTACAAACTGCTCCTAACAAGAAATTGCTAAACACCCAAATTCTCACCTAATTGCCCACTTCACTGTATTTGACAGAATCCATCAACCAAGGTATGTCAGGCCACAACAGCACAACTTGATGGTAAGAACAATGACAACATAACCCGGTGGAATAGAGGGCCCTTATGTCAGAAATGAAGGAAGCTAGCACTTAGGGAAACTGGAAGTAGGGGTGTTATACCCTACCACTGTCCCGCACACACACAGGATAACAACACAGTAATGTAACACACAGTTCAGGGAGCATCCTGCGTACCATCGGCACACAGGTATGGAGCACAGCCCTTAAGACACCAACAGACACTATGTTAAGAATCAAGCTTAAAGGAGAAAAAAAAAAAAAAAAGGAGCAAAAGTAAAGAAAAAGACAGTATGATTTTCTGCATCGAGGCAAGTACAGCCAACCTGATGATTTTCTACAACACTAGCACCACCAAAGGATCAGGCAGAGGGATATCCATCGTTTCCAGCCCTGCAGTACATTGGCTCCTACCTGTCTCTCTCAACAAGACTCCAGTGTTTTTTGGACACACAGATCACGGCTGTAAGCTCTTTCTCAGCAGCACTCTCCAAAGGCAAGCTGGCTCCGGAGGGATCCTTCCTTCTCTCCTCACATCCACCACCAAGTCCTCTCCAAGGAACAAAAGTAACTTTTTGTTCAGCTGAAGGAAAAGCCCTCAGTATGTCAGCAGAAAGAAACAAGACAGCCAAGAACCAGCTAGGCTATTTTGCCTTGCCCTGCTTTCCCAGCTAAAGTGCATTCCCTCCCCACAACTGCTCCAGAGCAGCAACAAGCCCCCAGTGAAAGCACGCAGTCCGGGCACCGACTAGGAAAAGGTGCAGCACTTCTGCTCGGCGTTTCTCATAGCTCACCCTCTCCTGATTTTTAATTCGTTTTCCAAGAACTCAAGCCAGATTTCATAAAGCAAAGCATTTGCTAAATGAGAGATAAGTTAAAATATCTCTGCCTGTGGAGAAGACTTTTTCTTTTTTTCCCTTTTCTTTCTTTCTGCTGGACAGAGATTGGTTAGGGATCTGCGAAACCCCAATCAAACCAGGCACCTCTCTAAGCCAGTCTGACAGCGCTGCAAAGGGAAAGCAAAAGAGAAATAAGGAAAGCATTCATTTCCTCGAGTCTCTTCCTTTTAACCAACCTTGATGCTTTCGTGCCTCTGCCGGGATGCCAGCGCTGACTTCCCTTTATGTCCCATTTAACTCGCGTTTATTTTAATTGGATCTGGGACTACGGATACACGGCAACCCTTAATCCTCCCAACAACAAAGCAAGGGCATGCAGCCTCCACGAATAATAACCAAAAAAAAAGAAGGAAAAAGACACCCACTGATGCGTTTGTCGGGGCAGCGCGGCTCTCTTTTTCTCCTGCAAATAATCCAGCGGGGTTCAAAAA
The DNA here is from genome assembly GCF_036417535.1 of Chlamydotis macqueenii. Lineage (NCBI taxonomy): Eukaryota > Metazoa > Chordata > Aves > Otidiformes > Otididae > Chlamydotis > Chlamydotis macqueenii. Next base: position 205,444,898 of record NC_141556.1, read on the forward strand.
GTGGGCAGGGGAGGCTGGATTATTTCCTTTCACAGCAGAAGTTAGAGCCGGGCGAGCCCCGTTTAACCCGTCCCCGGCCGGAGCAGGTTCCTCCAAGCGCCTCCCCACGCACGCACACTCCGGGCACCAGCCCTTCACACACACGCTCACGCACGGGGCCACGGACACGCTCACACCCGCGCCGAGTTTCGGGCGTCGCGGGGATGCTGAGGGCAGACGCACTGCCAGCGCGGCGGGGATGGGGACCCTGCCTCTGCCCCGCCGAGCCCGCGGCGACCACCCCGGGCAGGGTCCGGTGAAGGGTTGGGGGGTCGGCTGCTCCCCCAGTGCCCCCATCACCCCCGGGGCAGAGAGCCCCCACCCCAGCTCAAACCATCGCCCCGTCGCCTGCAAACAGGGAGGGGAAGGCAAGCCCTCCTTTCTTTAAAAATATTTTGAATTAAAATAATACATCTATAGAGAGAGAGATAAAAATACGAACGGGGAGCTCCGCCGGTGGTATCCCTCTCTCCCCAGCCCAAGCAGCTGCAGCCAGTCCCCAGGCTCAGCCAAGAGCAACTGCAGCTGAAGAGCAGCGACAGACACGCACACCCCCTCTTTTCCCTCGCCCGCTCCCTGCGACAAAAAAAAAAAAAAAAAAAAAAAAAAATTAAAAAGGGAAAAAAAAAAAAACATTTAAAAAGCAGTGAGGAAAAAAACCTACAAAATGCGAAGACGGCTCCTGGCTGCGGGCGAGCCGGAGCCCGGGGCGGGGGCCGAGCCCAGGGGCTGCCGCCCGCCGCGGCACCTTGCGGGGCCACATTGGAGAGCGACCGGCCCCGGGGGGACGGAGGCGGGACACGGGCACCGCGCTCGGCCCCGCTCCCCGCGCCGGGGGAGCCACGGCAGAGCCCCCGCGGCAGAACTTTCCCTAAGTCGCGGCCGCGGCCCCCGCCGCCCGAGTTTGCCCGGCGGAAAGTTGCTGCCCCCGCTCCCGATCCCCAGGCGGGTACGCACCGGCCGGCTCAGCTCCGGGGGTCCCCATGCCGCCCCGGACAGGAGAGCGATGGAAGGTGAGGGGGTGCCCAATCCCCACCGCGCCGTGCAGCGCGCACCGCAGCCTGCCGGGATGGCGGCCCGCCCCCGCCCCACGGCCCGCGGGGAGGGACCGCGGCCACCGCCCCCGCCCCGGCCCCGCCCGCCGCCGAGCTCCCGCTGCCCAGGCCGCAGGGGGAGCAGGGGAACCGGTCCCGAAAAGTCTCTCCCCCCAAGGTCCCCCGCAGACGGAAAGGTGCCCGCTGTCCCCCAACCCTACCCCACCTCTCCCTCGGGGGTCACCACTCCCCTCGGGCCGCCGGGCTCGGCGCTCACTGGCTGCCCCCCCTCGGCCCCATCCGGTTCTGCACAGCTTTCCCCGAGCGGCGGAGGGGGCTGGGGGAGCCGGTTACCCCACTTCCCCGGGTAGTCCCCCCCGCCCCGATGAGCGGTCTCTGAGCAGGGTAGCAGCGCGGTTGTAACTCACCTGTCCGCGGAGTGCTGCTGAGGCTGCTGAGCCCTGGGTCTGTGACCTACGGTCTGTGACAGTCTGCGGCCAGAGCTACACCTGCCCAAAGAGCGGCTTTGCCAGCGAGGAAATGTATTTAGCGCCTTCTGTGCATTTGAACTGGTGTCCCAGTTTCAATTCTGCCTGTTTTAATAGGATGTTGTGATGAGGCGCATGTTTCATCATCCCTTCAATTCCTTCTCCAGCAGTGGAGCCCCTGCCTGACCAGGTATCTCGCTCAAGAGAGAAAGAGAGAGATCACTTGCACATCCTTTTTCTTTCTTTTTTTTTTTTTTAACAGTGGCCACCTTCAGCTATTCCCTCCTCTGTAAGAGCTTCGAAGTGCTGCTAATTTTGTTTTTTTTTCTAGTCTGCTGCTCTTTCACTTTGTCCATGCCTCCTACTCGGCTGCAGGTCACAACTGCTAAACTGAAGTACAGGTAAGAAGGTTCCCGTGAGGACCGGCAGCGTAGTGCCCTTCACCAGTTCCATAAAACACTCACATGCCCCGGTCAATCTGCTGCTGTAATTTAGTGTGAAGGTGAAAAAAACAAGTGAGCAAACAAAACCAGCCAGCAACTCCACACTAATCACAAGGACTGGGTAATAAGCAGAAAGCAGCAGGGCATGGTCTGCACTGTGAAAAATGAGAAGGAAAATAAATATCAAAAACTGCTTGTAAAATTTACCAGCTGAAATTAAAAGTTCTGCAATGGAAGTGTGCAACAAATACCAGCTTTGTCTAAAATCTACATCAGAGTTAATGATTTTACGCCCACTGCCTGGTTGCATTGGTCATGGAAAGTGATCTTGTGCAACCCGCCTTTTCTAGCAGGTTATTATCAATTGCATTAAAAAGCTGTCTAGAAATCACGAGAGAAGAATAGAGCCTCCCTGTGTCACTCACTAAATAAACACAGCGAGGAGATGTCCTGTTCCAAAAAGCTCATAAGCCACATCGACAAGACAAATTTAGAGTGGGAGGAAAATGTATTGTGCTGCAGATGGTACGGAGAAAGAAACCGATTTGCCCAAGGTCATGCAGGAAGTCTGTGGCAGAGCCAAGAACTAAACACAACGCTCCTGAAAACCCGTCTAAAAATAGAGTTTGATAATTGCACGTGAACTCCAGAAAACACACATTACACAGACAATCATCTTTTGACCAGTATTTTGGAGGTACTGGGCTCCATTTCATTATAATTTTCGACGGCACTGATAACTCAACGGTCACTTTCTAAATTTAAACCACATTATTTGAAAGTCCAGAAATTCATATTGTGGAACAAAAGGCACTAAGAGACAGCATCTGGGCCAACATAGATGCTTTCAGAGTGTGTCTGTTCTCTACCCACTTCCTAGGGGGAACCAGAAGGGTGTCCAAATCTGCACCTTTGCCTTGGGAAGGGGAGATCCTGTTCCTTGCAATGTTTTCCTGAGGCTCCAAGGGGCTGCATTGGCCATACCCACACGTTGCCTGGTAGCAGTACCCCAGATTTTATCCCATATTCCCTGGGGTTAAAATATCCCCAGAATATAGCTTTCATTTGCTCTCGGGAAACCTGTCTCAGGTGTCAGAAGGTGCCTTCTCTGTCTCCTCTTCCTATTCCAGCTCATTCTTGTTTGTTTTTTTTTTTTTTTTAACCAATGCAGAGACATTTCTTGCCAGGCAAAACCCACGCAACCAGAAAATGACAGTAACATCATGTCACACCCTTCAGGCACCCTTACTTGTCACTTAGGAAAGCTATTTACACATACATTTAGTGAATGTTACAATGTATAAATGCTAATGAGTATTAGCAGAAGTCGTTAATGCAGTTTTCCTTATTAATCAATCCTACCAGCATGGTAATGATTTCTCTTGTTCTTCTGGAGCTTCCTCCAGCAGGGAGTGAGCTCTGTTGATTAGCAAGACCATTTTGCATGTATATAACATTTTTGTTCATCTGTAACAACCTCATTATCGTATTTTTTTTTTCTCAAGGAGGTGAGCAGTTCCCAGTGTATGCTTAAGAAATAACTAGGGCAGAAGGAACTGCATTGTCTCCCACATCACCATTTTACAGTCATGTGTCTGTCAGGTTCTGGAGAATTTACCCCGCTGTGAAGGAGGATTGGGAGCAGGATGGCTGAGAAGCCCCAAACCAGGTAGCAAGTGAGGGATGGACCAGGAACAAAGCTCCTAGCTTCACACCTCAGAATAATTTGCTATTTTGCAGCATCTCTTGAGAGGTAAACAGCTTTGGATGACTGTTGGGAACATAGTAACGTAACTATCGTGTCTGATTAATAATGGCATCATGCTCCACAGATACAGACCAGGAGAGCTTTTAGGTTCCCACATCCTGAGTAGTGAGAAGAATCTCTCCTCGTTTTCCTGCCAAGATGATCAAATTCAAGAAGATGTGAGTAAACCACTGCAACAACAGAGTATTTTACTTTCTCTTAACTCAGTAATTTACATTGAAGTGATCATAAATAATTCAGCTAGTATAAATAAAAATAAATCCAAGCAGAAATAAAAGATTTTCCCAAAGACTGAAGGTTCAGAAGACAGGAAGACAGGTTTTAGACCTGATGTTAACTGAACCAGCAGTGAGCTATTGAAGCTGAATCTCAGCATACTATCATAAATTATGAAACATTGACATTTCACTTCAAATTAATGCAAAGGGCTATTTATACACTGTTTCAGAGACAGTTGTCTGGGCAAATTAATACACTGTTTCCTTCACTAGGCCAAATGTTAGCAACACCACTATTTTTCAAAATATCAAACTATTTGGGTATTGAAAATGTTTTAATGAAATCTGACCCCAGGGCTGCTGTGTGAGTTACTTTGAAAAAGTAGTCAGTTGTAATTCACTGGCTCCTTGATCCAAAATCTAACTTGATTCCAGATACTACCAATGGTTTTCAGTTGAGACGTCGCTCGTTCTCAGGGAATTGCTTTCTGTTTGTAGGTCCACAGGTCTACATGGGGAAAGATGTTCGACGGGCTATGACTGCCTTTCTGGGCTTGCTACCAATGAAAGGTCTGGATAGCAGAAAGCAGTGGAAGAACTAAGCATGAGCACGTAACAAAAATATTCACCGTACTTGCCTGAAATTTGAACTTTGGATGTTGAAACATCAGTTTATTGCTCATACGTATTGGCAATGGTTTTGTCTCTTTTTTTTTTTTTTTTCCAAAGGGGAAAAATTATAACACTCAAAGTGACTTTTTGTAAGACTACTTTTTACAGATCAGTGTTTTAGGTGTCATTTCAGTAAAGCATTTGTTAAGAATGTGCTTAAATACTGAATGGTGTTAGACTTATAAACAATGCTTAAGTCCTTCATTAAACTGAAGTTTAAAATATTTAAAATAATTATTTGAAATGTCATCCAAATGGTATGAAAACCACTAGTTATTTTTAGCAAATTCCATGGGTTTCTGGTACATCATTACGAATAGGATACTCTGGTATCTCCTGCTCAGAGCCTTTTTTTTTTTTTCATCTCAGAGATAAGATATCCCAAATCAGAAGTGCCTAAAGGTTGATGTGAACAAATCCACAGCCAAGTAACAGTCCCACATCCCGCAGGTGGGTTTCTCTCTGATGATCTGTTTCCCTGCAGAGATGCAGCTCCTTATCATACCAAGGATTTCTGTAGAAATTTCTTGCAGCTTTTTGGTCTCTTCTAACTTCTCCTGGCAGTGGATAACATTAGCGCAGCGTTAAGAAAGTTAACAAGCAGTGACAGTGCTCATAGACTTCTCTAGAAACGTGATGTGGCAGCACAAGACAGCTCAATGGTGACAACACCAGAAATTTGCTTCGAGGCCATTCTTTGCGTTTCCTCAAAAAACTATTCTTGCACAAATGTTATTCAAGGGCATGGCATGGCACCGCTCTGCAGGAAGGTCAGCAGCAGCGGGGTTTGCAGCCTGCAGATCCTCCAATGGGAATAATTAAGGGCACAGGTACAGCACATAGCTTATCGCTAGCTAGCAGTGCTGCTCAGCAAGAAAGATCTCTTGTTAATGCAGGGAACATTGCATCAGGGGTTTACCACATCTCTCCATCTCATTTAGAGACTGCAATGAGATCACACATCAAAAAATCCATTTTGACAGTGCATGTTGAAGTATTTATCTTGTATTATGCCAGATTATGCCATGTAGCAGAAAACTATTAGCATTTCTAGCAGCCGCACATCAGAAATTTGACTTAAACTCATAGAGTGAGGTCATCCCATGTAGAAGGGAAACATTCAAGCTGGTGTCTCTGCAATTTCCATCCTTTGAAGGATACAGTGATATTTGTGAAGGACCAGGTTAGCTTTGACAATTTAACTTTGATTATTTAATTTCTCTTTTATTTTTGTTCTGTTTGGCTCTCCCCAGCCATAGTCTCATCTCGTTTGAGCCTGGCTGCACATAGCACTGACTCCAAGAGGAGAGCATCAAATCCACAGCCTCCCTCCGCAGAGAACAGGCCTGCCAGTCAATGAAGGTTGCAGTGTCATCAGTGAGCCAAAGGCAAATAGCAGGAGGTGATGCTGGAACGCTTGCCCTCCGTCATGGTAATAAACTGCATTTGATGGCTTGATCTAACATATCAAATCCTGCTCGCAGAGAATTGAGAGCAGGGTTTTGTGCCTTTTAAAAAAATTTTATTGGAACAGATCTGCTTGAGGAAGGAAGTGCTGTGTGGAGCCAGAAGTTTCCCATTCGTCTCACAGCTCTGCCAGTGAGTTTCTAGGTAGCCCTTGAGCTCTATCTTAACCTCTTCGAGTTTTTTTCCTATGTTGAGAAAATAAAGGGAGAGAGTCACTGGGGATCATAAGATGAGAAAAGCTGATCTTTTTGTGAATTTATCAGTCAAATTGTAATTTGATTCCCTGTTCTGCTGTCTGTATCTTGTGAGACTTTAGAGAAAACATGGATTATTTCTGTGCCTCAATTTTTATGTCTGTTTCACAAAACCAGAAACACTTTTGGTCAGTCTCCTGATTTTAGACACATAAACATATCTATTGTTATGTATTTTACAGTGATTCACCTTCTAGAGGTCTGGCTTTGACTGAGGTCCTTTAATTTTGGTAAGAGAGTGCAACAAATAGTTCTGAGTTTTCTTCTTGGAGCACTTTGAGGTCAGTGGAAAGATGCCGTGGAAGTACATTATGTCAGTTAATACACCTGAAAGAATAAAATGAAAGCAACTTAATCGTATAAAAACTGTGAAAGGTCCTGCAACCAGACAGTAGAAATCCGTAAGGATCCGGGATACCGCACAGTGTAAGGGAAGGACTGATCATACACACAATAGTTTTGTAGAGCTTTTTTGTTCATTGTACCAAGAGCTGACTCTAGTAAACATTTAAACATGTGCTTAACTTGATAGACACAAGTGGCTTTTTGACTTCAATTTTAATGCACATTTAAGCTTAGGCATGGCTCTTTGTGGGGTGGGGATTTAGTATGGGATTCCCTGGTCCTTTATGCACGTGATTTCATTAGGGGTTGTCTGTTTCTGTAGCACTGCCTCAGGGCATGAGCCAAGCTCAGCTGAAGTCAGAGGGAAAGTCTACGGATTTTGATGGCAGTTGGACTGGACCCTTTATAGGAAACAAAAACAGATTTTGTGGAACATAAAAGCCAAAAAAAAATCCTCCTAAATTTGTGGGGATGAAATGCTCATTTCCTCTTTTAGGACTAGAGACTTTATAAATCAAGCTTCTAACCAGAGCAAAATTTTACCAGCTGTACTATAAGCCACTGAAAATAAGGGGAAAGTGTACCATACTCTCAGCAAACTCTTACAGAAGGCATTGCTTGGCTGCGTGTAACAGTTCAGCAGGAGGTAATGATGGTGTTTATTTGGGTTCACAGATTCTTTTGTTGTTGTATGCTTTCATAGTACCTGGTTTTAAAAAAAAATCTATAAATAATATGTTTACAAATGCCAGTGTATCTGTGGTTTCATGCCATAGCTGTCATGTTACATGAGGTGAGATGACTTTCAGTTGCCATGCCAAGCCATCCTAGCTTAACTTGTGTCACAGCTCCGGTTTCTGCCTTTGGCATCAGCTCATAATAGAGTTACAAGATTAAAAACTTGTCATTCCTGTAAGTCTTCTTGGTAATGAGCAGAGTTTGAGACGTGGATTTGCGTCCTATTTGACTGCATTGTTATGCTCCATCTTTTGGTGGCAACATTAATGACAGGTTGGCAGGTGCAGTTTGTACTTCCAGTGTTGGCTTTGCACGCTGCCCTCTGCTTCCAGCTGAATCATTCCCTAACCGAAATCCCTGGTGCTTGCGCTCGATGAGATGAGACAACAAAAGGAAAGGATGGAAAGCAAGGAGAAAAGAGGGGATAAAAGAGAGAGGGGAAGAGGAAAAAAATAGCTATCAGCTGGTCAAATAAGAACATCCAATATGCCCATGGTGGATGACTTCAGTAAAGACAGGTAAGAATAGTCAACTGTCTAATAGGACATAAAGACAAAACTAGAGACGGATGAAAGAGCAGCTGAAATGAAAGGATAAAACGTGATAAAAGTCAATCAAGACAAGTATAGCATTGTCAGCTTGGAGTGTCTTTATATTTTCAGTGTGGGTACCTGCTGAGTGCCTGCTGCCTCACAGCTCCTCAAAGAACCAGCTGGACCTGAGAAGTCAGAAGGTCCAGCTTTGCAAGGCCTCTAATTTTTTAGTGACACTCTTTCCCATTTTTCTGGAGATAACTGCAAAGGTTACTGTCAGTACACATTACATATCCAGAATATTAGTTTCTGTCTGGGGGTTAAGGGAAGATCCAAAGGAATAACAAGGCTGGATTGTTTAAAAATGCCTAACTACAGGTGCTGCAAGTTTTGGAGAGCAATATTCAACAATTAGAAAGGGCTCTGGTTAATCGTTGTCTGTTCAATACCCACTGAAAATCAGAAAGCTCTATCATGTCCTTCCATCTGGAAAACTGAATCATAGCTGCTACTCTTATCCTGGGGCTGCAAGGGTAGAAATGGATCCTCTGGTTTCTATTAAGATGCAAATTGAGATCTTTTCCACTTTAGAGCAGTGATGGTATCTCTTCGTACAGTGAATTCATTGGTATCTAGTAAGTCCATTTCAATTTTTTTCTTCTTTTTTTGCAACATATTTTTAGAAGTTTTACAGGAATTTAATATCCTTGAGATCCCTGTCCTTGAAAACAGAGATTCAAATGTTTTGGGAGCAGACTGACTGACAGAGGCAGTCATACGCAGTGTGACTGAACAAGACATTTCCACAGCAAACCAAGCTGCAAACACAGCTCGGAGCGCTGCATTGAGATCTGAACTGGGGAGACCCTCAGTAGGTTTGATATTTGTGATTTACACCTTATAAAAATGGGACCCTTGTCTGATGTAATTTTTCTTTTAGTCCTAAGTCAGTGGTGAAACTGCTGTGATCTTCAGTGAGATCAAGCTTTTGTTTCTTAATTCCCATATAAAAGAATTTCCTATCACAGAGGACCTGGCCAAACCTGTAATAAAAGCAGTGTTACAAGAGGGTCTTTTCCCTTCACCCAGTTACGCCTCACCCAGTCATCCCTCTAGAGACGACACAAACCAAGGCTCTGTCATCCCACTCAGTAGAGATTCCATCCTCTTCCCTCACCAGTACCTTTTCAGACGGAAAGGTGTTTCAATCTGAGTAGGTTGTGTGATGAGATTACGGCTATTTCTGTCTAGTGGAAGAGGCAGCAATCGACGGGAAAGGCACCCCCTGAAAGTAGCACCAGCTTCTGTGTTCTATTTAGGAGGCTACTGTACAAAATTTCCCAGTAATCTCAATTAAAGAGTGTGTTTTCATGCAAAAAGCAATCCTGTTCCCAGTAGCAACATTTCAAGTTTTTTATAATGCACTCCACTGTTGCTCCATATATTCTGCAGGGCTTCTGAAGCCATTAGGGTGTGTGACATGCATACAATAAGGTTGTCAAGCTACTTTTATTTCATGTATGTCAATTAGCTGCTGGGATTAATCACAGTAGAGAGAAGTGGCAAGGACAAACTGAGAGAACCAGCTAAAGGCAAGCTTAGGACAACAGGAGAGGAGAGAGAGGAGTGGATATTTAAGAGGCACATTTAGGAGACAGCTGGGGGAAATGAGAAAGGAAAGAGCTTGAAGAACACAGGCTGGGAATGCCTGGGAAATCATGCTTCAGTAAGAGACATAGAATCGTAGAATCATAGAATCATTTAGGTTTGAAAGGACCTTTAAGATTGAAAAAAAAAAATCTATGTACTTTTTTAGTAAGCATAAATTTAATGGGAGAATTCCTGAATTGATCTTCATTGGAGATCAATCATTTGACAAAGTGAAGTGCCACACTTACACATCATGGCAAGAAATGAGGAGTTGCGGCACTGGACCTAACCAGACGCCGATGGAATTCAGCAGCTTGGCTCTGAGTGTGTCTGCCTCCTGATGTTTTGCAGGGAGAGGCAAGAAACACCCTAACAGATGATGCGGGAATAACTTACAGACAGAAAGTTTCTTCTGGATAACTCCAGACAGTCATTGATTGGCTTCTGCCCTGAGGCATTACAGTTTATATCCCTAATATCTTTTTATATTGCCCAATAAAACTGTTGGCTGTTGCCATTACATGGGTAATGGACATTTATATAAAACTCTTTATGAGCTGTAGATGGAGATCATCCTCTTCACCACACACATGGAACCACCTCTGGAGTAAAATGCAGTAGCTGTTAAATAGCCTGGCACTATTAATAAACCCCAGCTACACTGAAGGGGAAGACTGACTCCTCATCAAGTCGAGACTGAAAGAGAAATTTAGAAAACCAGATTTTCCTTCTCCCAGAAGAGGTTAGATCAACACAGGGCCTTTCTGTGCTTCCTGGAAGTCATTAACTCCAGGCAGTTTGGGTTTCTGTTGTATATTGCCTTTAGAAACAGACAAAACCATGGCATTTCGAGTGTACCGTGGAGGAGTTCCTCTCCAAAGATTATCTACTGCAATTTGAGAGGGACAGCAGATTCCAGCATTCACTGAATTAATCCAAATATATTTCTTCAGTGAGATTTGATGTAGAAAATAGTACGTGCCTGAACACTTTTACCTTTAGTCATTTTTTATTTTGTACTCTTCATCACTTGAAATAATTTTCTGTGTTTTTCTTGTAATTCTGCTTTTGCAGATCACAAGAAATTATTCCTCTAGGAATGAAGAAAAGTCATTGTTGAAACTAAAAGTGATAACTGATTGCCATTTCCCTTCACGGAACCATTGTTCAAAAGAGAGTGAAATGTTACTACAGAACCTATGAAGTCCTTGGTCTTGTGAAGGGAAAGGACTGTCTGAAAGAGATGCAAATAGCTAAAATGTGAAAAAAAAGAAAGCAATTCATGCAATATCTGTAAATATACATAATATTTCAAGATTATGAGAAGAAAACAATTTCTAGTTTGTTTGGTTTACAGAGTATATAACATTTAATACAAAAACCTGCTTCAAAAAGAAATTGATTTTTTTTTCCTCCATTGCTTTTATATACTTAACAGTATCCAGCACTCATGTAAAGATTTCTATCTTCAAAAGATGAGAATTAGTTAAAAATCAATTAAAAATAATCTCAATAATCTCCTAAGGATAAATATTCCCGTCCTATGTCATTTCGGGAAACTGAGAACAAAGCTTAAGTGGAATGCTGAGGGCTTCACGCACCTGAGCCTGCGCTAGAACAGCAGAGTCCTTGTCTCACGGGTTTTCTTCCTAGAAAGGTAGAAGGGGGTTCTACTCATACCGTTAATTTTCCTGTCTTTCTTAAATACATGCCATCATTATAACATATCTTACACATTTGAGTTAATTGGGTATAAATCATTAACTTTTGCAGAGGTATTACAGCTTCACCAAAGAGCACTCGCAGATATTACAGAGTAACATCAAAATTAACATGGAAGCAATTTAGTTCTTCAGTTTGAATGCCTTCAGCAAAGGATTGAGATTTTCCCATCACTACTCAAGCACTTCCTTACATACTCCCTGCTTATTGTGCTCCCCTTGCTTATTGTGCCAGTTACCTTTTTGACACAAGAGTGATGCTGGGAATCTTTCCTTTGGTTCCTGATAGTTTCATCATGCAATTCAAAAAAGAAAGTGCCAATGTTTTTATCAATGCATGGCTTATACTTTCCTCTAGATATTACTTATAATATCCAGATGACTTAACTTTTGGGAAGCTTCCTTCTCTCCAGGGCAGAGACTGAAAATAAATGCTGATGTGAGAAGGATTACGGGATGGGGAAGGCAGCATTCATTAATATATCCCAAATAAGCCTGATGAGAAAGACTTGCATATCAATGCTGTGCATTAGCAATAAAATAGGATAAAATCAATGTTTTCTTGCTAGTAGAAGTGATAGGGCTGCAAAAACGAAGGGCATTTTGGCTTGTAGCAAATAAGCTCCTCTCATCTTGCAGTGCATCAGGTGAAAGGAAGTTTTCTAGTGACGGATTACAAGAGAGTGTAGATGGAGGTGAACAGCAAATGTAACCGTCAACAGGTTTCAGCCAGAGGGCCAATGAACACAAGCTTGGTGTGTACCCCTTTAGACACCAGAACATGTATTTTTTAAATTTTTGTAAGTGACATTTCATGTGACACATTGATCCAGTTTGCCTGGACCCCTCTTATTTAGCCCAATTATAGGTTTGTTGTTTTTTTTTTTAAAGCAGTATTGCTTGTGTGGTGAATTTGTTATGTGCGACAAAGTTACTTCTCCTTGGAGTTTCTTGCTGGTCAGAAGAAAGGAAAATGAACTGACGTGAGCATCAGATGGTAGGGTGCCCTGGGCTGGAAAGCAGGAGTAGGCCGGGTTCAGAGGGACTCAGAGAACATACTAAAGCCTAGTCTTGGAGAGATAACAAGAAGCTTTTTTTTGTTTGTTTGTTTCTTTCTCTCAGGAGCGCTTTAGATTAGATTAGTTTAGGTGGTGGGAGAGTGTAGATTAGGAACACAGAGATGGTAAGTGTATCAGGAAGAGCTGGAGATTGGGACAAATAAAGGGGAAGGTTCAGTCAGGAGTATAGTCCTGCATGACACAAGAGAGGAGATGAAGGGTCATCATGGCAGGAAGAGAGTGGGAGAGGGAACGGGTGCAGGAAGGCTGGAGACCGTCTCAAGCAGAAAGCAACCATACAGGAGAGGAAATGAGGTTTAGTCAGTACTTGAACAGGCATGTTAATGGGGAGAAGCCCTGACACCTTACTGTTTGAACTGGACATCATCTAGACTTACAAGTATTTGGTGAAATTTGGGCACCTAAATTTTGAACTGAATTTGATCCCCTGTGTCTCTAAGTTCAGAGCAGGGGCATGAGTTTATTAAATCAAGAGGGAGGGTCTTCTCCCTTCCAGAAGGGATGTCTGCTTGGTGGGTGGTCGAAGTTGGTGGCTCCATGATGAGGCAAATACACATTTCTGAACCTCACATTGTCTCAGCTGCACAGAGAGCGACCAAAGTGGTTCCATGCCGTGTCTGTGTCGGTTTGCTGTGGTTGGAAAGATGCACTTGGTAGCTGGGAAAGAGTCTGGAGTTTGGAATCTGACTGCAAAAGTGGAAGAAGTGGGGAAAGAGCTTTGGAGTGAGACCTTACATCAGAGCTAGGAGTGCTTATGCTGTTCTGTCTCACAAAGTTCACATTTTAAAAAAAGAAAGTAGTATATAACAGCTTGAGTCTTCTTTCAAGAAGAGTCCATGGTGATGTTGTGCAGTGTTGAGGCTGGTAGGCAGCCCTGCCTTATGATTTATCCCTGAATATTATCTTGCACATTGCGAATGCTATCGTTGACTCGGGCCTATGAGGCCCTTGAAGAGTGCTAGTGTGTAAAGCTGGGTCTGCCTCCAAGCTACAGGGCTTGATGTAGTCTGGGCCGCTACCAAGGGGGCTTCTGGTCTTTCTCTTGGGCTGTGCTTATAAAGACTATCAAAGCAAGAGTGAGGGGATCTGTATATGGATAATTCTTTCCCATTTCTCTCTCCCCAGGTGCTGTCCCAAGCTGCACAACGTCTCTCACAAAGCCTGATGTACTTTCACTGGCACCGATGCATGGTAATCACATTTCCCTGTGGCATCCTCAGCCTTTGCTCTGGCCCTGGGCTTCAGTGCAGAGCATATGGCATCCCTCTCTCGATGCTGGCTGCTGAGGTCAGCTGGAGAAGCACTGCTCTGTCAGGCTGGGCTGTCTCCAGGCTACTAAACTCTTTCTTTTTTTGGTCTTATAAAATTGAGAGGCTGCTGTCAAGCTGTCTGTTGGCCTTTGGTCCATGCTAAAGTCTGATCCCCAGCTGGAAGAAGGTACTTGGCCTGGGATGAGTGATGTCAGGGTCTCTCTGACAAGTTAGCAGTGTAAAGGACTGAGTTCCAGCACTTGGGAACATTCCTGGCGCTGTTTGTAAGCAGAAGTGTATGTAAGTTTATAAGCATATGTGTAAGCATACTCTATAACTACTGTTTCCCCACAAACCCTGTCATTTTTCAATGATCCTTCATTTATTCAATCCAGAGAGAAGCTGGTTCCTTTGATTTACATTTTTTACACTTTTTCATGCTCCTGCATATTTTAAATCTGGAAAGCGTGTTTGTGATCTTCCAGTCTGATTGCCCACGTAACACTGCATTTCCCCATCAGTCGACAAAAGTGATAGTTAAATGGTTAAGGCGTTCCCTTTATAAGCAAACAACCTGTTCTTCTGGCGCTTTTTGGTGCACTTGGAAGTGTTCACTGATAGATTTAAATTAGCAGGATACCACTTTGAATGTAAGTATACCAGCTTTTAGCCTGCTTTCATTTTGAAACAAGTCTTCTGTGCTCATATTCTCTGTGCATCTATCTGTCACTCTCTTCCCCAAGGTTTTTTTTGGCTTGTACAGTTTCAGTCACATTTAGCAATGGTCCCAAGGAGATTATTTTTTACAGGTTCTAATATAACAGAGGGTAGATTGATGAGAAAGACACTCTTAATATCCCTGGGATAAGGGCCACAATATGAACTGAAGTGTTATTAAGGCATCAGAGAGTACACTTGCAAGGTACAGATCCATAGGAGACCAGACTTCCCCAGTTACACCACTTGCTGATAAGCACGTTGTGTATTTTGTCCAATTTTATCAACCTGACCATAATACAGGTCTCCTGGATTTTCTCCAGTCTTGTTTTCAAATTCACTCGCAACAGGAGTCCTGGATGAGTGGGATTCCTGCTTTTCCCACCCCTATGCAAATCTGAAGTTGTTCCTGGATCTGATCCCAACAGGCCTTTTTCTTTGAAAAATGAGTATGATCTGAATATAGAAATAGCATCAATAGGCCAGGAAAGCGCAAAACTTTGGGTTTTTTTTTTGTGTGAATGAGTAAGAATCTTTTAGCAATTTTCAGCTTGAATGTCTATTCTAGTTATGGATCACAGAAGAGGGGAAAAAAGGAAAGTTATAAAAATATTTTTAGACATTAATTAGAAAGGAAAAAGATGTTCCAGAAATCACCTCTGTATCACTCATGGTCTATGGTGCTGGCACGCTGTGCCTTGGGACTCACTGCTGGGTTTTTGAACGAAGGCTGTAAACTGGAAAAATAAACCAGGTTGCAGCTTCAATTCTGTGGTGTCTATGCACTGAACTGGATCCTAGTGAGATGGAACAGTCTCCTCCTATACCAAGTGGCAGAACATGAAGCAGCTGGTAGCAACAGGAAAAAAAAAAAGGCAAGAAAAAAATAGCAAAAAAAAAAAGGAGAAGAAATTAGAAAAACCTCATGCAAACACTTGTGAATCATTCCCACAGGCTTTCTGCTTGCCCAGTATGCTTCCTGAGTGCCAAGACCAAAGAAAATCACAGCACTTTATTAAGGTAAACTGCTTTTCAAAGGCAAGCCTGGCATCTGTGCGCTCTGGCTGAGGGAGGACATTGCAGCCTTAACCCGCCATGAAGACGCCCAGAAGATGGGATGAGGTTTTTTGCATGAGCAGCTTGGCCAGAGTGATAGCAGAGAGTCTGCTGTCCTTCCCAGCCCCACTCTGGTGACAAGTGGCCTACTGTTAGATTAGCCCTGATGCGGTCACCCTGCTGTTAGATTGACAAGAAAGCCCCAGCATGCCGGAAAGTCTTCTCCCACAGATCTGCTTTCTCGCCCTTTACATTTGCGGCAGACACTATGCAAATTCAGCCAGATAACGCTTCACCTCAAGCTGCACCCACAAGGTCCATAGCTGGCACAGACACCAGCCCTTGCGGGCTTTTGAGAGGTTTTTCACCTGCTTTGGGGCTGAAAAGAAGATAAGGATTCATCTGATAGCAGCAAACAGGGCGGGCTGCCCTGCAGTGGGATTGCTCTGGGAGGTGCAGGCAGCATTACTGTAAATCAGCTGCACCTAGGAGAAGGAAAACTGGTTACAAACTGAAGCTGGGAGCATACGCTTTGCTCTGTTGGGTAAAATCACACAAGGAAATGGGCTGAACTCAAACCAGCTCAGAAGAGAATGTAGGTTCAATTTTCAGCATTTCCCTTAGTGGAAGTGTCTTGACTGGGAAGTGACTGAAGTTTGTCATCTGGCCAGTGGTGGGAATCAGGATTGCTTAGGAAAAAAAAAAAATAATCATTCTCACAGGTGATCTCTCTGAGGGCACTGAATTGTCTGCAAGTGCCAAAAGCGCAAATGATGGGAGCTTTGAAAGGTGTTCAGTGGGTCAGCTCAGATGGGAACTGTTGACACTTATCAGGGTGTCACGAATGGGTGGGTCAAATCACAACTCTCTGCAGCCAGTCATATTTGTTGACTTGCTCCAGCTGCTTTGTGTTGTGTAAGCAGTGACGCAACACCTGGTTAAGCATCAACTCCAAAAGGTACTCCTTTCATGAAAGGCATCGTGTCTGGTTAAAAAGATGTGTCTGTGCTGTGTTTAAGAAAAGTTTATGCTGCTTTGTGATAGTGATTGCAGTAGAGTTCAAGTATGACAGAATTCTCCACAAAAAATAAATGCAGAGAAAATTAAATTTAGATTTTGGGACATGCATTGTCAAGAAATGCTACTCCAGACACCAGAAACAAGTCCTGATGAAGACTGACGATACACTAAAATGAGTATAGAGTGAAAGAAGTACCTTTCCCTTTGATACCACTGTAGTTTGCTGGTAAATATATTCTCAGTTTCTGGAAATCAGTAGCTAATTATCCTGAAAAATCACGATTCTTTAAGATTATAAATATCTTTAAACAGCAATTATAAAATAATTAGAACCCAAAAGCATTCAACAGATTTGAGAAACAGAGAGTCATCCTAGCTGGTAGATTACACGCTGCAAATTGAGGAAAAATTTGTGTTTCAGATTTTGTGACAGTTTTTTTTTTAGTAGCAATTTTATCTACTGCTAAGGATTGCATCTCCAGTGCCCGCCTCTTGATTGTGCTTAAGTGGCCCATACCAGACAAAAAGCTCTTGGTGTACCCCTGACCTCTGCAGCATGGTGGGAAACACAGCCCAGTTTCTGGGATTCACGCTTGTATTTTGGGTTGCAGCCACTCCCGTGGGTTTTATATCTCTGTCACTGCTTTTGAGAAAACTTGTGGTTTTTTTTTTGACAAAGCATGTTTTTTCTGCCTGTCAGATTTACTGAATTATTTTTTTAAAGATCTAGACAGGCTTGAAATTAAAGCAACAAGCAACGTGTTAGCAGGATTAACTGCTTAATTATGAAACTGGTAGCAAGAAGAAACCCATGGAAGGCAGTTCTTGATTATACTTAAAGCCGCACTCCTCCTCCTCAGCTGTTTTAGTGTCTCAGCTGGGCACTAAACTAGGAAGCTGCAGCAGCATTGAATTGTGCGCGCTACCTCTCTGGCTTGGTTTAGACCTGAAGCTCCGTTTCCCTGCCTATTCAAGACAGATCCTCCTTTGCTTTTGCTACCTGTCTTTCTCCTAACTTCTCCTGGTCATTTTAAACAGGAACGAAATATTAAAATTTATACCAAATATGATTATGAGGAGTCATAGTTTTCTCCCAGGTCTCTAGGACTGAGTTTCACTGCTGTATACTATTTTCTCATAGCTGAATTAGAAAATATGGATATAGCAAGCTGGACGTCCCCTCTGCTCTCAAGGTGTTTCTCCAAATTTATTTCTCAGTTATACTGCACAATTGCCTAGATTTTTACTGTATCTTGTAAACCACACTAGAGTTTTACATTACAAAGAATTTGACCTCAAAGATTCCTGCCCCCTTCCACAGGGTATTTTATGCATCCCCAGGCTGTGGTGTGCCACCTCTGCTCCTGCTGACAGAGCTGTTGTGGGATCATGCTGTCAACAGCTTCAGGAAACCGGGTTTCTTTGGCTGTGCAACACCTTGCATTGTGAAACCACATCCTCATGTTATAAAAGGTAACCCTTGGCAGCTTTTTATAGTTGCTTTTTGTATTTCTGTGATGTTCTGGGAATTAAGCAAGGAAAGGATGGACTAGGTTAAACAATTTACATGTGGATACATAGCTCATTTCAAGTGCATGTAGGTACATAAACTCAGAGTCTAAAAATGTCACAAGTTCTCCTCAAAACTTGCATGCTATGTTTGATTTATTTTTGGAGTGGGGTGACCAATACTCAGGACCAGTCTGACATGCCTTGTAGAGCTACGTGCACACAGAGTAAGGAGGATTCAAGTCCCAGAGAGAACTCTGATGAATTATGTCTTATTCTTGAAAGAGTCTTGAAAATGGCCACTCTTCTCCTGTTTTTCACAAATTGTGGGTGAAAGTGTTTGCAAATGGCACTTGAGACTCTTCCTAGCCCCATTTCCTATAATTTATATTATCTCCTAAAGTAGTTTCCCAATTTAACCTTGGTGGTTTTTTTTTTTTTGCAAAGGCACATACTGTATTAATAATACAGATGGCAGATAAAGCATTTTGAGTATTTTTCCTAAGTTATCTCTCTCTTGGACAAGAACTTTCAGTCAGGTTTGGGGCCCTACCATCATGGCAATATCTTTCAAACAAGACAAAAATAATTGGCTCCAACTTTAACTATATATGTCCTAAAAATATCTGTGAAGCCCAGACTGCAGATATATGATGCCAGATTTGCTTTTGCGTCTGCTTCAGTTTAGGCTATGAGGTTCATCACTATGGGACAAGTTTGGCTCTAACCTTTCTCTGGAAGGAGCTGCTGGGTAGTTTGGCCAAGGTTTTTGGGTACTGAGCAGATAAAAGGTAAATTGATTCAGCAACATGCGATGAAAATGACCATTGACCAGTTAGGTAGCTTGGATCAAGGCAGTTCTTACAGCAGGCAAAGAAAGATCAAGTTTTTCCAAATGATTGGAAAAAGACATGGGCTTGAACGTGACTGTGAAAATAATGACTTCTGAGGGCCAGAATGAGAAGAGCAAGGTGATAGGTCAGAACAAGCTGAGAAAGACTGGAGGCAGAGAAAAAGGTCCAGTGATAGAGCTGTGTGGTGTGGATGAAAGATACCTACATTGACATGAAGCCCAATTGGCTGATTTTACTGTTTCAGCTCTTTGAGAAAAGCTTTGACCCGGAGGGCTGACTTTGTGTCGGCCATGTGGCTGCAGCTGTGCTGATCCTACAGGATGTGCCCGAAAGCCAAATTTCCCATCTAGAGCTGTGTCATTCTTTGCATTGGAGAAACTTCACTGAGATGTAACATCAGTGTCTAAAGTTGAGGAAGTTCCCCAAACTCATCCCTCAGCCTTGGACTCATGGCAGCAAAGGGGCTTAAAAATTAAAGCATCTGATGCATTAAGGAGTCCCTATAGTGAGGGAACCTTGGGCTTCTGCAGCAGATTTGGTGTCTCAGTTAGTGCTGTGCCTTGCTGAATGTTTGCTCCAGGATGGTGTCAGGGCCTATGGAGCTGGCAAACAATATTTCATATTCATATACCCACATGCACATACACAAAGGTGAAAAAGAACAGGATACATTTCAACACGACGTTGGCCCTTAGTAAGGACATAATTATGAGCAGCTGAATGCAGAGAGCTGATGGTAAGGTGGGACCACTAAATCAATGAACTTCCTACACATAACAGGGTATTGCATTTCACTCAGTGAGCCTGCACGGAGCCCAAAACTTGTGTTTGTCTGAGACACAGCTTCCTGCAAAGTGTAAAGTCCTGCTCCAAAGGCCCTGAATGATGGGGAGTTCACCACTTCCTTTGGTAGTTTGTTCAGGAGGTTAAGCACTCTCTGTGTATTAAAAATCTGTGCCTCACTGTATTTTAATTTTGTATTTTTATTCTTTAGCTTCAATGGGATCATATTTTGCTTACTTCTGCTATGATGAAGAGGTTTTTATAGCTCATGCTTGGTACCCTTGTGGAGCAGTGCAGCTTTTAAATAATTTTTCAGTTATTCTTTTTGATTAGTGGATTGAACTCTGTTGTTCTTTTACCCCTAAACATTTTCTCTGTCCCTCAGATGGTTTTCTGTGTCCCTTTCTAATTTGCAGCATAATTTTTATATCTTAGCACCACACCAGGATCCAGGATGGCTGATGCTACCTTGCTAGCGCAACACATAGAAAGAAAAAAAAAAAAATCTCCTTCTCCTGAGCTTACATACACAAAGATTGCTAGATGTTTTTATCAAGCATTGCTCCAGAGAACAAACCATGGCCCATACCACAGGGTACAGAGAGTATTATGCACACACATCTCACGGTGATGCCCTCAAATAAAGGTCAGAGCTGCTCTGCATAGCGCTTGGTCTGAGTCTCGTCTAGACCACGTGCATTTTTTTTTCCTGTACTTCTAACTACATTGCAGAGAAATGGAATTTAAAAAAAGCTAAACAAACCAACCAAATTTAATGGCTTCATTTTAAAGAAGAGCCAGAGTTGATCATCTGTAGCTGATCATGAGTAACTTTAAAGATCAGATTTGAGGAGTATCAAACTAAGCTGCAAGGAAACTCAGAGTGATAAAAAATTGTATTTTCCTTCAAGTTGGTGGGGTTTTTTTTGTTTTGTTTTATTTTTTGTTTTTTTTTTTTAATTAAAAGCACAGTATCCCAGCAGTCTTTATATAGATTTTGGTCCAACCAGTTCAGCTTCATCCTGCCTCCAGGCAACCCATCACAAGTATTAATCTTTTCAGCTACTGCCTTCTCTGAGCACTGTAAGTTAACTTTTCTCTAAACTTCTCCCAGTGTAGTATCACACCATAATAGCTGGTAAGGCAAAGCAACAGGATGTCATTCCTATTGCTGCTTTCCGGGAAGAGATGCAGCCCTGTATACCCATTCTTTCACTCTACTGGGACGGCCTATACCTCTGATAGTGGTAAAGGCCGGGGATATTTAATGAAGAGCCTCACAAGTAAAGAAATAAATGAATGTATCTTAATAAAAAATGAAGTTAAAAATATGATAAGTGGAGAGCACTTGCTCTTTGTCTGGCTTCTTGAAGTTACTACATCTTTCTGCTATCTTGTGGACCCTCTCCTCATGTAGTAGGAAGAGACTGGTCTCATCAAGACCAATACCCGGAAGGTATACCAGGGCCACCTAGCAGGGGCCTCATGGAGATCACTGACCACACAACTGCACAACGAACTGGCCCTGTCCATCTTTAGGATGCTGGAGGCAGTATAACTACTGACAGGCAGCTTTGGGCCCAAGTGCTTAGTGATGCTTCACTGTGATTCAGCTCTTCTGGATGAATCCCTGTGCTCTTGTATCTGAGCTGCTTCTGCTTCTGGAAAGGGCTCAGGTATTTCCACTGGACTTAGCACTGTCCCATGACAAAACATCTGAGCCAAGGGGTGAGTCTGGTTCACCAGCTGCATTTGTACTGGAAAACCAAACAGGCTACTCCTTTGCAAAGGTCTTCTGGGCATTGCTGAAGGACAACACAAAAGAGAAAGGCATTCAGCACAAACTGTGGAGATTTTCATATGCTTTCTGCTGCGCTCTGATGGGCTGTGAAACAGTTAACAATGTTAGCATATAAGCATCTGAGTTAGCATCTTTGCTGTGAGGAGCGCAGCAGTTTATATTTCTTGGAGCAATTGTTTCAGGCTCCTCTGCTGTTCCAAGCCCAGACTGCTGCTCAAGTGAAACTCAGCTTGAGTTTTCTTCACAGTTGTGACAGCCAGAGATGTCTAAAAATACAGAGAGCTGAGATTCCTCAGAACAATTGTGACTTCGGTCTCCACTTTCTCCCCACCTATTCCTTCTGCTTGCCTGAGAAAAATGTTGGTTTTGTGGTATGGGGAAGGGGTTCATTTCTTTCCCTTTTTTTTTTTTTTTTTGGTTGCCTTTGGTTTAAGGCACAATGTGAAGGAAATCAATATGCTAATACATGGCACATCTATAAATATACAGTGAGCATGACACACACAAAGAGCTTTGGAGATTTAATCCATGTTTCTAAAGACCTGCAAAATCCTTGAATTAATATGTTGTGTTGGTGTGTAGGATAATACGTCACTACATGGCAATAAAACTGAAACAATGTTAAAATTATATAGATCTGATATATTTTAAACTCAGGAGGGAAAAGAGATGATACCTTTTTTTTTTTTTTTCTCAGCAGTCCTTGCTTCCAGAGCTGTAGTGGCTTCTCACCCATGGAAAGATTTTTCTTCTGATCCCATACACACCTTTGTTTTGCCCTTTTTTTTTTTTCTTTTCCCTGGGAGCCATATTGCCATAAGCTGCGAGCTTTGGTTTGCTGTTTGAGAGTGGCATATGGTTCTTCCCTTCAAGGAATTTCATAAGCACATCACTTGATCTTTCATGTTTAATAGGAATTCAGGAAACAAAAGAGGTGCCAAAGATGCTGGTTTGTAGCAGAGGATGCGTTGCTGGGTCATTCCTGTCAGTTTATTATCAGCATTGTGCTGTAAATAGTTCCCGAGGCAAAAGCAGAAGAGCAGTAGAGGCACAAAGTGCAAGGGACTGCCCAGCCGGTTAAAAGGAGGATGGGGAAAGTGAATTCACACAGGGCTTAGTCCAAGAACAATGAAGTTCATGCCCTGTCATGGCTCCTTGATGTGAATATTCATACTGCTTTTGTGGCAATTGTTAGTTCATACATTACTGAGCCATAAAAAGAGACATACTTTAAAAAATGTCCACCCCCAAGCAAAAAAATGAACACTTGTTTGCATTTAATAATCACTAAAAACTTGAAATTCTAAATTGGATTAATTGTGTCTATTATAAATTGATGGGGGAATAGCTATGCATTAGCCCTGAATTCTGATTACCTGAGAGGTTCCACTTGTAGTATAATTAAGAGCAACTTCATAATAGTGGTAGGTGTATGATTGAATAATACATGCATCCCCTGCTGATGAAATTCAAGGCAAAGTGTTCATGAAGTACAGGTTTTTTTTTTTCTTGTTCCTGCACTTAAAATGCTGAAGGATTATTGCAATTACAGCCCGTGTTTACACTATTAGCAGAGACATGCCAAAGCCCTTGATACAAACACCTTCAGATTTAAGAGAGGTTGGCAAAAGAATCCCAATTTTGCGGCTCAGCCCTTGTTCCGCGTAGCGTCGTGTTCTCAGGTGCCTGTGGTGGCTGGTTTAATTAGGAACATAGATCAGAGCTTGAAAGAGGCACGCTTTCCAGTAATTCAAGGGACACCACCTTGTTGACAGCTCATTGCTGAATACATATGCCCACTAGATGGCTGTAATTGGTGTGGTCATTTATTACTTATGAAATATTTCGTACCTTCCTGTCTTTGAAGTTTTGTTTACTCCTGCCATTTCATGGCTTCCTGTGCTTTCTCAACATATCGACGTGCCTTCTCGATGTACAGCCCCCGTCAGCCTGCAGACAGATTGAAACTGAATATTCATAGGTTCCAAGGTGGGATGAGCCCCTTGGGTGCTCCAGTCTGATCCCTTGTACAGCACAAGTTTTCACAGCACCATACCCACAGATAGGTGTGGTTTAAACCTTTCCATCCCTCCGACAAAGACAGCAGCCCAACCACGTGGGTGCTTTGCTTCAAGTGGCCCAAATAGTGTCTGTCCTCGGTGAAACTGCTTCTGTTCTAGAAGTCAAACTGAGATGAAGGGATTTAGGAGCAGGGGCCTGACCTGATGGGAGAGGGGAAAACTGAACTGTGAGAAGGGATGAGAGCTGCATGGTGGCATATGGAGGCTGTGTCAGGGATGCACCCCTAACAGGAGACTGTCCATTCCTCAGTGTCATGCTCTCAGCAGAGATTCTGGCATTTTCTTTTCTGCTGATCTGTCTGTAGATGTTTAATTTTGAAATAATGCATTTGTCATCCCTGTCACTGCAAAGGCTAGCTGTTCAGCTAATCTTTTAATTCACCATGTATCATTAAGGTGAAGGGCTTAACATTAGTGTGAAGGCACATCTAATCATGTTTTGTTAATATCAAAGAGGAGGCAGCTGGGGTAATGCTTAGCAGTTTTGAAGCTCCACTCATGAATTACAAATAGAGAGGCATGCAGAAGTTACCTTCACATTACTGGTTTGACTTCCAGTCTCAGTGTCAGAATCCGTCCTTGGCAGTCACGCCACAGTTTTTGTGCTGGTTTAGTAATCCCAAAACTGTAGTGTGGTGACCCATGGCCCACTGGCAGTCTGGGCAACCATGGACTTAACACAACAGCTTCAGCTTCAGCTGAATAGAATGACATATGATCACCTGTAAGGGTTTTGAAGCTCTGTTGGCCCAGAAAGTTTGAGAACCACCACAAGTGTTTAGAAATGTGTATTTACACTTGTCATGCATATACAACAAGTGACCACATAAGCCCACTTAGGTATTTGTGAATTCGTTGAGAAATCTCTCCTTTAAAACCAGCATGTTGTTGGTCAGTTGATGCACAGTCTACTGAAGTACTGACAACCTTAACTTTCTGTGACCTTGTTGGTATTTGATGGCGCTCTGGTCCTGTCTGCACAGTCTTGTTGAGAGTGCAAAGATCACTCGTGAGGTACAACAGCAAGCACCTACACACCCAATACTCAATGTCACTGTGATCTAACTGAGGTTACCGCTGTTGGTTTTAGTGCAGATAAGGCAAAACCCTGGAAAGCTCCAATCAGTATGTGAGCCCTGAGTGACCCTGCTGAAGATGAGACATTTGTACTTCAAAGAAGTCTGGCAGCCATGTCTGCATGATTGCTGCACCTTCAGTAACTTTGGAAGAGCAGTGTCAGGAAATGTCATAATTTTTATTTGCTTTTCTCAGAAATCTTCCTGCTTACTCTCTGCAGGCTGAAATCTCAGCTGAACTGTTGGCTTCAACTCTAAGACCTCACCCTGGGTTCAAGCATGGTGCTTTTCGGAAAGACACAAGATCTTCATAATCCCTACCAAATAAGCTTTTTTTTTTTCTAAACAGAAAGTGTATTTTTCAAAAGTACATTTTTCAGTTACCTAAATCTTTCAACTGCTCTGTGCCCTAAGATTACCTTTTGACTACTTATGCCTTATGGTGTTGGCCATATATTTCACATATACAAATGAAATAGAAAAAAAACCCCCTAATTTGATACATTGCCAGAGGCTAATTATATCATGACAAAAGCTTTCACTTTGTTTTAATGGGCTGAAGCATTTATTCTTTTTTTTTTTCCTCCTTTTTTTTGACTGGAAATGTGTAATATGCCTGTCACGGCTACTGTGACAGAAAGAGCCAGCCAGCACATTTTCTTCAAGCTGACTGGTTCGTAACCCAGTGGTACGTTTTCCAGTGTTTTTGTCTGAGCAGCAAAAGTTTAAATTTGCAAACAAGACTCACTGTATCTTCAGCATATGAGGATAGGGAACAGTAGAACAAGTCAGCAGCAAGTTGTTTGTGAGAGACAACATGCCATCAAAAAGATCCTTACCGTATATGTGCCTGAAAAATGTTGCTTTGTCTTTATACTTCTTTTATCACAATAGAGACATATAGCACAACAAAAATGTGGTCCCAGTTTTCTAGCACAGGAAAAGAAAGAGTCCTTGTTCCAAAGAAGATCAGGAAGGGATTAAAAAAAAAGGGGAAACCTTCTCTTACATGAGGGGAAAGTGAAGTCCAGACTGATTGGCTGACTTGTCCACCATTGCACAAGGAAGCATACACACCCCCCCCCCCCCCCCGGAATTAGGCATCTCGTGTGCTAATTCCAACATTGGCCTTGGTTCTCCTGCCTTGGAAACCTTGTGTAGCACCTGTGCATCATTAAATCTCTCTTAGTTCCCTTGCTTTTTAGGGGGAAGCTCAGTATCACCACTTGAGCGAGATTTCTTTAGAAATATGGTGAAATACACTGTATTCGTTGAAGAAAGTGCTCAGTCAAAAAAATCTTATCCATTCTAAAGCCAGAACACTGTCATCTTTTTCTAAAAAAGCTTGTGTTTCCCACCTAGCATGGACCCACTAAATTTTGACCCAACACATGCTCTCTTTCATAGCCATTTCTATGTTTTCTTTTTCTCCTCATGAACAAATCATTCTCAGTTGGTAGCTGAGGCTCTGCTTTGGGACATTTAACTGTGTGGACATCAGAGATCCTGTTGGTTGGATTGAAGTGCAGAGTCTTCTGCAACTTTGTCCCGTAAGCGGTTTCTCGTGGCAATGAGGAAGCATTGGTAAAGGTGCTCCCACCTCTAGAGCCAGTAGAAAGCTTGGAACAAACTCCTGCTTGCAGCATCTGCTATGGCCAAGGCAATGGAGGTTGCAGCTCAGGCCACCATTCCAGAGCAGTCACTCCTTAGATTTGGAGATCAGCCTCTGGAAATTAATGTATTCTTGTCCATTTCAAGTGTGCCACTGTCTGTACAAAGGACTAGTCTCACAGTAAGTGAGACAGATGAAAGTGAGAGGATTGTTCGGCTTATTCCTTTCCAAACACATGTGATCTGTTTGGAATATGTGTATCTTGGGCTATTTAATATCATTCTTCCACTCCAGTGCTGCACATTCTTCACATTAAAAGTCTAGGATTCATGGACCCCCTCCAAATGCATGACATAAATGCAAGGGGATAATTGAAAACCCAATTCTTTCTCCACCTCCCACTGTATTCTTGGCTTTCTTTTTTATTTGTCTTCATATTTTTCAAGCTTCAAACTTTCTTCACCAGCCATAAAAGAAATAGAAACATTTTTAAAAAATGAAAATAAAACGTATAGTCACCAGACCCATGGAGGGGTGACTTTAAGTAAATCAGTAAATATCTCAAGCCTCAATAAAACAGCAAATGTTAGGAGTCCTGGAGCACTAACCATGTAACCTTACTTATTTTCTGTTATTTCTTTTCTATGCATGTGTCCAGAAAGCAGCACAACATGCTATAAGCAGTGAAAAGTCCTTGGCTCTCCAGAACCCTCAGTGTAATCCCATTTTCTTAATATGCAGATATAGAGAGAACCCTGTCATGAACTGGGTCTGTCTTAGTTCAGCCCTGATCAGGACCAGACTACGCAGTCTGTCTCTCGCTCCCCCCACCCTCCGAGAGAATAGGAGGAGATGATATAAGAAAAAAACAGCTCAAGGTTTGAGATAAGGACGGGGAGAAATCCTTAAAGTTACCGTCACGGGCAAAACGGACTCGACTTGGGGAAAACTATTCATTTATTTCTAAAATTAGCAGGAGAATGAGACAGGGAACAAGATAACCTCCCCCCACCCCTCCCTCTTCCTGGGCTTAACATTATCTCTACTACCTTCCCCTCTCGAGCGGCACGGGGTGGGGAAAAGGGAATGGGGGTCGCGGTCAGTTCATCACGCGTTGTTTTACGCCGCTGTATCATCGTCAGGGGAAGAACTCCTCGCATTCCTCCTCTGCTTCAGCGTGGGGTCCCTCCCACGGGCCACAGTCCTTCGTGAAACTGCTCCGGCGTGGGTCATCTCTTCCACGGGGTGCAGTCCCTCCAGAACGGCTGTCCCAGCGGGCCCTCCACGGGCCACAGCCTCCTTCAGGCCTCCACCTGCTCCGGCGTGGGGTCCTCCACGGGCTGCAGGTGGATCTCTGCCCCTCCGTGGACCTCCATGGGCTGCAGGGGGACAACCCGCTCCACCATGGTCTTCACCACGAGTTGCAGAGGAATCTTGGCCAGGAGCCATATTACTCCTCCCCCTCCTTCTTCACTGACCTTGGCGTCTGCAGCCGTTCCTCACAACAGGCTGGCAGACGTCCCTCAGGATCCTTTTTACATCTTATTCACTTCTCATCTCCTCTCCACTTCTTGCAGCCGGGCCGGGCCGAGTTGGGCCCAGTCTGCTGCCCGGCGGGAGGCCAGAGGGTGAGGCCTGCAAGGCCCATGAGGCTCGCGCCTCCCCCTCTCTGCCCCCCGCTCAGCTGCTTCACATCTTCTCCTCCTCTTTTTCCTGTTTTCCCCTACTTAAATACGTTATCGCAGAGGCGTTATCACGGGACATTCTGCTACCAATTGGCTCGGCCTTGGCCAGCAGCGGGTCCGCCCTAGGCCTGGCCGAGTCCACTGAACAAAGGGGAGCGACTTCTAGCAGTTTCCTACAGAAGCTACCACCTTAGGCCCCCCCCTCACTAACAAAACCAGAACAGGGTCAAAAAGCCCAGCAATTCAGGCACCTGTGTTAGGAACATAGCCACATTACACTTCTGTGACCATTAGCAGGGAGGTAGGTTGATTTCTGAAAGGTGATTCAGATCTTCCATGGAGAAAGGTCCATAGCATAAAGCTAAATCTTTGTTTTTTCCCGGATTTTGTAGAGAGATAAGACCTTTAAATTGCAGATATTTCCTGCCTTCTTTACAGTAACATTTACATGCAACATACAGATACTCCTTTGACTTCTCAGGACGACCTAGGAAGGCTCAAATCGCTATACTCTGCTGGGTCTGTTCACGCAGAGACGTTCTTAGACTAAATGCAGTACATGGAGTAATTATGACAACAGCTTATTGATTTTGGATGAAAAGATGTTTTGGATGATTCAAACCACATCTGTATAGGGCCAAAGAACATTGCATTTATTTTGACCAGCAAAATACAGATGTACCTCTTCCTTACTCTGTCTCCATGATGAATTTACAATGTGTTCGCTTTCATATTTCAAAGCATGTGCTTTTCTGCTCACACAGAGAGAATTGAAGACACTTTTGTCTTCTCAGTTCTTCCTTGAGCTTGTACATAAGCATGCATTTCCCTTGGGACAGGGAAAATACTAGAAGCTACTGGTATGCTCTCTCTGCTTTGGAGACAAGAAGATTTTCAAAATTTCACGTGTCAAAAGGTTATGTATTGATAGTAGAAAATGTCACATCCCTTGACATTTGGATAAGCTAATGGTCATTGTCCTTGAGCTGTCTAACATCGGAAGAAAACCCAGAAATTCTGACATTCAACTTGCTAGAAGTGGAATTAGAGATGGCAGTTGAAATAATTTCAGTAAATATGAAAATTGAGGGCAGGGGGTAAGAAGGGGAATGGCATAGCAACTCTGTATTTCCTACTGATAAATTGGAAGTCAGATCTAAATGCTATTAAACAGAAAACAGGATGTAGAATGGAAGAGTCCTCCTCCTCTTTCCCCAAAAATATATTCATGTAAAACAATTTTGGAGGTAAAGAAAGGAGTGAAAGTATGTATTTTCCAGTTACAAAAAAAAATGAGACAACCTTTGGTAAGCAGGGACAGCCGGAATGTGCTGTACTGTGTATAAATTATCCAATCAGTCTTTCTTCTGGGGAAAAAAAATACCAGTTTATCTGAGCCACTGCCAAGTTCCAAGAGAATAGATTGAAGTAGCCAAAAATACAATTTCTAATTGTTTATAGAAATGTTACTGTAGTTTCCCATCCTGGGGTACCCGGAGGCTATTGACAGAACCATGTAAACTGTTTTTTCTCATCACAAGTTAGACTGTACAAGCTTATTCTTGAGGGATTTATTTTATTTCCTTCAGTTTCTGCAAATCTTCCAGGTAAGTCACTGACCTCCAACCTCTAATGCATGCCTTTGTAAGGAAGAAAAAATAGAGAATTACTCTATAATAGCTTGTTATAAAATGTTTATGTCATTTTGAGAAGCTTGGGGAAATTGTACCAGGTGAAACATCCTCTCCATGACGTCTCCTGAAAGATGGGCAATTCTGACAGTAGTAGGATAATCTTGGCAGCTGTTATTAGCCCTACTGCGTCTTGGGCAATAGGAACTGACTTCCATTAGATTGAAATCATAGGGCAAAATCTGTTTCTGATAATGTTACTGGCTTTTGTGAGGTTGAGAATATGCCCCAGATGGTGTCACTCTGAAACATGCAGAGTATGTTGGCCCTGATCCAGCACAGCACATGAAAACCGTGTTTCTATAAATATATGTTTAATCCTCATTTTCAATGGAGATGAAGGGCCCTCATTATCTCTCAACACTGAAATTTAAGGGAATAATCCTACTGCTGTTGAGGACAGTAGCGAAATGCTACAGATTTAATGGTGAGAATGTAGTTTGGGGTCTAACGTTAGATGTAGAGTGGCCCCAAATGACACCAACGTAATAGAATAAAACTAGCATGATAGTACTTAGTCCTATCCAGGATTTATCTGGAAAGGGTTTGTACTTCCCAATTTAAGATGGAGATACCTTGAATGTATATGTTGTGAGGACTCTTCTTAGATGCGTATGTGAAGCGCAGTCGATTTGGTACACTTCTCTTCCCCAACAGGTACTTTCTTCAGGTGCCCTGAACAAATTCTCCTAGTGTTTGGGGCACTGGTGCAAGTTAACGCTGTTAGAGTGTTCCCAGATGTGAGCTGCCAACCTTTGTCTTGCACTGTCAAGTCTGTCTAAGATCATTAGTTTAAAGTTAATTTAAAAAAAAAAAAAGTTGGTCCTTCTTTGAATCAAGCACTTTTTTAATCCAAGGGTAAATGTGAATTGTGTGCATGGGCTGTGTAATTGAAATCTCTTGACTGAAGAACTCATTTTGTAGACAGAAACGATCGGTTTGTGGTGAAATGAATGGGTAAATACTCAGGAGACTTGCCGTCTATCCCTGCTTCAGCAACAGATGTCAAGAATGGTTTGAGACGTGTTACTTAATATCTCTCACCAGCCTGTAATATCGTAAATCCAGAGTGGTGGTGAAAGTGTTTGAAGAGGCATGGTTACTTAACTTCCTCATGGCAAGTGCTGTAACAGTGCAAAGCGTTATTGCTATTACTGAATTTATTTTGATATGTTGCTCCAAAGGAAGCCTGTGCAGAAGGAAATGATGTCATGAAATGGAAAGAGGATACAGGCATTTCCTCTCCTTAGTTGTTAGATATCTGCAACGTTGAGTTCAAGTTACAAATTTTCAATTTAAATGGTGTCTCTATCATAACATATGGATGGAAGCTGAACATTCATCAAAGTTACAACCATATGCATAAGTGTCATTGAAGGCTGTAGAAAAATATTAGGTACTAAACGGATTTATTAAAATGTTGAAATCCATCAAAGAGTTCATTGACCTCTTTATCTTTTGGTTATCCTCCAAATATCTTGGACATGTTAAAAACAAATGCAGAGTCTCGGCTATGGGAGACACATTCTTGCATAGCTGAGAACCAGAGGCAAAGAAGGGTTGCAGAACTTCCTCTAATTTTCTCCAAAGAGGAATATAACAACAGGGGTAACTTGCAAGGTGTGTCTTAGAAGTGACTGACAAGACAGAGTCTGTCTTGTGCAAACAGACTCCTGGTGAAACATCATCTGTACATGAGGAACCTCTATCTCCTCCCCTCTCTCTGTGTCCCCCTCTCTCATCCTGTGTCTCTTTTTAAGTGTCTTCTCCACACGAGGTGCCAGGAGCCGCTTTCAATTGCTACCACTCATTCAGGCCTCATGTCTCTTTTTCTGGATGTTTTCAAAACTGTGCAATGGAGTTTGGATGTGTTTTTCTCCCATGGATTCCCTCTTCTTTCTTCTCCCTTTTTGCAGTTCTGTAAGCAATTCTAAGCATTGTCATACAGAAGGATTCTGGTTACAGCTCTGTGGAAATTTGTCCTTTGGAAAAATTGGTAGTGTTGTGATGAATGTACTGAACCCAACTGGAGCCATGTTTTGATCTCAGTAAAATCAGTTTTTCAGCCACGTATAGGAAGACATGATTGCAGTTAAAACATACTTCAGTATATCACACACATTTATGAAATCTAGTTCAAAAAGGAACAGGTGTAATAATCTCTTCTGACATCCCTACAGGACCAACCACAGACCTTCTCTGCTGCAATCCTTGTTCAAACCGGAGGAGATCATTCAAAGACCAGAAGATCCACTTTTACTTTAAAAACCACTAGGGCTAGAGAGCCTGTTGTAGCCACAGCTAAGTTGTATGAACAAGTAATTATCATTACTAATACAAACACAGCCTCTGTCTTTGAATTCTTCTGTGCTAAAGTTTCAGCCAGTGGTGTTCGTGGTATCACTGACTGTGGGACTGAGAGCGTGTTATCAGTGTTTTGTGCAGATACATATGAACTACGAACATCTCACTCTCTGATCTTCTGATCGCAATTCTGTGGTTATGGGTAGTCCAGGTTTCCTTCAATTACAGTCACCTTCTAACAGCCAGGCAAGGCAATTTTCAGATCTAACAGAATTACAAGCCTAATCACTTAATAAATCATAGTCGCTTATTTTCTGCTTCAGTCAGAGTTTTGAGCAGATTTTTAGATAATCTTTAGTAGCATTTCTTAACTATAAGATACTGAATAAGATACTAAACACTCAGAAGCAATTTATGATTCAGCAAGTGAAAAGGTTTTTGCTTCTTTGTTTGTGTCTGTTTTAAATAAAATCAACAGTTTTGATGCCATTTGCAAAGGATTGTTTCTGGAACTGATTGAAAATTTGTAGTCGGGAAAATCTTTTCAGGAAATCAAGTTTTAACAAAGCAGATATTTTTATGAGTGTTATCTGCTTTCCATAAAAATCATGCATGTATTGTGGTAAGAACACTGAACGGTTGAAAATAAGTTCTGAAACGCTATGAATCTAATTGCTTTTGCAGTTCAGACATCTCCTGTCTTCCTGTGTATGCCGTGCTCCTGCGCTGGACTTCATTCCCTGACACCCAAGAGGATCATTTCACTCTTAGTGAGACAATCTTTCTTCCCTTTAAAAAAAGATAACGGCAGTCTGAGGTGAGAGAGAGAGTTTTTTTAGCAGCTCAGCTGTTAAAAGGAATATGGGAAGGTGAGGGAGGTGGACAAACCCATGCAAAGTGCATCCAGGGTTTGATTCCCAGAGCACTGCTGGACACCGCCATGCAAAAGACAGCCAGTGGGGTGAGGCAGGCTATCCCCAGTGCTTCTGTCTTCCTGCTGTGTTTTAAGTAGCACTCGGTGTTTTTTTTATATTCCTCCCCAGTCCAACAGGTCGATTTGGTGCCCTTACACAGCATCCTGACCCCTTAAACTGGAGTCTGCTGCCAAATGTTGTTGTGCTTCATTGCTGAAGGATGTGACAAGGTGTATGATACCTCTGTGATGGGATGGAAGTGACAACTGAACTGGGAAGGAGTGTTACAAACTCCTTGAAGGCTAACAGGAATATCCCAAAAATTTTTGGGAGTGGGGAAATACGATTTTGCTTACACTTATTTGAGTAACGTGTTCATATAACAAAGTCCTGTTGCCTTCTCTGAGGTAATTCTTGTTTGAACTGGAGTAAATGTTTTAGAACAAACAAAAATAAATCCAGTCTTGATTTCAAAATTACTAGTGGGAGAAACTCACTGTGTGCCTGTCACCTAGGTTTTACTCCACCAAGGTTTATTTATAAGCAATTTCTCCTCTTATGCTTCTGAATGCAGATCTGAGGACACAGCCACTCGAAGGAGAAGCGTTGCAAGCAATGTGGGAGAAAGCTTTCAGCCAGTGCATGGACAGTGAGTGGGGCCAAGAGCTACTCTGGTGAGTTGTTGTGTGAACGATCTGCAGCGGTGGGAAGCTCCAGCAGAAGGCAACCCAAGCTTGGTCACTCACGGGTATTCATGTTGGATGGAGAAAGTGCAGCTGATTCTTTGGAAAGTTGGAGCCACATAGAAGACCTCACTAAGGAAAACAAAAATCTGAGCAGAGTAGAAAAGATAACCATTACAAAGCTATTATTAGCTCATGTCAGACCTGGGAGCAGCAGGAGAACATCAGAGCACAAGCTTAAGTTACTGACAAACGCTGAAGGCTTTTAAGTGGAATTCCTTGCCCATGGCATAGCTATGTGGGGAATGTACTCGCAGGCAGCAGTGGAGACTACCTGGATAAATGACAAGGGGAAAGCACTGGAGGGTGACGTGAGAGAGACAGCTGAGGTCTTTGATTCATCCTGGCACTTAAGCACCTATCTAAACATGACTGCTTGAAGACAAAGAGACTACTCGTGTGTTTGGATACAGCACTCAAATGAAGGTTCAACTCAAAGACAATAAAAAGAAATGGTGGTGGTATATTGCATATATTACATACACAATTTTCTACAAATTTCACACACATTTTCTGTTTCTCATTTCAGTATGAGCTTCCCTTTATCTCATAATTGTTCATGTCTCCTCCAAGTCTCACATCTGGTTTATAGTAGAATGTGGGGTTTCTCTTTTTTGGGGCACATTTCCCCCTCTAGCAAGGCTCTGCGTTTGCGTGGCTTTGTACCGAACAGTGCATCATCTGCTACTCTGATGCTTCCCTTTGGTCCATAAATTCCCTTGTCATGTTTTGCATTCTGCAGTTCCAGCTTTTGGCATCCCTTATATCACTTTCCACACACCTTGAAAACAGAACTTTAGCTTTTTTTATCCCCCTCATTTAAATAAGTTACGATAAATAAATTACTACCTAAATTAAAGTGCTTGGGAATCAAACTTGGCCTCTAAACGTTTTCCCACTTAAACTTTTTTTCCATCCTGAAGAGAATAGGTCCACTTGTGACTCCTTTCCGTGTGTTTAGTGCTTTGTGCAGCCAGTTTTTGATACAGCCAGAACCAACAAGTTCTCCTGCAATATTCATTAGACATTAACCGCACAAGGAGAACTTTTCTGAGTATGTACTTGAAGCTGAAAGACTCCAATGGCTTTTGCAACGCTTTTGTTTATTTTTAACGGGGGCAGTGGCATAGTTAAGAAGTTTCTGTGTTTAGCTGGGGTGGGAAACATATTCTTTTGTTTACTTTGACAGAGTAATAGGTTTCTTTCATAATGGTATTTCTTGCTATGTCTCTGCTGCATTTGCAGAGATTAGGAGATTTCTTGGACTGATTTTGTGAATGACAGTCCAAATATCCACCCCAATGAGAACCAATTGCTGCAAATGAAGCCCCAGTGCACATGAAAAATTAACTTGTTATGCAGCTTATATTTATGCCCTTTGTAAAAGGAAGTTAGAGTACATGCACACCCACATTTCTTAAATGTTTCTTTGACCTGGAGACTTTTTTTCTTGTATGAACAGCCTTATCTTGTCCAATCAATGCTGTTTGCATGTAGTTATTATACCTTGCTGCTGAAGGAGGTTAAAGATAAAAGGCATCACACTTGTTTTGGTGTTAGAAATTCACAGGTTTTGCAGGTTTGGTTTTTTTTTTTTTTTTCAATTTTTCCCGGGAACAGGAGCAATAGAAGTCATATTCCAAATAACACAAGCTTTCCAATTTTGGGCTCAGAGACAAAATGCACATTTTATGAATAACAGAATTGAAGCAGAAAATATTAACTATTAGACACACAATAAATGAAACACTTTCTTATGGTATCTAGTATTCTTCATCTCAAGTGACCTCCACGTACTACCAGGGATGTTTAAATTGCACACGTGGTCCCTTCATCCACCACTGAAATGCATCTGTCTTGGAGGGGAAGCTTCTTAAAATTTGACAACAGTATTTAAAACTATCAGAGAAGGATATTTTAAATACAGAATACAATTGATTAAGTAGGAGCATGACCCAACATCAAGATGGAGGCTGTATTCTTACATTCAAGGATCTTCAGGAACTATTGCCAAAGTGATAATTTTATTTCATATATGAAGAATGACTTTTTCATATCTTGCTTTCTCATCTCCTGGTGATTTAAAACTTACTTTAGAAATGCAAAGAAAACCAAATCACACAAAACTGCACAGGTGACGAAACAAAGGCACAAATGTTGTCCTGCTGTACATCCTGTTTCTCTCACAGCATCATTTACACCTGTGTAAGACAAATGTGCCTAACCCAGCTGTTCTGATTTAAAGCCCTTTTGCATTGAGCCACTTTGTTGTGGCACAGACAAGGCAAAAGGCAGAGAGGAATACAACTTTTCTTTCCCCAAATCATCCAGATCTCTGGAGAAGACAATGTAGATAACCCAGTTCTCTGGCCTACAAGATCAGGTGCAAGAGCATCCTTCCTATCTTCTGGGAGAGCCAGACGCCTAAAAGCCCATGTAGTCTTATCTAAGGATCAGGCAGGTGGCAATTTCAGCTGATGTAACCTGGCAGCTAATATAAATAAATAAGAAAGAACAAACTTTTCTCCCAATTTGAAAACCCACTTCAAAGTCCCACATAAGCTCAGGGGACAAGTAGCTTAAGCGCAAATCAGAGACTTGATGTGATTTCCCAGTCCGTTCTGTAGACATGTAAGTGTAAAGGAGTAAAGGAGAAGCTTAAGCTGCTGAAAAATTCAAGGATCCCCTGAGCATTCAGATATTTTCCTTTTAGCAGGAGGGAAAGAAGCCATGAGCCTCTCAGAGCTGCAGCGAGAAATAACGGTTCGGTCCTTGTCTGTTCATATATGAAAGACAACCACACAGAAAATCAGCAGAGGAAACCTGGAGCTGAGAGAAGATGTTACTTTCTATTTGTCATAGGTAATGAGAAGACAGATGGGAAAGAAGATGCATTTGCTGTGGATTGATTAAAACTTATTTTTGGAGAGGAAAATAGATCTCCTTCTCCCTTTCCCCCATTCCCCAGTTTCTCTGGCTGTAATTAACAGGGGTGTGGGTGATTTAGGGATGGAGTGTAATGGCTGATCTCTGTCTCAAGAGCGGCTCAAACCCATCTCTCAGATCAGAGAAGCTGCTGTGCTGTGTGCCCGTATGTGTATGCATATGTGCAGTGTGAAATCCGAATTTAAATCCAAGTTCACTTCATTCCATCTGTGGTTTTGAAGTTATCTGGATGATGTTCAAACCCTACAAAAATGAAAGTCTTGAACAAAGTTTCAGGTAGCAGAGGGGATGGCCCTACCTTAATCTGCAGGGCAGCCCCTTCTGTATTAATAATCCCCAGAGTTTCGGCCCCATGGATCACTATTGCTGCTGAGCTGGAGGAGTGCAGTATTGCCAGCATCTTCAGCTAAACGGTCCCACTTTTGCAGTTAGATAATGCCTATGTAGAGAAGGAGTATGTGCACACCATGCTGTTTTGAAGCATCCTACATCCAGTGCCAGGATGCCCGCTGCTCAGTACACCCCGAGGGATCTCTCTGAGTCACTCTTCCCACCCCAAACGTGCACAGGACTCTATTTGTGAGAAATGCAGAGCAGCAATTATTCACATGCAGATCTTTTCATTTCAGCAAGAGGGAGACGGTTTTTCCCCTTCTTCATAGACGGCTCCAAACAGGAATGTTATCCAAAGGCGCACCAAAACATCCACAGTGAGCAAACATGCATGTGGATCTCCAAATCACTTGACCTTTCTGGTGAAAACCTTCACTTGAGTCAAGTGATTTACCTGTATAACTGTGGAGGTAATGGGGTGCCAAGGAGTGGCCCTTCTGCAAGGGCTCCTTTGTAGATGGAGACCTCCTCTGAGAGGATATTTCTTCTGAGCCTCTGGGCAGTGTGGTCTTTAGAAGCAGGAGTTAGTGACTGTTGTCCTGTTTTGAGATACCCCACTGTGTACAGAGGAACCTGATATTGGGAGCCATAGAGTGGAAAAGAGGCCTAAGAGCTGTATTTCTGCTCTGTGGAGAGGAATAAAGGGGAGGAGTAAAGAGGAGGAATAAAGGGAGGAATAAGGAGGAGCATGGCAGTTCCTCAGCCCAGCTTTGGCAAGGCTTCACGTGTATGCGCTGCGTGGCTGTGGCTGTGTGCACCTGCAACGATTTGCTATTTGGCAGGCATGTTTTAGCTCCCTTCTTCTGAAAATCTGACTCCAATTTTCAAGCAAAAATAGAATATTTTTTTTTTTCCTTTGGGTGTTGCATTTTATATGATGTTGCTACCAGTGCCAGACGACAACATTCTCCCCTGCATCTATGGAATGAAATGAAGCAGAAAATGTGGAGACAAAAGAAAAAATTGGTTTGATCTGGAAGCATTTGTTAATGATTCCCCTTTTGGTTCTAGGCTGGGCTGATTTTCTTCCTTCACTGCTTTGCATGTATCTAGGATGGAGAGGCTGCATCAGGCAGCCTGAGTGCCTCGGTTGCCATAATTTGACAAGACAACATTGCAGAGATACCATTAGCATTCATGATTATCAAAGAGATGGTGGAAAAGAAATTGTCTTACTCTTGTCATATGAATAGACCTATTTCACTATTTTTTTTGAAGGCAGATACGAGGCAATGAGTTGTGAGGCTGGATTTTTAAGTTTTACTGCCACTGCCCTATTTTTATCTGTTGCTTGAGGTATCTCATCCTCAGAAAAATCAAAAGAATTGTAAGATGAAAAAAAAAAAGTCTCCCTTATTGCTGAAATCACCTCATATCTAAGTGTCAGTGGGGATGTTGCATCACTGATAAATTCTGCATTTAACATATTCAGGGTTGCTTGCCCTGGGGAGGTGGGGAAGAGAACAGGTTATTTCACCTGATACCATCAAGTGATGATTTATGGCCTACTATCTTTTCTCTGACATTTATCTAGAGTTTTCATTGTTCATAACCTTACAAAATGCCTATCAGGTTTCTCTTGCTCTTCTGCGGGTGCAGCAGAATTTTAAATAAGAGCACAATTAAATGGAAAGCTGAATTGTAGCCAGCAGGATGTTCACAATAATCCAGTACACTGGGGCGCTGTGCAGTATTGATCTTCTGATGTTTCAGTGGGAGATGACTTAAAGCCAAGCTTCTTTATAAAGGTGCAGGTTTTTCATTGAAACCTCCCTTCCATTATAATGGTGAGTTGTGCCAGGGTCTATGTTGAAATAATTAGTTCTGATGCAAAATGGAAGTTTGAGATTTAAAAAAAAATCTGCCTTGATTGCTATTTAACTTTGTTAATGACTGAGCTCTGTTGGCTGTGACAATTTCCACTTGTTCATCACCATTTTTTAAAAAAAGTAAACCAAGAGCACAGCCTTCTTCATCTTAAAAACAATTACTGGCTGCAGACAGAAAAGGAGTGAGGAATTAATCCATGCAAAGATGTGTAAGAGTAGATGGTTTCACAAACAACTTATTTTCCACCTCAAAACTAAAAAACTGCCAAGAAATAAATTGGCTGATGCAAACTGAGTTAACTTGTCTATATAAAGGCACTAAACTCACATACACAGA
This sequence comes from Chlamydotis macqueenii, assembly GCF_036417535.1. Taxonomy (NCBI): domain Eukaryota; kingdom Metazoa; phylum Chordata; class Aves; order Otidiformes; family Otididae; genus Chlamydotis; species Chlamydotis macqueenii. Next base: position 205,483,948 of record NC_141556.1, read on the forward strand.
TATTAGAATTTGCACATTTCCTAGATTTATTCCTAAAATCTTGGCACACCAATAAGGGAAGGAAAATACTGCACATTATTCAGTGTAAATCACATCTAGGGCACAAATCGCTTGTTTTTTTCATTACAATAAACCAAACAAAAGCTAGGACATAATCTTTTATTTTTCAGCCTTCGAGGTGCAGGTCAGGAGATTAGTGTGCATAAAAAGGGAGTCCCTTGTTTTTACAGATATGCAGCACGTAAACTGAGCTGTGCTGTATATTTGTAGGAGGGGGAAGGTAACGTGGGGAAAATTCCTCTGTTCAGATTTAGACCTCTCCAATGGAGATGTCTGTGTGAGAAACAGTCAGTCTTGAATCCCTGCCTGACGAAAGGAGATGAGCAGGAACCTCCAGGGTGTGATTTATCTTTTTCTCAGGTGGATGTCTAAAATAGATGAGATGAAGCAGGCCTTGGCAGAGGCAATTTCTCTCCCATTTCCAAAGGGCTCCTGATGTGTGACCACAGATTCATCCATCCATCCATCCATCCATCCATCCATCCATCCATCCATCCATCCATCCACTGTATTCTTCAGCACATGACTCCATGATTTCAACACAGGGTGAGAGCCTGTAAAGTCAGATGGCAGAAATGTTCATGAGTGTAGAGTCATGAGACCAACAGCTACCGCAAGGACCTACCAGGTCTAGCTCAGTTGTGGAAGTCTGAGCAGCAGAGGACTAGGAGGGAGATAAATCACATCTATGTGCTTGTGGATAAAAGTTATGGTTTCAAATGAAGCAGCTATCTTCAATCTTATTTCTGGTAGGTGTAGATCTGGTGAATCATGATGGAGACAGAGGTGAATTTGGCTTCCTTTTTGAAAAGTATTTTATACATTTTCCTTGAATTACTTTAAAAATAAATGAATAAATAAATAAAAAATTGATGACAGTACATGACCTTGTTCTATTCCCTGATGCTGTTGGAATAGAAAAACATTTATATTCTCTCCATGCTGAGAGTACATTCAAGACTTTAAATTGCCAATGTCGTATAAGACTCAGGAATTATAAGATCCATCTAAAGATGCCAAAAAGCAGAAGGGGGATAGGATCCTAAATATTTTTATTTCAATGGCAATTAAAGAAGAAAAAAAGAGGCCATTAAAAAATGGGCCACATCATGGAGTCCCTCACAATTTCAGCTGAGTATAAAAACACTGAATAAAGTGCTTACAATGACAAGAACAGAAACAGAGTGAGTGCATCCCATTATACAGGATCTAGTCAGTCAAATGGCCAAACTTATGGTACCGTGATCAATCACATCACTTGCTGCTGGTTACTCCTGCCTCTTGCTGATGCTGGTATAGATCAGGAGCCCCTGATGCCCAGTTGCAACTCCCAAACTCTCGCTTATGTTTTGAACAAGAAAAGCAACATGAACATCTGCTGGGTTTCATTCAGGAAAAAAAAACATCCAGTAAACTTGGATAGACCATGGCACGGGGAATCCATGAATTAGAATTATCTTTCTTAGTTTCCAGGCCTTTTGTAAATGTCAAACCTGACTATGCACACTTCTGGCAACCTCTGTTTCTTCAGACTAGGTCTGTGAATGGTTGTCATAGTTCAGCCCGGCTCGGGACCAAGCTACGCAGTCTCTCACTCACTCCTCCCCACCCTCCAAGGGAATGGGGAAGAAATAATATTAAAAAAAGCTTGAGGTTTGAGATAAGAACAGGGAGAGATCATTCAAGTTACCATTACGGGCAAAACAGATTCAACTTGGGGAAAGCTATTTAAATTTATTATTAATAAAACTAAAACAAGCTAATGAGAGAGAACAAAACCAACTTCCTCCCACCCCTCCCTCTTCCCAGTCTTAACTTCATTTCAATTATCTCTGCCTCCTTCCCTGCCCCGAGTGGCACAGGGGGAAAGAGGGAATGGGGCTTACGATCAGTTCATCACACGTTGCTTTATGCCGCTGTTTCCTCCTTGGAGGAAGAACTCCTTGCATTCCTCCCCTGCTCCAGCGTGGGGTCCCTCCCACGGGCTACAGTCCTTCACAAACTGCTTCCAACAGGGTGCAGGCCCTCCGGAACAGCTGGAACAGCTGCCCCAGCGGGCTCTCCACGGGCCACTGCCTCTTTTGGGCATCCACCCAACATGGGGTCCTCCATGGGCTGCAGGTGGATCTTTGCTCCACCATGGACCTCCATGGGCTGCAGGGGCACAGCCTGCTTCACCATGGTCATCACCATGGGCTGCAGAGGAATCTCTGCCAGGAGCAGCATTACTGCTCCCCCTCCTTCTTCACTGACCTTGGCATCTGCAGCCATTCCTCTCACCAGAAATTCTTCACAATCAGCTCAAGCAGACACCTCTCAGGATCTCTTCACATCTCATCTCCTCTCCACTTCTTGCAGCTGGGCCGGGCCAAGTCGGGCCCAGACGGCTGCCCTGTGGGAAGCCAGAGGGTGAATGTTGCAAGACCCACAAACCTTGTGCCTCTCCCTCTCTGCTCGTGCTTCTGCTTCTTCACTCTTTTTTAAAATTTATTTTCCCCTTCTTAAGTACATTATCACAGAGACATTATTACTGTCACCAATTGGTTCGGCCCTGGCCAGTGGTGGGTCCTCCTGAGACCTGGCTGAGTCCACCAGACAAAGAGGAACAACTTGTAGCAGCTTCTAGCAGAAGCTGCCACTTTAGTCCCCCACTGCTAAACAAAACCAACACAATGGTCTTATCTGTCAAAGCGTCCTCTACAAGCGGCTTAGCCTTGTGGTACAAAACACTCTGACAGAAGCAGATAGTTTGGCCCTCTGACAGCTTTGTGGTGGTACCACTGGATGATGCAACACTGCTTGAGAGTGAAAATTCAAAGGGCTGAAGTCTTGGAATGAACTAGAGCAATATTTCTGAAATTACTTTGGCGACTGAGTCAGATATTGATTGATACTTCAGATACTTGGGGAAAGATCTGTATCAGTAGTGGGGGGCAAGACATAAATCCATGAACTAGCTACCCTACAGACCTGAAAATATGTCTTGAGTCTTTTTTTTTTTTTCATTTTCCCTATTTTAACTTAGAACAATGGATGACCGTATTAGAAATCCTGTTAGAGGCTTGGCTTTACTCATGTTCCTGAGACTTGACAAATTACTTTACACAGGCTATGGAAACAGCAATACCTCACTCCCCAAACAGGCTGCAAAATTTCCTGGAGTTAAGGCCAGAATCGGCCAGTTCATCATCTAACCTGACCTCCCCTGTATCCATCCCAGGCTAATGCATGTCATCCAGTTTCCATCGCACAGTCCCAGTAACTTGGCTTAGACTAAAGTAGTTATTTCTTGTCTGGAGGTGAATACTGCTGAGTGAAGCTGTGTACGATTCAGGTTTTCTGTTTTCTGAGTAACTATGTGATGATGATATATTTCACTCCATTCCAAAATGGAATGAAAACAATGTGCTTGTTAAAATAATACCCATAAAAGGCCTTTTTTAAAAAACAATCCGAAGCTTCAAGCAAAGCATTTAACATAAAGAAAATGGAAAGGATTTGTTTTGATAACAAAATGTAAAACATTCCATGTTTTTAAACTTTCTTCACTTACTTAATGCATAATACAAAAATTAAATATGCACACAAAATGTCATTGGAGGTCAAAATGTTCTGTTCCATTTTTAAAGTGAAGTCTCATTGAAATCAAGATGAAACATTTAGATGTAGACAATGACAACACTGAAATCTTTTAACTCTAGGCTCCTAAGATAGTTAGCTGGCCTCCTGCTGAACTTTTTGTGGTTCTTGGGATAGAGAAGATGAGTCAGGGATCAGAGGAACCTGCTTTTCCATGCAATGTAGGTAAAGCTACAGTGGAAATTACATAGATATGTTGGCCCAAACCTGGTGCTGTGATTACTCCCCTTAATGGTATTTTTGGACAGTAACCCAGTCACTGGAAAATTCCTCATCAGTCCATCTGCTGAGCTCTCACATGAGTAGTTCTCAGAAGTACTGGAGCCTGTGGTGATTTGGCATAAAAATGATGTAGTGGCAAATGTCCATAGGGCTTTATTGTGCGATGCCTTCACTTTCTGTCCCCAATTAATGTGATTTCCCCATAGGTCAAAAGGATGGATCAGTTAGTGGTTAACAAGAGTGGTGATCCAAATACATCCAACACATTGCCATACAGTCTGTGACTTAGTCCCTGCTCCCTTTCTCAGCCTATTGATTCAGCCAAAATGCTGAGAGACTGCCCTACTGCAGGGCAGCACAAGAGTTAGTGTCTGTATTCAAGACAAGTCCCAGTGGCAGACTCTCATACCTTCCTTGATAAACTGCAGATTACTAACAATAAAAGTGTCACACAATGAGACTGCATTACCCAAACTGTGCTAATGAAAATGCAGCATGTTATGGGGCATTAGAGGACTGCAAGTGCTTCCAAGAAGGATGTGCCTTTTAAGAATTTACATATACCTAGAAAAATGGGGCCATCTCTTAGTACTTACCTTTTAGGAGGTAAATCACAACATTAGCAGCCAGACAAGAAGAACCATCACGAGTTAGGGTTTTCTTTGCAATTTCTGTTTCCCGAGCCTTGTTCTAGGTTATTCTTTAAAGGGGTACATCTCACTGCAGGAAATCACTCTGAAAGGGTACCCAAGGAAGTTCTTAATTTCTTGTTGGAATATCGGTATTTATGCTAATTGGACATTTTATTTTCCACAAATCTGCGTTTAATTTTCCAGCTGCCTCTTAATTCAGTTCTGAATGCAAAGGTAATCAGTCCTGAATAGTGTCTGAAGATGCCTGATGTAGAGTATGTTTCATACAAAACTGTTGTAGGTACTTCAATGATTTTAAAAAAAAATCAGTCCAGATTTTTTGAGTCCCAAGTCAGTCCAGAAAGTCAGTGTTTCACTGAAAGCCACCAGAAATGAACAGTAAAAAGGCATTTTCATAAACTGGGTCTGGACTCTTTGCCAGAGAACACTGTGCACTGTGGTTAAGTCGAAATAGTTTTTTTAATCTATGAACAAAACCAACAAATGCAGAATTCCCCTTTCATACAGCTGACTCTGGTACTACTGCTGCTGCTGTTTGTTTTGGAGTCTCATCCAGAGCTCAGCTGTAGATTGCAAATCAGAAACAAAGCACCATGAACACTGATCCAGGCAAATCTGGGGAAAGGAGTCATGACCTACTCCCTGGTGTCCTCGATGTGTGTTTTTGATCAGTTACTGGCCAGGCACACAGTGCTGGTGTTCAAGGGTTGAATTTATAGCCACCATTTATATGTGCCTGCAGGGGCTTTATAAAGAGTATAAGTTGCATGATTAAAGGTTAAATTTGTAAATGGTGAGTTAGAAGGAGGCTTTGAACCCTGAGTACGTGCCTGACAACCCGTATTCTCTCAGACGCTGCACTTACACCCTGATCCTCTAAATGTCTTAGTCCAGGAACCACCAAAGGATGAGCTGGATGAATGCCACTGTGCTATTTGCTGATGCAGTTTGCTTTTTTAATTGAGTTCTGTTCAATGAAGTCTAATTCCTTTTGATGTGATGTAGTATCATTCTGCTGGACAGTTCATTTTCATCTTGTTTATATGACACAAGGAGTTCGTGGCTGAAATAAGTGTAAATTAAATCATTCAAAGTGAAGAAAATCCATCCCTCTACAGAGTTCAGCACAGGACCTGTTCACTTCTTACTTTCCATTTATGGTAACTGTTTTTTTTTAAAAAGCTTGTCATATATAGGTCACAGAATAATTTATGAGAGTGAGAGTATAATTTTCCCATGTAGAAATGTGAAGCACCAGAACGGAGTTTTAACATCTCGCTAATACTGATTCAAGAGCTCACATATCTGAATTTTAATACGAGAACCCTGCCCACTGTGTGAAACCAGACCTCAAGTAGGGGATGGTAATATATGAACCATTTATTGATCTTCAGTAAGGGGATGAATTTTGCCTATCATCAGAATTAGTGAAGAGCAGGCCAAGTTTTAACTCAGTGCCTCATCTGTGCACCTAATTTTAATTTCATTATTACCAGCAGTTTGGAGTCTGACTTGTTTTGATATTAACAACAAGTATGTGTACAGTAGTAGTCTTCCTAATTAAACTGAAATGTCAACTTTATGCCTGTATGCAATTTTATTTTCTAATTTAAAGTTCTGTTCTGCAGGAAATGCTTTAATTTAAATAACTCTCTTTGGGGAAATTTATTTCTTTTGTGGCTTTCAAGCAAATTATTGTATTTTAAATAAAAAAGCTATGCAATAGAACTGCATTGTCTCAAATGTATGAAATGGAAGTTGGACTGTGGCAGTCCTGCAGACAAGGAAAGTCTCAAGTCCTGACCAAAGGGTAGCCCCAGATGGGCTGCTCTGGGGTCATGGACTCCATAGTTCCACAGGCTGTGAAGCTGGGGGTTTTAGGACTTCTTTGCTTTGCTGCTGAGTAGCTGCAGAGATTAGATAGGGACTCCACAGATTTCTCATTTGCAGACAACTTTGAAATATTGGAACTTTTTTTTCTGGATCTGGATGGAATTTCAACATCTCTGCATGCCCCCATGAAATATGATGACCTTTCAACACAAAGCACTGATAAGCACATGCTTAACTGCTTTTCTGAATCAGGACCACAGAAGGAGAGGCCCAGACGGATGGGACTGTTCAGCCTTGAGAAGAGAAAATGTAGGGGAATTTTATTAATGTCTATAAGCATTTGATGGAGGAGATTAAATGACAGAGTTGAACCATTCTTAGTAGTTCCCAGTGAGAAAACAAGATGCAATGAGCACCAACCGAAATACAGGAAAAAACCTTTTTCACTGTGAGGTTGGTCAAACACTGGCATAGGTTGCCCAGAGAGGTTATCTCCAACATTTGAAATATTAAAATATTGGGCATAAAATATTGGACAGGGCCCTGAGGAGCATGCTTTCACTGACTGTCCTTTGACAGGAGGATAGACTAGATGATCTCCAAAGGTGCCTTCACATCTCCACCATTCTGTAACACTGTGAAACCGGAGGAAGCTTAGTTCCAAGCTGGGGAAGCTGCAGGAAGGGGACTTTTTGATCTGGGAGCTGATGGTCAGCCTTCATGGCCTTTCCAATATACTGATGATACAGTGCTGTTGCTTGCATGAGGCTTTTGAAGTGGGGATCTGTGCCTTGAGCATCAGATTGATTGATTGATTGATTTATTTATTTATTTATTTATTTATTTATTTTCACCAGGGAATGTGCTGAAGCTCCCAACAGTCCTGCATTAAAACAGAACAAATAGATGAAATACTGGTCCCAGACAGGTCAATGGCAAAATTCCCAGCAACTTTAATGGAGCCAAGAATTCACCACAGACAAGGTATGTGTAACAGCAATGCATTTATGTTGTTTACAACCTTCTGGAGTACTTATCTTTGACAAACAATCTTTACAGAACATCTGAGTGTCTAACTGCCTTGAAGCAGAGCCATTTGCAAGTGGTTATTGAGGACTGTATTTAAAAATGAAACAATGTCATTCACAGTGGGACTATATGCAAAAGCCGTTCTATTTGCAGCAATAACAAATGCAACAGACATTCCCACAATCACAAACTTTTCCATCTTTGCACATCTGAAAGACTTACATAAGCAGCTTGGGAAATCCAAAAGACAACCCCTTATAATCCCAACAGCTGGAAGCTAATATTACATCATAATAAACAAGGAGGGTGGATATATTTAAAATAATGGTCTTGAAAAGTTTATTCTTTGTTTTCTCTAATTTCATACTCAGCACTGTTATACCAGATTCTGCTCTAAGTGTTTCTTAGAAAAATGCTGTACGATGTATTAATACATGCTTACCAGGGAGATTAGCTGGATTTTCAAACTGAAGGTTTAGAGACACAGGATTTGCATACATATTATCATTGCGTGTGCAGTGCTGATGCACGTAGGCATTCAACACAGAAAGTTCAATGCAGTGACTGTCTTAATTGGGAGCATCCTTTGCATTTCAGGATCTTCAAGTCCTCAAAGTGAGGTGCTCAATGCATGTCCAGAGCTGAAAATTGAATCAGCCTCTGTCCTCCTGGAAACACTTAACTCAAGCATAACCCAAGCGTACTCTACACTGAAAATTCAGTGGGAATCATTTGCTAGATAATGCTACAAAAATGATTGTTGTTTGAAGAAGAACAAAGTTAACTTTGTTTTCAACTCTATTCCACTTTGAACTATGCATAAGGTGGGGCTAAGACACAGTGGAGGTTTTGTCACAATATTTGTTTCTTGCTTCAGCCTGGTGAGATCAGCTGTGGTGCTGCAGAGCAGCCACGGTGGGTTGTGAAATGCCACTCTCCATCTGCCCTCCCACCTCGACAGCTCCTTTAGCCCAGGCAGAGGAGACAAACCATTTAATCTCCCTCGTAGTCTTCTGTGTCATTACAGGAAAAGAAAGAGGCTGAATCACAAGCAAAATCAAGCTCTTTTTGTTCCGCTTCCAGAAATACAATATTTGGAAAGTTTTTAAATAACTTAGTTGTTTGCGCCATGTTCAGAGAATGACTTCTGTGTTAGAAAATGTTTAGTATTTTTCTTCTTGCCTGCCACATCTCCTTGGGATGTTTTCATAACACTTGCTTTGTGGTTGGCAGTGGTGGGGACGTACAATTTATTTGACAGATATTTTCTTCAGCAAGATACAGAACATCCATAACAGTTCTTCAGAATTCATAGATTGAGCCATTTCCAAAGAACAAAGGAGTGGATTAAGTTCACAGTTAATTTGTCTTCTTTTTAATAGCTTCTAATATATTTTTTCCATTCCAACCTAAAAAAACCCAACACAACCCACCAGCATTCTCTAAGTAATATCTGTAATGTTGTTTCGTACAGAGTGACAATGCCAGCAGTTGTTCCTTGGCTGTATTCCCAGCAAGTATAATTTAACAGGTGAGAAATAAAGTATGTGAGTGAGATAACAGTGTGATACTCTAAATTTAGATGATATTGAGAGCTTTTTTTTTGTAAATTGTAATTATTCTTTCTGTTTTTCCTCAGATGGCATGGTGAGTCTTACTGCTGTCTTTATTAAAAACTAAGAAGGTTCTGGAGTTTGACTGAAAAAAAAAGTTTTCTAGTTTTTCACATGTTGTTAGAAATCAAAGAACAATTCAGTTTTGTTTTGTTTAATTTCACAGCCTTCTTATGAAAGATAACTCTTCTGGAGCTAGTGTTAAGAAAGATAGCAGGAGCCAGGGTGTTACTGTAAATTATTCTTATAGATTGTACTTGATTAAATTCCCATTTTAGCTGTCTGAAGAGTCCATTTCTGTTCTGCTAGAAGTTTAGTGGAGGGTAATAAAGCGACCTAGCTTTCTGCCTTGACTATTGGCTTGGCCAAATTCAAGAGCATTAACTTTGCGGAATAAGTTCTGGAAAACCTTGCTACCTAAATGCCTTCTTTTAAAAAAAAAAAAATCAGTTAGTGTTTTGATGAAGTGACTGACTGTGTGCTGGGATTCTGTGTTATCTTGATTTTCTCAAGCCCTGGTAATGATGTTTTGGAAAAGAGGAACATCAGGTGGGATTCTGGTCTGTGAAAAAGCAGGGGATCTGTCCTGGTGTTCTGATAAATGGGCAGCAGATACCTGCCTGATAGGTTTCTGCAGAGGAGTGCATTGGGGTTATGGTAACAGTAGGAAAGCTTGTTTGGGTGGCTCTTACACAAAGTCACCTCAGATGTTCAGATCATTTTCCATGAAGATGAAAGGTTCCTTTTACTTGAAAAGGCACATTTTGAGGAACAGCAGAAATTCTGGTGCAACTAACTGATATGGCTAAAGGTAGACTTAGATTTGATGAATTTGGAATCCTGATGCCGAATTCCTAAAAATGCAACAAGACCACTTATCATCAGGGCAAAACTTAATGTTAAGACACAAGGACTTACAGTCCTACATGTTGTTGATACTTTTGGAAGTGTTATCTATTGTCTATGAGCAAAAGTAATTATGTAGAAACTGTGATGATCAGGTTTTTCCATAATATTAATACAGCCGGTTCATAAAAAGATAATGATCACTGTTTTCCAAGACTGCAAGAATCTATCTGATCTTATGTAAAATGCTGTCTGATCTTATATATAAAATGCTAATTGTCATTGCTTTAGAGAGGAAGTCGAATTTCCAATATTCTACATCAGTATCTCAATTTTATTACAGTGAAATATAGGATGTAGCTCTTTGTGAAGAATATCTGTTCATTTCCAAAGGCCTTTAGTTGTAGAACTAGGAAATAAAAAGAGTCTGTAAAGGATATCTCCCTAAACTTGTTTTAATGCGTCTGCATTTTGTTAATTTATTTGGAAGTGAGTTTTTAAAGCCAAATGTTATTACACTATAATGTGCAATATTGAGCTTCTTTGATTAAAGATACGTTATTGCTTTGGGCCTATTAAAAAAAAATTAAGCATCTCAACCTTGGAATTTGAATTGAAATATGTAATGATCCATGCATTCTCTGCTCTGATTAGCCTGTTAATCGATATGGATTTCAATATTCTTATATTTTGATAACTCCCTTTCTTACCTTTTGTTAGCATTTGTCATTTTGATAGTCTCCACAGATGTCTTAAAACCTAAGCACCTTCTACAAATGTATATTAAGAGTATAATAATAAAACTCAAACAACAGGAAGTCATAAAAATTATATTCATGTTTTCTTTCCATTTTAATGAGACAAAGTTTGATATTCTTCTTTCATCTCTATTTCTTTACTTCAGGAGTGATCCCAATGGTTTCCGTAAGAATGCTTGGAGGATGGAATATTATTCAGTGTCAATAAAAAAGACAGGATATAGCCTCAGCATGAAGTTATTTTCCAGTATTAAGTATCACTACTGTAAGTCTCTTTAAAAACAGGGAGAGACAAAACGGTACAGGGAAATAAACTTCCCTTCATATTCATGGAGAAGCTAATGGGTAATAGAGAATTTGATCAGTAAGACAATGTTTTCAGTACTAGCCATCTTTTATGTCATAAAGAAAGAAACAGCTGTTTTAGTTTCAACCTCTGAAGTCTTCTTTCAATGACAGCTGCCCATTCAGTTTGGAATATCAATTATTATATAGTTATAGTATTCATCACAGTTACTGAAATTAAGTATAAGTAGAATTATATGACAGCGTTTCAGAATCCTTCAGGTGAGTTTATAGTTCAGTGTAGTTCTTTATAGACCATGACTGGTTACACGTCAGGCTGAGAAGGAGGCTGGATCAGAACTAAACTAATTTGTTGATATCTTGGCAATGCTTCTCTGTTGCCTTCAACCTCAAAACACTCAGTTTTGGAGACTGTACAGTTTTATGAAATCAACTTAGGTAGAGAAAGGCAAAGGACCTGAAGCTTTGAAAATACATGGATAGACACCACTCTGGATTTTGACCATGATGCTGAATATCAGGGACAATGAGTTGTACTCATGTCACACATTATTTTTGTCTGTGGCTTAGAGAACTGTGCTATAAATGGGGTGATCAGTCTTTGCTCTGACTCCTGCAGCTTTCTGTAGGTGATTACACTTTATTATCTGGCAGGGCAATGGTGTGTTTTCTTGGGAAGGAGCAGAGAATATTAGTCTGTCTGTTGATGCTCTACAGAGTAATCTGGAAGGAAAGCAGAGTATAACCACCTCTCCTCTGCAATGCTAGCAATGAAGGTCTGAGATCTGTAATCTCTGGGAACTGGCTGTGAGAATACAGTGAGCTGGTATATTGACCCTGCTGCTTATCTTGCTGAATGGTCTTGTTTTATTATAAACTTCTAAGTCATACGTCTACATACTTCTGTCATTGTGTAGCTAGAGTTTGCAACCTCTGGTTGGTCTCTGACCCACCAAGAGTGTTCATCTGGCCTGTGGCTTGCTACTGACTTCCTCGTGAAGGCCTCCCAAGTATGGGTAGATCTGCAATTTGGTGCATGTCTATCCAAAGCTTTTGGGGAAGAAAATGAGTTGTTTTACATATGGAGATCAGCTGCTCACTCTACACACATGCCATCAGATGACTCATCATGGCAGGAAATTGGGTTAAGGTAAGGAGTTTGGGTGCTTCTGGCCTTGCACCAGGTAGATGAGGTCCCTCACTCCGTCACAATTCAAATATTTAATGTCACAGCTCACTGCAGATATGAGCTGGGAAAATAAATATTAATAGAGCTTACCATAGAGAAAGCCAAAGGACTTCTGCCACTCTCAAAGAAGAAGTTAAACGGAACTTTTACTTGAAATTACAAGCATCAATATGATAAGTAGCTCCAAAATAATGCAATATAAGACATAAGATGGTCTACCCATGAAAGAAAAATACAATCTACTGACGGCAAGCAAGAGTGAGAAAAACAAATGTTTAGTATACAGAAGATTCAAAATTCCTCCTTAGAAATCACTGGTAAGTTGCACGGCTTGTTACAAGAAAAAGTAATGCTTTTCAGGGACTGAATTTCAGAAGAGGTCCTGAGGCATGTGTAGATGGGAGTTTCTGTACAAACATGTTAATGTAAAGCAAAACATGATATAAACCTGTAAACTCTAAGTAGCTATTTGTGCACAGGCTTGTTTTCCTATTCTCGATACTGGAAGATGTCAGCTTATCTATCCCTCACTCTTCACATACTCTGTTCTGACATTTTCCTGTCATTTTATGACATGACAAATGTGAGAGGCCGTGGGGACTCCAGCTATCTGCCTTGTGCAGCTCCATGAAAGGACCAAGCCTGCACTTTTGCCTGCCCAGGTGATGCGTGTAGCGTCCCTGCATCTCAGCAGTGAGGCCAAAGGCACTGCTGCCAGGCTTGCTGTCCCACTGGAAAGGAAAAGGAGCTGACAGGAGCTTGAAGGCTTGAAAAGCACATAGGTTTCATGTTGCTAAGCTTGCCATGAAGAAAGAGGGGGGAATTTGTGGGAATATTTTTAAATAGTCAGCTGTAAGGTATAAAGAAACATTAAGAAAATAAGTTTTATTGAAGCTGTCTAGTCTGACTTTCAGGTGTGTGACTTGAGGATGGTGACACAAATACTGGTGTGTAAAAACACTGCTATCACTGCTATAACCAGAGAAGGAGTTGTTAAGGGACAGAGGAGATAAAGTGGCGGCAGCTCACCTCTGTTAGGAAGTGGATACTCTCCTGGTCATGGAGTGGAGAAGCAGCTGAAGCATTGAACCTGGTCCTGTTGTGGCTGCTGCTGATGGCACATGTCCTGCTGAAGTGTGGTGAAGCCTGTCTGTAACTACCAAGAGTTTGTGAATGCTTCAGTTCTACCATTTCTACCCACTTCATATTTTTCCTCTATAAGAGTAAACAACCGAAATGTTTCTGTATATAAAGGCGGATCATCTGCAGCTAGCAAGGCCTTCTGCGCCAATAGATACAATTAAAAGCAGTTTCTTTGTGTTGTGAGGAATGCCTGAGAAGAGGATTTGTCATCTGTTGAGTAAATTTATAACATTTTATTTTATTATTATAGATATAAAAGACATATTGAGTAAGCTGGTACTAAACAGAGTAATAAAACAGACAGAAACAACATTGAAAGGGCTGGCAGCAATAACTCAAAATCAAATCTATCAGGAAGCTCAAGTGACAGGCGAATAGGCAGAAATTTTAAGGACAACCCAACCATCCATCTCCTCCAAGTGCTTACCTGGGGGATATCAGCTGCTTATCATCCACATGTGCCAAAATCCTCCACCTGACCCTCTTCCCACCTGTATCTCTTGCCCTACTGCCAGGAGACAGACTCCTGTATGAGGAGCCTTGTGTTTTCTCCCTGCTTTGTTCAGCCCCGTGGTTACCTTCCTGTGCCTAGTGTCCACAGCCCTTTCCCTAACCCCCTGATGGGTTTTTAGATGCCAAAGTGTGTGATGCACAGAGCAGGGTAACAGGCTCAGGCTGGGAAGATCAAGCTCTCTTCCTCTGTGAGTGATCTCTCCACTCAGTGCTCACATTTTCCTCATGATTTTGTCTCCTCGTTTAGATTGATAACTCAGTGACTAAAAAATGCTTCTGAAAGTATAGTTAGTGTAGGCCCATCCTAAAGTAGCCTTGGAGCTGGCTAGGGCCAAAAATACCAGAAATAACTATTTTTCCAGCTGCAACGGAAAAAAAAATAAAGCAGAAGTGACAAATACTTTTGTTAAGGTGACTGATCTTTATACTTGAGAAAGAGCTGACTGGTGAGCCAGTGCTCTCTCTTTAGGAGAGATACTATTTACTGGCACTAAGCAACATGTAATAGCAGTCCTCAAGCACAGCTCTGAAGTACAGGTTAGTGTGGGAAGAAAAGCTTAAAAAACCCTAGCATGTTGGTTTGTCTTTTTTTTTTCCCTATCAAAAAAAAAAAAAGAAAAAAAAAAAAGAAAAAATCATCATGAGCTTTGCACAGCACAGCCTTTCACCATTCAGGGGAAAGGAGGGAAGTTATAAATGGGATGCTGCAGTCAAGCATATGATTGGGACCCTGTAGGAGATTTCCTTTTGTTAAACTTGCTTTTGTGGCATGAGCTGCTGGCACCCAGGAGCCACATTGCGCTGGGTACTCTGCCTCCTGTGCTGGAAAGCCAAACGAAGGTAGTGGCTGGCTCCAGTCACGCATGATTTTCCATAGGCCAGAGTAATAGAACATAGAACTGTGGAAAATGGGGAATGTCACTGAGTAGCTTAGTTTCTTTTACTGGAATTAATCATCAACTGATGTACTCCTCGGCTTCAGTTTGGCTACTGTCCACAGACTTTGAAGGTGCTTATCAGGTTGCACTCTTCGTGCTTTCATACGTTTTTATCTGACCCCTTCCACTACTGCAGCTGGTTTACCTCAAAATAGTAGATAGGATAGCACTGTTTAAGTTTTTGTTTTTTTTTTTTTTTTTTACAAATCCTCCCTTCCCAATTAAAAATGATAACCCATGGCAGATTTATTATTAATTTGTGAGAAGAATGCTTAAGAACTATGCTTACTTTAGATACTCATGCAAAAATCTTATAATTGATTTCATCCAGGCACCTTACAGACATCATTCTTATTTCTTATCTGTCTCTTCTAGTTTTCATGACCTTCATGTAATGATTAAGCTAGGTTTGGAAAGCTGTCACAATGAATTCAAGTAGAAGATGTGAAGAGCTGTGAAGACTTATGTTGGTGCATCAATCAGAATCACTAGAAAGCTATTTTTTAAAAAAAAAAAAGATTTGGCTCATCGTGACTTATCTGAGGATTACTTGTAGGGTGTTTTATTTTATGTGTGTGGTTTTGTTATTTTTTTTCATAGTGACTCTGGGTAAGTGGAATGTAATTAGGCATTTTAGAAACACTTGGGTAATACTGTAGTCCGAAAGAGTGATGTAGCTGAACACCTTGCAGGTTGCTCTTCTGTTCCAGTGTCTGTCTACAGGCACAGTTCATTTAAGATTGCTATAAAACTGGAAATGTTTTAAAGATGGTTAGCTATAATGCTTTCCAGAGCAAAGGAAGATGAGACAAAAACGTATTCGCTTCATTAGAACAAGGAAGGAAAATGTGGGAATCCAGAAAGTAGGTTTTGGTTGAATGTCATGAATATAAAATTGGTGAGACTTGGAAATAAAGGAAAGAAAGGAAGTGATCCTCACGGCTCCAACTCTGAAGGAGAACCCTTACCTTAAGATTACTAGTCTTTCTTGACTGTCGGATCAGTGTAAGAAGCTGGTGACAAGTAAATAAATGTATTGGTGGTAATAACTATTAATAAATATGATAGTTGCAATAATGTCTAATTGCCCTTGGTATGTGTTTAATGGACTCTTATTGTACAAATACAGTGGAAAGAAATATATCTTGTACAAGAAGTATAAAAAAAATAAATGTAATAGCAGTCCTCAAGCACAGCTCTGAAGTACAGGTTAGTGTGGGAAGAAAAGCTTAAAAAACCTTAGGATGTTGGTTGTTCTTTTTTTCCCTTCAATATTTCATCTGGGAAATTCACACTTGAATCAGAAGGGAAAGTTACACAGTCAAAAAACAACCCCCTGAGTTTACAAGCTTGAGTTATGCCACAAACACTTCCCCACACGATTAATGAAATGCTACTGTAAGTCCTAATAGGTCAGCATCAGTTTTACAAGGAATTCCTCTGAAGCTAGTTGAAAATGTCCTGTCTCCATTTCATCACTCAAAACATTTGTGTTGTGTTTTCTTGCAGCTAGAAACTGTTTGCTTTCTCAAGATACATTGTTGTACTTCCCAGAACGTGCTCTCTGTTTACTGGGAGCAAATGGTCTTGGGGAATGAGTGTTCAATGTGATCGGCAACATATGGGATCGAGTGAGACATCCAGTGAATGTGGATGCAGTAAAAGCTGTTCTTTTGCTCAGAGTGAATGTTAATGATGTTTCCATGGTTCATGAATAAACTCATTCAGAACATGAAGTTCTCGGGGGAAAAAAACCCAACCTCTTCTATTAAAGAAATATGCCGATGTTACTGTTGAATTAGAAGTCAGCAGTAGCAACAACAGTTGCTGACAGTATAAAAAAAATAATAATCTTGTGCATTTTTTTTCATACAGTCAATTCAAAGTCCTAAAGATATTGATGCAGAAATATCCTAGCTTTGTATGCTGCCAGTGTGTGGGTGGTCCAAGCCCATAGGATCAGGGCATCAGCCAGCTCGTATCTCCATCTGGGTCAGGACTTATTGACTTATCTGGATCCAGATTAGGATTTTTCTGGCCACACTGTATGCCTAGATTCTCTTTCTGTGGGTAGCAGGGAAATGAGACATGCTCCACAGTATTACATCAATATGCAGCCCAACAGCAAGGCTGGAATGTGCTTACCTCCCACATCTACCTCTGCTTTCTCTCCTGTCTGACCACTGTGACATTTCATCCATGAAGGTCTCCCATAAAAGCACCCTTGACCTGCTCAGCCCTTCCCTCTTTTTTGAATGTGGAAATAATGAATAAACTCTCCTCCCTGGTAATCAGCAAGAGGCTTTCTCACAGAGATGTACCAGTGTGTATATAGCTTGGAGAAAAATGTATTTGGTATGCAATTTGGATTTTGATATGAAACAGCTGCAATCTGGAGTTGGTGAAGCTTTTGGTATCAGGGAACTTTGGTCAAAGGTTGGACCAGTCAGATATTATTGTAACACAGGTACCTAGAGACTATAGTCATGATTCTAACAATGATGATGATTATCATATGCTGGTACCATTAGGAAGTATCTTCATCAAATAAATAAATATAAGTCCTTTAAAGAAACAAAAAAAATAGGGAAAACCTTTCCACACATTTTGATATTGCTGCAAGTGCCACCGAAACGGCAATCCTTGCCTTAATTGTGAACAGCAAGGTGCAATGGCAGCCCTCGGGAAACCACAAGAGTGCAAGTCCACACTAGCACTCTTTTCAGTTGTTATGGACTGGGGTGAGAGAGATGAAGATCTCATGAGCTCTCATGAAGGTGAGCTTTGAGGGTGCTTCTGAGTGCTGCTTAATTTTTATGCCTACAGTGAACAAGGTTTCTGAACACTCTAAAATTCATAGAATCATAGAATGGCTAGGGTTGGAAGGGACCTTCAAAGGCCATCTAGTCCAACCCCCCTGCAAGGAGAAGAGACATCCCCAACTAGATCAGGTTGCTCAGAGCCTCATCCAGCCTGGCCTTGAACGTTTCCAGGGGTGGAGCATCCACCACCTCTCTGGGCAACCTGTTCCAGTGTATTCAGTTCAAATTCAATGCAAAATTCTGACAAGAATGAGGGGATTTGGGTGTTTTTTTTATCCCTGGTCATGCTGGTGGCAACATAGCCCTACTGGCCCTGCTATGGTTTGGTTCCCATCTCGTAGCTGCGCTCATGAGACTCTGCAGGCAGTGTGCCACAGATTTGTTTTCCTATCAAATGCCAGAAGAAGGTAAGAATGGTAAAGATGTAACAGCTTGCTGTGATCTCTTAAAATAATGGTAATCTGTAAATGCTAGATTTTGGGTTAAGTCTGTCGCCTACTTGTCATTCGAGTGAAAATGTTATTGGTCATTTCTGAAAACATTGTCCAAAGTCTGCCCTTATACAGCATGTTGAAATCCTGTGGTCTAAAGCCTTAAAGTGCAGAATAGTAATCCAAAGTCAAAGCCCCAAGATTTCAATTCATGTCCAAGCTGATAAAAATGTATTAATATAAACTCTACCGCATATAAATTCATTATAACGGACACCAGCCTTGTGTTCCTCCTCTAAAAAGAAACACTTCCAGTACGGAAGTATAGAGTAAGAATGAGCTTCCACAACTGTAATTTACAAGAAACACATGCTTCACAATGAACAGGAGATAAAAACTACCTTGAACAGCTTACAGACTAAATAGATAATATACCCAGAGACAGGCTCAATCACTCAATAAAGGGCCAAAAAGAAGCTTTTTATTGAGTGTGGATTTGATTTTACTCAGTGTATTTTTGTGTTACTGAGCCATTCACATGTGGTTTTTTTTGTCTCCTCATCTGGATTTGAGAGTAAGATGAATTTTCCTAAACAGGCTGCATCAATCCAAGCATTCTAGGTAAAATTCTCAGTACAAAGTCCTGCAGACTGCTGCAAATAATTCATTGTTGGACACATCCTTTAGTAATTCTGAAGCAAAGCATCAAATAGGAACAGAAACACTGCATATCATTTTAGTGATATTTTTATTAGACAGAAAGAAAATATATGACTAATTCTTAGTTGGAGGAATTGCTTGCAGTTGTGTAGTTAACTTCTAATTTATTGCCAAAATTTATTTGCTGTTAGGTGACATTGACTCCAATGACCAATGCCTCAGATTATTTTTTAAGGAACAATTTTATAGCTGAAAAGACCACATATTACAGAGCCATTTATAAAGTTTAAATGTCTTAACCTAACAATATGTGATTGCACAGCCAAAAGTGAAAACATTATGGCTTGCTAGGAGAACTCATAATTCTAATACATGGTTATGAAATTGGGCTTACGACAATGAAAACATAGCTTATGTCAGCACACTTCCTCTAATGAGGCTGCAATTGTAATAGAAATCTCTGTGCTTCATCTTACCTAGACGCTCAGCTTATGCCTGTTCCCTGATTGTTCTGATTTCATGCAGTCACACTATGAAGCTTTTGTATGAATATTTAATACTGCAATTTGCATTACATTGGTGCCTCATTGTGCGAGGGACTGTACAAACCACAAAGTGAGAGCGAGCCTTGCTGCAAAGAGTTTAAATTTAAAATTGACAAGAAGATATAGAGGGTGGGAGAGGAGAGAAAAGTACAGGGAAGGAAAGAGGCACACCTACGGTCTCCCTGCAAATACGTGGCCGAGAGAGTACTTCTGAGCCCTGTGTCCTATTCATTCCCTCTCTAGGAAGCTTATTCATGTCATTGGTTTGTGATAACAACATTAAGCACTCTTGATAATTTACATCTTTACTCATTAACGAGATCTTGGCTCCTTCAAAGTGATTGTGTCTATTCATGTTGTAAGGGACATCTCATCACCAGCAGAAGCGATACAAATATTTCATTCACAGAGGGAAGTCCATGAAGAGCCTTTTTTAAAGCCACAGAACTACCATCTCTTCTCACACCTTGAGGGCTTTTGTTCTTGGTCTAACATGCTTTATCTCCACTTTTGCCTTATCTTACACTCAACTACCACTGTACAGTGACACCTGCAATTTCACAGCAAGGCTATGAAGCAACTGAAAAATTTAACACTTTTTATTTAGATGAGACTGATAATGATGCCAGTGGTTTCTATGCTAAAGTGATAATATTTTGTTCACTCCTTTTTAATCAGCATCATTCATCTATGTCATCATGAGTGCTAAAACTACCTTCAAGAGAGAATTTATTTTGGGAACTAGGTACAGAAATTTGTAATTTGCTATTCCCAGCCCATATTTTATTAATGATTTTGATGTTGCCAGTTATTACTTCAATAACCTTCCATTCAAGCAGTTAAAATGCAGATGATATATTTGTCTCATAATGGTTCTTCATCAATTAATTGGCAAGGCTGGAGATGCTTCAAGCCAGATGATAGCCAAATACTCTGATGAGCTGCGATAGCGGAACATAAATGCAAGTGAGAAGTACTTGTTTGTGATGTGATACGTATGAACGAAAGTCAGTTGAAAGCCATATTTTTGAAACGATTAAAAAACACATCAGGATTAATCTTCACAGTGATATAGACATGGTAGTTTATATACTATTTCATTTTTTTTTTCAGTGTATCCTGATGTTTATACTGTGTATTTGAACTGAGAGCAAACTTGGGAACTTCACTGGCTGCCTAGAGTAGAATAGAATAGAACAGAACAGTTCAGTTCAGTTCAGTTGGAAGGGACCTATAAGAATCATCTAGTCCAACTGCCTGACCAGCTCAGGGCTGACCAAAAGTTAAAACATATTATTACACTTTAAAATAATTTTATTATTATACTATGGCACAGGCTTCCTAGAGAGGTGATAAACGCACGGTGCCTGTCAGTGTTTAAGTGGCATTGGACACTGACCTTAATGACATGATTTAGGGGTACACGTCCTTGCAGAAAAGGGTGTATGTTTTTTGGCAGTATGGATTTATGGATGTAGCTGTCTGTCTATCAATCTGTATCTCTGTTCACTTGAGGATTTTAAGGCTACTGCTTTCCTAAAGGACATGACCACTTAAAACATCACACCGACAGTAAAGGGAGAGCTTAGTCCATATGCAATAGTATGTATGTGGGTAGATCTAATGCTTCCTAGTAGAAGGCAGTGACACAAATGCTTTGTATTACTATTTTTATATGTTGCTATAATATATATATGCTATAATGCTATATATGCTATAATATATATATATATCTTCTATATATAAAAGGAACTGTTCCAGGAAGGAGCTTTTCAAAGTCCAATCTAGGGCTGTAGGCTGTCTTTCATTAGGGAAGAAGAGTTGTGTTTACCTTTTATGCAACTGAAACCAGGAAGTTTTAGGATCATTTGGTTCATTTTTCTTAGCCGTGTAACTTCTAGAAAGATGCTATTTACATCCTTTGGTTTCAATTTTCTCATTTCTTACCCATTTTCATAGCCACACCTTTAAAATGCACAGGAAATGATGTTGTACTTTTTTTGTAATAAAGTCTTACCAGATATTCAGTTCTAAAACATTACCCACATATACATACAAAAGATCAATGTTTAAGCTGAAAAAGCAATCGTATGTGTTGAGGTGGAAGAAGAACTGCAGGAATTTTAATTTTGAAGAATTTGTAAAAATGTGATATCAGAAATACAAGTTGTTTCCTGTTCTAGGAGAAGGTGCCTAAATTGTTGGTCTGTTCTTGCCTTTTATATATGTTGTTATAGCTGCTTCTGTACAGTAAGTGAATAGTATTATCTTCTCCAGGAGGGAAAAAAAAATAAAGAAAAAAAAGAAAGCCCTACAACAACAGACACTTCCTAATCATCTTGCTTGAAGAGAGATGCTAGCTGTGAGCCATTAGTGTGTGTGGAGAGAGATAATTAGAAGAAAAGCAGAGATTAAACAAGAAAATTTAATTTATGTGTGAAAAGGCAAATGCTCTAAGATAAATGTTTAATCCAGAATATTTAACTATTTCATTGTTCAGCCTCAGTCTGCTAGTTGAAATGAAACTGAACTAAAAGAATAAGAAGGTAATGGTCTCTTTCTGCTTTTCTAACTGGATCCACTTCTTGTCTCTTGTTTCATTTCAGCATGATAAACTCTGAAAGGTAAGTTTCATTTTTCCTGCCTTTTTAAATACCTACATCAGCCAAGGTCTCTTAAACGCCAAAATGCAAATGCATATGCACATTTATAAAGTTGCAGAGTAGCTACCCTTCGCGATAGCTCAACACGTTGTCAATACACTGGGCAGCAAGCTGTTTTTTCTAGGAAAGTCACATCCTGAAGTGGAAAACTAGCCAGAGACAAGTCCTGGAGGGTGTGATACCAGTGCCTTTAGAGAGATTGATGGTCCCAGTGGTCCTCAAGCCCACTGTGGCTTTGTATTCCTTAGCTACAGAACTCAATGTCTACTCTTGATCCTGTAGTTATTTTTTTTTTCTTTTGGAAGAAAAGTACTCCTGAAGTTTCAGGGAGATTGAAAAGCCGAAGCTACAGTGTGAAAATGGTGCTGTTTTCTGGATATTCGTAGCGTGTGAGTTATGGAAACTGTTCAGCTGTGCTGCCACCATGCTGGTTGCTGTTCAAGAACGTCCAAGGACTGGGGTGCTTCCCTCACAGACATCTGCCAGACAGATGGACAATAGAGACAGATAGGCCCTGACTGCAGAAGATATTATTGGGCCAAAGAGAGATAGCTTTGGACTTCTAGTAACCTAAACGACTCTTTCCTAAATCAGCTCCATTGCCAAAGAATGAATATATATTAAAAAAAAAAAAGCTAAAAAGTGTCCAATTCACCCTGAGATGTATCCTTACAGTACAGTAACAACACAGTGTCTTGACATCTGTGTATCTTACCATTTATGTTACCTGACTGGAGGCTGATTCTTAATTTGCTGTACCAAGGCTGCTTTACACTGTTCTGTTAAAATCTAGGATTACTCAGTAGTCAAAAAGTGTACACATACAACTCAAACATATTAAGAACATAAAAATTCTTCCAAAAAATAGTGAGATACTAAGGGCACATGGGGCCTTGCAGTTTTGGGATGTGAAGCTCATACAGCTCCTATATTGGTTCCAGTATTTTTCTTGACTGCACTGCTTCTGTGTGACATTATTGATCAGGTTGTGATTTACAGCAGCGTAATCAAATTGAAAAGCCAGACCCTTGCAAGCTAAAAACACACAGGACTCTGACTAGCTCTATATCTCAGCACATCTAGCACTTCACTGTTAGGGGTGTTTTGAATATTTATTGGGAAAGGGAACACATTAATTAAAAACATAATTTTGGATCTTAATAGGTGTGAATTTGAAGTCTGCCTGGAACAGAAATATCACAGTTCTCCTGTTTGGTCTTGTTAACCTACTAATGAAGCAAAGAGCATCGCATGCAAGGTTCTTTTGTTTTGTCTGTTTTCTGATTTTACTGGAGAAATATTTCACGAAGGCTTGTTTAAGTAGATGCCACTCTGAAACACTCAAAACTGCAGGGGAAAACAATATGATAAGGATGTACTGAACTGCACCCTTTTTATCCCCTGCCAAGGGGAGGGTGACCCGTTCAGCTGTAGGTGTAGAGGTCTGCTCTCAGTCAGAGGAATCTGACCAAGGTGTCAGTGAGATCTGAGGCCAGTTGCTTCTGGGAATGGTAAAAGCTTTAGGGATTTCCCGGTGTCAGTGAATTAAAAATGAAAAAAAAAAAAAAAAAAGTGGATTCAGGACTCAGCAGGGCTGTGAGATGCAGTGATCGGAGACTGACAGAAGCACATTACTATATGTGCTAGCATAACTCGTAATTTTAGGTACAAGAAAAGATGAACAAGCAAGGGCTGCTAAAAATCAACAGCCATTCCAGGTTCAGTTATAAGACAGAGAGGAATTTTTCTAAAACCTAACATGTTAAATCTGCTATTATAACTGAAATCAGCTGCTAATGTACATGGATAAAGCGTCAGTGCAGCTAAAAAAAGCAGTGTGCACAGGCCATAGGAAGCTGCTGTGAAATGCAGAAGATGTGGCTTTGTCACACCGAACTTTGAACGTCCTCAGTACAGCTTAGTTGGCAACAGAGGAGCAATTCTCATCAGCAGCTCGCCACACAGTAGATGACTATTTTTGATT
The DNA here is from genome assembly GCF_036417535.1 of Chlamydotis macqueenii. Taxonomy (NCBI): domain Eukaryota; kingdom Metazoa; phylum Chordata; class Aves; order Otidiformes; family Otididae; genus Chlamydotis; species Chlamydotis macqueenii. The sequence goes on from NC_141556.1 coordinate 205,507,795, forward strand.
CAGATTATCCCTATAAACTCCACTCACTGTATTGACACCATTTACTCTGCATAGATCTCAGTTAATAACGGAAGCAACAACACCATTACTCATCTACAAGGATGGGACCTATTTCTCAGTCAGTAATACAGGCTTTCTGTAGCTAATAGTAGTCCATCTGCCTTCTGATTGGAAGCAAACCTGGGATACAAGTTTGGTCTTTTTTCCTCTGCAAATTAGATATTTAAACCAAACATTGCCAATATGCTGGCACTGTGCAACGGAAGAGCTGTGCATTAGGACGTGTGCCCGCTTTTAAGTAGCCAGTATGTGTGTTTATGTGTGTGTAAGGCAAAACTCAGCTTAGTTCCTGCAGGTGCATCATGCAGGTGTCCTGAACACTTCAGAGCATCAGCATCTGCAGGTGGTGCTTTATGGGACATCTGTCAGAAGCAGCTCATTCTCTCCTGTCTCAGCCTCAGGGCAGAAATCCATGATGACTGGTTTGTTGCATTTTGGTTTTTTTTTTAATTGTTGTTATTAAATAATATTTTGTTTTATATAGTAAAGGAATGGCCAGGCAGCATAGGTGCATTATCAGTGACTGAGCATCACAACACCAATACCTAGTGCTCCAGATCATGTGAGACAAAAGGGGCTATGGTGGGCCGTATGGCAGTGAAGAGGCCCAGAACCAAGTTTCAGAAGGAAAATGAGCTTTTTTAAGGTAAGGGGAATCTGACCCCTGCTGTTTTGCAGCATCATGACTCCTCTCCTGCTCTGGTACTTTATGCATCCAATACAAGAGGCTCTAAACAGGCTGTGAAACCTGTCAGCACAAGAGGGGAAGGATGCGTAGGAGCAAATATGGGACTCCAGCTCAACGTAAGATTGCACATCTGTCTGAAGGGGTGCAGACAGTTGTGTCTGCATCTTCTCCACCTATGCTTTGAGCCATCCGGGCTCCAGCCAGCTCTGATATGGAAGCCATGGAATCACAGTGGATAAGACAGCACCTGAACCAGGGCTGGTGTGTGTCCAGCTGGCTCAAGTCATGAATGACTGCCAGCACCTTCCCACACATAGCAAGTGCTCCTTTCCTCATTTCTCCTTGCAGAGTGCAAACTTTGGAGTGTCCTGTGGGTTTCTTTTGGCAAATTTGTTGCAGAGATTCAGATTACCTTTCTTAAAGCTTTGCTGCCTTCAGAGCTAAAGATTACCTCAGGGTTGAACCCTCTCTGTCTAAAGGGCTTTCTCCTTACAGGTCTGGATGTACAAGTGTGGCCGAATAGAAATTCTGTGGCATTTGTGAGTTTGAGTGAGCTGACCTCTTTGCAGGAAAACTTGGGTAAAGGCCAGTGAGATGCTTTCTCCAAACCCAAACAGCAGCCTGGTTCAGCAGCTATGGTACAGCCATGCCTTCTTTAAGCTCTGCAACAATTTCCAAGTTCAAGGATGTGTATTGCCTGCTGTCCTTGAGGCCTATGGATTACCCTTATCGCAAAGCCTTTAGTATGCTCTTTGGAAGAGGAGAAGAGCACTTTTTATATTCTTCTGCACGCCCACACAAGGGCCAAGGACATGCTGAACTGTTCCTTTAGTGCAAAAGGAAGATTTCTGCTTAGAAACCTCACTTAAGGGCCTTCAGGGATAAGTCCTTGAAGTGACCTTCCCATCAAGCTGTTTGCTGCTTGATAAGTAAATGCTTTAAATATGTCATTTTAGTATTATTCTTTGTTAAGCACTGACAATGGATTTGGCAACCTATAAGGAACAGTGGAAGATACCAATACCTGGTACTGCCAAGATGGAGAATGTGAATATGGGGCAATTGGCTACTTGTGTCCTTGGGCTCAGTTCTGCGTGTTTCTCACAGCAGTAAATGTGACATCAGGAGTGGTATGTTTTGAAGCACTGAATCATGGAGCAGTGTTAAGATGTTACCCATGAAGGAGTAAGTCCTTCAGCTGAGACTTTATGGTGGTGAACTTGAGCATCTGCCCAAAGACTTAGAGGTTTGCTTTTGCAAGAGGGCTGCCAGATCCAGTTGGAGGACCTAACTCCTAATTATTATTCATGGAAAGAATAGTCCATCTGTCATCAAGATTTATTTGGGGATAAATACTAAAATTCACTTCTCATCTGAAAGGATAGTATCTGTCTGGTGTATATTCCCTGAGGATGGCAGTCTGGCTAGATGTCAGTGTAGCCAAAAGTTGGCCTGTTTCAGAGAGGGAGCAAAAGGAGAGGGATATATTGTTTATATATGTGTATGTATGTGTTCATGTATGTGTAAATATACATATAAATGTGTATTTATTCATACTGCAAGTGAAGTCAACGTTGATGACAGTCCTTTATGCTTTGAATGTGCAGAGGGTGAAAACATTTGAAATCCTTCTTCCTTGGCCATTTATTTTTCTAAACTCCTCTTCCTTCCACCAAACTACTGGAGTGACAGGATCATCCATCTTATTTCATTAAAACAGATATTTCTTCTAAAGAAACAATAAGGTGCATCTTGGGCTCTGATAGAGACCCTGAATTGGTATAAAATACTCTAATTAATAGAGCTTTGATTGCCACGACAATTTACAGTTAAGCTACTGCCTTTTATTTTTATATTATTTGATTTTATTTTGAGCAGCAATAATTTTCAAATCTGTCACCTTCCACCCTTTCTGTATTCTTGCCATTGGTGAAAGATACACTTTTTAAAGGCTTTACAGGATTAAGCTGTTTAAGCGCCACAAAATGAAACTACCAACTTCATCATACTGAAACATGACCTTTTTCTGCTTAAAAAATCTTAAAATAATTAGGTCAAACTTTTCGTTGTTGATATTTGTGCTACAGTAATTCATGACTGCTAATTTAATTGAATTTTCATATGTATGAAGCAGATGTTATAGGTTCTCTGCTACATCACTATGGTAGTGTTAGTCATGCAGATTTATAATAAAGCAATCCCTTATTGTTCCTTCCCACATTTATCTACATTTTGTGCTGCAGCTGATTTTGCAATTGTCTCATTTAATTATGAACATTGACATCATTTACAGGATTTATGCATCTAATTAAGTGGGCTCTAATAGAGAAGTTTCAGAAATAAAGCCAAGAGACTAATATATGTTTGGTAGTGGGTACATTGGTTTCTGTTGTTTCTCTTAAGCAAGAAGAGTGAGAAAAAAATAAGTTCTTTGTTTCCTGATATCAGAAGGAGTCTTAAAATATTTTCAATTTTCCCAGTTACATTCTATATGAAGGAATATTTTAAAATATTAAATTGATTGTTAATAATAAATACTGTGTAAAAGTAACAGAGTAGAACACAAAAGCAGAAGTGGTAGTGAGAGCTGAGAAGCCATGCTTATAGGCTGTCTGTTGACCAAGGAGATTTTATAACAACTGGTAAATCTTTTATTAAAGTGTATATTTATTCATTGAATAAACCTTTATAAACTGTATGTGTGTGACATTAATACAAAGTGGGAACCTTTTCATTTTCCAAGCAAAGATAAAATTAAAGAGATTTGTTGATTAATGATCCTCTAAACTGGTGGAATGGCCCAGCAAAGTCAGAAATGAGAAAAAATCCAGTTCATTAGTCAGCAAGTTTTCCTCCTCGTGGTTTTATTGCTCAAGCTTGCTTATTTATTGGTCAAGACAAGGGAAATGAACGGGAAAAGGGCTAGCTAGGGTTATAGTCCAGCTCTGTAACAGGCAGATATGGCTTCTAGCCCTTCAGGAGTTTCCATTTCTGCCCATCCCCCAGCCATCAAGTGCTGGTGTGGTCATAATTCACTGAAAACCCCAAGTAATATTAATTTAGTCTGACCTCCATCATAGACAGGACAGTAACTGTTTGTGTTCATTTCCATATATCTGTTTAAGCTTGATGCTCCTTCCTGTTTTAAAGTTTTCAGGTGAAGGGAGAGTCTACTATGTCCATAGATGTTTTGTCTGGTTATTTATTCAGGCCCAGGCTCATCACCATAAGCCCTTTCTCAATAAAGATGACAGTGGGATAACTGGGGTGCCACTGAATCACAGAATCACAGAATTATCAAGATTGGAAAAGACCTAAAAGATCATCCAGTCCAACCATCACCAATACTTCTCAGCTAAATCATATCCCCACTGGTGGAGGTGAAGATGTTTAGAGCAACTTATGTGTGATAAGTATTTTCTGTCTCATGGTAATACCTCGTATCTTAATGAGTCGTAAGGAGGTAGGGGACATTTAAAAAGATTTGAGCCTGGAGTAAACCATAGCTGATGAAAAATGATGCTTGGTGAATCACAAAACAGCAGAATTGAGAGGGCCATCAATCATTTAGCCCATCCCTCTGCCTTAACTGTTATCCCTCTTTACCTATACTAACTTTTCTCTTCTCCCTCTTCAGTCAGGAAATCCAGCAGTCTCTCTAAAAAATCTGTTTGCATGAGTAATAGTTGGGAAATTCAGTGAGAATAAAATAATTCTCTCCTGTGTTGATTTAATCCTATAGGTTTTGTGTCCATTCCCAGAGAACATGAAAAACAATATATTGCTTTATTTTACGTATTTGAAGGTTTGTATGTCTCCTTCCAATCTTCTGTAAGTTCAATAGCATTCATTTTTTCTAGCAGGGAATGGAGAGAGGTATTCAATACCCATTAATTGAATACCTATGTGCAGTATTTTTAATTACAGAACTGTCATTGAATACCTATGTGCAGCATTTTTAATTACATAACTGTCATCTCTCTCCCTCAACTTTTCAGTGCAATTGCAGTATTTCTTTCCATTCTGATCTTTTCATCAACATCTTTTAACCTTCTTTTTGGTTTTCACTAAAGTCCAGGAGTCATGGGATTATTTGAAACTTTCTACTTTTCTTAGAACTTTTCAGAGAGAAGTATAGCACAGACCAGGTGAAAAAAAAAAGTTTGTTCTGGGCCAGCAAGCACATTTTTCTTCTCCCTCCTCATCCATAGAAATGATTTTTTTTTTCTCTTTAAAAGAGGAGATCAGAAAAAGCTCTTATTTTGCTTATTTTAGAAATTCACATGAAAGAACATTTGCTAACATTATGTTGACTAGCAGACCACACAGCAGCTGTGAAAGCTTCCCAGGACCTATGGTCAAGAAGGAAGTGGCTACTGTACTAGTTGACAAACTGCAGTGTTTTTTGAGAAACTCATTACCACCAGGAAGACTGTGGTATCTTTCTCAGAATGGAGGAAAATCTGATGGCTAGAGTATGGTATTTTCATCTGTGTGCTTTCAATTTGAATAAAAAACAGATGCAGAGGTACCAGCTTTCTTTCCTTGCAATATTGTCACTCTTATCAGCAAGCTGAACTGATAGTAGGTTGAAAAACTGTAGCTGGGTGGCCATTACATTTAATCCTCCAGCAGTTATTTTTGCCCTGTTGTTTCTCACTCTTATGCAGACTGCCTTGCAAATACCCCGTGGTTTATCCACAGCCACCAAGCACATATTTCTGCTGGTGTTCTTCTGTAATCGCATGGAAAGCAGATCAGGCTAGCTGTAAAGTAAAAAACGGATCGGGTTGTGTGAGACCCACAAGGTGACTTTACCACAAGAGTGCTATCAAAGAAGGAGAGGTGTGACTAGAATTAAGCAGAAGACAGCTGTGGCAACAGGGTGCCAAATGACAGGATGGAGTTGTCTGTCTGAAAAGAGCATAATGTCTGCCACTTAAGCATACACCAGTGCTTGAATATGCAATTTATTAGAAAGTTAAAGTATTGCTGCTCTTGTTTGTGTTCCTCTGCACATTAGAGGAAAAGACATGTTTCATCTTAATATGCGGAATGTGTTTTTCTTCTGTCCACAATCCACAGTTAAGTGATTTGGCTGGCTTCTGTTTCTTCCACAGAGCCAGAAATGTTACATCTGTAATGATCTGATGCAAACTCCTTTAGAAGTCAGTGGAAAGTCGTCCGCTGATATTGATGGGCTTTAATTTACAGTTTAAATCAAAGTTTTAAGTGAAGAACTGAGTTGGTGGCCTCTGTATTTCTACAGATTAGCTTATTGATAACATTGGGGTATATTTTTAAGAACTGACGATTCACTTCTCATAGCTAATTGCTCCTCTATGTGCAATGTCTGAAAATGAGCATATTCGTTTCTGAAAACACAGTGTACTTTTTTTTCCTCTTCTTAGTATGGTTCCATCATGTTAAACCAAAAGGAAATTTAAATTATTCTGTTGCTATAAGCTATTAATATTGTTATAATCTTTGTATCTATTAACCTTGGATATTCTTGAAGGGGATAGTGAGAATGGGGAATGAACTCATCTGAACTCAGCAGGAAATTAAGGAGGTACTTGCAAAATAAAATGAGCTGCAAATAGAAATGTTTGCAAAGAGGGAAGTAAGAATTAATGGGGGAAGCATCTGGAAGTACAGAAGAGTTTATTGGTCCTAAGCTAAGGGGCCATGCCCAAAGTAAGGATGAGAGAGGGTAGGTGGGGTGTGGGGACTTTGTTCTTTGCTCTCTCAGGGATCTAACAGTTACTGATGAGAGGGATACTCTCGTGCGCGCTGGTTTGGAAGTGTGTGAATTGCCAGCAACTGTCAATCTAACAGAGGTTTTTGCATTCCCCTTTTCTGTCTTTTGTGAATGCCTATGATCTGAGTACTTCTGTTCTTTTATAGGTTTTGTCTTGTCTCTCTGTAAAGAGAATAGAGGGGAAAAGAGGTGCTTGAAATATACTTTAAAGACAGTGCTTGGACAGAGGAGCTGAGAACAGGTACCCCTGACGCACATCACAGGCTCTCATGTGCTAGTGATGCTGTGTAGCAGTGACAGCAAGAAAGTGGTTCACAGCTTTTTGAACTTCCCTCCCCCTACCTATATTTATACCCATGGATATCCTCATTCTGCTGAGAGAACCATATTTAGAGAGATTATTTTCACACCTGTAATTACCACTCATTGTTCCCACCTTGGAATAGAAGTCCTAACGTGAGAATATAGACTACATTTGTGATGGTTTTCAGGGGTCTAATGAACCCTTTGAAAACATTTCCAAGCATATTCATACCCTCCACACCACACTTACGATGCATACAACAGACAAAGGAACATTTCAGAGTAAAGTTGTATCCTTTATTTTTATCCAAACGCCGTAGTAGCTCCGTTCAAAGCACTGTAGAAAAAAACTTTATGCTTGATTGCTGTCTTGTCTGAGAAACAATTTTTCTTCCTGAAACAGATCCAAATACCCTGCTACCCTTTCAGTCTTCTTCCATCAAAAGAAAGCAGACAAGGTAAAAACCAAACTACTAAAGGAAACAAACCATTCCTTTGGAAATGGAGTGGTAGAATTGGTTAATTAGACACAAGGCTGTCCATGATGCTCTGTGTCCTTCTGCAGCATTGAGTTCACTCATCCTGAATCTCTAAAAGCAAATGCAGTTGAGGGACACATCCATAATTCTGCCACCTCTAAGTGATATACTGTGTCTTTACCACACACACGTGTTCCCTGTCTTTAAAATGAATAGAGCGGGAAATGTCTGCTGTAAAATACTTTCCATGCTGCTCTGAAAAAGCAACGCATCTGCTAATATTTATGGTTCTTCCATTTCCCTTTGTGACCCCCTCACCCTTCATACACAATGCCACCTAATGCCCCTCTTTCATTTTCCCAGTATAAAACCCACACATTTCACTCATCTCACATTTAATGGATGATAATCCCCAAGACAAAAAGAGAAATTATGCTAAGCTTCTGGCACAATCTATTCAGCACACCACTGAAATGAGGCACCATAGCCTCTGCTGAGGTGCATTTGCAGCTCTTCCTTTCTCCACATACACAGGGGATGCCTGGAGCACCTCACATCACAACCCCAGCTCTTCTGATTGCTCCATATTATCTTCAGTCCTTCAGGACACTGATAGCTAATAAACTGGGTCCAGCAAAACTACTGGCAGGTGCTTCCTCCTTTCTATCACTTCTCTCAGGGTCAGCAGAATTAAAGATGTTTGGGTAAATAGTACATCTGTATGGCTTATCTCTGTTATTTCCTGGTTTTCAGAGGTCTGAGGTTTAGGGGATCAGTTGCAGAAAATACTGTTGGTAGCTGCAAATAGCTCTGGGCTTTTGGGAAGTACTATATGTCCTATGAGTCTGAGTATTTTCACAAGAAAAATAAACTCCTCCCTAAGTATACAGCCTGAATTAATATGCTGGCCATATTTTGGCAAGAAGTGAAGGTATTTTCCTTCCTCATCTGAGCTATAGCTGAAGTCTGCATAAAGAAGGACACAATTCTTGCAGATGCTGTATGGAAAGAGGGAAATGGTCTTCAAGCTCTTGCCCTTCAAACACCAGTCCCAGGCATCATGTTCTCATGTTACAGACTCTGAGAGCAACTTGTACAAAATGCTGAATGTTTCTTTCAACAGCTGAGCACACCCTGGGTTCCTTTTTACTTTAGTGGGCATTAAGAAACCTCAGCAACTCCCAGGAACCCAGGACAAGCATCGCTTTTTGTGGTGCTACATACTGTTCCTGCACAAAGTTGCCTGTCCTGATTTCAGCAGGGATGGAGATTTTCCTCTCAGTAGCCAATGTATTTTGGATTTCGTATGTGAAGAATGTTGATAAACACACTGATAATACCAGTTGTTGTTAATAAGACCAAGGACGCTGTCCGACTTTCCAAGTCTCGCTACTGTGCAGATGCAGGAAGCTGGGAGAAAGACAGACAGAATAACTGACCCAAACTGGCCAAAGAGTATTCCATGCCATAAACGTCATGCTCAGTATATAAGTGGGGGCTGGCCAGGGCAGGTATCTGCCTTCCTGGCATCCATCCCTCTCTCTCGCTCGCTGGCATCGTTCCCTCTACCTTGCTGGCTCCTTTCGCTTCTTTGCTTGCCGCTCGGTTTCATTTCCATGATCGCTGCTTGGGACGGGCTGTATCGGTCATTGGGACATTGGGTGGTGAGAAAACGTACACTGTTCATTTTGTATATTTTAATATCTTTATATTCTGTTACTATTCTAGTTTTCCTTTGCTATTTTAGTAAACTGTCTTCATCTCAACCCATGAGATTTCCTTTCTTCCCAATTCTCTCCCCCATCCCACTGGGAAGAGTGAATGAGAAACTGTGTGGTGACCAGGGCTAAACCACCACACTGCCCCATGTCAATGTTCGTGGCCTCAGCATGCAGTCCCCTCCTTTTCCATTATGAAAGCACAGAGGAAGATGTTTGTTAGATGGGTTACAGTCACAAGTATCCCTTTAAGAAACTGGGATATAATCTGTCCTTAATTAGTTTAACAGGTAACTTATTTTATCTTGTTTTCACATGAGTTAGCTAAGTATTTCAGGCCTCTCTTCTTAAACCACATGGAAATCCCATAAAGCTTGGATAAAGTAAAGCAACCATTCCTTTTCTGGTGAAGAGATGTTTTCGATTAAGAGATGTTTTTTTAACCTGTGATCAGAGAATCCTTGACAGAACTGGACTGAACAGCATCCAGGAGTTTATCTTTTGTATACACTCTTCAAATACAGAGTATATCTCTACTGGCTCTGCTGTGTCCAAGGCTGATCTCTCCTTCACTCAACACATACTTAAAGCCAGGAAGATGGACCACCTTATATTTTCTATATGTACCTCAGTATATTTTCTATTGAAATATACTCTGTCCTACTTAACATAAACTGACTTTCCTCTGTGTCTTCTGGAGCAAGGCACATTTACCTGACCTGCATCTGGAAATGGAGTTGTAGCTCTTCATGCAAATCAAGGAGCACCTCTCCTATGAGGATAGATTGAGAGATTTGGGGCTGTTCAGCCTGGAGAAGAGAAGGCCCCAGGGAGACCTTATAGCGGACTTCCAGCACCTAAAGGGGGCCTACAGGAAAGATGGGGAAAAACTCTTCAGCAGAGCCTGTTGTAACAGGATGAGGGGTAATGGTTTTAAAATAGAAGGAGGCAAATTCAGACTTGATATAAGGAAAAAAATTTTTTACAGTGGTGGAACACTGGAACAGGTTGCCCAGAGAGGTGGTGGATTACATAATCCTATTGAAAAACAATTCTATGATTCTATATCAAACTCTCTGAACTTCCAGGAAGTCTTGCACTGCTATATTCCCATATATCACTGATGTGATGGTTGTCTGAAGCCATATGCAATGACATAATTCTTTATTTAACAGAAATTTTCCTATGAATTTAGCTGGTACAGGATTTTTTTTTTTTTTTGTGGGGAAAAGAATTATGCCAATATAAGCAGGGTCCTGTCAGTAATGTTCTTTTAGTCCATATGAAACAAAACCATAAAGGCCTCAACTTCTAACGGTAGTCACCAAGACTCTGGCTTTTGCTATAGCTCTGCTGGATCACTTTTCCAGTTCTTTTGACTGATCTTTCATATTCATGTCCTGTGTGCTTGCAAAAGACTGTTGCAGTTAATTTTGTGCAAGTGATAATTCCCATGATTCCCATCTCACCTCTACACTTCTGCAATTACTCTTGTTCCTTCACTACAGAGAATTAGTTTCACATTTTTATATTATTTTTGAAAGATTTCGTGCACAGAACTCTGCTTATGTCTGCAGATTTAAGACCTGTTCCAGCTTGCTGTACGTGTCCGGCCCTTGATTTACTATTTGAAATAATAAATGCAGAGCATTTATGTAACATTTTGCCTATGGAGGCTCTGCAGCGCAGAACAAAGCAGGCAGGTAACACTATCCTTGTTTTACAAGTGGTAAAACATGACATAATGGGAGTTTCAGCCATTTCAGGCAGTCCTAAAATTAGGGGGGTGGTTCGATGGAGTTACACCAGTATAGACCTAGGCGAAGCAGTGTTGAATGGAGTATTTATATAACACCAGCCCTATGATATCTCTTTTCACTGGCATAGGGCTGAAGTACAGCAGTAGTGAGATGGAGGAAGACAAAGTGCCAAAGCAAGAAACTACTGCCGGGTGCAGGTATAAATTAGGAGAGGAGTGGTTGGAGAGCAGCCCTGCAGAATGGGATCTGGGGGTGCTGGCCGACAGCGGGCTCCACAGCGGTCAGCAGTGGGCCCCGCAGCCAGGAGGGCAAACTGCATCCTGCGGTGCATCAGACACAGCATAACCAGCCAGGGAAAAGAGGTGATGATCCCGCTGTATTCAGAGAGGTGTTTCACATACCTTTACCCTGCCCTTTGACACCCCTGGTATGTATATTGAGATCTTAAGCCAGCTTAAAGCAGCATAGCTCTACAAAAGCCTACAGAATGATGCTAAGAGCCATCTGACAGACTCAGTCATATAGACATCCCTCCTGTGAAGAGAGATACAGAGTCAAGCTTGCTTTTAAAGATGCAGACGGGATATCGATTGAAGAAGAGATGAAGACCACAAGGATAGTTTTGTTTCCGGTATAGGCATCAGTCTTCATTAGAGATTAAAAGCAGTGTGTCCATGCAATGGCTCCATTTCTCTCATCGTTTGTTTTAATCGTTGCTGACTTGTTTTTTTTTGCCTCCAGTCACTTTACTGTGACAACAGTGATTAATAAGGATAATTCAGAAAAATATGTTTATGGAGAAAGTAGGATTTAATATCCGAGTGACAAACATATAACTTATTTTTAAAGTGAGAAGTGTAAAATTAAATTGAAATTTAGAAAATATTGTCAATTCTGTAATCCACACTGTAACCCAATCATGCTAACGAATCACTATACAGTTTACACTAAATAATGAGAGAGAAATGGGATACCATATGAAAAATATGCATGGGTTTCATTTTGGTTAATCACAGGCTATTTTCAAGACTAAAGAATATCAGTAGCAAATGGCCTTTCTGCAATTCTGTGTGCAGTTCCTGTAGAAACCACATTCAACTTGAAAATGAGGCATAAACAGAGGATTTTCAAAGGAATTAATAACAGCCGTGGACTGGAATCCAAAAATCCCTTTCACATTTTAGATACCACCTGATGTGACAAAGAATAGCCACAACCTGCTTCTTATTTCAAGAAAAAGATGCAAACCATGAATTGCAAAGGCTTTGCTCTATTTTGTTTCGGAATTTATTATCTCACTGTCTGAGACTTTATAAGTGCCATCTTTCACAGCTAACGTTCGAATAGCATACTTCCTATGCCACACGAGACTAAATTTTCAGCCGCATTCAGCTTCTGCTAGTGCAAACACATCAGCCTGGTGTTTTGTTTGCAAATGGATGTTTGGATTTTCCATAGGGATTATGGGAATAATCCATCCAATATTAAAGACTATCATACAAAGCTTGGTCAAAATTTCCAAATCTAACATCAGACTTCTAAAACTCTACACAAATAAAACAAGATTAATTTTCAGAAACACTGGAAACCTCCTGTCATTGACCTTAGCAGGAGTTTGGGCTACTCCACAACTTGGAGAATGAAGCCACTTTTATTTAGCTGCCTAGACATTAATTTATAACCTTAATTTAGATACTCCGTCTACGGCTGTCCCACCAAGTTAAACATGCTGGGGAAAGCTACTGGGTGTGGAAGCCAGTTGCTCTGGAGTATCTTTCATCTACACTCGTTAACTGCTCTAGCCACGAAGAGAGAGTGACTAAACGACAACTATCCACTGGGAGTGGTCTGTGGGAAGTTTAATATGCAGGACTTATCTGGCATTTCAGGAAAAGAGATGTGAAAAGCCCATATGCATGCTAGGGAACAGTCTAATGGTTTATTAGGAAAAATGACCTTGATCCAGGGCGTAGGAACGTTCCTGGGCACACTTGGATTTATTTCTGTAGATGCAGTGTTTTGTTTCAAAATTTTGCTTGGAGATTTTAGGAGAGTCAGGTTTAAGCTAATACATTGAGCTAATCCTGTGGGGTTTACTCTGTTGAGAACCTTAGTTTGGCAGGAAGGTAATTTTTAGAGACTTAAGTCCATCTGGGTGCTTTAGGGTACTCAGCTACCCATTGGTCTAACTAAACCTTTATCATCTCTGTGAAGGACCTTGCTTTACTCCATGTGATGCACAACAGGAAGCACTTGTTCAAGAATAAATGATAGAAATGGTGAGCAGGCTGCAGCTCAACACAGAAACTGTACACAGCAAAAAGCATAAGGTTTTATGTTGAATGTGCTGTCAAGGGATATTTCCCATCCTACCCAAGCAACTATCAGGCACCTCACTCCTTTGTCTGCTCCTCCTTTTCAAACACAAATATGGGGTCCGGGTGTGTGATGTGAGACCCCGCTCTTCTGAAGTCTCCCACTGTACTGAGTGCCTCACAGCCACTTGGGGCTGGCACCGAAAGCAGAACCTTTGCGGGGAGAGCTGTCAGCTCCGGCTCAGCCGAGCTCCCAGGTTGGTGTTGCAAGGGAAGTTTCTCACCTCAAGTATAGCTGAACAGGGGTGCAATGGAGCTGCAAAGGAGTGGCTTTAAAATACTATTCCTTTTTTTCTTTTTCTTTTTCCCCTTCAAGGGTCAAATCAAGGAGCCATGAATCTTTAGCAAACAGAATGAGCTGTTGTGCAAGAGCATTTATTTGGAAAACCCATGTTTCTATTCTCTCTTTTAAGGTTGAAGTAAAAACTCATGACATAAACATTTACTCATCTTGTGCAAGGTGAGGGAGCTGCCGGCCAAGGTCCCACTCCTTCCCCACTCCTCCTCTCCTGCAGCAAAGGCCCAGAGCTGTAGTGGGAAGACCATCCCCTCTTTAGCTCATTTCTTCTCAGTCCACAGAGCAACAACATGACACAAACAACAAAATTTGCGTAAGAGCAGTAGGTAGTGCTTAGTGCTATCATTGTACATGTCAGTTGAGACCCACTGCTACCTCAGATTTTAATTCCTCAAATTTAATTTCTCCCTTCCTTTGCCCCTTTTAAAAAGATATATGAATTTTCCATAGGCTATTATCAAGTCAGAAATACACCCATAATGCTGGAAAACTGTTTGGCACCTGGTCATCCAATGGCCAGGCAAGTTATTAGCTGCCCCATCTGAGAAAGAGCACAGTAAAGCACATCCTACAACACTCCAAAGAGGGAATGTACATTTATCTAAAGTGGATCGAGAGAACACACGCATCTATACCACATGTTCTCTTAAATTAACAAACACTTTAACAGCACAATAACTTGTATTCACAAGATGCGACTGAATGGAAAACTGACTTTAGACTTACTGAAAACCCCTCTAATGAGAAATTAAAGCTACGGAATGATCTTATCGGAAAGGATTCTGAACACTTTCCTTGGACTGAGAAACAAAATCCCTGAATGCCCTTTTGTGCTCAGCCACTGAACGTTACTGGCGTCTTTAAGGAACGTCTTTAGCTGGCTATTAAATGAGATTGGAACAAATCAGACAATCTCTTGCTGATGATTTCTGGAGTAAAGCATGAAAAGAACTGGAGAACTTGATCCCACATTTCCTCTTCTGGTCCTTTCATTCTGTTTAGCTCTGCTCTCTTTCTCTTGTTACTGATTAAATAGTATTTGAATGTCAACGAAGGGAAGGAAGGTAGGATGTGTTTTGAAGGCCTTGACCAACAGGAAAGTTCATGAAGTTTCTTTGCAAAAACAGCTAGAGACCTCAGGGAGAAATATTTTTGTATGTTTTTGAAACACAGCTCCTTGGGAAAAAAAAGAAAGCTGTATTTCCTTGGGCATGGCCAGCTGAGGAATAGAGGATTATCAAAGGAGCACTTAGGAGTACAGTTTCAATAGACTCCAGTGTGTCTGTTCAGTTTTCTAAAAATCTTCCTCTGCCAGAGAAGGAAAAAATATTTGTCAGTCTTTCCAAATATGAGCCAAATAAGAAAACTGTTACGAACATGTAGAGTTACTCTCTTCCTTTTAGAGCGGAGTTTCTGAAGTGGCAATGCATGAGTGCATCAGAAGCACTACGAAATGTGCCTCGGCAAGGGTTAATACACCAGGCTCACAAGAGCACATTGTGCAGAAGAAGGCAGAGTCTGGATCTGTGGAGCTTGCCACAGGCTCCGTCAGGACTGAAATTTAGCTGGCCTCTAAAATGTCCAGGAGTGTTAGTGAAAAGCCTATGAATCCTGAGCTGCAGATTTTTCCTGGCTTTGTAACACTCAGGAGGTATTTCTTCAGGCTAAACAGATGACTTACAGACCTCTTAGAAGTACCATAAAAATGAATATTAGGAAATAATATGCTCCACGCTATGTTGGCTTTGTGTAACACATTGCATGCACAGTACACTTTCCTTGTTGTGTGAAATATTCACAAGCTTTTTCAGAGAGATATAATTTTTGTACTGTGGCATCAGCTGTATAATCAATGTTTTATTGGCCTACAAGATTGAAATGCAGCTCGTTCAATATTATTATGTGATTGAGGTTAGAAATCTCTCCCCCACCCCCAAAATAAAGTATTAGATAACCTTTATTTAACATTCTAGTGGTAATTAATTTCAACTGGATACTTACAACTGATACTCACAGACAGGATATTTTTATAGCTGTGGAGGTTGGAACAGTGGCACTGCACATATGTTTAATTCCTTATCATTGTGCTGATCAGCAATGTTTGTTTGCTAAATGCAGGTGGGATGAAGCTTGGAATGGCAGAGATTTGGCAGCAGTGACAAATTGTGTGCAGTTTCCACCTCCTTTCATTGACAAGATCCTGGGGAAAAACCTACAAAAGCATTGGATCCCTTCATACCAATTTTGGATGCCTGCTCTGAATAACTCTGTGTCTGAGCTAGTCACCATCACCTCCCTTTAGTCAGAGGAAAGAATTAAGCATTTAAGGGCACAAAATAGATATCTCATTTTCAGTGTCACATTTTAGATGTCCATTTTAGGATTAAATAATCTATTTCAATTACTATTTCTCTCCAAAAATTATAAGGGGAAGCTAGGACTCTACCTCATTTCTTGAACTCTACACTAAAGACATTCAGTCAGGTGAAATTCAGCTTAATGAAATGGCCAAAATGAATACCAAAAAGCTCTTTATTGCTGTAGAGAATGTCAGCAAGGAGTTACCAAGTCATCTTACAACAAAGACCAAGAAGCAAAACACTGGCTTTCCAGTGGAGATGGCTACTACACCCTTCTGTTTGTGCTTCCTGCACAAACTGCTTTTGTCACAAAAGCGGTAGGAGGAAAAGAAAGAAATGAGAAGTATGCAGTAGAAATATTTTCTATAATGTTATGCTTAATGCAATGTTAGACTTAAAGTTTTTCTCCCAAAAGAGTGCAGAAACAGAAAACTTTGCAAGTTACTGTGCACAAAAATAATCAGATTGAGCAAACACTCATTGAAAATTATTTCAGTGTAAAATAATTCACAAACAGAAACACCTTAAGGTTGTAAAACATCTTGTCATGCATCTTGAAACACATTGATGTGACAAGTTACAAGATGAAGCAATTTGGCAGGTATACATTAGGACAAGTATTATAGCTTATGTAAATACTTCACAGTTTTCAATAGAATTTAAGTTTCTAATACTCCAGAATGCTTTTAAAAAACCTACATGAGCCTGTTTATGCAATGTGAGCACAAATGACTGTGTTATTCCTGAGAATGAATCTAAAGTTACACACGATGACATGCAATCAAGCCATGGAAACTCGGAAAGTTACCACTCATCATCCAAGCTCCCAGCACTGATTATATGTAGTTCTTTGGCATAAAGTCAAGAATGATTGAATCACTGTGGTGTAAGAAATCATTGCCCAGCAGCTGGGTGGTAATAACTGACTCTTCATGCTTTTCCTCACCATTGAGGAAACATGTTTTCCTTCATTTAATATATTCTGTTTCATTATTGGAATAAGCCAGGAGGCACAACTGGCCAGCTGTGGGAGCTCAGCTGCGTAGTGGCAATTTGTTCACCTGTTGTAACTCAGCCTTGTTAGATCGTATGTCCACACCTGCTGTGCTATAGGCCCTAGATGTGGTTCTTTTAAAGTGTCTCTTTGGGTTCTAAAATGTAGAAAAATTTTGAAAAAGTTTCCCTTGTGTGTCAGTCAAACAGAATTTTCAATTTAAGTCTAACCAACAGAGATATTTCAATGACAACAGATGCAAATAAATAAGCCTTTATATCAGTTCAGTCTCCTGTCCAGTTCTTATCAGGATTTCTTCTGGAAATTGTAATCTTTTCCTGTGGTGAAAAGTTTCACAAGAATTAGGTCCGAGCAAAAGGTTTAAAAATTAGTTATGTTAAATGGTGATGAGGTCTATATGTAATCTTTCTTCAGAAGCATCAGTACAGTTGAAAGAAGGATCAGAAAGCTCTTTTTTTTCCCCATACTATTACCTCCAGGAGAATATATTGATATGGAAAATCAGGCTGTCCCTACATTTTTACAGAAATACCATCTTAAACTTGTGCTCTGAAATAACCTCAAACCATAGAAATTGTCTTTAATCTGTCTTCTTTTGCATCTTCTGTTTCAGTAAGCAGCAGAATCTTTATGAAAGTCTCAGGGACAAGAGGTCAAATAATTCCTTAGGACTGTTCTTTGGAATACATCACTGAGAAAACAGAGAACAGTGCAAACTGTAGGAAATATTTTCTATAAAATACACAGTAGAGCAGCACTGTAGGATAGGACTTCATGAATAATTGATTTCTTGGTTTGGCTGCAAATGGAAGAGGAAGTTTTATTTGTACCTGCAACATTTTTTTAAATTTGTCTAAATAACATAATAATTAAAAAAATCAATTAAACATTTGAAACATTTCATTTGACCTGAAATCAAGAGCCTTATTCTGATTTTGGACATCTTAAGGAAAAATGATACCAATGGCTCTGGAGGACTTTGTTCAAAGACCTTTCCCAAAACAAAGGAAGAAAGGGAAATGTGTCCCTTCTAATCAGTAGCTCAATATCAAGGTAGCTTTTTGAGGAACGAGAGACTTGAGCTTAGTTCCCTGCTTTGTCTAGGGGAAGGAGGACTCACATCTCCTATGGATGCTTCCTAAATTAACTTGCTACGGGGCTTTTTGGGTGGTCTGTTCTCAAAATTTAGTTTCATAATTGGTAGAGTCAGATGGAAGGTTGTCTTGCTGATGAAAGCTACAGGACTGCTCTCCCTCCACCTTGTCCTTGGATGGCTGTTCCTTTCCGTCCTTTGTGCTGCTGCTACGACTTGTGTGGCCAGGAATATGGCCTGGCCTCGAACTAAATCCGCGTAGAAGAAAAAAATAATTGCTTCTAACTGGATCTGATCCTGTCTCCAGTCTTGCCGCTCAGCTGCCCAAGGGCTAGTGCTGGTACGAAAGAAAGAGTGTGACTGCACTGCTGGAGATGGCGGTGGAGCATGCAACCCAGGGTTTTAGCTGCCTGTGATCCAAGGCTTGGATTTGTGGAGTTGAGCTCTCTGATTTCAGCTCAGCTTTACTGAAAAGAAGTTGGTGTTGAGCTCCAAGGGAACATAAGCCAAAGCCATGCAAAGTGAGAAAAGAAAAAACACAGAGAGAAGAAAATTGTTGAGCCATAAATTAAGTACTCAGGAGAAAACTACTGACATGTGACGATATAAAACTCCAAGAAATAAAATGAGAGCAACTCAGCAAGGTCAAGGTTCAGTCATTTCCAACAAGGAGACTGACTCTTCCCCATCTGACTGACGGCTGCCTGGACAGCAGATACTCATGGGGTGCCTCCATCACGGGCAGTGAACACGCTCCTGTGGAGCCTAGTAGCCTGTTAGTCCTGGCTGCCTGCTGGGTGTATTTACTGACAAATAATTGTTGTGAGCTTGCAAAATATTTATAGTCCTGCTTGCGGTATCTCTGCAGGCTACAGGGCTAGCCACACCCTTGCTGCTTCTGACTCTGTAAATACCACATCACAATGTGGGTCTCTGTGGCGCAACTGGTCAGCGCATTCGGCTGTTAACCGAAAGGTTGGTGGTTCGAGCCCACCCAGGGACGCACTTAAAATTTCTGAGGATGGTGGAACAACAGCACAGGTTGCCCAGAGAAGTGGTGGATGCCCCACCCTTGGAAACATTTAAGGCCAGGCTGGACAGGGCTCTGAGCAACCTGATCCGGTTGGAGATCTCCCTGCCCCTTGCAGGGGGGTTGGACTAGATCACCTTCAAAGGTCCCTTCCAACCCAAACCATTCCATGTCCATACGAGAGCGATGTACATAAAAGAAGCTGACACCTACTCGCCGTGTTGTTCTGTGTAATGGGACAATTAATGTAATCAGGGAGATGTTTTGATCCTCTCCAGTAGAGATGAGAACCAAGCCTGGGTCAAAGGTCCAGCCACTGTGATCCTGGGTAAAATGGGGTGATCATCAAATAGTTAATTCACCGTGCTCTATCACAGCCCGGCAAGAGCCGTCCAGTGTGCTGCGTCCTCTCCTGTTGTAAATTAGCACATGGCCTGCCACCAGCAGAGACAGACATCAGACAGACATCGTATTGCTTGTAATCGACATGCGTGGAGCTGTGCCAGTCGGCACCAGCTGAGAACCTGGCTTATGTACAACTTGCATTGAATTTATTGGCAGCTCAGTTTGTGCACATAGGCTTTGTCTTCAGTGCAGATGGGGGTGCTTCTGCAGGATTTACAGCTATGTTGCTTTAAAATACTGGTAGAGACTGGATGCTGGTAGTTTTTGCTGCAAATACATAGACAAAATTGACTGCAGGTGAAGATTGTGGGGCTGAGTTCATTTAGTTTTACTGAGGTTACAGTCTGTACCTTGTCACGTGGATTTTGCAGCAAGGGTGATCTCTGCACAGAAACAACCATCGCTGGAGCGAAGACAAGCCATAGCTGACACCAAAATTTGTATAACACATCATATTTCCCCTGTGGAAAGAGCACACGCTGGGATGAAGAAAAAAAAAAAATCACAGACATATATACTGTTTGGTTTAGTAAGAAGACACATTACATCTCTTTTGCACATTATAACAGTGAGCTAAATTGATCCTAAAATGTACCGGTCCGTACAAATGAGAAAGCTGCCGTATCCGTATGTACATAATGGGCTCATCCCTGCTGGGGAGCTGGCAATAGGTTATGGGTAGTTGAGAATCGACATGCCTAATTGCTTCACCTTGGTAATCGGTGACAAAATGCGGGGTGATGAGCAGGGGGATTGCAGCAGAGGTGGCTGTCAGGCAGACTAATGTATTATTCAGCTATTTCTTCTCATGAAGCTTCGTTTCCAAACTAGTGATCCTCACTGTAACTCCCATCCTCTTTTTCATTTGTCTCATTAGACCCACTGGACTCATTTACACCTGTTCAGATGAGTTAACTTTCAAAGGCGATAAATGAAGGGGGAAATGAAAAAATTGCCTACTCCCTATGGGCATTTTTGGACTAACCCATTCATTACTGCTTGACTAATGTCCTGAAGCATGAGATTTTATACCCTTTATGCACTTTTATTCCGTTTTATGTAACTAGCTGATATTATCCCTATGTCTAATTAAGATTCCCATTCCTTAATTCTGAAACAGAAGAGAATTGCTGCTGTATTTCCTCACATAAAACTATTTTATGAGCTGGCAAAGTGATCTTTGTTCACAACCTGCAAAACTCTTCACGCTTCTTGGGAATGAAAAATGTTAGCGAACTTTTCTGGAATATGAGCATAGAAAGGAATACACTGGCATTTACAGGCTTTCTGTATTTGTAAATTCAAAGGAAAGAACTGAAATTAGTCAGTTGTTTAGTAGTTACAAGACAGATAAATGAGTCTGCTACCTACCTTTTTTTTTTTTTTTTCCCTAAAGGGAGGTATTCAGACCAAGAAATAATCAGCAAAATTGGCAATCAGCAAATGAGCCAAATAGCATGGTTATTGAGTTAAGCTCCTGAAGATACATTGCTCCAAGGCTGAAAGCTTACTTTATGGCTCCTTTTTAAAAAAGTATTCCATCTTCTTTCATGAACTCTTTTAAGTTAACATTATTTTCAGCCACTGCTATGGTTTAAAAATGCAAAGAAAACTTGCATGAAAACGTTTGCAACCCTTTCAAAATTAGCTCTATTTTTGCTCACATCTTCTGAGAGAAACCCGTATTTGCTCACACAATGTTTTCTAAAGGCTTTACAGAAATGTATCATATTTCAAAGTTTCCTGTTGAAAATTTTGCACTTGTAGGAATTTTTCATGGACAAAGTTTTTTTTGCTTGTCTATGTGTGAGGCTTCTTCCTTTAAATATGATAATAAAGGGAGAATTTTGCTATTATGAAGAACCAGATGGAAAGCAGTACAAACTTCGAGGAAGAAAACTGTTAATTTTTATTGCTATAATTTTAGGATTCCAGTGCCAGTCTTCCATCCCAGCTCTTCTGGTGCTGCTATAGTTTACAGCTCATTAGTGACTCCCAATGCGTTTTCCTTTATAAGTGTATTTAGTCTACAGCAATGCAGATGCACAGAGTCCTGCCCTTTCATTTGGTTCTTATTCTTCACTTGTGCAGGCTTATAATCATACTGTTCCAGAATATGTCTGTGATTTATGTAGGCTCTGACTAATGGTAAAATGGTAGATATTAAGCATCTTTTTTGTGTGTCAGGGTTCTCTGGAATCTCCTTTAGCAATTTTTTGATAGCAGCGCCTGTATAATTTAAAGAGCATACAGGATATGCTAATGAGGTGTTGAAAGTATTAACAGCATTTGTGAAATTAAGAATTGGAAGTGAGTCTCAGAATGAGTTCTTTGAATTTAACTTAAATTTGCAAGCACAAATGTACATATTTTCTGTTAGTGTCTTTACAAAACATATGTTCTCTGGTGTTTACAATATGATTACATTTTATTTAGTTGATATGAATTTATCAAAAAAAAGTGCTTTTTAATGTAATTTTGTCTTGGGATATGTTTTCATGTGAGGAAAGGGAATGTTTGAAGACCTATTTCCATTACTCCGTCCTCTGCTTGCAGAACATAAAAGGGCCCGAAGTGCTTGCTAAGAGTGAGACTGATGTATAACTTTCATCTTTAGTCTTCACAACCAAGAAACCAATTCTCACATGAGAAAGAAAAGTGAAAAAAAAAAAAAAAAGGAAAACAGTAAGAGATGTATTTAATGGAAGCCTGGCACCAACTAGGGCAGGGCATTGTCTGCTCCCTCCTCTCCCATGATGGCCATCATCAGCTGGGGAAGACCTCTGGTCCTGGGGTGACCATCCATGCAGCGCCTTGTCCACAGCAGCTGCCCTGCAGTCCATATTCAGGAGAAGCCAGGGGATTTTAGCTGCTTTTTTTTCCATCTCCCTTGCACTAGCAATATCAATATTTCAGTGTGTGAACACACCACGTGCATGTCCCTGTGTTGTGTGAGAGGAATTTTCATATTAACGTCTAACAAAATCTATTAGTGCAACAGCTTTTTCACACTGAGGTGGCTCTTCTGAAGAGAGACGAAACTGCAGAGCATGGCTTTATCCATGCACTTTCTGCCTGCGTCCTTACTATATCTGATACTGATCATAATTTGCAAAAACCTGGAGGCTCTTCTGTTTTTCAGTGTATTTTTCCTTGATCTTTTTCAAATGACCATCTATCTTCTATATCTCAGAGTTTTCTATAGCATCCATCACTGTTCAATCTACACACTTCCCTGCTAAATCAATTCTATGTTGTGAAGTCCCCGCAGGACTTTGTGGCTGTTTCTGCTCAAGTTCACAGGCTGCTTGGGGAATACTTTGTTTTAAATCATCATCATTCTCAAAACCTTTTAAATTGTGCCAAAGTACGACTGTCTTTCTTTTATGGACAAAAAAGGGCTTAGGAGTGTGTGTTCGGAGGGATATGAGATAATTTAAGAGATGTGGTTTTGGTCAAGATGCCAAGATCTTTTTTTGAAATAAATTTTTAGGGAAACAACTCTCTCCAAGCAATGTATATTGAATCTTCATTGCCTTGTGTGGAATTCTTCACTGTTTCATCAGCAGCTTTGCTGAAGGAAATAAGAGAAATGAAAGAAGAAAGGAGAGGCATGCTGTGGCTGAAGGATCTGTTTGCTGATCTTGCAAGGTTCTGGTAAAACAAATTCTGAAATACAGTTACTTAATTTGTATCCGATGGGCCAAATTCTGCTGTCAGTGACAAACTCAAGTGAGTCGTAGAAGAATAAATAACGTGAAAGCAAATGACAAAAAAAAAATACTGCTTCAGATAGAGTTGCTTCACCACACAGCTAATGCTCCAGTAAGTACTCAGTTATACTCAGTGTTAAGGGTGTTAGTGGGTGTCGTAGTTCAAACGAAACCACAACAGTGGGAAAGAATAAAAGATCTGATGTCTGGTTTTGACCTTCCTACAAACTGTCTGTGTGGGGTAAGGCATATCCCTTACCCACTCCCCTGGCACAAAACGTCTGCCCAGGACTTCGTTTCTGTGCACACCTCATCTACACAACACCTGTTCTTATTGCTGTGACTTTAGTTTTTCTTCCCTTCCACTCTGATTTCTGTTTCGCTATCACCCTCTGCGCAAGTTGGCTCTGATTTTTGCAAACTTGTAGGAGAAAACTGCTGTCTTTGCACAGAGCCCCTCTTGCAATCGATAGAGAGCCTGCACAGGGAGCCATACGTTGCTAGTAGCCAGGATTTAGCTTGAACTTAAAAGCTTTTGGAGTCACGGCTGTCATCCTGCTATTTATTTGTTCCAAACAGTTGTAAAACAAATGGAGCTCTGATACTGGACAGGGCTTTGGGCAGTGTGGCCTTACAGATGGTAAGGAGAAACCCAGGAATCAGTGAGAAACAACTTTCAACTCATGGGAAGTAACACAGACCAACGCGAGTGAGTGCTTTGAGATCTGTGTCTCAGGTAAAAAGAAAACAGTGCTTGTATCAGTACTTAATTGAGGTACAGTAGGTTTAAGTGGACCTTTCCTCAGGGGAGTATTTTAAGCTCTCTCTACCTAACAATACTTAAATATAGTATCATTCTGATGTTTCAGGTTATTGCTGAGCAAAAGCTTCCCTTTCATTCATTTCTAATGGAGGATTTTGTCTTCGCCGCCCAAGATCACTCTGGCCATCTCTCCTCCCGCTGAGGATATGTGATTATGAAACAGGTGGTGCGTGTGCCAGGAAAAGCCCCAGCCCTGCACAAGCAGCGTTTCTGGAAAAGGAGAGACAGGGTGCAGCTCTGTGAATTTATTCAGGGCTGTCCAAGAACTTACAGCATCAAGAGCCCCTTTCAGGTACCAAATAGCGCGACAAAAGCCTGGAGGCTGAGTGGGATAGTGTGAGATGGTGCATGGAGGCTGTGGTCCAAGACGTGAAACAAGATTGTTCCCCCCATTAATTTCCTTTCCTATCTCATCTTCCCACATGTTGTCTCATTTCCCTGCTGAATCTGGCCAAGTCCCTGTGAGGTACAGTTTCTGTATGGGAAGGGGTTTCCCATTGCTACTGCCCTGCCTGGTCCCTGACAGGACCGTGCTTTTTGCCTCTAGGCTGTTATTTTCTCCTGCAGTGGGAAAGAAGAGTAATTCAGCAGAGAGATCAAGAGCAAAGCCTGGGCTGTGGGGTGTGAACTTGCTGCATATTGTGTGGTCTGAAATAATTATCCACAATGACTTGCTCTTTCTCAAAGACAAATGTTTTGACATGGGAAATGAGAGACACCTTTCTCATCTTACCTTGGTGGTTCAGGTAGCTAGTATATATTGTCAGATAACAGCATGTCCATCACAGACTAACTTATATACTACTTAACAAGTTCACAGCCAAGATTATCCAAAGGAACCTGTCCATATGTCCCTGCTCTAAAATATTGCTTTGCAGCTGTCTTGATTTCCAGTTCATCTTTTTGGCATTCCCAGTAAAGTATTTTTCTCCCATTGACAGTCAGTACTACATTCTCATTAGTGACTGAGTAATATGTTTGAACTGTAGAGAAACAAATATTTACAGCTCATAGGGGTAGATAAGACAAAGCATAAAGACTCAGCTATTGAAGCTTGCCATAAGTATATGCTCCAAAATCATACAGGGTTCACATATTTTGGTACTGCTGGTGAATGAGTCCCTGTATTTAGAATGGGAAACACAATGGAAACAGTAATATTGTTAGTTTGTTATTTTTTTGTTTGTTTTTTTTTAACAGGAAAAATTTTTCAATGCCTTTGTATACTGTAGAGCTACCCAGAGGGTATGAAACATATGCTTTTCTGTGGTAAGTAAGGAATAACTCCAGCTGAGCATCCAGTCATAAAATTAATCTGCATTTTGTGGTCTATATAAATGAGACCAAAAACTTTTGCTGTTTTAGATGATATAATGCTATGTTTTAAAACAATTTTGGATAACCTTAAGCAATTAAATAAAACCAATGTCCAACTAAAACATTGGAACACTTGGGACTAAATTGTCTGGTTTTTTTTCCTAACTCAACTTTAGGTTTGTTGTTGTTTTACTAGTAAAACATTCACTTTAAACTGAAACACGAAATAATTTTGACAATACTCAGAAAAATAAATAAAAAGTAAAACAAATCCTTGTGCAAACTGAAAGGATGGGAAGGCACAAAATGCTCAGTCATTGATTTCAGGTACCTGTTAATCTAAAATTGCCAGGGAAAAATGTTCCAATCGTAAAGATCAGGGAAATGAAACTGACTTCAGAAAGATCCAAAATTGACAAAAATTGCATTTAATGAAGGGAAAAAAAAAGAGAAAATTAAAAGAAAAAGCAAACAGACAGCAAAAAAAAAAAAAAGTGGAAGCAATCTATGTATGGATTTTGTCTATCTGGAGAATGTTCCTCTACATAGGTTATTTTAATTGTATACTTACTATTTTCTACCAATTACTCATGGTACATTTTACTTGTAAGTCTCTAAAGTCTCTAAGTCTCTAAGTTCCAAAGCATGTTTTTTTTTTTTTTTTTTTTTAAAGGGAATATTGATTATTTTACTCTGCTTGCAGTGGAGCTTGAAATGAATATTTTTGATAGTTTCCTTGCTTTGCACCAGTGTTATCAATAATCCTGGCAGAACATTAGTAAGAGGAGGTGAAAGCAGGCCCAAGCACCTTGGTTTGCTTGACATAACTGTAATGACATAAGCAGGCTTGCTACTGATTTATTCTGATGTGATTAGGATCAGGCCCTGTATAAGCAGTGCATAAACACCACATTTGACCACTCCGACTTTAAGGTCCAGGGCTTATTGTTGCTGATGTCAAGAGCAAAGCCCTTGGTAATACCAATACATGCTGGTCTAGATGTGGTTTTTGTAATGTTATTCCCAGGTATAGTGAGACACATTTTCTTTACACTGGACTCTAATGAAGTCCTGTGTCTCCACGATCTTCAGCTGATTAGAACATAGATATTCCTGCAGGTAGATGCTTTAGACTGGTAGGATGAAGCCCTTGCCTCCTATGTTTAGCTGTCTAAATTCAGGCTAGCTGCCTACATCTCCGCCACAGGTTGGAGAAAAAAGGTCACTCCCAGAAAGTAACCCAGCCCAAGACAGGCATTTGCAGAAGTGACTCCCCAGTTCCTCTTACCCCACCTAATTCTCTGCTTTGAACAGAGCAATACAGTCTTTTTGACACCAGCTCAAAAGTTACGAACATATTTCCTCCTCCCCTTCCTTCTTAGACAGAGAGTTAATTTCAGGGTATAGGTAGCATTCTACATGATGGAAAAGATTATTTCTATTCTCCATCTCTGTAATGAACCTCTCACATGTGCTCTCCTGTCCATTCCACCCTCCAGACCACCAGAGGAACATTTTCCTCTGCTGTCTTTTCCTTTTCTTGCAGGGTTTCTCTGGAGTCGCTCTGAGCTGAGCGTGCAGTGGGGAGTAATCGCCATGTTGTTTAAACAGGTAATAGCTGTCAGTCTGATGCATGGTATAACACGCTTGGGTCACAACTTCTCAATTTCAGTAATTCCAGAGGTTTCAATATTGCAGGGTTAAAACTGCTTACAAAAAGTAATTACATTTTGATTTGAACTGGAAGAAATGTTACATTAGATATGAGATTCTGCATTTCAGGCCAGTGACAAGAGGAATGAGGAAGATGGTTATGTGCATATAAGAGAAGAAAACTAATTATTTTACTCTACCTAGAACTGCTGGGGTTATAATTTGAATATACCAAATTCATACAAACATGATGTTTCACAGACAACACAGAAAAACTAGGGAGAGTTCACAAGAAAAGTAGCAAATGCCACTAAGTTTTGTGAAAGAAAACTTCTCTAGTTTTTCCAGAGAAGTTCAAGAGAAAGAGGTCTTTTTTTTTTCTTTTTTTTTTTTTTTTTTTTTTTTTCTGCATACAAGGAAAGAAGGCTGAAGGGAGGTAGACTAACTAGCTATAAACACAAAAATAAATGATGACAATACAAACAGTGGTACTTTGCCCTCGTGTAGCACCTTGGTGGTGGTGTTTCTCATTACGGTTGCTCAGCTGGGGCCAGCCTTGTGCAGGAGGTCAGTCAGCATGGTCCTAACGAATCCCTCAGCCCCTGCAACCCGCATACTGTGCTGTGATCTACACAAATACAGAAGAAAGCCTGGCAGCAGTCAAAGTGCTCACAGTTTTCCTCCCAAGGATTTCTGTGTGTTTACAAACACATAACCAGAGTAAGAGTAATAGAGAGTATTAAATGTCATTACTTGAAATTTGTTTTGTTTATGGTGGTTCAAAACATACATGCTTTTCACTCTACGGCTCACAACAATGGAAAAAAAAACAAAGCAAAGCACCACAGAAAGATTTGATTTCTTCCAACACTGCCCAGATTAACTATACTACAATAAAAAAAAGCCAATTTTATCCCTATAAATACTCATCTTTCTTTTCACTCCTCAATCAACCTTTTTCTTAAAGCCTTTTTGAGCTCTGTTATTACCAGTTGGGAAAAAAAAAGAAAAAAAGAAAACAATTCCTTCTTGTATTTTATTGGGTTAACATTAAGCTATGTTAAGTGAATCCTCATATAAAACAGTTGTATCAAGCACTGCAGAAGTATTCTTTAGTAAACAGTCAAATAACTTAGGCTGCTATAGATATTATTAATTAGAGATGAAAACATGGCTGCAATGAAACCTCTTGTATTAATATTTTGACTCGCCTTCAATTTTCTCAAAGTATCCAATCTTTCTCTGCTGAAATTCATAAAACCAATTTTATCTGGTGTCTGAGCTTATATCACAAAACGCACCTGATCAGTGGTCAGAAATTATGCAAGTGGCAGGCTTGATCTGCTGGGCAGAGAGCTCCCTGTGCAAGTATCCCAGCCCACACAGGACGGCGTGCATCCCCAGCGAGGGGAGATCCCTCCAAATGGCCCCATCATCCAACCAGCAGATCTGGCAGTTCAAACACACACCGCGTTTAGTGCTTTGCTAGCTTACTAACCAGAGGTTGAACCAGCATATGCTACCCTATTCTGCTTGGCAAATGCACTCTGATGCTTCTGTGTTATGCTCCACACTGAGAGAAGAGATTTTGGCTGACATCTGCCAGTCCAGCCCCTTCTCGTTGCTCATGTCTGGGTGCATGGTGCAGTCATCCTCATGCAGGCATGGACTCAAGAGCCTCAGGAGTGTGTAGGGTACCTTTCACTGCTTTCCTGAGCTCCTTCTAACAGTGAATGGGGCTACCTCTATGCCCATTATAGCCACATATATCCTCATTCTGCTTTATTTTTTTTTTCCTTCAAGCTGTGCCAAGAAACCACCTAGTTTACTCATTTCAGAGGCTGGGACATCAAGACAACTGATGGAGTCTTACCTAGTGATATATGTGGGATCCTGTAAGTTGACTCTCTCCCTCTCTCCCCTTGCCATCCTGCTTTCTTGCCTAAAAAGATGAAGTTTCACATTCCCTCACCCACTATCATTTTACTCTACATGTGGTTTCCCAAGAGCTGACCAAGGAGACAACAGTCATTTCTGGCCTTAGTACCCTCATCCCTGCCCATTGCACGGAACAGCAGCATAACCACCTTGGTACCAGCTGCAGCCCTTGCTCTTCCTGCAGATACCAGCCTGTGCCCTATGGTCCCCTAGAGGAATATTCCTGCTGGTATGTGGATACAGACCACCGATGCATTCCTTGCTCAGAAAGTAACAGCACAAAACCTACACTGTCTCCCTGAATACCACAACTGCTTACTTTGTAAGTCAGGAAATTAAAACACTTCTGTCTTAAAGATGACCTCTCAGCGGAGAGAGCACTTTGGGCAAAGGAAAAAAAAGTCTTATTTTTCTGACTGTATTGTCTCAACCTAAAAGAGAAGAAAGCTTCTTTATTTTTCTTCCTAATTATATTTCATAGATGTCCCAGAACAAGTCATTTCTGTAAAGCCCCTTGAAAGTGCATGGGGTGATGTGAAATATGGTGTACTTTCTCAGAAGAGCTATTGGAGTGCCCTTTCTTTGGCAATACAAAGTACACACTTGAGCACTCAAGGGGCAAGTGCTTCCCTTCAAATGCTTCCCAGTTGAAAAGGAGGCACTGAAAGAAAAATTGCTTTCTGTGAGCTTTGACATGCTGTGTAAGGCAAAGAATGATGCTGCAGAGGCTTACTGGACTCAGGGTATATCTATACTGCCCTCAGAGCAGTTCACAACACTATATCCTGGAAGCTTTCAGCTAAGTATCCTGGGTGCAACCCACAGCTTAACCCCCACTGAAGAGAGCTCAGTGCTGCCTGCAGCCTAGGAGTCATCACCTGAGTGGTTTAAAGTGAGCTTCTCTACGCCTGGATGCATACCTACATCTCTCTTTTGCTCATGGGAGACAAGTTCAGCTCCCTGTATCGTTAAAGCAGAGTTTGTGACCTTGGGACTGTCACGATGGGAGGAATACCTCTCCTCAGACAATCATGTGTGGAAAGTGAGGCATCTAAACCAACCCTGTGGTGTCTATGTGGTGCTCAGAGGTGGATGCCTCTACGAACAGATAATCCCAAAACATCTCTCATCTAAACATACAAAATTACTAGATTGAGATGCCTAGTTTGTGACCAGTTAAGGTGAGAGGAAATGAATCTGAAATTAATCTTATCCTCAGCATCTCTGTAGAACAGGGGAAACTGCATGCACAGCCTTTCTTCCTCTGTTTTATCTCTTTCTAGTCAGAAGCATTTGGGCAAAAATAACTCATTTTTTATGCTCTGGAAATCTAATCTTAACAGTCTCTCAAGACTTTCCAGTGGAGACCAAATCTATTTTCTGTATTTGCACAAGATAGTCTTGGTCCTTCACTCTGTCTTCTGGGCACTGCTGCAATCAGACAGGCTCAGAAAGACCATACTGTAGAAATAGAATAGAATAGATCTTTCATTATAACTTTTACCATCTTCAGTTTAATATATGCAACTTACCTTATATGTCATGTTATAAGAAAGCAATATGTACTTATAATAAATAGACTCTTAAAAAGATAAAGCTGATCCTATTTCTCACCTGACCACTACTGGGATTACCAGAAGCAGCTCACTTCTTCCATTATCTGGAGCTAAATTGGATGCAGCCCTGAACTTGAGAAAGCAAACGAGACTGTCAAGCTTAGATGTTCAAAACTGAAGAATCTACAGGTGAAGTTATACATCTTTATAAATAGGAATTAATTTTTAGACTTTCTGAGCACTGCTTTAATTTTTAGAGGTAGGTACCAAGGCTCTCTGAAATTTGGCCTGATTTTGTTTAAATCCTTGGCTTTGGACTTAAACGTTTCAGTTCAGGCACTGCACTAAGTAGGAAACGCATCACTTCACAGCCACTCCAGCTTCTCTTTTGCAAAGCAAGGTCCAATTAGCATACCTCTAAAGGCAAAGGCAGGACTTGCATTGATTTCCAAATGCACAGGTTGGCAGCCATAAGGTCTTCTTCAGATGATCAAAAGTAGGGTTCATTTGCTTGGATGTCATGCTTAATTTGCCACCACTATTAAGTAGCTATACTAGCTACCAAGAACTGCACAACTGTGCATTTGGCCCCCTTTTCGCTACTTAATTTTCATTTTTAACACTCATTTTGTGAGAATATAAGTGAAATTAAACAGTAATTAGGGGACCAAATACACAACTGAGCAATTCTTTGGTCCTGTGTCATGTAGGTCAGCGACTACAGGTCTTGAATAAAAATGCCAAAGGCAGTGTGAGCACTACACCATTTTTGTGCTACTATTTCAGGCCTTGGGAAATGTATTCAAAGATAACTGTGTTGCTAATCTTCCTCTTCATCTATGAATATTAGCAACAATCCACTTTAAAAGGGTGGTGTTTTTCAGTTTTGCATTTTTTGTGTGGAAGCTGTGTTCTTTGATAAATGGCAGATATCTTAATTCGCTTGCTAACAGATAGGGAACATCTAGCATAACACAGTGTATTAATTTTTCTGGACAGTAAACGCTTAAAATATGAAAAGCTGTAAGGTGCGATGGTTTCTGATACTGGCTTTTGGAAATAAATAACCTTTAGACTTAAAATATATGTTTGATCCATAAAAGTTTTCATCCCAACTGGTCTAAAATGTGCGCAATAAATCACACTGTGCTTGAAGATAACCAAGATTTTGTTGATAAAGTATAATAGAATATTCACTTGGCAACAAAAGGAAATGAGCAGAAAAACCTCTCTGATGAACAGGCCAAGGGAATGGCTCTTTTTTTTTTTTTTTTTTCCATCCTGCTCTTTCTGCAGCCCCAGGTTAAATCCATCACAAGGAGGGCTCCCAGAAAACAGACTGATAGGTAAACTCCATTAACAGAAGATTAAAATGACTTCAAACTGCCCTTGTTCAAGGAGGAAACATATGGGAAATCCCAAGTGGAAGAAGAAAGCACTTGATATTCCATGGACGGCAGCTGGAAATGCTTCCTTTTGACTTCATGTGCATGCATTCAAATAGGCATGACCTTGGATATTTTTGTCCCTTGCAGTACACAATTAGTACTGTCCAGAATGATCGTTTACTAGTAATTTTTAATTGTGCAGAAATTGTGGTGTTTATAGTGAAAATGGTATGTCATTGAATTACCATAAAAATCATAGTAATTAAATGCTTTGTACCTTTTAGTAATTAGAGCTATGTAGTAACCTGTTGCCATTTCCTACATTTATTTTAATATTTAACCACACATACTCTGCAGGCACATATTTGAGCCCTCCTATGATTACTGGAGAGGGAGGGAAGGGGGAAGTGAGTGGGTGGGTAAGAAATAGTGATAACAAAGGTTTTATTTCATCCTGCAGGTGACATGGAAGACATACTGCCATCTGGCATGATAAACATTATAATATATCAGTGCTTGTTTGCCAGATGTTGCTAGACACAAATAGACAGTGGTTCAGATGCACAGGGATGATTTAGCAAAATGAATCTTCCTAAATTGGAGTATCTGAGTTGTCACGTTGCATCTTGCTTCTACTGGCTAGGTATGTAAAGCAGGAGGGAAATTAGAGTTATTGAGAATTAAGCAAATTGTACGGTAAAGCCAATCTCCCGCCGCAGACCAACAGAAATAAGGCCACTCTGTATAACAGTTCAAATTGATATTGTCATTGAAATAGGCTAACATGTGACAGCATGCCATGCCAACACTTCATACATTCATGCAAGCACTTTTCAAACATAGATTACAAGATGAACAAACGTTTCTACCCATATTTCTCAATTTTCAAACCAGAACTTTTTAATTTCCATTTTGATCAGCGTGTACATGCATCTAAGTGCATGTCTAGGTCCCTACCATCCGGGACTTTTTTCTTCCTCCCTAGCTGAGACCAAGAATGTCATAAACATCAGTATGCCTTTCACACAGAAAATCAAACATTTTCTGTCATGAGTTACTTACACACTGAATAAAGCCAAAGTGGTAGGGAACCCTGGACCCTGTGAAAATTGGATGTGAACATTGGTAGGCATTGCAGAGAGTGGAAGGAAATTTTAGTGGCAAGAATTCTGCATTACCGTGAAGGTACCCTATTATTTTCATCTGTATTATAGCTATGCCAGGAATCAAAGTAAATTGTAAAAAAAAAAAAAAAGACCAACCACACAAATCCCGGAAAATTTCCTTCCTGATTTCATTCTTTTTGTATCAGCCCTATGGGCAGCCTGTGGAAAAAATAGGAATGAAACAGGAATGAAATGTCTCTTCACTCTTGTATCTTCCATGTATTTTCGTTTCCCCCAGAAACATCTTGTCTATTCAGGATAATAGACATGGCATGAAAACTGGGAGAGTTAGGAAATGGTAAAGAATCTTCCATTCTGATAAAGCATCTATTTTAGGTCTAGACTGCTGCTTTGACATCTTGGTGATACTGATGCTGTAGACCAGACTGATGGATGGTATCAGAAGAGAAGAAGAAAAGAATAAATAAAGCATTGCTATAGAGATGTCCTCAAGGCAGGGCTCATGTCACATTATTTCATCTCTTAAGAAAAAATGAAATGCCCTGATGGGTGGCATGTGGCCCTCCACATGTAGTGCAGGCTTCTGGCTCTGCCAGTGGCAGAAAGTGAGACTGTAAGGAGAAAACGCGAGCCCAGCTGTCACCTGCAGTATGCTTTCCCTTTGCCTGTACTCTTCCAATGTGCCCTGCTGCAGTCAGTAGCATGTTAATATGTTTGTGGATTTGTCACCTATGTCTAATCTGCTTTTGAACCTGCTGATCCTGCCTGCTTCCAAAACTTCCCTTGGAGACAACTTCGCTACTGGCTGCGTGAAGAACAACATTCTTTCAACTGTTTCAACCTCCTACCAGCTCAGCGAGTGTCCCTAGTTCTCCACCAGATGATCTACTGACTTGGTGATTTTTCAAATTTCAATCATATTTTCACTGAGTCTTGTCTTCAAACTGAAGAGCAGATATTTTTAATCTTTCCAGATAAGACAGCTCCATCCTTATCATAATTTTCTTCTCTGTATCTTCTTTATCTCTGAAATGTCCTTCTGGAGGTGTGGAGATAAGAGCCATGCACAGTAATCAAGGTGTGGGTGTGGCAAGGTTTTATACAGTGGCAACATAAAGCTTTGTGTTTATTCTCAGAGCCCTTTCAGATGATGCTTATTGCTTTTTTTGTCACAGAGCTGATCCTTAGGGGACCCACTCCTCATTTTTTTCCCACTCTGCACAATGACCATTGAGCCCTACCTTCTGGTTCTCATCCTTTAAACAGCTTCCCACCTATAAAAGGGCTTTTGTTTCAACTTTGTATCATTGCTTCTTTGTTGGTCGTCAGTGAGGAACCTTCCAAAAGTCTTTCCAAGGAATCAAACCTATGATGTCCATTGAATTCCCTGTATCAGTGTCGTAGTTCAGCCCCGATCGGGATGAACCCCCCTCACTAACAAAACCATGACAATCAGCCTACAGACACTCTCATTGAACCAGGTCAGGAATTCCCTCTTCAGCTGCCATGCTGACCATTTCCCAACACGCTGTCTTGATTCACTTGCTCTGTGACCTCTCTCTTTCTTATAGCCTCTACTGTCACGCTAAGGCTGGAAGTCAGACCTGGCAGTCCATGCTTCCCAGAAACCCTCCTTTACCCTTTTCTGTAGGCAAGTCACCCTGACACCCCAACACTTCGGTAGCACAGGGGATCCTAACAGTGGCGTATTTGTTGTGGTACGGGATGTGGCTCTGCAATTTCACTGTTTCTTCAGTTCTCCTCAGTAAATGCTACCCAGTCCCAGTGACATGCTAATTGTCTGTAAGGTTTAAAACACCCTGTGTATTTATCTGTATCCTGTTGAGCTTCTCTGACCTACTCACTACAAAAAAAAAAAAAATGGATGTGGGCATTTACCCTGCGTTGTAAAGACTCATGCAAAGAGTTCATTGAGATTTTCAAAGCGGACTAAACATCTGAGTGCCTTTTTCTACTTTTGTCATCAACCAATCCCATTGATTATCTCACCTGCTTTCTGCTTGTGAAGTATTTAATGAAGTTGTGACCATCACTAAAATAAAACTCCATGCAAGATATGCTTCACAACCCCTTTTAATGACCTGGTTTACTTTTGATCTGTTCTCCTTATTTGAGCAAGCTTTCAATTTTTTAACTGCTGACCTTTTCCCTATGACAGCCTCCTTAACTTTCCCATTGAGCCATGCAGGAGGATTATTAGACTGATTTAGTTTTTTTTTGAATTATGGCAAATATTTTATCTGGACTCCAATCACAATATTTTTAAAAAGCCTTCAGGATGATTATAGGCTTCTTGTTTTTTAGACTGCTCCTTTTAGATTTTATTTTTAGTTGCTTTTCTGGATCAATTGCCTCATTTTTCTGCAGTTTTCTTTCTTGTTTTATTTATGAGAAACAGATCCTCTTGAAAAGTTAATAAGGGATAAGAGGTCCTTGCTGGAGGTCTGAATGGATGGGTAAGAACCATGCAGGGGCTCTGAGTCACTCACAACAGCAGAGCAGATATTGTCACTATCAGTCTTCTTTTTATGGTTTTTGGATCAAACCCAAACTATTTTTTAAAATATTCTCCTTTTCTCCAGTTTCACGATGTGTCTACTGTTCAGTCAAACATTCTCCAAATAGATTTTACTTTATATATAGATATTAATTTTCTTAAAGAATGGTAATTCTTGACATGCTTTTTTTTTCCGACAGAATTCTTGGTAAATCAAAATAGTCTTTTTAATGAAAAAGCTTTTGGGAAGAATATTTTAATTTTTTTTTCCCCTTGAAATTATGCATTTTGATGTTTTTCATTGTTGATTCCTCTGGTTTTCTGAAATTGTATAATGTTGTTTAACACAATGATACAAAGTCTGCCTAACTCATTACTCTGTCCTTGTCCTTTGCTCCTCATACATTTTTGCTTTCTCTAAACCTCCCGCAGCTCAAACTCCTTAGTTCTTCTCTTTGTTCTGTAAAAGTTTCAGAGCACCAGAGGAAAAAGATAAAATGAAAAAGAGGATGGACATTCATGTACCTCGAGCAGAATGGACAATATTTATTGTGTTTGAATGATGGAGTGAGAAGATGGGTATGAAGAGGCCTTGTTGCTTTGGAAAGTGCAACAATATTTGAAACTATGTTTCAATTTCTTTAGCAGTTCCTTTTGTTTATTTTTTAATTATTTTTTCATTTCTTTCATTTTATGTTTTATTTATGTCTCCAAAGTTTACTCTCTTCTTGCTCTTGTTTCATTTTTCTCTTATACAGCAGATGTCTCTGTGACATCTCACAGACAATGAGCACTGTAGCTTTGGATTTCACTGTTCTCATACCCCAAACTAGAAGTCATCTGACTATCCAATACAGAAAAGAAAGTAT
Source organism: Chlamydotis macqueenii (assembly GCF_036417535.1). Taxonomy (NCBI): domain Eukaryota; kingdom Metazoa; phylum Chordata; class Aves; order Otidiformes; family Otididae; genus Chlamydotis; species Chlamydotis macqueenii. Next base: position 205,544,042 of record NC_141556.1, read on the forward strand.
TTAGTGTCAGAAACAGCTGCCATAGTCTGTTCCTTTTTTGGACTAAATTTATCCTTTTCTGTATAGTTAAAATAGTCACTCCCCATAGTACTACACGTCAGCCTACATTTCACCCATGACATGAAACAGAGGTGTGAGTCGTTGACTTTTCACTTAAGGGACATTACTAGAATCTGTCTATAAATTAGAAGATATGTTTCAGGTGATATCGTTTGTTTGAGGAAATGCCATTTAACTTTACACAGAGAGTAAAGAGGATTTAATTTTACACAGAGAGTAAAGAGGATTTCAAGAAAACTGAGATCATGAAGGGAGTGGTGGAGTCAGTGAAGGATAAAAGAATTAAAGGGATGTCATATGACCAAAAAAATTAGAAAGCTTAGCATAGGCTGGTGGCTTGCATTGAAGTCATCATGAGAGAATAAGATCCTCTCACGTTCCTGTATTGTTGCGTGGAAAGGTTTTGGTTTGTCTTTGCTACTGTAGGTTTCCCTGTAATTATCAATAAATAGATGAGATGCAATGAAACAGTGAGAAAAAAAAAGAAAATAATGAGTATACATTAACCAGCACAGGACAGTCCATCTTTACTGAAAACTTGGAGAAAGGCAAATGTAAGAGCTGATGTGGTCTCCCATCACTACTATAACTAAGAGGCTTCTGCTGAACTGACCCTGGTGGCTTCATTTCATCACAGTGGTGAACTGCTCATCACTGACTTCTCTGAGGTACGATAAGGCCATGAGTTTTTTGTTTTAGAAAATAATAATCTTAAATCTTGATTCTTCTGTATATGTGTGTGTGTCTATGGGAGTTTTGTGAACAGTTATAATGCACCACAGTTACTGCTGAGAAATATGGTCAAGGATGCTCTATTTAGTGTAAAGCCCCTGTGGTCACAGAAAGGGCCATCTCTCTTGCTGGCAGAATAAATTTGCACCCACATGAGCTATGAAATGTAGCTTGCTTGTTTGCTGAGTACAGTCAATTACTTTGGTTGTTCCTTTTGTGTTTTGCTTTCTGAAAAGGACCATCTGGCTTCAGAGAGGATAATCTAATGAGAATGATAAATGCTTGCTGGAAGACCGGTAAATTTTTATGACTTTAATAGGTACTTTAGATATTGGTAGGTATATTTAGCCAGAGGGTCTGAAAGACATTAAGGTTCCCTCTTTTGATAATGACTGCTAAGGTTGCATGCCCCGTGCTAATATTTAACATCTGTAATAAATGAACAGATTTTCACTGGCACTTAGCAATTCAAAAATTCAAGGAAAGTTAAGTTTGTATGGCACATGAAAAATACATTATCTTTTATTTTGACACCCATATTTTGTGCATGTGGATTTCAGCAAGTCATCCTGAACCTTCAGGAAAGGCAGAATGCATGTAGGAATTGTCAGATCCTATTGAGTGACCCCTGCTCACATACCCTGAAGAACAAGCTCCTTTTCAAGTGATGTAGGAGGGAAACTATTGACAGGATCATCTTCTTGTTATGCCGTACGACAGGCAAGAGTCAGCCATGAAGAACACTTCTCATCTATCTGTTTGTCTCAGTCTTCAAGCTGCCTCTTGTCCAGAGTAAGGTCTAAGTGACTGCATTCTGCAAACTTCCTTGATGATTAATTTTTTATTGTGTACACATATTATCTCTTAAAAGAGCATTTTGTGTGGTTGGATCCAATTGTCCTACTGTTTTCAACTTGACAGATCTGATTTCTTTTCCTAGCCATTCAAATGACCTTTTATGCTTACTTGCAGACTTTTGGGGACAATACTTCTGTGAAACTGAGTTGTACAAAAAACATAGAGGCTTTTGATGGTTCATTTTTGTTTGTTTGTTTGTTTTCCTTAAGTAAAAGGGGGAAAACTAGCAATGGCTATCAGTGCATATAAATAGGAAATATTACTGCGTTGAGATAAAGATACGCAACCTCTCTGTTGCTATAATGCAGCTGATTAGCTATAGATCAGAGGCAATGAGTTTGGATGATACATGTGATCTCCTGGGAAGGGAAGCCAGCATGTATTGTACCTCCACAGATCTGCAGAGCAGTCATGATACAGTCTTAGTGGATTAGAAGCAAGTTCTTCACTTCTTTCTATCCCTGGAAAAAAAGAGAGAAAGGAATGGAAAAGGAGAGAGAGATCAAATTAGAAACATGCTAAAGCTGAATGTAAATCCTGCAGGGACAGGTCTTTGGTTTAAAACTCTGATTCATAATAATGGGTCCTGTACTAATAGCTCCAAGTTAGAACAGACTGAACAGCTGCTGTTCAATGTAAATGCTGGAGAAAAGAATAGTCCTGAAACAAAGACTGTGCTTGAAGCAAAGATTTAATAATTAATAGTTTCTCAGTTTGGAATCAAAGTGAAACTTCGGGCTTTAGCTCAGGAGGAGACACGGAAGGAGTGTGAATGATGGGGCTGAGATCCTTCTCCCAAGCAGCAGTTCCCAGGAGCCCTGTCAGTCAGTGGAAATGTGGGCAGGATGAGGGACATGTCACACAAATCTGCACAGCATTGTATTTTGGGGCATCTGTAATTTTGAAGGGAGAATTTCAAGGGGTGTTTGTGCTGGCCTGGAGACCCAGAGCTACCTGGCACCATGTTAGGAGAGTCTGAGATGGTGGCTAATGTAGGTAATAAGGTCCCCTTAGATCTTCCGAGTGAATCAATGTCTAGTTAGCTTTAAAGAGTTCCTATACAAGGTCCTGAGAGAATACACTAGAAGAAATCATAAGCCTAAGTTAAAGTGCATACTTAAGAATGTTAGCATGTACATAAACATGGTGTTGTACTCAAACTTCTTTGGACTCTATTGTAAGCACTTCATATTGTACTGTTCCTCACACAATGTCAAGTGGATGTTATAAAAAAGCCAAAAAGCAATAGGTTGTATGAGAGACAATTCTTGTTACAATCCATGGTAAACTCCTACTGACTACTACTTGAGAGAGAATAACTTGAATTGAATGAATTTTTAAGCATTAGAAAATGACAAATAATCTTCCTGGAACATAAATGAATGTGTCTAGGAAACACATTTTTTCATTTAATTTTGTTTTGTAATAACACTTTCAGGGATCATCTGAATTCTGTGAAATGTTGAGAATCTGGGTAAAGTCAGAGAAATTGGTAGCATTTGTTATGACATTGGGTTGGGATTTTGGGTTGGGGCCAAAACTAGTTTTTGATTGTTTGCAGCTGAGGGTGTTAGAATGAACTACTTGACCAGGATTGTTCTGGAACAAATGCATTCTGGTGGCAATAAGGAGATAATAACAACTAATATCAAGTCCTTCATAGAACAAATTCAGTCTTTTTCAATATTTATGAATTGTTAATGAGCTGCCTGAGATTTTATTTGAACTTCTAAATTAATTAAATTCATTTTCTCAATATTTTTGATAAACACTTTTCTTTTTCTGGATTGTTTATAAACAATTAATTGCAAGTACTCCTCAATCAAAATTTCATTGATGTTCATTAAATTATAAAACAGCCAATCTTCTGTGTATTATGCTTAGAGCTAGGCAATAAATGTTTCTTTCTTTTTTTTTTTTTTTTGGTGGTAAGATTTTTAAAAATCCTGTTTCCTGAAGAAATTAGACATTGGAAATTTTTAATAAAATAATAACTAGACTGTTATGATAACAAAATGGCATCCATGTGGACTGTATAATTCCTATATGGAACAAATATTTTGTCTTTGTATTTTGAATGATAGACAATCACTTGGGATATTGCTTCTTCGGTGTTTCTCTGTCTTTTATTTTGACCAGGTATCTTGGACTCAAGAAATCTTTCTCGACGAACATTTTATTGTTGCCAGGAAACCTAAAGAAAAAATATTTTCATTTAAGTAAGCAATATTTCCAGAGGAAAGTGGTTTTGATGAAGACTCTCCACTAGCTCTATCACACACATTTTAAAATAGAAAAGGTACAAACTTCTTAAAATTGGGGGAAAAAAAATCATCATCTTTATTTCTTCAGTTAATAAACTACCCTAACTATTTGGCACTGGAGGACAAAGAAAATTTCCTGGTAAACAACTTTTCACTTCCCTAAAGCATGTACCCATGAGTAAGGTAGGTGAGTGGGATTCATCTGGCAAAAAGGAGCTGTCTAAACTGGAGTTAGTCATCTAAGGTGCCTTCTAAAGGATATTATTTGTCTTATCTTAAGGTAGATGTCTAGAATGGCTACGCTGTAAGTGGCATGGCAGTATTTTGAACACAAACCTGCAAGTATTATCTGAAATGGTCATTTATATGTCTTTTCCAATAGTGGATAAGCTCTTAAGAGTCTTTTTCCCAGAATAAATGTTCTCATTTGCAAGTCCCTTAATCTCATGCTTTGCGAATTCTTTTAATATCCTTTTAGAATGAAGCATTTATTTGAATGACCCTTCTAGCCAATTTCTTCTCTAAATGGCTTGTGGAAAGGAGTGGATGTGGTGTGTTTGATATTGGGATGAATCGTGGGCTGGCTAAAGCCTTTGAGATGGAACAACTTTTAACTTTGAAGACATGCATGCCAAGAAGCACCAAATATTTCTAATCTCTAAATCTTTTATGTTATTAGAACACAAAATAACAAGCTACCATGACATAACTCTTTACATAGAGGATACTTGGGGTGAAGCAGATGAAATTAAAGGTTTAAACAGAATCTATCTCCTTCCCCTACCCATTTTGTCCTTGCAGGGTAGGTCTTTTTCTTTCTTGTAATCCTTTGTGGATGCAAGCAAACTCCACAGTTCTCTCAAGATCCCTAGGATAGCCTCCTTTCCATCATTTCTCTAATTTGACTTCAGATATGTTCTCTGCTGCCAGCAACCCTCCAGCTATGTTCAGGAGGTTTCTGTTCTGTATTTGGACTCAGTGTATATTTCCAAATCCCTTTTTTTTTTCCTTTTGCATTCCAGAAGCTTCACCCAGCTATGATTACTCTGTTACTCTCCAGGAGGATGCTATTTCTCCCCTATTCATAACAAACATGTAATTAGTAGAGATCAGAGACTAATGAAATGGCTGTACCATCTACTGGAAATATGAAGGCAAGTCGTGATTTGCTACTACATTTTCCTCTGTCCTTTAAGTGATTTCTATAATCTCCATCGTAGGAAATTCCCTTATGTAGGGAATTGGGATGTAGTATTTTGTTTTATTCTGCAGCTTGCAAGGCCTGTGCTTTTGTACAGCCTTTGACAAATTTGTAACTGCAGTACATGCTCTTGCAAATATATGGCTTCATTACTCTCCTAAACTCCTTGCAGGCCTCCTCAGTTTCAGAGCTTGCTTGGATGCTGCCACACAGTCATTCTTTGATCTCAGTGGGTCAATAAAAATATATACATAGACAAACATACATACACACACAAATGCATATATGTACACATCTGCTTCGTATTCTTCGTATTCTTTTCGGCAGTAGACTACATAAGACTCAGCTAAGACTGCTGAGACTAGTCAATAGAAAATAGAGTAATGACCCTCATACTTTGCAGTTCTTCATTACTACCCAGCTGGTCCTACTGCAGTTTGAAGACTTGTTACAATTTTCTTGACACTTTATTAAAGAAAATATAAAATAATACTTAAAAAGCATGCTTTCCGTGGGAGACAGAATTATACAAAATTGACAAGATTTTTCCAAGGAATCATTAAGGTCTACAGTTGACAGGGCAAGAGGACACCAACAAAGTTACAAATGGAGATTTCTAGAGGTTTAACTGTTACCTCATCAGCCTGTTAACTCATCTCTCATTAGGGAGAGGGGTTTGTTGGACACTCCAAAATGCAGTATATTCTGACAATGTGTAGTTTCCTCTGACTTTCCTGGGAATTAAATAGAAAGCATATAAGAACTCAAGAGCACATGCACAGTAAGAATGAACCTTGGGAAGTGTCCATTCCTACTGGGAAGAGTCAAGAGGAGGAAGAATGTGAAAAGACACTAAATTTGTCAGTCCCACTAACTTGATGCTCTGGGATGATAAGTGGTAAATAGTAGTTTGAAAGAACATAGGCGTCATACACAAACATGTGAACTGTGTGACACAAAAAAAAAAACTGAAAAAAAGACAGCAAATTAGCACTAAGACCTACCTCCTTTCTTTCAGGAAAAAAAAAAAAAGGTCAAGATATTGTAGTGTTTGTCAAGGCAGAAATATACATAAGGAAGCGAGTGTTTGTTTTCTTATATTTAGCTGGAAGCTAAAGGAGGCCAAACCAGATTGTTCTTTCTATAGTTGTAGAAGAGCGCACACACTTGCGACAGCTGACTGCCTTTTACTACTTCAGTGTGACACTACAGATGTTTTGTTAAGTGAATTGTAATATCCTCTCGCCTTGAGAGTCCAACATCATGTGGTGATGTAATGGGATGTTCTTCCTTTTATGTTCTTTCTGATTCTTTTTCCACTTTTATTCATTTAAATGCTTAGACAGGTGGTTTGAATAAGTCAGGAGTACTGCCTTTTCATGTACTTTCTATCTTGTATCCTAAGTTAAATGAGCAATAGGAGAAGGGGTAGTCTTTTGCATGAATAGATTTATGCATAATAATCCTACTCTGTGGCACAAGGATGGGTGGGTTAGCAGAGTTCTGCTCCAGGTCATTTTCTGTAGCAGGAAGGTGATTTTACATGATTTACTGTTTCAGACATTCCTGATACCTGCACGGTATGGACAGAAGAGTCATTTGTTTGAGAATCTCATCTATCTTCTTTATTTTTAAATGCAAGCTTGTAAGGGAGAAGGCATTTTTTTGACTGGACTAGCTGACAGAATGAGGGAAAAATTAATGTTATTTTATGCTCAAAAATTCTTCTGACTCACCAAGACTCTGAATGTGAAACCTGCCTATTTTTTTTTCTCTTGTATTCTTTGGTGTAGAAAGATATACCACACGTTTCTAACCTTTCTGCCTTAGGCCATGGTGGCTATCACATCTTTATTTTATTTTTAGCGTTTCGTTTTCTGGCTTGTTTGTAAACAGTGATTTGTCTGTGTGGGAATTTTTTCTCATTGGTTACACATTTGCTCCCTTCATTGCAATTTTCATCAGCTTATATATAAGTCCTTAAAAAATTTCTTGCCTTTATTACATATAATATAATTTCACTAAAAATAATATTCCATATAACTTTACTGATTTCATAATTCCTTTTTTTTTTAATAGGAAAGCGATCTAAATGGTTGTCCCAGATTTCATAGTAACAATTTTCATATATTGTTCAAAAGATTTAAATAATTAATCTTATTCTTCATATAAGTCACTGACTCATCTAGCTACCAAGCCACCACCATTCTCATGCCAGTTTTTGAGCATGTCCAGAACTGGGAGCATAGAATAATGTTTATAACGTGCTCCTTTATAATGAAAACTACTTGGCAAGGAACGAGCTCTGTATGTGATTTCCAAACACATAAAAGACCATCATCTGATCCTGATTAGACCAGTCTGTCAGCCTAAGCATATGTCCACTGACGGCATAACAAAAACTCCTGTTACTATCAAGAATATGGTTCAAAACCTATTGCATAAACTAAGAACTTGAGCTAACTGCAAAAAAAAAGTGTTTAAATAAAACTCCTTTGCCTGTGTGAAATCCCGCCTGCACTGATGGGGGGTTTTATGTCCAGGATAGTTCGGTTATGCATTGCAAATTGGTGAGGAGAATAAGCTGTTTGACATCAAATCAACACACAGCCTAATCAGCCTCTAGGAAATAAACAAACTCCCTATCTCTCTGTGAAGCTACACAGGGCAAGGCTAAGCAGTGCTGGGAAATCCCAGGCTCCAGATCAAGATGCATGTCGGTTGTAGAGCTTTGGAAAGGAAAAAGCTGAGCTAACTCAGCTGTGACACAAGAGATCACTAGCGTGAACAGCACACGCTCTGGAAAACAGCTCAGCTGCGGATGTGGGTGGCAGCTTGCAAACGAATGAGAGAGGTCTGAGAGCGTGAACGACTGATGTTAATAGTGGTTGGAGTTAAGTGCATGTGGACACAGTACTGAACTTGTGCAGAATTGCATGAGGGGAGATCACAACCAAGAGGAAAGAGCTGGGCTCTAGCCCAACCCCTTACAGTTGGGCTGCTGAACAGTTTGATTCTCTTATGCTGTGTGATTATCGCTGTAATACACTTCCTACCCACCATACTACCAAAATAGGGGCATGGAGAGTACCTGGTGCAGCTTGTGGATCAGTCCACGTCCATAATAGCTAATGGGTGAATGATGGATAGGCACGGAGGCAAGAGAGATCAGGGCTGAGTCTATGCTGCCATTCACGACTCATGTGGTGCACTAGTTAAAATCAATTGGGAATTAATTTCTACTTCTCTCATGATCCTTGATGGAGATCAAGGGATGATCTTTTTGTCAGATGGGGCACACTCTGAACAGTGTGTATGTGTATTAATAAGCAGCTTCAGCTGGGAAATGTATTCCTGCATTACCCTTGTATTACCAGGATACTCTGAGCAGCCCATGGTCCTGATGCAGGCAGGACATACACAGGGAAGGATAATTATTTCCTTTTCCTGTCCCTTACTGCAAATACTGATTAGTACCCCAGACAGTGACAAGAGACAAGTCAGCTAGGCCTTCAGTCTAACCCCAGGTGACACAATTGTATTTTGTTTTTTTTTTTTCTTAAAGCATGCTTAGTAAGAGCTGCATTTCTGAAATCCCAGACTGACTTGGGAGGCAAAGTTTTATTTCCAAACCTGGTTATACCAGTTCAAGTCAATAGTATGTTTATGGTCCCTGACCCATCCCATCCAATCCCTAGGGACAGTTTGCTGACTGCCTGAGGATGCTTTATCTGGCTGTACTCGGCAGCATGCTATACTGACAGGAACTTCCAGGCTCACAAGATACCACGTGCTTCTTTGGCCATGAAGTGCTTCCAGGATTGCGCTCTGAATCTGGAACCAATCTGATATAATTCCTGTTTTAATTAGCTGTCCTAAAAATGAGTACATTGAATAATATTTTCAAAAGTATTTTAAATATTTGGTGAAGTTCAAGCTTCAGAGCAAGGAAAAAACCTTAGAGGCCCTAAATACCCAATCTCCAAGCCATTGGCTGGCCTTCTGACAGCAAGTAGAATTTGGTCATGTAAACAAAACTATGTGCAACAAACAAGGCCAAAGAAAATTACTCACAGAGATACACACGCATATGTGTCTACAGATACATTTTGTGGTACCCACAGTGTGGCAGTTCGTGTGTAACTCCATTCAAGTGAGAATGCATTGTCTCTTGTGGGTTTTAGATGAGACTATGCACTGGATACTGGTTCCACATTAGTCCTCCTTCCTCCTTCTGGGGACTTCTTTGCCTAGGAAAAGCCCTTCTTTTTCTCCCCTTATCCCCAACCCCTTGTACTGCTGAAGAACTGATGGGTTTTGCAGCTGTAAGAGCTCTGTATTCCTTTCAGTTTAAAAGCCTGTGGACAAAAAAAATGTTTGGTTTTGATGGAAATGAGATATCCTTCATCATCTTGTACGGAGGCATCACACTTGGTAAATAATGATGTTTTAAACTCAGTTGACAGGCAAACGTCCTTCAATTCTATTGAAACTTATCTTTTTGTCATCGTATGTGAAGAACAGCAGTACAGATCTTAACAGGTCAAGATTTCTGGAGACATGGCAGTATATCCAATGTACAAGATACATGGACAGAGACATGGACTTGTGTTATGATATTATAACATTATTGCATATATGATTATGTTATGTTCTGTTCTGTTATATTATGTTATACTATACTGAAGAAAAAGACAGGCATGACCTATTTACCTGCTATGGGCCATGCTCACCTTCATCTAGTATGTAACACTCTTGCTTATAAGCTAGTGTGATTCGTAATAGCAAATGATTTTTAGTTGAGTAGCCACAAACTTTGATCCCAACATCACACGAAATCTCAAATGCACGTAACAAAGCTGCCACTATTTTTAGACTGCAGTAATTCTTTTATAAGGAGACAATTCTTGTACAGTGTATATTAACTCCTCAGAAAGCCTTTCCACGTGGTAAAATAGATTTGGAGAACAAAAGCGTTGAACATTGCAACTTGAATAAGAAGACGGTCTTTTATTGTTAGCTTTGAAGCAGTGAACAATGTCTGCAACTTGTTCTGCAAAAGAAAAAGGGAGAAATAGAGACTTTCGCCTCCATTTACATTCTAATGTTCTCTGAAAATAGAATTCCTCTCTGGCCCTCGAATAAATACCACGCGGTAGCTTGGGGATATTGCTTTAATTGATGTGACTGGCGACAACAGAATTGGACACAAGCAGTTCCCTTTCTCAGAGGTTTATTGCCACTGTTGGGCAGCGGTTGAGCAGGAATCAGCGGTAAGGTGAAACCTTCCACAGTTAAAAGGGCCGCACTGGCCTCACAAATGACTTTGATTCTGATTATTAAAATGATAATCTGGCATGGCTGGCTGTAACAGCAGCCTTTCTACAGGTAATAAATCCCATGCTGAAGGGGCGATGCTTCCCATCAGACAGTCTCATCAGAGCTGGGAGCTGGTAGTGGTGGTGACTGCAGGGGGAGGGTGAGGAGGGGGCTGCCTGTATGGGAAGATGCAGCAAATAATAAAATGTGACTTGGGCATAGGGTGTTGTCAGGGTAGTTTCCTGACAGTTCATTTTTTTCCTAATCGTTTGTTTGATTACAAAACAGAAAACCAAGCAGAAAAGAGATAAGGAACTCCAAGAAGAAATCCACTTGCTGACAGATGCATGTATGGTTTTGGTTTTGTTACAGCTGAATCCTTTTTACTCCTAACACATATTTGCATATTCTGTTTTCTACAGACTATCTATCTGCTTTATATCCACCTGCAGCTACTTAGCCCTGTGTGTACGCATCTGAACTGCTGTCACGTTGCATCTAGCCGGCAGCACTGGGACAAAGCAAAACCTGAGAAACTGTCTGCCCTTTTCTTACTGTGACAATCCATGGACTGTTTGGCTATTATTAAAGTTGTCAGTGTGGTGCAAACAGCTCACTGATGTTTTACCAGGGTTATGATTGTTCTCACTTGGCATTACTGTTGGCACAGACACATCAGGAAAAAGAATATAAACTTACATACTGGCTTAGGATTGCTGCTTTTAAGCCAATTTTAATTTAATATGCATGAAAAAGAAATCTTTACCCTGCATTCTTAATAGTAGTCCAGTAGGAAGTCTGCTGGACACAGAGAAAGAGCGATCAGATAATATAACCACACAATACAGGGTAGATGCAGGCAGCATTTCGTGCTTATTTTTGCTCTGTGGTTAGTACATTAACACAGGTAATCCTGGGTGTTTTCAAAGCTCAGCTTAGCATTTTTTACTGAATCATAGCATGGTTTGGGTTGGAAGGGATCTCTAAAGGTCATCTAGTCCAACCCTCCTGCAAGGAGCAGGGACATCTCCAACCAGATCAGGTTGCTCAGAGCCTCATCCAACCTTGCCTTGAATGTTTCCAGGGATGGGGTATCCACCACCTCTCTGGGCAACCTGTTCCAGTGTTCCCTCATTGTAAAATTTTTTTTCCTTGTATCTGTTCTAGATCTATCTTCTAGTTTAAAACCATTACACCTCGAGCTTTCACAACAGGCCCTGCTAAAGAGTTTCTCCTTGTCTTTCTTATAAACCCCCTTTAGGTACTGGAAGGCCGCTTTAAGGTGTCCCCAGAGCCTTCTCTTCTCCAGGCTAAACAGCCCCAAATCTCTCAGCCTTTCTTCATAGACTTGAAAAACTATTGCAAACCAATCATTGAGCAAATTAGATTCTGTCCACAAAAGTTGTTTTCATAATTTCTGGGTCATCTAAAAACATTATTTTTTTTTTTTTAAAATGTCAGCTATCCAGTCAACTAATTTTGGATGTATTCAGAAAGTCATGCTAAATTAACAATTCTTATTCTTGTAGCACCAACTTGGCAAGCTGGACAACCAGAAGCTTTAAGATTCACATGGTTCTTTGACTCATTAGTCTTTGAGTGTGTTTGTCTGGAAGAAAAAAGAGAGAGGCTCTGTTTAGATCTGTGCAGATTTTTTTAATCTGGATTTTTCTGTATGTTACTGCCTCTCGCCCTTGCAATTTGTTTTTGCATGTTTTGCATTGGAACTAGTGAAATGGTGGCATGTATTGGTGAGGAATTAAAAACAGACTTTGGAAAAGTAGTGGGTGGAAAGTAACAAAGCAATTCCGGAAAAAAAAAGGAAACTACAAAACCACTTAAGATTGTCAGAACTCATTTGACGTTAACTAAAATCCTATCCTCATTTGGGGAACCAGTCAACAGAAAATTCAATGCAGATGCTGCAGATTACATGGCTTTTGGTACCCACTTCGTTCCGTTTGCCCTTTGATGATTTAAATTTTTAGCAGTATTGTCCCCACTGCTGGGTATTGTGCTTGAGTCCCTTTAAGATGTGGCATCTGGCCAGGCCAGCATGATGAATGGTGGGTCAAGTTCGAAAAGTTTAATTCAAGTTGTGCAATCGTTGCAAAACTGAGATAGTCCTCAGACAGCTGCAGGCTAAATTTCAAATTCAACTGGGTCTTCATAAAAACCAGTCAGACCTCTTACTGGTTCATATTTCCATTGCTGTGCAGCATGAGTGGGACTGAGTATGAACATATCTACTGGTGGTCTACCACTCAGCTGCATTTGCATGTTAATTTATAAAAGGATAAAATGTGATAGTCTCAAATAAATTTGTCATCATTTGTCCTTGCTTAGCCTATGACTGCTGTTTTTCTGTTGTGCTAGCTAATGCCTAATATCATCTCCAAGATCATCTGTCCTCTTTTAGGCTTTCATGCTCAGCCTCTACGCTTGCACGATTGCTTTTCAAAGGGTGCAGTACAAGAAGCCCTGATTTGTATGTATGGGATTTGAGCTGGAAACGCCATGGCAATCAGAATTAGTTGTGTTAACACTTGATGGCCACAGCATCAGTTCTAAGGTAAATTAAAAAACTCTTTTATTTTCCTTCTCCTCTAGTAATTACTGAACCAGCAAGTTTTAAAATGTGTTTTGAAAGCATCTTTGAAAACTTTCCTTAGCAGTCTCCTGTCAAATGCATTCAGGCTAGTAAACACTCAGAAAAGAGACAAATCAGTAACTTCTTGACTGCAATACTCTCCTCATTCATACCTAAACTCGGGGGGGAAAAAAAAGAAGAGGAAATTTAGGCAGATTGTCTATAGTTGTACAATTCTTTGAAATTAATTTTGCTCTATGGAAGACAGTTGTACTACAATTACCGATTTCTGTGGAAACAAGTTCAGGTATCAGAGAAAGGGCCACGCCATGGAGAGAGGAACTGTCCCGGTGAGAGGACAAGAGGCAATGGGCACAAACTGAAATATAGAAAAAGCTTTTTCATTGTGAGGGTGACTGTTTGCCCAAAGACATTAAGTAGTCTCCAGCGCTGAAGATATTCAATACCCGACTGGACACAGCCCCGAGCAACCCGCACCTGCTGGCCCTGCTTTGGGCAGAGACTTGGACTAAATGACCTCCAGAGGCCCCCTCCTAGCTCCACCATTCTGTAATTCTGTGGTAAGGGGAATTTCTTAGAGAAATATGGATTTTATTCACCAACTACAAGTGCTAGCTCTTCTGTGTGTGATGCTATTTTCAATAGTACTTGAATCTCAAAGGTGCTTTATAGAGCTCATCAGCTTAGGATGAAGAGCCTTAGATATGGTCCAGACAGGGCCTACAGATCCTCACTTTCCTTTCATTTCAGTATCTAAGACTTTAAATCATGTAGCTTGCCTCTGAAAGTTTCATTGATGTAAACTGGAGATTAAAAAAAAAAGGTTTTTACTTTCCTGAAAATAAAATGGAGAACATCATAATGGATTTTTTATTACATATTGTTGTACAAATTCAGTGCCTGCATTTTCCTTAATCCCCCAATACTTTTCAGACAATAGAAATAATAAAAGAATTTCAATATTCCTTTAGAAGTAGTCCTATACAATATAAGAGATGGCTATTTCTGACTTATGCCATAACATTTGATTGATATCAATCTCTCCCAAAGAATTTTAAAGGATTTTAACTTGGCTTTATATTAAGATTCTATTAATAAAACATATGTAAGGGGTTAATAAATGATTGATAATGACTGTAAAAGTTTTATAGATTTAGGCCATGTCTTAGTGATAAGCACATCAACAGATGACAATATTGAGTTTTATAAGAGCTAATCAATCAAGCCATTGAACTGCATAAAATGTACATCCATTCTTTACCCATTTCTTTAAAGCTCCACTTGTCTTTTATTAACCCTTTATAAACCACTTAGAAGTGGAATTTTAATTACAAGTATAGCATGGTGTGAGTAGGGACACCTCTGACATTTTAAGGACTGAGTATTTTCAATTTAAGGCTCCTTTGATGCTGGTCCAGGTGCTACCCATGTCATCTACAGTTGGAGAGGACTGGACATAATAATTTAGAAGTCCCATTTCAGTCCTGCGTATGCTTCTAAACTTTAATGGGCCAAACGTAAACTGAACATATTCCAGTAAATCAGCAAACTATCATCAGTTTCTGACATCTGAATAGGTGTCACCTTTGCTGCCTTCCAAAGAGACTACCAATTATCTAAAAGAACTTTGCTATTCTCTTTCAGATGTTGAAACTATTAATATGTATTGTATACTTCTTTATTCTTACAAACCAGAGTTTTACAACTGAAGACCGGAAACTTTTTCCCTGTATTACTAAAATGCACTCTATAAGATAATGATCTTAGATACTCTCCAGACAGGATAGCAGGTATAAAACATAAAGACAATACACCAAAATAAATCAAGTAAACAAATTCCTAACTTAGCCTGAAAAGTCAGGCACATTTGGTGTTCTTCAAGACAAAATTTATTAAATTTTTGTATTAGTATGCGAGATTGTCCACAGTTGTGAAACAAGCAGTGACCTGCCTAGAGGTTAGAATAATATGCTTGAATAAATGTTGGAGCTTCATTTAGATGTCAGTACAGTGCTTCACATGTTTCCTGAATTGTTGCCTCCTGAAGAGAAGTTTGTGGAGAAGGTAAAGGTTGATTTGTTATTCTTGGTCATGTCATGCCTGGCCTACAGCATAGGCTTTGAAAAATCCTACAGTTGCCAAGTACTGAGAACAAACCGCCAGATCCACAATGTGGATGCTTGGCTTTATCGACCATGTAGTGGAGCTACTGGTTAGCAACCCAGGAACAGGTCTCTTGGAGTCACGGAAAGAAGCTGAAATACTGGAGAGAGGGAAGAAAGCAGCAGAAACTGCCAGCTGCTGTGACTCAGTTTTGCACCAGGTTTTGCTCTGTTCACCAATATCAGCTGGATAAAAGTGTCTGGTACACACTAAGCAAGTCCGTTAAAAAAAATGAGTTAAATATACTAAAGAAGCTCCAGCAGCCAATTGAATCAAACCTCAAGCAAGGACAAGAAGCTGAAATCACAGCTGGTGCAAAACCAATTTACAGCAACAGAAAATGTGGCCCACTGAGGTATATGGAAGCAAAATATCAGTATTGATAATTTCCTCTCTTTGTTGTGTTCACCACAAAACATCACTTCATTGGCCAGAGTCATGTGAACATGGAGTAAATTTCAGAAATTTGATAGATTTGATAAGTGGTTTGTTTTTTTTTTTCACTGTATAAAACAATCTCCATCTGAATTCTCTTGAATAAATGTTATGACTAATTACTGGGCCTTGTGACTCTTCTTAAATGGGTTTTTATCCTATACACAGAGGGGTTTGCAGATTGTATTAACCAAAATATGAACCTGCTGTGATGACACCTGTTTATTGAGACTACAACATGTTTTCAAACTTCAATAGCTTTGATTGGCTTACAGGGGAAGCATCTAGTTGGAAAAAAATAAATATTTTGCCTGGACAAGTCTCCCACATCTGTGTTTCTCTAGTGAAATCCCTAAAATAAATATCTGATAGGGACCTAAGCCCCTTGAAAGGCACCGTATGCTGCATTTGGAAAGATCAGAATTGCAAAATACATGTTTTGAAGAGAGCATACAAAAATCTTTATGTGGCTCCAGTAAAAAATAGAGAACAAGAGCTATTACATGGCTACAACGTGTCAAGTGATGGGTTTGCACAACCATATTCTTTATTAGATGCAGGACTGTATGTGCAGGGGATAGCAGTCCTCAGTCTCCCTCTGGTAACGACTTTAAACTGAAAGAGGGTAGTGTCATAGCTTAGCCCTGCTCCGGACCAAGCTACATAGTCTCTCACTTACTCCTCCCGCCCTCCAAGGGAATAGGGAGAGATAATATAACAAAAAAGCTCAAGGTTTGAGATAAGGACAGGGAGAGATTGTTGAAGATACCATTACGGGCAAAACAGACTCCACCTGGGGAAAACTATTTATTTATCACTAACATTACTTAACTATTTATTTATTATTAACAGTAAAAACAGTAAAACCATAGCAGGATAATGAGGAAGGGAACAAAACCAACTTTCCCCTACTCCTCCCTTTTCCCAGGCTTAACTTCATTTCATTATTTCTACCTCCTTCCCCTCCCGAGCGGCACGGGGCTTTGAGGAACCTGGTCTAGTGGAAGGTGTCCCTGCCCAGGGCAGGGGGGTTGGAACTAGATGATCTTTAAGGCCCTTTCCAACACAAGCCATTCTATGATTGTATTAAAGACTTGACTCTCCAACTGTTGTCTTCCTGCCTATACCCCCTTGTACTACTACTTATCCTGCTGAACTCTGACTGGAAAGAAGACTTTTCACTTGGAGTGCTGCTCTTAGCTCCACTGGAGCCTTTCCTGGTGGCACCAGATAAGTCATAGTGCAAGGGAGTCTTCAATGAGGGCTCTGAGCCAGGCTTGCAGCTTCTGCGTGCTCATGGATTTTATACAGATGATCATTGCTCTCTCTATTCTTGTGTGTTTCGCTCCACAGTCCCTAAAGTATTCTCTTTGTGTTTTGTTCGATGCCTGGCTTAGCTGGACTCTAATCTTACCTTGAGCTGCAAAGCACAGCACCTATGTAACCAGAACTCTATCCCACTCTCCACCGAGTAGTGCTGAATACTACTGAACACAAACAAAATAAGCATTGCTCATTTGAGCTTAAATATCTCATGGTCATGAAAAGTGGTGTGACAAGGAATTTTATTAAAAGGCTTGAATCAGTCAAGAAAAATGAAATCAATGAAGCTACATTAATTCATATCTACAGAGGATCTAGTCGATTCGTTGATGTCAATTGAAAAGGCGTATTTGACATAGCAGATTTTGGAATATAGGGCAGAAGTATTCACCATAAAAGCATTTTCACATTATCTCTCTGACCTACAAGAATATATAGTCATTGGAAATTGTATAGATGCGTCTGCCTTCCTGGCATACAAATAAATAAAGAAAGATAAGTATAGGGCTGCAAATTAGAACAGACTTTTCATTATTTTCATTGTGTTATCTCCCATTTACACAGGCAAAAAAAATTAATTTTGTGAATTTCTCTTTAAACTCAGTCTTTAGATTTGTGCTCATTATTCTGCTCTGAAACTCTTCTAGTTTTACCATACCATTTCTGAGCTATGTGGCCTGTAACACACATGGTCATCCAGAGGTGCTTCTGCTATGGATTCTTTTAAGAACATTACAACATTTTTCCTATTGTTTCCTATCAATAATCTTTCTGGATCAATATTTTCCGTATCTGAATTTCATCTCATGCCTGGTGTTAATTCACTACATTCTTTGGCTATTAAACCATACAAAATACAGCTTAGTTCTAGGACCATGGAATATATATGCTTATGGATGGAATTAGAACCTTTCCTCACTTGATAAATCTTGATTACAATCTTGATGGTTTTGGCTTTTTATCTCAGTTTGGGAGATTTTTTATTTTAAAGCATCTAGTGAAGCTACCACACTATTGAAATAACTTAAAAAATATTTATTTTGCTTTTATTAGTGAAATGAATTCTCAGATCCAATGTTCTCTCATCAGAATAATAGCAGTTACATAATGTGTAAGAGTGGTGACTCATGTTTTCAGCTTCCTTATTATTCATAGACTCCTCCATTAAGCCATGGGGCAAAATTATGTTAGAAGACTGGTACTTCCAGTGGCATCAAGCTGTGCAGCAATGAAAAACAGAGAGTGAAACATTTTGGTTTCCAGTAACGTCTCTTCAATAGTTTCCTTCAAACCCTATCTTTGATATCCTTTTGGATGCCACCATTACAAACCCTTCATCCTAGGTGGCATACTGAGCCAGAAAAGTTAGATTTCTTCCATGTCCCATAGCTGCTAGGAGAAGGAAGACAGGTTTTGATAAATGGCTTATATTTTCCCAAAAAGAAGATAAAATATAAACCAAATAGAAAGAGGCAATGAGTTAGGTCTAGTCTATGAAAATCTAAGTGCTATGGGATTATAGCTATCGTCCAAATTTCAGCACATCTCTGGTCAGTTCAGCTGCCAAATGTCTCTCTGTTTTTCATGCAGGGAGTTTGGTTAGGTTCCTGCTCAGAACATGTAAGCGTCTATGCTTCATTGGCATAGCACGTCTTGTTACTCCTGTTTTCCATGACATTTTTCAGTTGATCATGGTTTACACTGTGACTTCTGTCAAAGATGAGTCACTAGGAGGCAGGATGCAGAGGAGTAATGGTCCTTCTTTATGGTTTCAGTGCCAGTTCAAGAATATTTTCAGTCCTTGCTCTGACCTGTATGCATGGACTACTCCTTTCACGTGCTCTTAGGGTGGTACCTCACAAAGGTGATAAAAAAAAAAAAACAGAGAGTGGGGTCACTAAGGCAGCTGTGTTCTTTATCACTGATGCTGTTTATATTTTTTAAAAGAAGTGAGGACATGAACAGGGAAAGATAAGTGACTGACAATCATGGAGGTCAAACTCCTATAGAGCAGTGATAGCAAAGGTAAAAGTGCAACGTGCTACCTTCAGTAAGAAATTAATTCACTAAATCACAACCCGTAAATGCCGCTGAGGACTTCGTAGAGTTCCTTTTTTTTAGATGAGAAAGGACAAGTGTGGAAGCTATTCCAATCTGGTTCTTGGCCTACTCTCTCCACTTGAACCACTTTTGCATCATGTTGTGCAGCCCAGATCTGTCTTGGAATGACTCCTCTTAAACGAGCAGTAAGACAGAGGAGAGCATTTGCTGAGATGACTGTTAGAGATGTCTAGAGAATTGCTTGTTCTTTTATGTATAATGTAGCAATATGACAAAACAAAACAAACGATTACAAAACCACCAGGAAGCAATTAAGTACCTGGAAAAGGGGCCAGCAGAAAGAACAATAACACAAAGCCATGCATTTCACAGTAAATGCAAATCCTTAGAAGGAGAATAAATATCCCTGGTTCAAGTGTAGGTATTCTCAGGTTACTTAACACAATGGGAACATGACCAGTTTCTTCTAGGTGGGTGAACATGGCACTTCATGACAATTTTATAAAGAAAACCTTCACTGCAGTTTATGCCTGAAGCAATCAGTAGCAGCTGGAAGCTAAAAAATTAAAGTAAATTTAGGATTAAAAGGGTCCCTTAAAATTACCTGATTTCCTATATGAAATAGACTGCAACTTTTTTTTTTGACAAGTTCCTGCATAAAGTCCAGAATTTCTGGTTAAGAAATTAGGAGACATATAGAAAGAAACATCCAGCTAAATCTCATTCCCCAAATGGAATCTGTCTGGGGAGAGGAAGTTATTTATGATCAAGAAGAACCTTGCATCTTGATAAGACTGGAACATTTCTGCAGTGGTTTGACATTTAGTGTTACATTAAGAACACTCCAGATACTTTCTGGATCACATAGTCAAAGTTATACCGTTGTATCACACACCTGAAAGAAATTAGCAAAAGCTCAAGGGCAGTGAATATTCCATTTCTCTCAGTATGGGTGAGACAATATCTGGAGTGCTGTGTCCAGATTTGGGCTCCTCAGCACAAGGAAGACATGGACGTACCGGAGCAAGCCCAGCAGAAAATCACTAAGCAAGTCATGAGGCTGAGGCATGGGATGTAAAAGGAGATGCTGAGAAAACTGGGGTTTTTTTCAGCCTTAAGACAAGACAAGGGGAGATCTTGTTGCTACCTAATGGAGCCAAATTCTTCTCAGAGGTGCACAAATACAGAGTTATTTAGGACATGGCTCAGCAGACACAAATTGCAATATGGGAAATTCTGATTAGATGTAAGGAAATACTTTGGAAGAGGTTGCCCAGAGGGATTGTCAAATATCCATTCCTGGAGATCCTCAGAGCTCAGCTGGATGAGTTCCTGAGAAGTCTGATCAAACTGGATCCAGCTCCAAGCAAGGGGCTGGAATACACAGCCTAATCTTTTCTAATCTAAACTATTCTATGATTCCATGATCATTGTGCTGTACGTGTCATGATCTCATGGACATAGTGCCTTTTTAAGTGCTAAGCTCCCTGACAGAGATCTTCCTGGAAATTAAAAGTTCAGTTTGCTGTTCCTGCTGAGAAAGTTGAAAAGTGATACAAACACTCACACTAAATGGTCACCCAAAATCTCGTTGCCCCAGAAATTTTATATATATATATATGAAAGAAAGTTGTCACTGGAATACCAGTTCCTACTTCCACATATTTGCAAAGTGACAAAATTCCTTCTGGATTTCGCAATTGCCAGGTGTAATCTTGGTTTGTGTTGGTTTCTATCCAATTTAATCTATCTGAAGCTCTTGGGAGATTGCAGAGGGCAAAAGAGAATTATTTATACAGGCTGTGTCTACAGGCAAGAGACACTGTGAAGATAAAAATATTCAGAAGTTGCCCAGTTTGGCTAGAGCTATTCTGAGTGCTACAGTAACACACTACAATAAAAGAAAATAACAGGACCAGAGGGAATGACACACTAGCCTGGGTGTTAAGACAATACCCTAGGTGGCAGAAGTTTGTTGAAGATCTTGCCTGAGCGATAGAAATAACAGATCTATATTTTTTTAGGACATACTTTGTGTTGAAAATCTATACCTACCTCAATTTATATCTGACCATACTGTTTAAAGTCAGGTAGCATTAGCCGGAGATATTGAAAGCACTCTCTCAGCAGTATTGTTGAATCCAGTATTTATGAACCAGTTTTGTAACCTGTAGGAGAAGTGTTCAAAACTTGTTTAGCCAAAGATTTGAACTTGGACTTCTGTACCTGGAACATATATTATGTTCATTGGGGTAAAAGTGCCTCTATCCAAACTGTTTTTCTCCTTTGTTGCTATTCTGTTTTTCCTCACTCAAACCTATTTGGTGGTTTTGACCTGAGTTCTCTGTGGTCATGGTATGAAGAGACTGTGCTGGTATGCCAAGAGCATATTTACTAAAAACATCCCTGTCTTTTTGTGTTTGGAATTATACAGACGTGGGTTTAAGGCACTGGAGGTTTTGCCTTCACAGAGAAACTATGGTTCTGGAAAGTATAATTGCAAGGGCTGAATATCCTAGTCAGAAAGTCTGGGCACAGTATGGAGAGACCCTAAAGTATATGCAGTTAAATGGCCACATATTAAATTACAAGTACGTGAGCACTATAGACCCTGAGACATTTCAAACAATGAGATGCGAGAGGCTGACTGTATGGTGAGAAACTTAGATACCATAGCAATAGGAGCCATTGGAGAAAATATAAAAATAGCTTTTTTAGATTACTGAACAGAATCAGCAACATGACAATGACTTAACTTCCATGGGGAGATCTTCTGGAGTAGGCAGAATTCAGTCTGGGTGGATGACTTTCAAAGGAGTGTCAGAAAAGTAACAAAAAACTCCCAAGTATTTGTTTCTGCAGAGAGGAGAGGAAGAATATGCAGTGTCCTGAACAGCTACCCGCTTTGACTTGTCCTGCTAGACTAGGCTCCTGGAACAAAGATGGAAAGTGTGCTCAGATTTGATTTCTCTTTATATTTTCAGTTCTGTTGGGATCCACAGGGTGACAATAGTGTGAAAGAAGGGAGAATTGAAGAGTCATTTCCTTTATTTTTAAAGTAACTGCACTTAGAAAAGTGAGATGTAGGGAGAGTGATCTAGGTGCCTGCATTAGGAATCAGTACCATTATGGATGCTCTGAGATATTCAAAATGTCTGTACGAGGTTGATGGATATGATACTCTAGGGTGTCTCATCTGGCACTTAGACACACTTGTTTACACACTCAAATTGCTCTTCAGAAGTCTAATTTAAGTTTGCCATCCAGCTCTCCTCTGTAATCCGTGGAGAGAGATGCGACAAGATGAAACATTCTGCAGAGGTGCCATTCTTTTTCCTCTGATTACAGAGGAGAGGAAACGGCCTAAAACTGATCCTGTTTCCATCTGGCTGCAGTTAAGCAAGATGAATCCTGGTGTATTGGTATGAAATGTGATGGGCCTAGACAGAAGGTCACTGCAGCTGAACGGGGGAGTTCACACTCCAGCCTGCTATCTCCACCTTCCCTCTTTACTTCTGGGTGTATGTCCCCACCAATTGCATCGTGCCAACTCTACTGCACAGCACATGTATTGATTTAATTAATTAATATAAAGCCAAAAGAGATAGATTCCTTTTGTGAGTTGAGTTAATGATGTCTCTTGGGCACCAAAGCTGGTGCAAGAGATGGAAGGGAGGACAATAGAGCAGCAGCAAGCAAGGAAGGGAAAAAGGAGGACTTGTGGAGGGTCATTGTGGAGGGGAGATCCCTCCCCTTTCCACGGAAGGAGTTAATTAAATTAGCTTGACTGCCATGGATCACAATCAAAGTGACTAAGACCGAAAAAGTTGCATACCGTAGGCTGAAGGTAAGGTGGGCACTTTTAACAATGCTAACGTCAAGGGGGTCATGTGATATGTGCTATGACTTAGATTTTGAAAAATGAACCAAATGCTTTCAGCTTTTCCTGGTTATGTCAGTCTGTATTGGTTATCTCTTTCTGAGCGCAAGCTTAGATTGATCTTAAGGGACCTAATGAGTTCTCAACACTTGATGCTATACCTACAGTCACATGTAGCAATAAATTACAGGAAATAAGAACACTTTATCAGTGATGGGATCTACTCTGGGCAAACTATTCTTTGAATATACTTTTTTTTTTCTTTCTACAGGTCAGTGAATATATTGAAACACATTGCAGTGCAACATTTAATTAAGAATAAAAGAAGTTTGACAGAAAGGAAATCGCTCTACAGGTCACTCCTGACATTATTCTCAAACAATCAAAATGCTGAAAATAAGCCCCTGAAGGCCCACCAAGCAGCCAAGGAACACACAGAGGGCATGTTATATAAATATGTGTTGAATAGTAGATTTCCACTCTATTTTGCATATCACAGTATAATCCGATCAATAAAATAAATAAGTGTTGAAGAGAACCAACAGAGGGAGAAAGAGACAAAGTGTGCATGACTGAAGCTTTTCAAATATCACTTTAACTGTATCTATGCTTTAACATAGACTTCTCTCCATAGGTCTGTAAAAGTCAATTTTTGCTTATTTCCCTCTTCTTCATCTGTCACTAATGTAAAGACTCAAGAATGATATATGAGCTATTTATGTTACTGTCAATATGTATGTCTCTATCTGTCAATGGGAAAAGTGTGGGGATGATATGTCATTTAAAAATGCTGATACACAATAATTGTTACTGACTAGAAGAGAATAACTGCTACTGTACTTAGCATTAGATTTCCGACTTTGAAATAATTTCTAAATACTAAATAGCTACTGTAACTCACATAAAATTTTCTGCCATAATGGCTTTTTGACACCCAGTTAGGCTATTTTCTCCTGGAAGCAGATAGTTTTAACAAAAAATGGACAAAACTGATATGGAAAAAAAAAATCAAAAAAGAGAAGGTGTATAGATAAAAAGGGAAAGATTTCATTAAAAAGTCTTAGTTGGTGTCTTGCAGTAATTGCAACCAGTGTTCTCACATGCATGCTCTTACTCTACAAGGAAGAAGAGACTAGCTCAGCCATGACTACATGGTCTGTGACACACTCCAAAGTAATCACTTAATCTGTCATGAGAACAAACTGAAGTGCATGTCCAGAAACATGGTCTGGGCATGCAGCCTGCACCTCGGTAAGGAAAATGTGCAAATCATCCCAATAACACCACTGTTGAGGAAGTTAGAGAGGCTACAGGTAGATAAGTGGAAAGACTCCCTGCTTGTGAGATGTGTGTGAGATACAGCAAAGCGTTTGGGAGATGTGTGAAGAAGAGCGTGCAATGCATTGTGTGGAAGAGAGCCCTGAGGTAGCTTGGAGTAACCCTACAAGGTGCAGTGGACGTACTGATGGCCTTATCTTCCTTTTGCAATTCCTGAACAGAGATACTGCCACACGTGTTTCAGGGTGACACATGCACAGTGAGCGCGATGGTGACGGAGTCTGCTGACCGTGGTGTGCCATAGCAACGCAGATGCTCTGAGTACTCAGGCATGTGCAGTGCCTTCTGGGGGCGTTGGGCTTGGGGCACCACTATGTCCTCCTTCCCTTCCTGGGCTTGTGCTGGGAATTCTGGCCTTGCTTGTCCCACATCTTGGACAGATGCAGAAAACACCAAAAATCCCCACAAATGAGATATTCAAGTTGAAATAGAACCAGGCAAAATCTTTGCAAATTGTCGGCATAAATACAATGGAGGGGGGATGGACTTCCTTGGGTTTTAAGAGCAATAGTTGCCACAGTTTGGATCAGTGCTGGGGTAAAGAACTGCTGGAAGACTCTGAACTAGGTCCCCTTGCACGATCTGCACACTTCAAAAGATAATTGGCTTGGGCTGCAGGACATATTTTCAGTTTTTGTGATGATGTAGCTCTGTATTTAAGCATGGCACCCAGATTTTAGTCTTCCATGGTCTTAGAAACAGTTTAGGAACTGAACTTGTTCATGACTTCAGGTCTGCTGGAGTTTTCTCTCCTCTCTCCTCTCTCCTTTCTGGCACACACAGCAGAATAGGATGGATGGTGAATCTCTGCTGCTTCAGTGCAAACTCCAGCAGCTTAATTTAACTACAGGTGAAAGTGTGCTTAGTCTCAGCCTTGGCACACTTTGTGCTGGAATACATGTGTATGCTCCTGCCTCAGTAACTCTGCTATGAAGGATAGGATGGGGATGACAAGCAGTTATTAAATTGTTAAACTGCCGAAATTAGGTTCATTATTGATGATCTTGGACTTTGCTCCTCAAAATGTTGACACATCGTGCAGTTATCTGCAATCTGTATATCAAAACTGGACAGAGGATCAGTTATGAAAGTATGTTTCTTTAGCGTCAGCCAGGAGCTCTTTGTGCTGGGCTTTGCCTGCACATTTATGTGGCAGGAACCATTCTTTGCTTGGAAGATGAACAAGGCCTGACAGATAAATCAGGCAATGGGTGATAAATTGAAAATGGGTGAAGCAACTTCACTATGGTGATACAATAGATTTGGCGCAGGTCTACACCAGTCTGTGTTGCCTCAGAAGTTCTTATATTCCTGCGCTCTACTCTGTTTCAGTGTTATCCTCTGTCTTAAATAATTTCCAGTGCCATGTGAAGTAGTAGGCAATAAAGTAATTCAGTTGCTGAGGGCTTATTACATTCCTAGGATTTTGCAGAAAGCCTATTTAGGAAAGGCGACACATACTTACTGATGGATTTAGGATTGCTATTCTCTGGTTAGACACTGTAAAGAGAGTAAGGATCATGATGTTTGTGGAATAATGTTTACTGTGATTGGATTGAAATGCAGCTGCATACTTGCGTCTGAAAAAATAAACTGGAGATGACAGTTTGAGCTAAATCTCTCAAAATTTTTTTTTATCATAATCCTTGGGTGGGCATGCTGGAGAGAGATATATCCATCTTTGACACTGCTTCTATGCTAAAAAAAGAACTGAGAAAGATCTGCACATCCCGAACAGAGTAAATGCTAATATTGTCAAAAGTCTTGACAGCATTCACAAAACAAGCTTGCGTTTCTGTGCAAGGAACTGCAGGCTTTGCAGAAAGGCACAGCGCTGCCAAAACTTTCCTGTGGCTCCCGAAGGAGGATGCTCAGCTGTCCCATGTCTGCTGGAGCACTCTCGAGTCGGTAATGGCCTCTGCTACGGTGTTGGTCTGTGCTTTTTTATGAAGGCATGAAAACGTCCTTTTCTGTCCCCTGTGTGAGAACTGCTTTTAAAACAGGGGATCCCTATTTCTCCTTGGGAATCCTAAGGGATTGGTTAAGTTCCCTGACTTTTTTTTCCCTCAGCAAGGAAAAATTGCCCCTTGGTGCCCTTTTGCTACCAAATGATCACTCTGACATTGGTTCAGTCTGATGTAGTTCATTTAAAAATATTAAAGGGTCACCAAATGCCATTAGTTATATCATTACTCATGACCCAAGGGATGGAGCTTTGGTTTCAAATCCATCAATTTTCAGCTAATAATGATCATTAGTAAGTAAAAATAAACAAGTGATGTTTTATGGCACATCTGCACTTCATCTGCTGTATACAGGTAGTACGTCTACTGCAGATCTGAAACCACTCCGATGAAGTGGATGATGGAACACAAAACTGTTTTTCAGTCTCCAAGACACAGTTTCTGGCTAAAAGAAAGTACTCATTGGCAGTTACTGGTGATAGAAAGAATTTATGAGCTGCCAGACAGTAAATGACACAAAATCTCAGCAGCAAAACTGGTCAGAATTTACAAGTGTGATCTCTTTTCACAGCCTTGGCAGCTACTGGTGCTATGGGACACCAGAGTGACCTTAGAACTTAATAGTCTACTTCTTGCTACAGCAAATAAAATGAAATTATTCTTGTTTTGATGAATCATTTTCAGGATTGTTAATCAGAAGACTTGGCCCTAACAGAGATACAGGATACAGGAGACTGCTTTCTGCTTCCTGCTGATTTTCAGGGACAGATTCAAATCCTATTGGAGGCAATGGGTAGACTTGATAGGGCTTTGAATTAGGTCATTAAAATTAGTATCTATGAGCGAGTCACTTTATCTTTCTGAGTCTCTTTGTTTATGTGTTCACATGGGGCCAGCTAATAATTACTTACATCAGGATGTTTAGAGCATTTTGGGATGTGTCTGTGGACAACATTATAGAAGGACAAATTAGTAATTTAAATGTGCCTAGTCTATTATTTATTCTAAACTATATGCAATAAACGTAATAGTTTATGATGGAATTAATATCTGATTCTATAGTAATTGGTAGTTAGCGGTAAAGGGATCACAAAGAAATGCAAATAAAACAAATTAACATATATGAAGGAAACGATTTGTGAGAATATCTAAAATCACATAAAAACTTAATGAAACATAAAAAATAATTATGATACAAGCAGAAATGGCACTAAACTATGATAAACCCGTGGTGTTAGTAATTCTCAGACTCGTAGTTAAGTAGTGACGAGTAAGTACAAAACACACAGAAAATCTTATTGTGCAATATAATGAACGGTAAGGTTTAAGAAGGAGGATCAGATACAATGGTAATTAATGCAATTCAGGGTGGATTCTACCTTGGATTAATTCAGATAGCTTCATTTAGGCAGTTGCAGGAAGGAACTTGAGCTGCTTATACTGTTAATATTTACTTTGTATGTGGCAGATTTTTTCCTAAAGTTTTATTTTATTATTTTGAGTAAATTCTCCCTCTCCTCCAATGAATTAATTTTACTTTTGCATTCCAATGCAAGTGTATCTGTATTTGTAGAAAGGCCTTTATTTTCAGAAATATTAATCTTGGGGTAGTTCATGCCCTCACCTTGGCGTGAAACTCAGACCAATGTCACCTCTCTTCCTCGTTGCAGGTTTTGCACAAGAAGGAAACATAAGCCTGGTAGCACACACCGTGGTTTCCTAATCTGAAGACAGAGAAACCCCGATCCCAGCATATGAGGGTGAAGTCCCCACAGCCTATGTGTAGGAAACATCAACTATGGAGCAAGTAAGGACACCTTAGTCCTCCTGTACCCTGAAGTAAAAATTCTGTTGGCTTTGCTAGGAGCGATACCTTTCACAAACTTGTAGAGTGTTTGTTACAAAAGCTCCAAATCTCTGCACTTTGTGGAGGATTTCTCCCTGGGGCCCATGGGGCGTCACTGCAGCAGTGAGGAGGGATCTGCATGTCATAGTTTAGCCCTGCTCCGGACCAAGCAGTCTCTCGCTCACTGTCCCCACCCTGCAAGGGAATAGGGAGAGATAATATAACAAAAAGGCTCAAGGTTTTAGATAAGGAAGAGATTCTTGAAAATACCATTATGAGCAAAACAAACTCTACTTGGGGAAAACTATTTACTTCTGATTATTAGTAAAACCGAAGCAGAATAATGCAAGAACAATGTAACTTCCCCCACCCCTCCCTCTTCCTGGGTTTAACTTTATTTTCAATTATTTCTAGCTCTTCCCCTGCTACAAGTGGCACAGGGTAGGAATATGGAATGGAGGTTAGGGTCAGTTCATCACATGTCTCTTTTCCGCTGTTCCTTTCTCCTCAGGTGAAGAACTCCTCGCATTCCTCCCCAGCTCCAGTGTCAGGTCCCTCCCACAGGCAACAGTCCTTTGTGAACTGTCCCAGTGTCGGTCGTTTTTCACGGAGTGCAGGCCCTCCACAGGCCACAGTCTCCTTCAGGCCTCCACCTGCTCTGGCATGGGGTCCTCCACGGGCTGCAGGTGGATCTCTGCTCCTCCGTGGGCCTCCATGGGCTGCAGGGGGACAACCTGCTCCACCATGGGCTGCACCACAGGCTGCAGGGGAATCTCTGCTGGGAGCAGCATTACTTCTCCCCCTCCTTCTTCACTGACCTTGGCATTTGCAGCTGTTCCTCTCACCAGAAATTCTTCACAATCAGCTCAGGCAGACGCTTCTCAGGTTCTCTTCACATCTCATCTCCTCTCCACTTCTTGCAGCTGGGCTGGGCTGAGTCAGGCCCAGTCGGCCACCCGGCGGGAGGCCAGAGGGTGAGGGCTGCAAGGCCCACGAGGCTCACACCTCCCCCTCCCTCTCTGCCCCCTTCTTCAGCTTCTTCACATCTTCCTCCTTTTTTTTTTTTTTTTTCCCTGTTTTCCCCTTCTTAAATATGTTATCGCAGAGGCGTTATCAGGGAACATTCTGCTACCAGTTGGCTCAGCCCTGGCCAGCAGTGGGTCTGCCCTAGGGGCAGCTGAGTCCACTGGACAAAGGGGAAACTTCTAACAGCTTCTTACAGAAGCTACCACCCCTAAACAAAAACAACACACTGCAGAAGAGGCTGTAGCCCTACACAGGGACATTTCTCTTCCCTGGCAAACAGGCAGGTGATTTGGTTACCGTAGGAGATTAAAACATGGTTCATGTTGTTTTAGAGCAAACATTTTGTAGAATTACTCAGGACTTAAAAAGCCAGAAAAAGAGTGTTTTCTCTCACTGGGAACCATCCTAAGGTCATGCCTGTGGCAGGGCAACCAAATTACTTTTTTATTTCTAATGAGTGATCTGATTATAGTTTTTGTTGATGAAACACAAATGCTGGTAAGTAGCATAATTTAATACAAGGAGCTCAGATGAGTCTGTCTTTTCAGTTCCTCCTTTTAGTAACAAAATGTTATTTTTATAGACACAGAACAGGAATCCTTAAATTGCCACTTAGAAACTTAAGAACATGTAAGGAGAAAACCACAAAAAATACTTGGAAATGGGAGGCAAAACAAGCTAATCTATCCCTTAATGTCATCAGCTAGTGTCACCACCATTCTAGATGGGAAAAACAACATCTCTGATTATGTGTAGTCTGTGCTTGTATGCGAATACGTTTGTGCAGGCCAAGCTGCGTGGGCTTGAAAATGACTTGAAAAATTGTGAGTTTTCACTGTTATTAATAAGGTCAAAATGTTCTTTCTTTTATTTAGGAAAAAAAAACCCCAAAACCACTCAACACCTAAACAAGGCTATAAAACTGAAGTGCAGCAAACCCAGAAGTTAATATAAAATCCACATGTCAATCTGTCTGTGGGAAGTATTTTGAAAGCCAAAGGCAACTCAATAAAAAAGGCAGCAGAAGCAGCAACATTTCAATTAGGTGAGAAGAGAGTAGGCCCTGACAGTTCATTACTGAACTGCCTCTTCCAAATACTGCCTTTTCTTTTCTCCTTTGTCCCAGTTAGTTCATTAATGCTGGTCTCCAATTAGGAACAATATTTCTAACGAGATCTCTAGTTAGTAACCTTTGCTTTTTTTTTTTCCTGCCCATTTCATAAGTACAATTGTAGAATTGTAGTGTAACTTTTGAAAACGGAGGGCTGAATTGCTGTTAGTGACGGTACATTAAATTACTGAGCCCTAGAGAACAAAGATGTTAAGCGGTGAAGTAGCGAGAACAGGAAGAAAGACAGGGAAAGAGAGAAAATCACGGCAGAACTGACCAGTCCTTGGTCTTGTCTAATGCACCTGTCTTTCTTGCGGCTCTCTGCCTTTAGACATGCCATAAATTCTGGGAAGAAGTGATATCAATCTCAGACTTTTATGAGGATTGTGGCAGTGGGATCTTTGCTTACTGTGTCTGCCCCTGCAGCAGTAACTTCAAGCGTGTTTGCTGGGGAGATGTCACTGCCACCTCCAAACCAGACAGCTCAGATGCAGGAAGGGGTAACTAGTATGCCAGTCATCTAAGTATTTATTCAGGATATCTCGCTCCCTATAACTGCTTCAAGTCTTCTCAGTGGATCTGCTTTACCCTTCTTTAGTTTCTGACTTCTTAGCTGTTTAGATGAGAGAACAGAGCTAGCACGGGAGTCAGGTAAAACAGATTTCCACTCCCCAAATACCTACTGAGTGGTGAAGTGCTTCCTGTTTTAAAGTTACTGCCTTCTGATTTCTTTTCAGTCTTAAATTTTGATGCTTGAGAGGTAAAAAACAGTGTTGAAAAGATCCAAAGAAATTGCACTGACTGAAAAACAAAAGTGTAGCACCTAATTCCATGTTAATGAAGCCCTCTCTTCATAAGTTCCTTCAAAAATCTGCTG
The DNA here is from genome assembly GCF_036417535.1 of Chlamydotis macqueenii. Lineage (NCBI taxonomy): Eukaryota > Metazoa > Chordata > Aves > Otidiformes > Otididae > Chlamydotis > Chlamydotis macqueenii. The sequence goes on from NC_141556.1 coordinate 205,575,111, forward strand.
GCATACTTGCAAAATAAAAAGCTTGTAAATAACACATCTAAAAGCTTCCTGTTCCTGAAGGATATATGTATTTTGTCACAGCAAGAAGAAAGTATTCAGCGTAGTACGAGAAACCTATCTACTCCCTAGCCGTGACAGTTTATTCGGCTTTAACAAGCACATCTGTATCAAGATGCATAAGAAACAGTAACTAGAAATTGAGCTGTTATAAACTTGGGAACTTAGTATTTCATAGATATATTATGCTAAATGGCTTACCCCTTATTGATTCACACAGTTATTAATCAGAAAAGCCTGAGTATATAATCCCACCTGATCTTTAGGTCCTTGGAAATTACAGTTAAAGCTGACAGCTGGCTTAGCGGAAGAACAGTGGGATGAAAAAAGCAAATGAATATCATGTTGCATTATTCATATAATTCCACTAACAGAGATGCAGGGCTTCCATTAAGTGTTGTTGCTTAAGAGTAGGACGCAAGATAAAAGTAGTGCTGAAAATACCAGCATGAGGCTGTGCAAGCCTATTGACTTATTTTTCTGGGGGTTTTTTGTTGATTTTTTAAAAAATATTTGTGACCTATGACAAAATATTGAGGTTTTAACATGCAATTTCTGTCTGAGTGAGGCATGTGCAGCTCCTTCTGACTTTCCTCATGAGTTGTACAGGTAAATTTAGATACTGCATTTGATCATAAAAAATTGCACAAGAATGAAGAAATAGAAACTGGTGTGGCAAGTGCATACATTGCAAATCACCACCGTAAGCCAAGCACTGCATATGTAAATGGATAAGGCAGTACGGTGTTCTTGATGTCCAGCCTTATCCAGACATTACTGTTACAACAGTGTCTAGACAACACAGATGGGAGCAAGGGACCCTACTGTATTAGCTGATCACAGTTTAGATAAATGAAGGAGGGAAGGAGGAAAAGAAACATGAATATATGAAATTATTTACCTAGCTTCTCCAAGCAAAGCAGCAGAGAAAATGGACTGGATCTTACCTAACATTTTATTTCTCAGTCTCATGCCTTTGGGAGGAATTCAACTCATTTAGCTTCAGTCTGTACAAATTTAGCATTTAATGTGAGCTAGAGATCTAAATCCAGCCATAGCCTGTGCAGAGGCATAGTCAAAGAGCTGCTTATCCCTCCCTGGGACAGGATATATGGAGTGGGAGATATGAATTGTTCTCTGGCAATGCCTCTCTTTCCCCCTTGACTACAGAAGGAAACTAAAGGATTAATTTCAACTAGATGCCTAACTTTTAATGAAGTTAGTTCAGATGAATCCCAACTTATTTCATTGTCTTACAGTACAAATTTCAATATCCTAACTGTACAGCATTGGGATCTTCAGATAGATATTAGTCAAAAATCCAAGATATATTCAAGTATGTGCATAAGGACATCTTAATGTAAACTTTTCCACCTACATGTGAATGCCTAAGTAATAGGTATGATTTAAAAAGTAACTTGATCTTGTTGTTTGAAAGCTTTGCCCTCACTTAATATTTTATTTTTCTCAGATTTTATTTTCAAAGGACATTTTACTTCTTCACACTGTAGTTTTCCAGTACAAATTTAGACCAACAAAACTTCTATGGTAAATCACTGCCATCTCTTTAACTTCTGTAATTCCAGAATATGAATACAAAATTAAGTAAATTGTACTGTGGTGGTTGAACCCGAAGTCTTTACAGGAGACAAATCTCCATTCATTCCAGGAGTAGACGTGTGAAACGTGGGTCCCGACAGGTGGGGAATGCTGTTTAACTTGGGGCTCTACCCAAGTAGCATACTGCTGCATGTTTTTCAGGCTCTCTTATTTTACTGTGCCAAAGAAAATAACTTTCTCTTGTTCTGGTAATGTGTATTTTATGTTCTATGAATAATATATGTTCACTGTGTAACTTTTCACTTCAGGTTTTGAAAGCATAGGATGCTCCAATTTCCTGTTTCATACCATGACGAGGACCATCAATGATTATAGAGTTCTTGAAGTTGCTCATTTGTTCAAAGAAATAGCTTAAATTCATACAAACACCTTTGCAGAGTTCTGATATGTGATTTTTGAGGATTAACACAGAGTCCAAGCCACTGAAAATGTGTATAAAAGAAGGTTTCATACTGTCAAGCTCTCTACTTCTCAAATTCATTTTTTTTTTTTCACAGAACTCCAAGATATGAGTCATTGTTTCACTGATACATTTCTATACTCATTGCAGATATGTCACTTTATGTCAATGAATTAATGTTTAGTCAACAATCAGTGGGGACTCAGAGACATATATGCTATTAAAAGAATATGCCATCATCACAGTATTAGGGGATTTTTCTTTTTGGGCCAGAGGGCAGATAGTTTAAAATTATGTGGAAACATATGTGCTGGTAACACTCCTAATGTATTTGTACAATTACCAGTGCATCTGGTCATTTCTGCAAGCAGATCAGCAGGGCTGGGTGTGGGAACTGGTTGCACAGTTTGTCACTGTGTCTCCAGGAAGCCAATCTTGGGCTCTTGGAAGGTTTATTATAGATATTTACCTTTTGTTTGCATTTTTAAGACAATTATAATTTTGAACATAGAGAATTAACATGGTAATAATTATCTGCTTCCTGAACCTTTTGCTTTGTGCCACTTCTCTAGCACAATGACATCCAATTATGGTAGCAACAAGAACAGGACTTGGGTCAAAGCTTCCCAGCAGCCCGTTGCCCCATGCAGAGCTTGTCCAGAAACAGCAATTACTGAGGTGACTTAAACTTTCTCTGCCTTCCTCTTTCCTGTGTCCCATCATTTCTAATAGAAAATCTTTTTTCTCCACCCCGCCCCCCACAACTTGATATGTTTTTTCCTGTTTTTATAGAGTTTCCTAAGGCTAGAAAATAACATCAAATACAGGCATCAACCAGTGTAGCACTTAGAAAATGCCTTCTATGTAGAACACAATTTCTTTTTACTTCACATCCTTGGTACGTGATATGTGAAAATACGTTACAGAAATTGGTAGAACAGAGATGAGAAATGAGTGGGTAACAAAGGCACTTGTGCTGCTAGACAAGGAAAATAATGTACGAAGACAGAGAAGGAGATGAAGGAAGAAAAAGTTGGAATTTAAAGTAGCAAAGGTGCCAGAAAAGTATTATCACAGACTAGCTACAAATGCTGGGGAAATCGGAAATGGTGCTTAACACTAATCAGAAGCTAAAGTGAACAAGAAAGATTTAAGGTGACAGTTTAAAGAGGACTTGGTGGTATGGAGAGGGTCAGAGAGATGAAAGGGTTCCCAGAGAGTGCAGCAGCATAGCTGGAAACACACCCCGATGTGTGGAGCCTCCCAGAGCAGCTGGAGGGGCTCTGGGAGGAAACAGCACGGGTAAGTGAGGCGGGGTAGAAGGCCAGGTGGGGTAGGTGGTGTAAAATACCACTGGATTGAGCTAGGGAGGTCAGGGTAAAGATAAGTTAAGCAGATAAAGTGTATTGTTAAAGCCATCCCTGTGCACTTATAAATGAACATGTACCCCAGACTTACTATATCATTACTGACAGTTTTGGGATGTCCTGTCTGAGACTCTTTAGTTTAGCTTGAATAACAGAAAACAAATCCTCATTTTAGAAGACAGGTTCAGGGATGAGCTAAAACTTGGGCAGTCTCAAGGTGGAGGAATCCCAAACTGATAATCAGTGATAAAGAAACCAGGTGGTTCCTTAGCTTTGGTTGTGCTGGTCTCATAACATGGATATCTGTTTGCTATTTTAATTGCTTGGACAGTGAACGATCATGTTTAAACTTTCTACATCTCATACAATAAGGAACATTTTCAGCCATAACACAGAACTGTACATTTGGGCTGGGTTACACTTGAGGTCAGTACATCTTGACTAGACCCTTTGAGCTTTGCTAAAGCTATGACTTTGATCTGAAAAGAAAAAGTGAAGAATGGAAGTTTCTGAAAAGCTACGCTGAGCAGAGAAGTCTGCTTTGATAAAACATGAGAGAAGAGATCAGGGAGATGCGGAAGGAATATAAAAAATATTTTTTTTTATGTTGGGTTAAAGAATAAAAATCTGGTTTTTTTTTTAAGAAACCATAGTGGTTATTTCTACATAGAAAGGTTATCCCCATATCTGGTCTCAATATTTGCTTAGGTCTCAATCTAACAAAGCCTTTAGGCTGATAAAGCATGTGACGATGAGTTCCACCACAAGCTGTGACTAGGAACTCATCTGGATGAAGCAATTGCTTAGAGACTTTGCTGGACCTTTGCATAAAATTGATTTAGTTGCTAAGGTGATGTTTCTACTAGTAAATAAAATGGATGAGAGATTATATTCTTGGCTTGCTGAAGAACAACATGGCGTAGCTCACAGGTCATATTCCTGTGACTGAGCTCGCTTCTTCCCCAGAACTGATGGCTGTACCCCCAAGTAAGGGCAGCCTCAGGGCTGCTCTCCTCTGGCTTGCAGGTGACTGGATGGGAGCAGGCACGCTGGCATGGGCAAGAGCTGTGCCAGAGCTGTGCTGATGACTACTGTGAGCCTGGGCTCCAGGCTACATCCATGTGCTGTTTAGATTAATGTTATCGTTATCTCCTTTCAGATTCTTCACTGACCACTTAATGTAAAACCCTGAAATGGTATGAGTTTTTATGTACTTTGCAAGCTTAGGATTCCCTCTTTGTGGATGAGGACTGGGTCTCTGAGACATAACTGTCTTGCAAATCCATCATATTGCAGATACTATGCTGATAGGTATGGCAGGCACATCTGAGATGCGCAGGTAACACAACTGGATCTATGGAGTCAGAAGAGGTGACGCAACTCTATACAACACGGGAGCAATTTCACCTTGATTTGATCTCTGTCACTGCAAGCAAAGAAGATAAAAATTGGAACACTTTAACAACCTCAAATAAACAAATCCTTCAAGTCATGGGGAAGATGTCTCAATAATAAACCCACTGGCAGGTAAAATGCTGTCGTATAAAGACAAGTTAAATGGAAGTGGAGCAGTGTCTGGCTCAATAGAAAATACATGCAGCCTGAACTCTGCCTTACAATAAAGAGAAAATATGCCGGCTGTAAGCAGGAGCACTGTGTAATAACACAACTCCACTACATTTGAAAGTCGTTTTTGCTGAACCCTGGCCATTTATCTCATTCCTTCTCTTCAGCAAGCTTGCTGGGCATTATTTTATGATTATTTAAGAGAGAAAAAAAAAGGCAAAAAATAAGCATCTGACTGCCTCCAGTATTATGATTTAATTTTTTTTTACTCACTTTCCCTGGTGTGAGCAAACTGCAGCACATTTCTGAGGAAATAACAGACAGATGTCTGTAGTGGGTTAAATTAAATAACATAAGAGAACATTAAAGGAGGTAGTTTTATATTGGAAAAGGCAGCTATTGCTTTCCAGATAGTACTGATGAATTCAATGATACAAATATTAAATGTCACTTAAACTAAAATCAAACTGGACCTTACAAGAAGTGACATATATGGTATGTAAAAGTATATTAAAATTAAAATTCTGTCAAAGTCTGATGGAGGAAAACTATCTTATGTTGTATATAGGAGGTATTATTCTGTATTTATCCGCATTTATTTTCATCAAAGAAATGGAATATGCAAGAAGAAAGAATATTCTGGGTCCTGAGGGAACTGATGGATGAAGTTGCCCAGCTATTGTCTATCATATGTGAGAGGTCATGGCATTCTTGTGAGGTTCCCGATGACTGGAAAAGGGGTAACATAACCATTTTAAAAAGGGAAATAAGGAAGATCTGGGGAACTAGAGGCCAGCCAGTCTCACCTCTGTGCCTGGCAAGGTCATGGAGCAGATTCTCCTGGAAACCATGCTAAGGCATATGGGAAATAAGGAGATGACTGGTGACAGCCATTTGCTCACTAAGAGCAAATCGTGCCTGATCAATTTGGTGGCCTTCTATGATAGGGGTACAGCATCGGTGGACAAGGGATGAGCAACTGACCTCATCTACCTGGACTTGTGCAAAGCATTTGACACTGTCCCACACAACATTCTTCTCTCTAAAGTGGGGAGACATGGATTTGATGGACAGACCACTTGGTGGATAAGGAATTGACTGGATGGCTGCACTCAAAGAGTTGTGGTCAATGGCTCTAAGTCCAAGTGTAGATTGGTGACAAGTGGTGTTGCTCAGGAGTTGGTATAGGAACTGGCCCTGTTTGACATCTTTGTTGGTGACATGGACAGTGGGATTGAGTGCACCCTCAGCAAGTTCGCTGATGACACCAAGCTTTGTGGTGCGGTCGACACGCTGGAGGGAAGGGATGCCATCCAGAGGGACCTTGACAGGCTGGAGAGGTGGGCCCATGCAAACCTCATGAAGTTCAACCAGGCCAAGTGCAAGGTCCTGCATGTGGGTCAGGGCAATCCCAAGCACAAATACAGGCTGGGCGGGGAATGGATTGAGAGCAGCCCTGAGGAGAAGGACTTGGGAGTGCTGGTGGACAAGAAGCACAACATGGACTGGCAATGTGCTCTTGCAGCCCAAAAAGCCAACCACATCCTGGGCTATGTCAAAAGAAGCGGGGTCAGTAGGTTGAGGGAGGTGATTCTGCCCCTGTACTCCGCTCTGGTGAAACCCCACCTGGAGTATTTTGCTGCTGACCAGTGGTGGAAGTTACACCTTGTGACTGTCACAGCTTCACCAATTATTTTTAGGACCTTCCTCATTCAGTAAGAAGCAAGAAACTCAGCTAGCTCATTCCAGAAAAATGACAATTCGTTTTGATGGTAGGATCCATCAGTGCAGTGCTAGATGAGGTAGGTGGAGATAAGACTCTTATGTTAACAGGGATGTCTAGGTGAGATTCTGTTGCCTGAATGTGGGCACGTAATAATATCGTAGGTGCTGTAGTCCCATCCAGCAGCCCAGATAGCCACTAGAGGCCACAGTTGCCAGTTGCAACCTCATGTTGCCAGGCTTTTGTACACGTGTATGTTACCATCACACATTTGGACTGGGAGAAAAGGGACCTGCCAGTTCACCTTCAGTCTGGTAAGGGGTAAGCTGCCATTGATGACATACAGCTGCATGTGATGATTGTCAACAATTCTATACCATGAAGAAAAAAAATAGCAGCTAGTGCCCTGGATGAATTTCCAGTTGGTTATTTACATTTCAGCTATCTACCACAAGATACATGTGTGAATAAAATACAAAAATGCACTCAGAAGTCTGAGAAAATTCCAGTGAAAACTTACTCAATTAAGCCAGTTTTTTTTTTTTTTTAAGTGTGAGGACATGTTGTAAGACTCACACATTTTATTTTGATATCTGCTAAAAGAAGACTGACATTTTTAAAGGCGTTTGCATGCTGAATTCCCACTGTTTTCAGTGAGAATTAGCCATCTAATCCCTTCAAAGCCTGGCTCCCAGTCCCAGGGTTTCATGTGCAGCCCCTGCATGTTCCAGTTTCCACACTCATGGCTTCAGTTCTGTGCCAGCATAGTTGCAAAGCAGGAGCCAGACACCAATATCCAGCTCTGAAGGACACCAGTGTAGGAAGTGGAGCAGATGTTTTACCTCCTGGTGGTGCATATAGATATTCCCTGCATGTTCAGGAGCAAACGGGCACCGGGGACATTGAGGTGGTTGTGCCTCCAGGGCAGGGAGGCTCGGAGGTCTGTCCAGCCAGGTAGGCAGGGTTGTCTCTGCTGACTGGTGGCAGGGACAACCAGCATGGAGCCTCTTCTCCCCATCAGATGCAGCCACCACTACCAGCAGAAATAAGTTTTCCCTTGGGAGAACAAGGATGGCATTGTGTGGCTTCAAGCATCAGCCTCCCTTGGACAGATTTACTGAGGGATTTTAATGCCTAAGGATACCTGTATACCTGGACTTTACAAAAGCATTATTGATTTAGGCAAATTCCTTACTAGGAATATGTTTTAACTCGGGTATATGTCCCCCTTCACCTGTACATGCGTAAATTACAGACCTGCTTGCAAAAGGGAACTTTGCACTAGGAGATGTTAACACTTAAGACCATGCTTGCTTTTTTCCTCTGAAGCAAAATAAAAAAATGAAATATTAACTTTCTCATGGAATAAAGTTGCCAGCATATTTAAGTTCAATTAGTTAAAGTGTTTAATTTTTTACAGCATTCTAACAAAAGAAGGTAAACATGCTCTGCAATATTAATTGTAATATAAATATATGCAAGAATGAAAGTAACTTCAGTACAGTATGAAAGTTGAAGCAAGACTCGAAGTATTTTCTCTATAACAAAACAAACTTTTAAGGACATTAGAAACCTTTTCTTGTTTTTCCCCAGAAAAAAACATAATCAAATCCTGTATGTTTTCACAGAATACATCAGTACAGAGGTAATCACATTTGCTAATGGAAAATCTGTTCTACTGGAATAACCTGATCAGTCCCAGTGAAGACATTCACTCTGGCATCATCAACCCTTACTTTGCCTCTCCTACCAGCTCTCTCATACCTGTATTGAGGGCACAATACATTTGTTGTAATTTTAAATATTTTTCAGTCTTTCTTTTTTTTTATTCCACTTGGTACATTATCTAAAGGATGTTTTTCTATGCTTTTGGTTACAAGAAGTTAAAATAAAATTAGCTGGGCTAGAAGAAAAGGGAAGAATTTTTCCTACATTTGGTAATGTCTCCTTTTTCTTTTGGTTTTAGAAGCAGTTGGAAAATGGATCTCGTATTTATTTTTTAATCATGCACACCCACAGCTGTGTAAAAGAGGTGATTGCTCACCACTGTTGCTAGCTAATGTCACAGTGCACCGCTCCTGCTGTTTAGCAATGGGAAGAGCTTTCTAACGAACCTGACATTGCCAGAAACCATGCTGGTTTTAGATAGTCCAAAAGCATTGTTTAATATAACCATGGGATTAGCTGCCTTCAAAATATATTGTTTTATTTTCTGGACTTTCCTTCTTCAAAGGCTGTGGTGTGATAAATGTCATCATTAAGACTATGTGACATATGCATGGTGAGCTTTCAAACCAGGAATCTCTTATCTGTTAATTGTACAGCAGTTTGTTGTGGTTTTTTTTTTTTTTTCCTCCAGTGAGATGTATTCCTTCAGCAGATAGAAAATAGCTCTTCACACTTGCCTTCTGCCTTTTGCTTGGTTTCTTGTTGTTCTTGTTGCTTCTATCGTTGATTCTCATTTTTAGGAGGAAGGTTATATACAGGTCCTGGTTTGTGGTGCAGAGATTTACAGGGAATATCTCTACACGGGAAAGGTCAGCAGAGAAAGCCAGGAGCTCACTTTGAGGTGAGTCAGCTCCAAACCTTTACAGCTGAAATAGCCTGGCCTTATCCCTTGTCTGAGGCAAACTTTCTGTGTGCCAGTCTTGGTTTCCTCCTCCTCCTGCTACAGCCTCCATGCCTTGCTGGAAGTGAAAGGAGTGGGCTACAAGATGGGCCGTGATTAGAAATGTTAATATCCTTTTAAAATCCCTTGCTCACTTCCATTTCCTTTTGTGCTATAGAGCAAGAGACTATATCTGGGGATATAAAAGAGCCTATGTGCTCAGAGGTGCGGCTTTGTTAATGCAGCTGCTCGGCTGCTGGACTATACCTGGCTCATAGCATCGCACAGCTCAAGCACAGTCAATGCAAGGAATCTCAGCAGCCTCCCTACTAGATGCACCCCAAGATGTTTTGAAACCCAGATCCGTCTCACTCAACACTCCTTCCAGGAAAGTATAGAGTATGACAACGTTCTTGTGGTCAATAATAACTTATATCCCAGAGTAAGCATCAAGATGTGCTAGTTCAGGTTAAATTCAGCAAATAATTTGACTTCAGAAAATGAAAAAAATAAAGTGGATTTTAAAAAAGATTTTCAAAATTAAATGAACTGAATTCCTGTTTTGAAATTATATTTTTAGAAGTTTAAGTTGGAAAAAAAATCCCAAACTAACCCAACTTTAGAAATAAATACTTGAAAATAAAAAAAAAACTTCTTTAGAGTTAACTGAGACTTTTTTTTTTAAATCCAAAATACATTGTATGATTTTTTGAGAAGTGGAAAGAGAGAGACAAAATAAGGGAATCTGCTAAGTCAACGTGATTGATTTTTTTCTTTACCATTTATTTTGTTTGACTACTGTATCAAAAATTCATTTATTCCCACAAACCATAAAGCCTTGCTAAATCTGAAGCTAAATTACTGTAACTGCTAACTGCCTCAGACCCTGGAAGGATGTGCTGATATCTGAAAAGAAAATCCATAATTCACAGATAGTATAAAAGTGACCACACTATGTAGATTAAAAAAAAATTTAAAATCACAAACTAGTACGCATGCACACACATAAAATGCTGTAAGAGTGGCTGCATATACTGGCATTTTCAGCTCCCATCTCTTATGGAGTAAAATGGGTGACTATTTTGTAGCAGCAATAAAAAAATATTTTGTTTTCAATTATAAATTTTTTATTTATTACTGTGCCTGTCCCAGCAATACACGCAAGAATGAGTTGGGACTAAGAGCTTCACTGTTCTGTAATTTCAGGTATTAGAGAAGATCTGGAGATTTTTCAACCTAAAATAGACAGAAAGAGGTACGAGACAGTTAGAAGACAAGGTTTAGAAACAGGTTGATAACAGGAGTCCCTAGACTCTGATGAGGAAATGAGGAGTGGGAGAGGAATGCTAGGGACTTTTGAGAACGGAAAAGAGTGAGCAGATGAAGAAATAAATAGCTGACAATTAGTAATGTATTGATACTGTACATCTACTGGAAGTCTAAATATACACAACAGTGATGCTATCACAATCCTAGTGTGATGACCAGGCCATCAGTACATGGACCACTTCTCCAGAAGGTTTAATAGATGTTGCAAAATTGGATGGTGTTTGTTGCACTTTCAGGATGCTACTACCAGGAGCCTTCACCCCTTGCTACCTTTTGCAGCCCTTGCAAAGTCATGCTTTTCCTCTAAACCAGTGTCAATATGACACTTATCAGCCATGGGAGAGAGGGGAGAGTCCCTGGCATCCAGAGTCTGGAGTGGCTTCTGGAGGGGGAGGACCTCCCACTGAGGATGCGTACCATCAATGTTTGTTTCTGTTGGGGCAGAGCCTCAGACTGAGCATGGGGTGGGCTGGGGGATGATCAGCTTTGTCCATCACTTGGGCTGATCTTTTTGTTCTGTGTCTGTATTTTATGGACTCTAACAGCTGGTCTGAGTATGCTTGATGGCAACAGTTGCAGCAACAGTCATTTTAATCTGGAAAACACAAGGGTGGGTGGTACATGTAATTTATGTGCTTTTTCCCATTTTGGGAACTGAGAAGTCAGGCTTCCCTGGAGATAGGAACTGTGGAAATTAATAACAAAGAAGGAAAAGCAACACAGGGCATGACCTAGTCTTTTGTGAAAATAAAGGAATTCAAAGGAAACAGCAAAATATACGATCTCATCACACACCTGTTCCGTCTGCCCTAAGATACCCCTGGAGACTCATTGGGCATGGAGCTGCTAAGGAGTTCACCATACCCCAGTGGCTTAAAAAGCCACTTGCTCTGCAGAGACACTCAATGTTTTTATTTAGAGGAAATCAATGTATTCTGGTAGCATCTGCCTTGAAATCCCATCTGGCATGAGGAGAAGGTGAGGTTCCAGTGCGGTGGCAGTACAAACAAAACACAAAAGGCTCTTCTTCCCACAAAGATTGAATAATTGCCCTGCAATGTGTTAACTGCCCTGGTTTAGGAGCTAGATGGACAGCTAAGCCTGCTAAATATTGCAGGATCCTAAGTGGAGACTGAAGGGAGAAAAATGAAAAACCGTCTAACTTAAAACCGATCACTACAGTACTTTGGGCTGCATATGTGCAGTTTAGGTAGATATTGGTATTTCAACAGGATTCTGTGTTGATTTCCTCTGATGAACCCTCAGCCCTAGGTAAAGTCCAGTCTTGGTCCAGCTGCTGTGCAGATACATGATAGACCGCTCACAGCGCAAAGAAAGAAAATAATCCATCAGCATCCCCCTCTTGGAGACGGGGAGCTGAGGTAGCAAGAGATTAAGTGGAACATCTGACGTCATGACAGAAATCTTTGGCAGTGCTGTCAGCGGGATTCATATCTCTTCTGTCCTAGCCTAGTACAGCTAACGATGGGGTCCATCCATCATCTTCTGAAACAGCTCCAACTTTATCAGTCCAGTGCAGTATGTGGAATTTCTTCCCTTGTGTTATTTACAGAACCTGAAAATTAAAACACTGTTAGAAACAACTTTTATGCCACACTCTTTTTCATTTCTCATTTTATGGATACTTGACTTCTGTCTGGGAATTATATATATATATATATATTTTTTTTTCCTCTCTGAACATTGGAGTGTCTAGAGCAAGAATATGCCATTCAGGCAGTATGCTCCACAAAGAAACCTCTTCTACCTGTCTCACATGGACAGCTCAGGTAATGGTACAGATCAGGAGGTGCCATCATTGTTTCAGCAGGACCCACTACAAAGAAATCATAATACATTAATGATCAGCTGAATCTGGACTTTTCATCCTTTGCCCTCATAGCACCCACTTTTAAGCTTACTGGGAGCAGGATCTCAAGGTCATTTTCTGCCAGTGCAGGCTGAGACTGTGCATCTTGTTTCTTCTGCTGTTACGGGTCCAAGCCCTGAGAATGGAAGCACAGTAGGAAGTAATCGTATTGGCTTGTGTATAGGAGGAGAGAAGTCAGGAGAAATTTGGGAAGAGCTGAGATGTCCTGCTATGCACTGGACAAACGTCTGCTATTATGAGGGCAGCTACAGAGTGATGGTTCAGTCCTTCCTGCTATGAAGAAGTGACATTTTCCCTATAGATGCACATGCTAGTATTTCTTAACATCAGTTATTCTGGCGAAATGACTGCTGCTTGGGAAGATAAAGAAAGGAAAAAAGAGGCACCAACAACTAATCAATTCCACCCACTTGTCTAAAGACTTTGTAAACTCACTCTAAGAGCTGATTGTTCTCCATTAAAGGTGATCAGGCTATTGCTTCTGACAATCCCTCTAAAATGACAATAGGGACTTCAGGCATTTTTAATGCAAAGGAGTTCAGTGCAGATCACAGTTAAAATTGTAGCTCAGTTACGGCTTTGTTACTGAAGGCGAAATACTGTCCTTTGTGTTGCTTAGACCAACAAAATGAGGAAAGCAACATTCACCCTCCACAGCTTTGGGTTTGTTCATGGCTTTGCTATGAGACTTGCATCAGGACATTAGCACTGCAACCTGGTTTCAGGAGGACCCTGAGGGGGACCCTGTGAAACCAGGACTACATCTGTACCAGCACTAAACCTTGCAAAGCAACATATTCAGGGTACATTTTCAGAATGACTCTTGGCATGCTTTTGGCTCATGTCAAAATACTGTTCTCCTAAGTATCTCCTAGCTATTAATCAGGTGCAAACACAGGCAAAGCACTGTTCCCAAGAGACAGTGTGCATGCAGCCAGTGTATTCTGAAGCACAAAAGAGTATAATATCGTGGAAATGCACAGTACTCTGCACATGGGTCTCTGTGCCAAGAAACAGTTTGAGATGCAGTCGGCATTAGCATTTCCATATAGACCAGGAGGCTGCTTTTGAACTGAATCTCCCTGTCCATGCTTTGGGTCACATCACAGAGAAGTCTTGGAGAACCTGAGCCAGATTCTTCTTGGATGACACTAACCCAGAAAATGTACACGACTAGCACACTCCATCTGCCAGGCTGCAGAAGACCAGACTGGAGGTCGTCTGCAATGAGCCTCTCAGATGTGTACAGTGTGGATGCTGGGTCCTTGGCACCATCTCCTCCATCCTACACATTCCTTCCTGCTCCTCCTTGGTTATCCAGACCCAGTCTGGGAATTCATACCCGCGTTACACACAGTTCTCCAGGCAGTGGCATGGCCACATTGTCATGTGTGTTAAAGAGGAACCACAGCTCTTGTCCAGCTGGAGCTGGAGAAGGATACCCTTGGTGAAGGTATTTCTTACACCCTCTGGTACTGAAGCTATATATGAATCCTAAATGAACAATGCAGTAGTAGCACTGAAAATCTTCCTGAGGGTATGGGTATAACCCTTATATCACCACATGCAAGAAGTACGGCACATAAAATTGTCTTTATGGCCTCTCCTGTGGCCATAGCACAGCTGTCTGCCCCAGACCCTGAACATGCAAGTGCTGTGTAATAGAAGCTGCTGTCTTTGAAAGTCCTAAGGTACCAAGGGCACTGTTCAGGGCCAACTGAGTGGGCTTGAAACCCACTGAATGTGTTTCAACACAGGTATAAATGACAATACAACAAAATTTCAAGCAGCCAGTGAGAATAAGGGTCTGTAAAATGTGTGACCATGGTGATAAGAAGATGCAAGTCAAAGTTGCGATTTGTTTTCTCCAAGAATAGCAGGAATGTTTTGGGAATGGATGTCACAAAGGCAAGATTAGCAAAAGACTTATTTTTCTAACATCCTTGACCAAAACTCTGAAGTTAAACATCCCAGAACTTGAGATTCTTTGATCTAGGCTTGGGTTTATTTTAAGTGAGTCATGTCAGTGCCAGGATATGACGTCTATTATATATGAGCAACTTGAAATATCACTAAGATTCTTTGAAGGCCACTGTGCATTTTCACCTTGAAATTTCACACAGCTGCTACTGTAATCATGGTCCCCCAGGGAAATTCGATGTCCCCACAGGCTCACACCTTTTCCCCTGTGGTGTGCTGACTTCGCACTGTTACAGTGCCACCAGTAATTTAAACCAGGTAGGTGCTGCCTGATCTGAGTCTATTCCTGGTTTTTCTTTACACAGACATTATTTCTGTGGGATTATTCTTTACATAGCTTACTTCAAAAGCATGTTTGTAGAAGTGACAGGACAAACCTTGATCATAGACACTACAATCAGGTTGCTACCAAGTCACAGTGAGATGAAGACTGACTGTTCTTTCCTCCCGTTTACAAATGACAATAGGGGCAATTGGCAAATTATCACTTTCAAAAAGAATATTTGTTTGAGTTTAAACGTGCTTATCTCTCACCTGGAGTGGAATTCAGCCCTTTTCATAGAATTAGTTTGTCCAAGAAGACCCCCTTCTTCCTCTGGAAAAAGCGATAATGATATGTAGGTCTGTCCCAGCTTTCCACGTGTTGGTTCCCTTGCCCTATGAACATTCCAAATATGTCCTGTGGGTAGCCAAATAAAAAAAAAAACAAAAACCTGGTGTGCACAAGGAACGGGAAAATAAAAAAATGCTATGAGAGTTACCATGCTAATATTAGCAATATATCTTGAATTTTGAATCAATGCATCAGATTAATTTTGAATAACTGTGTTGCTACATGAGATAAAACAGTCTAAAAAGATATTTCTGGTGATGCTCAAACACCAAAGCTAGTGATAGATTTGCTAGCAGCTCAAGAAGGAAAAAAAAAGAGGGCCAGTTTCAGTCCAATTTATTGAACCTATAAATAATTGTGAATAAATCATAATTGCCAGCTCATCACAGGAGCAGGCTGAGGACACACTGCACTGGTCATAATGAGTAAGGTTCAGGGAAAATCAGTGCATCAGCAAGGGCGTCACTTCTCTTCTGATGTCTTGGACTCAGGAAGGAGATTAAGGGACCCTGTGTGGGTCTCCTATGTGACCTGCTGTGTGCAGTGTTGCAGACAAGGCAAGCAAACTGGTGGTCCCACTTCTCTCCTCACTCTCCACCAAAGTGCTTGTGGAAACTGTAAACTGCCTGTATTTGAAGCACAGCAGGCTGCAGTTGAAGTCAGTGTACATATCTGAGATTTGCTTCCCTCAGAAAACATGGGAGTCAGCCAAGCTACACAACTCCTTCTGTGGGACAATGTTGACACGTTCAACTCCAATCCAGTGCAGTTACTCGTCTCTTAAGGCGATGGTCGCCGAGCAAGTGAAACTGAAAAATGCCCCTATGAAGAAGTGTAGCAGAATCTCAAGCTTTATTCTCCAGGACATGATGCAACTTAAACTACTGTTCTCCCACTTTCTGCTCCTCTCTGCAGCGTACAGGTACGTGCAAAAGTCTGAGCAATTCCATGTGCCCTTTAGTCTCAGCTTTTCTTGCCGATCTGAATCAAGGGGCTTTTACCACAAACAGCTGCCAACCTGCCCCTGTGGGCTGTTGGCTTTAGTACTCATATCGATCTCAGCTCTGTGTAAGTGTGAAGAAAGACAATCCCCAAGTGACTGCAGTTCTGATGGGATGTCAGGACACCTTTTCACAGGACCCAGGCTGAAACTGCAGGATTTTAACACCGAGAGCTGTGGCTTTCTAGCAGAGGGATCTCGGCAGGTGGAGGGGCCAGGATTGTGTTCGGAGGTGCCTCCTTGCCTGCTGAACCACAGGCCACACATCACCGCTGGAAACCTGGCCTTTTTTATTATTAGATGCTGAAGGTTAGGAGAGTGGCAAGGGAGACATGCAGAAAGACTGTGAAGGTCAGGAAGGGGTTTTTCCTTATCTACTGAAATAAATTAAAAAAGCAAAGTAGCAAGCAGATTAAGATACTTAAGACCATGTTTGGCAAAGGTGACTATGCTGCTGGACATAAACAAAAGCAAGAACTGGTAGATGACATACACAAATGTACCATGACCATGATAAAAGTGAGAGGTTTATGAAAGCTTAGTGTATCTTGTGCCCTGCTACATCACACCTTGCTCAATTAAGTGGCATCAAATGTAAATGTTGAAACCCCAGACGACATGCTATTTTGGATATTAGTTAAACCTGTTTATCCTGTTATTACCATGGCATTTGCAAGTGTTATCTTTGGGTACCAGAGCATAGATGAATAACTACGAATGATATTTCAGAGCTGTCCTATCACTAATGAAATCCACACTCGTAATTAGTTTCATCTAAAGAATATGAAGTTTCCTCACTAGGCATTTATGATTTTTATTCCTGATTTATAACGTACTTACTGATGCAGGGGTTAACAGATTAGATTGCCGAATGCCTGGAGTGATCATATAGACAATGGAAACAAAGCATCTTCTTAATCAATCATCTTGCTAGCTATTTAGCTGCCTTTGCTCCTAAGAGATCACTGGACAGAGAGGCCATTACTCAAAAAAGAAAAAGAAAAAATACAGAGAGAAGAAAGTGCATTCATTATTATTTTTTAACTATGCACCCGTGCATAGTCCCAGCTGCTTATGTAACGTGAGTGACATTATTTGTATTTCTTGAAGAGTCTCTAATCAGGTTCTGTACTGCTGAATGCCTTTGTTTGGGAGGTAAGCATGTCTCTGAATTAACCTCTCTAACACTTCTCTTTCCCTTTATGCCGCTCAGTGCACACATAATCCTGGGAACTGTTCATCTTGGATTCAATTGTCCATTGTCTGAACAAAAGACCAGACATCACTTAAAGCTCTAGGAGCTGACTGGCTATTTACAGTATATCAGAAGTCCTTTAGGCTTTCATTTCAGGTTCCAGTAGGGATTTGTGGTGAAACTTGTTCACCTTTTAGCCCTTTCTGGGATGCTGGATATGCCTTTTTTTCAAATTCTCTAAATCTATTTAACTTCCTAGGACATTAATGCTCAGCCTGAAACAATGAAATTATACCAATGATGTTTTCTGTAAAAGACTGCTTAATGCAGTGTACAAAGATTCCTTCTGCCCTTTTATAAGCAAAGTTGTGGAGGGATGTATGTTTTGTCCGGAACCCAGTGTTGTGCTTTCCAAGTTATTTCCGAATAAAAACCTCCGTGCGGGGTCTGTTTTGTCTGAAATCCTATTCACTCTTTCCATTCAGGTTTTCTTCTCTTCATAAATTTAATCCCCAGACCTGGAATTCTTTCCTTATTTTCTTAGTTATGATGAGAGTGAACAGCTGGACCGTTTTGCAGACTTTGTTGACAGTGCTTAGTTCTTACTTACCCCCCCCCCACACCTTTTTTTTCAGACAGTCCCTGGCTCACTTTGTCTGGCTACTGTCTGACATGTCAGCTTACACTGTTCCAACTCCCAGCTGTTCTTTCCTTTCATGCCACATCCTATGGATTGTTCTTTGCATTATAGTCAAACACTGGTTTTTATTTCCAGAGGGCTAATCTGTTTCCACAGCAACCTATAAAATGGAGAAATTTGATCCCAGGACTTTTCTTTAAAACTTTCCAATGTGTATATTAGCACACATGTATTTGTCCATCTTAAAGGCAATTTCTATAGCTATGAAATGGAAGCTGTTATGAACACTCAGGAATCAGTAAGTTCTCAGACTGCTTAAGCTACAACATCACATTTCTGATTCTCATTATAGATACTGGCAGAAAATGACTGGGAGTATTTTCCATCAAACATGGTTGCAGTTGCAAAATTGGATATGTTAAACTAAATTATTGGGATCGCCCTGTCTACTCAGTGTCAGATATTTCTGTGTAAATTTTGCTGGTTAACTATAAATTGTCACTGGCGAATGCCACAGCTGTAAACTTACTTGGAACCAACTGATTGAGCTGGTATCCTTCTGCTCGAGTTGTAAATGCTCTGGAATCTAAATGAAATACAGCTATATAAGGAAAGCAAAATTATACCTTCCTCTTTTAAAAAGTCATCTTTTGTAGCTACTGAAAGCTAGCAGCAGCACAAAATTTCTTTCCTGTCAAGAAACTGAGACAAACAGCAAATACCTATCTGTGGAGAAGTGTCAGTCTCCTCTGTATTTTTGTGAGCAATTTTGAACGAGGGTGAACACATTAAATGAAGCAGCCCCATATAGAGTCTGTTCAGATGTGATGGCCATGTCTCATCACTTGGAAGTTCAGATAAAGTACAATTTTTATCCTGTTCTAAAACTGCTGATCCTCAGGGAAGTCTGGGCAGCTCCAGCTGGCTCGTTGGCTTGGTGCTACCAACACACTCAAGTCCTCCCAAGCTGGGTGCCATAAATACTTGATCTTCATTGTGCTCTGGCAGTTATTCAACATGCAGGCTGAGCCTTCTTCAAAACCCCTCAAAGCCTGCCCTGTCTTTATAACCCGGGGCTTGGCACCCAACTCTAAGGGAAGTCTCTTGGGAGGTTAGGCCAAAGCTTGATTCATCATTCACTTAAGAACTACCTTCATTATGTTGAAACTGGGAGAGTGACCAGATACCTTCTGGGCTGGATCAAGGAGGACAAAAGCTCAATGAGCTCAGCCTGTTCAGGGTATAGTAATTTGATGTGGCAAAATTTCTGATTGCCTCTAAATCCTTGACCCAGGAGTGTCAGGGTGGAAAAGCCATGGCACTTGCATGTACATTTGAGAGCTTCTCTTTGTACATTTTTTTTTCACCAAATACAGAGCATTAGGCATAAATATATATTAGTAAAGCATCTGAACTAGAGGTGAGCTACACATTCTGAAAATATTTTTGAGTGCTTTTAAGAATGACATCAAATAAACCAATATTGGAATATTCCTGGGGCATTAGTTCACTCCTAAAGAGGAGTTAAAGAGGAGTGTTAAAGAGGAGTTTAGCTCCTTGTTGAATTGTTATTTTAATCAGTATATATTATAGGAATAAACTGTAAAGATTTTCACCAAAATACTGCTTAAAAAGGGTCCTGAAACACCCACTGACGGCACTGATAAGGAAAATCTGGATTCAAAGATTACCCACATAACTGTTCATGGTAATTGTGCATACGTTTTTTCTGATATTCCCTAGTCTACACCCTCTTCCTACCCACTGCTACATTAGACACCCCACAGCCAGCCTGTGCACCCTTGTGCAGTGACATATAAAGTCACTTGCTAATGGTGTAGGCTTCCAAACTTGTCTGAACGTAAAAGTTCCCGTCATCCATGGTCTTGAGAAGAGCCTTAGCAGGACTCCCAAAACACAGCAGTCGAGCTACACTCAAGCAATAAATTACATTAAATGTGTTCCTGGAGTATCAGAGAACAGCTTGGTTTGCCCACTGCTTTTATTTTTTATCTTCATCTTGCTTTATCTTCCACGGAAAAGTCAAGTTTACTCCTTCTTTTTTCTTTCTTTTTCCCTTTCAGCTCAGTCATACCCACTATATGAATTGCACTAGTGTCTGACAAAGGTTTTTTCCTGGGCAGTCTTTGCAAAAATATTCACAGCAATGTGGATTGCTGATACAACTCCTCTGCGTGACAGTAGTGTTTTTAAAACACAGTTTGCAGGAACACTCCCATTTCCTAGCATAGCCACCGGCTCATGAGTAAAATCCCAGGACAGAGAAATTATTTGCTATAATAAGGCTAATGAGGGACTGTGACTGTGTTATCATTAAAATTGGGCAAATTTTATGGTCCTGGAGGATTTTTGAACTTCTCTAACTAGTCTTGGAGGGATGCCAAACTAGTTTGATGTTTCTGCCTCCCTCATATGCTCCTCATCCCTCACATCTTCCTCCTCAGTCCTTTGATGATTTGAACAAAACAAAAACCATGTAAACACATATACTTTTTCTCCTATTTCATAAGGAAACTTGTGCTTTCTCTTAAGAATCCTACCTTTTGTTGGAGGTTCAAGGGAAATGTGGTGTCTACGTTGGCAGCGTTCCTTCTCTGGCCTGATATTATGCTAATTTTCTCTCAGTCGGATTCTTCTCTCTCTCTCCCCAGCCCTCTTCAAAGTGGGTCACTAATCTGAGATTGTTCAAAATAATATTTTTTTTAACATCCTAGGAGTTTTGAAATATAGGCAAATCTCCCATTGGTGCTTCCAAGGGCGTGAGTCACTGCAGTATTAACAACAAACCGAGGAAGTACAATTACTAGTTTTTTGATACATGGTCTTTGGAGCCCAAAAAGTTGTGCATAGGGAGATTCATGACATACTACACAACTGAATGCCTAACTGCACTCACTCTGCATATAACCTGAGTTGGTCAGGCTACTTGTGCCTGATTTTTTTCTGATCAGTATATCAGAGTTTGCTACCTCTCTGGCCAATGCACATGCAGAGTTTGAGAGGCTTCAAAAGCATTAACAGTAATTGCATGTGCACTGACCACCTGCAGAAGGTTTGCTATTTTCTGGAAGCATCAGCTTTGCCGTATGTGTCATGGAGCAAGTTTAGATACCTCTGGCAATCAGGTAGTAGCTGACATGCAGAAATTTGCATTTCTCTGTTGGAGTGAAATATACTGTGTCAAGCATCCATATATTTTCTTAGATCTTTCCCTGAATACCT
Source organism: Chlamydotis macqueenii (assembly GCF_036417535.1). Classification (NCBI taxonomy): domain Eukaryota; kingdom Metazoa; phylum Chordata; class Aves; order Otidiformes; family Otididae; genus Chlamydotis; species Chlamydotis macqueenii. The sequence goes on from NC_141556.1 coordinate 205,596,343, forward strand.
TACAGACTCTCACTTGTTTACACTGAATGAAATGAAAAAATGCTAGCAAGGCCATTGCACCCCTAAAGAGGTGAGGGACATGAATGTAAAGCACAGGTCCATAGGCACCCATCGCCTGTCCAACCACACACACACAAGTAGCAACACAAGGAGCCACAACTCTCCTCCATCCTGGGCTGGCATCATGACCATTTTGGCACCCATTCTCTTTGTCTTGGGGTGAGTTCTCACTGTTTCTGCTGACTTGTTGCAGCATAAACTATTGCAGAAGTATGGGACAAGGGCTTGTTCTGTCTTTCAGACACCTGTGTAATTTTTTTTTTAAACAACCAATGCAGACAAATTTCAATACTCCTTAACTGACACCAGGAGGAATGTTTGAAGGTGAACAAAGAGCTATGTCTTCAAAGTGGTTCTTTGTGCTTGTGGAATAAATGTCTCTTCTCTCTACCCTTTGTGGGCCCAGGCAATAAGAGGCACTTTTGAACAAAGGACACAAACTGAGATACACGGAACGGACAGCTTAGTAACTGGATGGGCAAACATGAGTATCCCACCCCCAATCCTCTGTGACAATCAGACTTTCACAGTAGAAAGCCTCCTAGAGTCTGGTTTTCTAATTAAAGCAACTTTATGAAGAAAAGGTCCAAAACTTCACACTAGTATTTTTTTTCCTCCCAGGCTGTGCATTTGTAACAGTCGCCAGTCTCAACTTATCAGAGCATGTCTCTGATATAATGAGCCAGAGGACTTAACTAATTTACCACAGCTGGCCTCACTCTTTTGCCCTGAAAATTCCTGTATTTAGGTAATGCAGCTGTGAACTTCTCTCCGTCACAAAAATAAACTGAGGGACTAGAAAAGAAGAAAATAAAAAGACTGCAGCACCCCTCTTACCACCCCATCCAAATCTGCCTTTGAGGTTTGTACGTCCCGTCCCAGGGCACATGGATTTTGCCTTTGAGGGTCCAGCCGTGGCAGTCCCAAGTACCTTGACATATTGTCCTGTCTCAAACATGGTTCTTGTAGTGCACTGGAAAGTCCTCCCTTGTGCCAGCCTTCAGATGATGTCCAAGGTCATTAGTAAAGAGCTTTTACTCGCACAATAACAGCTTTAGCTTAAGCTCCACTTCATGGTGTGGGAGTGACAGGGATTCACACTTGCCCTGCTGTATTTCAAGAATGTCTACCTAGTTTACATAAAGTGACTGAAAATGAAGGCGGTTATAACTCCTATTAAAACCACAAGTTATATAGTTTGATATTTAGGCTTGGTCTATGTTAATATTGAGGTCCATAGTAAAAGTAATCCCCGCCAAGGTGTTTAAGCCTTCACATACCTCTTCCTTATTTCACAGCAGCTGCCCCAAGCTGCCTCTCTATGATGTATTTGTGGGTCCTTTGGGGGAGTCTCATGAATCAACTTCCTTCCAGGCTCCTCTCTAACTGTGATGGTTTAGCCCGAGTTACCACACAGTTTCTCGCTCCCCCTCCCCTTCCCCAGCTGGCGTTGGGGAGGGAATTGGGAAAAAAGGAAAACTCATGGGTTGAGATGAAGACAGTTTAGTAGAATAGCAAAGCAAAACTACAATAATAACAGAAAATAAGGATATTAATATATACAAAATGAAAAATATATGTTTTCTCACCACCCGATGTCCCAATGACTGATACAGCCCGTCCCGAGCAGTGATCATGGAAATGGAACCAAGTAGCAAGCAAAGGAGTGAAAAAGGGGGGCTAGCAAGATAGGGGGAATGATGCCAGTGAGCGAGAGAGAGGGATGGATGCCAGCAAAGCAGATACTTGCCCTGGCCACCCCCCATTTATATACTGAGCATGACGTTTATGGCATGGAATACTCTCTTTGGCCAATTTGGGTCAATTATTCTGTCTCTTTCTCCCAGTTTCCTGCATCTGCACAGTAGCGAGACTTGGAAAGCCGGACAGTGCTTGGTCTCATTCACATCAACTCATATCATCAGGGTGTTTATCAACATTCTTCACACACAAAATCCAAAGCACATGGGCTACTGAGAGAAAAATTAACTCCATCCCCGCTGAAACCAGGACATATGTTAAAACGGGGAAGAGTCCGTAAAATAACAGAAGAAGAAGAGACTTTTGGCCTTCTTTAACAGCTGGCTTTCTGACAGCTCAATCTGCTGAACTGCATTGGGTGTGTACTTCAGAAGAGCTGGGGCTGGGCCAGACAGCCTAAAGATGCAGAGAGTAATTTTTCTCTCCCCTTCGGTTCATGGGCTCAGACACTTAGGTTGGATGTGTCAGGTTGGATGACAGATATCTTAAACAAGGGTTTACTCTTTCTGGGGTCCCCACGGCCCCATGAGAATATATGAGTTCTCATGGATATGGCTTGTCATGGGCACAAACAGGCCGAGAAGAAAAAGCATGGGAAAAGTCTGGGTCTATATGCCTCTTGTGCACTACATAGGAGGACGATACGGTAGCCCGTATTTCATGATGTGCATGGCACCTTTCAGCAAGTCATGTTTGATACCAGGCATTAATGTTCATCAAGGTTTCTGGATCCCAAGATGAGAAAATTCTCATGCAAATGGTTTGTGGAAATGCTTTGTGGACTCGGTTAGAAGGTAGTGCTAAGGCTGACTCTGGGTGCCGGTGTGGACCTATGCTGAGATTTCCAGGCTCCAGAAAAAGGAAAAATTTCAATCATGACTATTCTATGTGCTCAATTTTTACCCATCATTCATTAACTATTTTTGTGTTGGCTGTTTTGAGGAGCTGTTTCTCTTTGTGAGCACAATGTAACACAGGACATTTGAGCATGAAGCTGCTCTCAGTTTTGCTGTTATATTTTGTATAAAATATGTAAAAATAAAAGGAAATAAAGAGACTGTGACTCACTATGTGACAGATGAAAAAAGATAGCACAAACTGACTTTGTGATTCAGAGCACCAACATGAAATGCAGTTGTCTGCCTTTCAGAAATTGCTGACTTTAGTGGCATTCAAGAACAGGAGTGTCATGTGTTGTTTCACCTTTAGAAAACCTCTAATTCCTCTGTGAGATATGAATTGGAAGTTTGATATTCTTCATACATTCCCTGAGTAACAAGCTTTCCTATAATCATTCTTTCTGTCTGTCTGCCCCCCAAAGCTAAATATTTTATATAGAGTTATTCAGCTTCAAGAGAAGTGGGCATCCCACACAGAATTTCCTGTTTTATGTAGATTAAATCATTTTTCAAGCTGTTGGTGTGTTCATATTGCCTGAGAAGAGGAGGAATCTGAACTATTTATTTCCCCCATTCTGTATGTAAGGAAATGCTAAGAAACATTCCAAGTACGTTGTTCTGTAAGAGGCTCACCACTTTGTTTTACTCCACTTTTAAGCCAGAAGCATTGAGGAAATTCAGCTTGAAGTCTCAAATTATTCTGGGTTATTTTTCTACTAAGAATATAAGTACACACACACACACACAAGGAGCAAAGATGAAGGAAAGCGAGGAAAGAAAGAAGGAAGAAAGGAAGGAAGAAAAAAGAATTGAGGGAGAAAAAAAGAAATAAAGGAAGGGGGGAAAAGAAAGAGAGAGGGGAAAGAAGGAAGGAAGGGGAAAAAATCGTATCAATACAAAATTCTTGCAGAGATGTTCCTGTCTTTTTAGTACCGTGATTTTTGTTTGTCCACTCTTCTCCTCAGTGATATGCCTGGAACAGGTTTTTGGCATCACCATCTTTTCTCACTCTGTCTCTATAAATGAGTATCCATTCAACACGACACCTGCCTGTTCAGAAGAAGAGGGATTTTAATAAGGGATATGCAATTTTTCTCCCTGCGAGGTGTGATTCTGGGACTTGGTGTTCCAGGAAAATGCAAATTCCAGACATAGAAGTTATTCCCTGCACTGGACAGTTGTAGTCCAAATAAACCACATAAAAATCTCCCACATGAGGGAAACATCTTCCTTCAAGGTGGAATTTGCAAAATACCAGTAACATCATGTAAATTTAGGATCTATTTAATATGTAGGAATCTATGAACTGTAAAGATTCACAGCTCAATAACCAGAATTTCCAAATGTGCAATCAAGTTTTGTCCAGATTTCTCTGCTTTTGTGTCCTCCCTGATACAATAATCATAATTTTGGGGGATTTTTTATTAGAAAACATTTTTTTCCAGACATTCTAAAGCAAAAACCACAAGTGATCTATCCTTGCCCACACTGGTTCTGACTGTAATAATCTTAAACTTTATTATTAAATTGCACCTTTTTCTGGAAACACTGTTACACTGCGATGACTTGGCACAAACAAGGATTGATAGGGATTTTCTTGCCAAGAATTAGGGCCTCAGGCAATAGATAAGAGGGTATGAGTACCATATAAGTACTTACTAAAAAGAAAATAAGCTTCATTTCATCTGTGGCAGTCAATGAGAAACATAATTTCTCTTCTTATTATCATTTTTATAGGGCTTTAAATTGTGAATGGTGCTTTCTGGATAAGTGACATGACAGGTTCCTGTGATATTAAACTTGATTTAACTTAGTAAAGACTATACACTAAAGAAATTTGTATAGCTACAGTAGTGAATGGGAAATGCTGTGTATTCATGAATGTATGGATCATGTTGACTCCTTCTTCACTCTTACATACAATTTATCAAGTAACATATGGGGAAATATGAGTGTGGACTTGTGCCCAGGAAAGACTTCATCGCTGGAAAGTGATAAGAAGAAAATCTCCGAGCTGGGCTCCAGGCTGTAGCTGATCGTGGTTGGCATGAATGCACATTACAACATGTCTTGCAGACAGACCATGAGCTCATGGGATAGGACTTCATTCCATGTCTGATCATGGAGTACCAACTACTGGGAAACCCACAGAGAAAAACCATGAGCTAACAGGATGTGTCCTTGTATGCAAGGGATGCAAGGGATGCAAGGGATGCAAGGGATGACTGTATCAGCAGGAAAAATCTGCAATAACTGAGGAGGCTGATGGTGTGGAAACCGAAGCACGAGAGTGGGAAGGATACTTCCCTGGTAGCAGGCCAGGATGAGCCAAAGGTCTTTCTGCTGTGCATTTTTCTTCAGTTTTGCATTGGAGAACAAAATGTGTGCTTTGGAAGAGACTTGGGTATGGCCATGAACCTCTCTAAGGCTGGAAAACCTAGCAGGCTGCTGCTTATTCACATTGTACTGTGAAGGTCAGCTTTTCTTTTTTAACTGGGAGAGCTTAGATTTCCACAGGTATTTTTCAAACAATAAAGTGAGTTTTCTTCCACCATTGAAAATGCTCACAGCTGACAGGATGAAGAGTGTAGGGGAAGGTCCTTTTGATATATGATGGGGCTAAAAAACTGAACGTTTATCTATTTAACAACACTTCACCATTGCCAGATTTATGCACACATTGTATTTAGCCCAGTAGTAAAATTTATAACTCTCCTTTTGGACAGCATAATTCTTTCCCTCTGCTAGGAGAAAACTATATCCAGGGGAAAAGGCAAATTTTCTTTAAAGATCAGTTGGTTGTTTTGTGAAATGTTTGGTGTATATTTAGGGACATTATTAATTGTCTTAATAATATTTATTTGTCACTAAACCTGCATAGAGATTTTGTCTGCAGTGGACATTTTTATTCCATGTAAGGATGTTTGGGGCTATATTTGGAAAAAGTATTTATGTGTCTTTCATGAGACAGGCATCTAGTGAGGTTTTCAAAACCAACGAATGCTTTGGAAGAAATAGAGGTAAGAGCCAGGATGCTTTGGTGCTTTTGAATGAGCACTAGCAGCTTCTCTGAGGCATTAGGCAGCTGAGCATCTTCCAGAGCTCTTCCTGTGGTCCTTTGTGTGGCAAGCCAAAGTCAGGTGTTGTAAGTTGAACTTCATGAGGGATGTAGACACCCTGTGTGTCTGGGCTGTTTTGGAGGATGAAAAGCTTAGGAAGGGATGCGGGAAAGAGATTTATGTAACCACGGAAAAAGGAGGAATACATCTGAGAGCACAGAGATTGATTCCTGGGAGGAAAGGAGAAGGGCAAACAGCAATGAAGTTTAAGCATTTTTGGATTTTCTGAGTCTGAGTGAACAGGCTCCATCAAGTTCCTGTAAAAGCTTTGGATACACTGAAATGGATAGCACTTGTGTAGGGACAGGTTGGTCTAATCAGGACCTAAACTCCTCCTTGGATCCTCCTGAAGCACAGAAAGACAGGGAGAGGTAATGGTAAAAATTGACTTTATTGGAAATTTGATATACTACTAAAAAATTCGCTATAAGAAAGAGATTAATGTGAAGGGTCAGTTGATGTTGGGGCTACATGGGGCATGCTCTAAGACACAGAAACTCTCTGGTCTCAACTTCATGCTTAGAAATCCTGACAACTGAAGAGCTATTTGTCTTGGTGTTCTGTACTTCTCGTCAACTTGCCAAGAGGGCTGCTGAGGAGCCGATGACCAAACTGTCAGGAAAGAAGGTAGATCTCTGATGTCTGGATCTTCAGTAGATCAAGCTGTTTCTTCTTGGTGTTTCATTTTCAGTCTGCTTTGGCATCTGATGAAAACAAAGCTCCTAAATGACATAGACAGACATGCTTTTGTAGAATGGTTCCAGGAAATAGTGCACTCAGAGGCACAGTAAATAATACTCTGCTCCCTTTCAGTGCAGAGGAGAACAAATTCACTTCAGACAGTCTCTGGTCTAAGTCAGTTCCTAAATGGTGTCTTAGAACTTTGCACAGAAAATGATAAAAAAAATGGGTATAGAAAGTTGTACCCCTTTTGTAGGAACCAAGTTTCTAAGGTCCGGATCTGTGAAGGTGGTTAGACAGTGATGTAAAGGGAGCTAGACATCTAGAGACATTTTCAGGTTTTTGTTTTAAAACGAGTTAGAGAACCTGGGCACTTGGGACAATCTCAGTAGATGCCTAAGGGACCTTTGTAATTCTGGCCATGTAGGGCTAGGGACATTTCACTCCATTCTGCTTTGTTCATTTTCAGTTCTTCTGTTGTAACACTCAACTAAATGTTCCTTCTGGAGCTGAATGGATGCTCCTCCATCAAGAGATGTGGGAGTGAAATCGTCTTTCTTAAAGATACGCTTCACACAAATTACAGCTGTGGCTTAAATGCACATCCAGGCACCACTCAACACCCAAGGTCCTGTACAGTCATGTCTAATCCTGATAAATTCACCCTCTTCATAACTGATTTAATAAAAAAAAAAAGGTGAAACAACAACAAAAAACTTCAGGCTTTTAAGATTCTTTAAGGCTAAAATTGCTTGGGAAGTTTACCCAGCAAGAATGGATCTCAAATGAAAACTAAACAATGGTTTTACTTTGATCTTCTGTTTTATCTGAGGCCTTCTGAATCAATCCCACAAAGTGACTGAGACTTAAATGGGATTCCTCTTAACAGTCATCACAGCCTCTTAATTCCAGCACTAAGCTACTAAATGTGAAATGGTACAGAATAGTATAATTGCAGCCAGACATTATAAGCAATAATTATCTGTAGTCTGTCACAATACTTCTGTTGTAATTTTATACCTCATTGTAGACATGCTGTCTACTTTACGTTCCTCATACCAGCAGCTATTTCTGGTAGTAAACTGCTTTGAAGCCTTTTTTTTTTTTTTTTTTTGCCCCTGTATTGACACGATTAGTTAGGTAAACTTGCTTCATACTTAGCCTGCTGGGATAGCCGAGTGAGCAGAAATGTTAATACTGGCATCATGTTTGCTGTGATTAATCCAGTTTTTCCTTCAGTATCGGTATTTGCCTTGGGTTTGCAGTTTTCTCTCGAATCACTCAGAGAGGTCTGCCCTTTGCTAAGTGTGTGTATCAAGTCTTGTTGATTATTATTCAGTGTGACAGTAGGATGACTGATAAAGTAAATGAGGAGAATAAATAGCAGAATTAGTTTTTAATTTCTTTTTCCCTTGATTGCTCTCACTGTGAGTTTGAAGAGGCATGAAATTATGGTAGCTCTCCTGTATTAAAAATTGCCAGGAATTTGCATGGATTCACTTGTGGAAGGGTTGATATCACAAGACCTATTATAAAGAGAGAAGGAAGGCAGGCAGGCAATTCAGAAGCAAAAGTAAAAAAATGGCCTTTTTCTTGACTATTTTGTTTCTAAGCATTCGCATCAAATGCTCTCTGGCAACATGATGCTGGTAATGTTTATAACGTGTAAGACTTTCATACTGAGAAGTTCAGTTTATTAAATTCCTTGTTTTGCCTGAGTAAATCCTACAGTGTTCACAGTCTTACAGGCATGGCAGGAACTGTGGGTGTATTTATCACTTCACATAATCAGACAGTTGGATGTTTGCATTTATCTGCATTGGTAACATCTTCTCTCTAAAGATGTACTGAATCACACAAGGCCAGATCATGAAGTTTTCATTACTCATAGGATGAACATTTAACAAGTATTCCTGTTCATCAAACTAGCCTGTGAGCTGATCCACAGGTGAATATGTTGCTTTATCTAGTTCACCAGGCAGGATGGTCATGCATACGTGTATCTGCTCACCAGATGTTGCACTTCCTTGAGTGTGCTGGTCTGACATTTGACTATAAGGAGCCAGTGTTGCTCTTGTGCAGTTCTTACAGACACAAATCTGGGCTCACTTTGTTTATTTCCTTATGTGAATGACTGATAAGCATTTGAGCAATGTATGTTGTATTTTATAATTGGTATATCTGAAATCCAAGACCTCCCTACTAATTTTACACCTGTGATATTATACCAGTTTCTTTTCCACAGAATTAATATGTACCATTTCTGTTTAATCTTACACTGAAAAACCACCACCAGTTTTATTAGATATATTCTAGTTTATTTGAGAGAAAAGAAAAATCTATAACTTTACAGATCTTTCTTGAGAAAATGTTCCATCTCTCTTTGGTGAGCTTGTTTTGATAATGCATTTTTTACATTAGCTAGCTCTTAGGAGTTATTTAAATAATCTATATATATTTTTTTTTTTAAAGCAGTGGTAATAGGTTCTACAAACAGAATTAAAAACACCATTGTTTTCCACATTGAATGGCCAGTAGATGGCTGAAATTTGATCACTTTTGGTCAAAACTGACCTGGCCTTAAATTCCGTCTAGTTACTTTATTCTGAAAGCCATGGGCCATGCCATTGCTAGTCTCTCATGCTACCTGGTAGCCAGCATGTGCTTAGTTTACAGTGGAATATGGATACAACAGACCATCCTAGCTTCTTTGACACTACTACAGCCTATGGAGTAATCCAGCTACAGAACAAAAGTTCTCCATCATTTAGTCTTTCCTCATACTTGTATACAATATTAATGTTTGTGAGAGAGGTGTGTTCAGACTGAGAAGACTACTTAAAAAATGTGGCTAAAAGAAAATAAATGATTGCAAAAAAAAATATTGTAGTCAAGGTTAGAAGCCGACTTGTAAACTTCATAGCTTACCTATATGTTCTTGATTTAATAATACATAATAAGCCAAAATTCAGTTTGACTGTGTTGTTTAGCAATAACATACCCCTTGAATTGTATGCTAAATACAGCTTGCATTTCCTGTGCAGAGATTTGCAATAAAAAAAAGGAGACTTCCCAACATTTATGTAGAAAGTAATTTATACCTTGGTCACAGTGAAATGGTTGATAGTTTTACAGTTACTTCTGTGGAAGCAGTATCATACTCTAAAATTTTTATTCAACTATTTCCATCAACATTTGCACATAGAAGTCCATACTGCTCTCTGTGGCCATCTTCTATCCCAGATCTTCGAACTTTTAACCCTAAAATATTTATTAACAGGCTGCAAATTCCTGAAATAACAGGAGGCTCTGTTGACACAACTGTAGGCATGTGGTTGAGGGGATGAGGGTAACTATGCACCAGGTTTCATCATGGCATGGAAAAGAGATGTGACTGAGGTGTGTATCCATATTTGGGAAATCAGCAGGGTGCACACAGACAATGAATCACATCTGTAATAAGTGTGGAGAAATATATATATTTTTTTTTTACATTTTTGAGAAGAATACTTGGATTTCTCCAGATTCTGATAAAAGACAGCAGCATAATAAAATGGAGAATGTGTGCCCCTTAACCGATCCCACGACAGATCTTGTTGCAGTAAGCTGCAATGGAGGATGCATGATGACAACAGGCTTTGCCTGTGAGTATGGTGCCTCCCTTAGCACACGTATATTTGAATGCTCAAAAAAGAGTATATTTGGTCAGATTCCAATAAGTTTGCTCATTTGTTTCAAAAATAGTAAAAATTGTCTTTTAAAGGTCTAGGTTATGTGCTCTCTCTTGTTCTTTTCAATCCTGCAGTTAATACATATGCATCACTTACATTTTAGAGACATGTTTGGTCTCATTTTTCTGGCAGTGACAAATGCTTTTACTGTTAATAAGAAAAAAATTGTTGATTTGCATCACTGACAAAGGAGAAGAAACATTTTTTTTAAACAGTGATTTGCAACCACCAGCTCTTCCAGGGCAAAATTGCTAAAGAAAACATTTTACCGGTCACTTGGCATAAACTTCTCCTAAAAAGGTAATGATGTGAAATAGTGATTTCTGGGCCTGAGAGGCCAGTCTGAATTCCACAGTAGTTGAATGCATGTGTTTACTATTACTTGGTCACATGTTTGTTTAATCATATCAGTTAATATCACATTGCAGGACCATTTTATTTGGATTTTACTATAGTTTATTTTTGCACATGTTCCATTATTAATGAGCCTCCAAGTACTTTGTCATGTATATTGCATCATGTAATTATTAATTTATGTTTATTTTTCCTGTCTGTTTCCATGTATGTTCAGCATGTATACACAAATTCCAACCTTTTACTGGAGCAATAAAGGAGATTATGTTGCAGATTATGTTAAGCATTAGTCTGAATGCTATTTTAAAGAGACTTGTACAGAACTTAACTCCTAGTTCTCTATGGCTTCCAGCTGCAGTCCTCATGACCAGCAAGCTTGTTTCTTTCATCCAGTTATAGTCTCCCAGGTTGTTCTTATTTGTATTTCTTTTCCCTTGAACTACCCCTCTTTATCCTTCTGCATTTGTCATCCAGATGCTCCAGTAGAGATACTAAGAACCAGCAGACACAGCTGCTTGAAGGTCAAGGGTCCATTCTGACCCATAGGAACTGTGTTTTACCGGGCAATTCTGGCTTTCCTTTTATAAATATGGCTTTGAGTGTGCTAATAATATGCAATATCCAGTACCAAATGAGAGTCGTGACAGGAGATAGATCATGCTCAGGGAGCATGGTGTCCTTCACTGCTAACTTCTCCAGTGCCTCAGAAGTGACTTGGTGTGAATTCAGATTCATTAGAAGGCATGTTCTAGATATAAATTTTATTTCCTGATGAGTTCCTAGCTCGATCAAAGCTGTTGTTTCACAGCAAAAGCAGATGTAGACTGTCATTTGTTATGGCAAGTTAGTACTGTCCAGGCCAGCAGTGGTTCAAGCAGTTGCTTGCAACTTGGCTCTCATCGGGTCTCCTGGGCCTGCTTTCCACAACAGGTAGAAACTATCTAATGAGGGGCTCTCTGAGCTGTCACAGCCATCAGCAATAAGGCATTGTCAGGCAGAAGCAATGGTGTCATGCTTTTCAATGTAGAAAGTGGCAGTTTGGCACACTCCTGCATAGCCTCTCCATCTCAGGCTCAAACATCTATTAAATGTCTCTAAATTCACAGGGCTGCATAGCGTCAGAATCAGTCCCTGGCAAACTGCTTTCAATACCACAACAGATGGAAAAAAAAAAAAAAAAGAAAAAATATGCAGTAATGTTTCTCAGCTTCCAAAAAGCAAAAAGAAATCTCCCGTTCTCTGCAAGGAAACCTAAATCCATCACACAATTCACTCCTCCCAATAGCTGCTTTTGTCTGCCAGTTTAGAAGAATCACAGACTCAAAGACCACATCTACAGGGGTAATACTGAGAAAACATGGCCACGTTTGGCACTGGCCTAAGGCAGGACACTGATGTATCTCCAGTGATGCTCTCATCCAGAGTGCCTTAGCTTTCATGTGCTAACTGTCGGGAGGATGAGCAAAACGCTGAACTGCCTGAGTCTGTCAATATCTCTTTTGCAGTTGCTGTACAAGGTTGCAATAAATTGGATTATAAGGTATTTCTGCAACCAGAGTTTTCATTTCATTTTAAACTTTCTCCATTATCTAATGCATTTCCTCTTCTTTCCAAAATAATAAACAATAGATCCCCATGTAACATCTTAAGTTTTTGAAATGAGGAATAACAGCACATCCATTAGGAGAAAATCTCCAAACCATCTTAAAGTTTATCCTTATTTTAATGGTCAATGTTCTCAAATAATTTTCCCCTGACTGGATATTTAATAGGAGGGATATATTTCATTTTCTTTATATAGGGTTATGGCCTGCACCACATTAAAGACTGTATGCTGAAATGTGCAGCCAGGGAGTTGCCTGCAACAAGGAATTGTGGGCAGAGATGGAGAATCAGTTTCAGTCTTCAGAGGACTGAGTAGAGGTTGTAATGGTTGTTGAGGGAGATGGTACAGCTCACAGCTTGGAAAAACAATTGCATTATCAGGAAAGAAAGAAGCTACAAACTGTTAGAGAAAGGTAAGAAATCTGGGTAATGATTTGGATTTGTGAAGAGAGCTGAATTTGCTGTTTTACTAGTGTAGACAAAAGCTATTAGCTAAAATAGAGAATGATAGAAGACTATAAACCTTTTTCTCTGTGTTAAAAAATGGGATGATGCTGAGACACATAAAAGGAAATGTTACTAGGAGGTATGAGAAGGAAAGATAGCAGGGGTTTAAAGTGGAGAGTGCTTACAGAGTTACCAGCAAAGAGATGAAAAAAAAAACTGTGTGAGAGAGTAAGGTTACTCAGTGATTGGGGTTAGATCACCCCAGACAACTCATCACAGATTTCTGCTGGGATCTACTGATCTATGTAACGAGCTCTTCAAACTGCAGGCTCTCTCTTCTCACAGTGAGGGGATAAAAAGTCGGCCTGAAGGGATTCAGGTCATGCAAGATCCTGCTCTTGGAAGAATCATCAACATTTATGCTCTTCAGATGTTATATTCTCTGTGAGATTCATATGCATGCATATGTGGCCTTGAATATTACATGGTTTTCTGAAATACAAGTGAATTTTTTGATATTTAAGTGTAGCACAGGGTGACTGTTTTCTTGATGTCATCTATGGGAATAAAAAGATCTAAAAATAGATTTTTTAATGACTCATGTATCCCTTTTAATTAAAATATGCTGTTTTAATATGATAGGTACCTAGTAATGGCCTTATTATTCTGTTGAGCTGACCTGAACATCATTAGTGGCTTCAGAGTACTTGTCTTGGCATCTGTGGCAAAACCTAAAGTCAGCAGTACTCCAGCTGACTGTTTTTACTGGAAGACCCTGTGACAGGAACACCCAGCAGTCTGAGAAGAGATCCTAGATTAAAAGAGGAATGTCAATTCATTTAAAAAACAAGAGCAGGAACATGTGTATGTAGGAAGATAGGAATCATATTTACTAAGAACCTAATGCTCTTGAGTACTTTCCTCATAGTTTGCATAATCCAGCCACTTCCCCTTACGAGACTTTTATTTACACATTTTCCAGTTGTCACACACTCACCTTGCTTACAGTATTGATGTGAAGTAATTAGGCAAGGGAGCAGGACAATCACTTTCTCAGCTAAGCAACTCAACAACTAGATTAGAGATCAGGTGACTGTTGTGTCTAGCTTGATGAATCCCCAGTTCTTTCATTGCTGCCTGCAGGAAGGACTCTAAGAAGACAGAGACACTTACTGAGAAGCCCCATATCATAGTGACTGGGGTTTTCTCCTTGATTATGAGGTTGGTATTTCTAAACTGTTTCCGACTGACAGGTCTTAGAATCTACTGGTCTGATTTCTGAAATCAGTGGTTTCACCAACTTTTTAAAATTACTTGAAGGTGGCCCAAAAGATTGGATATGCTCTGATCATGCCCAACATACTTAACTGCCAAGGGACTTAGAATCAAAGATTTCCACTTTTTGGGTTCCAGGTGGCCTGAAGTGCCTAGGTAGTCAGTTTATGAAATACAGCAAACTTTTAGGGGTACCTAAGGATGTGACTTTATGAGCCTGCAGAAAGTTTTAGCTTCTGAGGTGCCTCAGCAGTATAGTTGGAGCTTTCCTTCATTTTTTTTCTGAATGTGTCTAAATTTTTCTTGACGCTCCTACATGCTTCTTAGGCTCTGTTCCATAAGCTTCAGATATGCAGACGATTTTAGAAGGAGCATCTATATAATAAAAAAAAATCAATCAGAATAATCCATGTAATGTATTACAATAATAATTTTTTTTTTATGCTAAATAACCAGCTTAACCATTTGCATGGGGTAGAAGCCTCAATAATGACATCACTTCAGGCTTGATTTCACAAACCAGCATTGCATAACAGCTATGGATTTCAGTGCCTCGACCACTAAATCTTCTTATGAGAAACAGCTAAGGAATAAATGGTATTTGCATACTTAACTGTGATAAGAACTGATCCCAGAACCCAAGTTAATAGAAAGCTGAAGCTTTCACATGGTGTTAAGGCGGCTGTGGTGTTTCCTCATGGAGGACAACAGTGGGTTAACAGCTCTGTGTGACTGGAAAGGTCCTTTGGTCCATTCCATATAAAGTTAGTTGCCAGGGGTACATTCCAACTGCTGCAGTAATATTTTGCTTACTTTAAATATATACCACTGATAACTTCAATGCAATACAAGTTTTTTAATTTCTTGTCCTCTGCTACTGGATAATGTTGCTGTAAGAGCCTTTACAAGGAGTTCTGCATTCCTCAACAGAGATACAGATATGCCACTGGTTCATTTATTAACTCCTGAAAAAAGGATTGATTTGGTGACCACAGGGAAAAAAAAAAAAAATCCCTCAGAGGTCATTAGTTTAGATCTATAATTTTGAAGTCCAGTAGAAGAATTTGTAAAATACTCTGGGAAGGTTCAGGATTAAACCCACCATAGAAATGAAAGATTATCTTTATTAATCTTAAGAAAATTTATTTACACCAAAGTATTACAGTGGAGTGTAAGTAGTTGTCCATTATCTGCTGAATGCTAGTAAAGTATGTTCTGCCAGAAACCAATGCTTCTTTTATCAACACTTTCTCCTTAGTAACTGACCTGTAGTTCCTGCAGGAATAATTAGGATCACTGATGAGAGTTTTTCATGTTTTCAGATTCCTGTGATTAACATGATGATGTGATTTCCTGACTAGATGTAACCCAGGAGCATTTGTTCATGCACTGAAAAATAGCAGATAGTGATTAAATGTAATTTTATAAGTTTGATTTTGTTTCCTATATGGCTCAACCCATCCCCTGTGTTATAGCAGTTACTTAACTCTCCTGTAGACTTTCAGATACCCAGGTTATAGGGGGGTCAGCCATTCATGCTAAATAGCGGGTACGATTATAATAGAGGCAGTTTATCTGCCCCTTCTTTTCAGAAGTTTTTAAGGAAACTTCTTTCTGTGTGCCCAGGTCAAGCGATTCTCTGTTGGAATTCCCTGCGGGGCTGTTCACCAACCGTAAAACACCAGGCAGACAGGATGGATCTTTTATACTAGGTTGCATTGTCTGCACAAGGCAGTAACTTTGGTCAATGATACGCTCCCAGAGGAGATGAGTAACTGTTTCTTTTAGTATTATTATACATTAAATGAGCTGTTAATTTTCCACCCTATTTAAAATTCATATGTTTTATAGCAGTAATATTTTATGTCTCACCTTTGTGTTACAATGTATGTTGGTAGCAGTTCCAAAGTTAATATTAATAAGCTGTTTCAAACTCTGCATTGTTAAATAATCCTTATATTTTTGCTGAGGTTTTCTTTACACATCCCTTTCCTCTGAACTCCCTCTGGACTGAAACACCACAAACCTCTGTGCAATATAGAGAGGGCCAATTTTGCACAGGAAGGGCTGGATTGCTTTAATGGAACCAGTTTGAGAGATGTATATATATCTGTGCCAGCATACATGTCTGTGTGGACATATTATCCTGACACCTTTGTTCCAACAATCCTTCAATACAAAACTAGTCTTGTATGCGGACACGCATATACCTCTCCCATCATACATCTATTACAAACCTTATTAATCTTCTACAGCCACTGGAACTCTGCCACCTCATGGGTGTAAGACAATGGCTCTTTAACAGTGCAGTTATAAGAACAAATATTTTTTGACAGAACTTGAGAAATATTTTCTTAATTTGATGTGTTTATCCATTTCTACAGTTTTAAAAATTCACTCATCCCTTTTTCCTCTGGGTATAAGCAAAAACCAGACAACTTCATAACAAACTCAGCTACAAATAAACTTCTTTGAAATGTCTCTAGCAAAATCTGAACTATTTGGGTTACTTCACTGTCGTAGTTCAGCCCTGATCGGGACCAGACTACGCAGTCTCTCTCTCACTCCCCCCACCCTCCGAGAGAACAGGGGGAGATGATATAAGAAAAACGGCTCAAGGTTTGAGATAAGGACGGGGAGAAATCCTTAAAGTTACCGTCACGGGCAAAACAGACTCGACTTGGGGAAAACTATTCATTTATTTCTAAAATTAGCAGGAGAATGAGACAGGGAACAAGATAACCTCCCCCCCACCCCTCCCTCTTCCCAGGCTTAACATTATCTCTACTACCTTCCCCTCCCGAGCGGCACGGGGCGGGAAAAAGGAATGGGGGTCGCGGTCAGTTCATCACGCGTTGTTTTACGCCGCTGTATCATCGTCAGGGGAAGAACTCCTCGCATTCCTCCTCTGCTCCAGCGTGGGGTCCCACCCCTACGCCACAGTCCTTCGTGAAACTGCTCCGGCGTGGGTCATCTCTTCCACGGGGTGCAGTCCCTCTAGAACAGCTGTCCCAGCGGGCCCTCCACGGGCCACAGCCTCCTTCAGGCCTCCACCTGCTCTGGCGTGGGGTCCTCCACGGGCTGCAGGTGGATCTCTGCCCCTCCGTGGACCTCCATGGGCTGCAGGGGGACAACCCGCTCCACCATGGTCTTCACCACGAGTTGCAGAGGAATCTTGGCCAGGAGCCGCATTACTCCTCCCCCTCCTTCTGAACTGACCTTGGCGTCTGCAGCCGTTCCTCACAACAGGCTGGCAGACGCCTCTCAGGATCTTTTTTACATCTTATTCACTTCTCATCTCCTCTCCACTTCTTGCAGCCAGGCCGGGCCGAGTTGGGCCCAGTCTGCTGCCCGGCGGGAGGCCAGAGGGTGAGGCCTGCAAGGCCCATGAGGCTCGCGCCTCCCCCTCTCTGCCCCCCGCTCAGCTGCTTCACATCTTCTCCTCCTCTTTTTCCTGTTTTCCCCTACTTAAATACGTTATCGCAGAGGCGTTATCACGGGACATTCTGCTACCAATTGGCTCGGCCTTGGCCAGCAGCAGGTCCGCCCTAGGCCCGGCCGAGTCCACTGAACAAAGGGGAGCAACTTCTAGCAGTTTCCTACAGAAGCTACCACCTTAGGCCCCCCCTCACTAACAAAACCAGAACATTCACGTTAGTAGCAAAAGTGCTTTTCAGAGCTCTGGGAGCAATTGGAGCAGATGATCCACACATCTCTTTCCTAAAGGTTGTCCACCTCCCCTCTGCAGTGCTTGTAAAATGCTGTACTCACTCATCTCTTGGGTTGCTCCCTTTAAACAACATCACAATGGTTTCAGCTGGATTAGTCTTTCAATGACCCTTTGTTTCCCAGAACCACATTGCACCCAAGCTCTAGAAAAAAAAACTGCATTGCCTGGCTGTTAAACAGTGTACAGAATCAGATGTAGGTCATCTGCTGCAAAGAGAGGGTGCAGCATCCCAAACCGTTTTGCTCCCCTCCTGGAAATTTCAGTGGTATTTTGGCAAATACAGGTGATTAAGTGGGTGAGGATCTCCTACCATAGTCATGCGGAGTAAAAGATGAAAGAAGCCAGTCACCTTTGAAAGCCTGGGCTTTACCTTTGCCATCAGAGCATGGAGAGTTTGCCACTTCCTCAGTCAGGGCACAAGCACCATCCACTTTCTGGCTTCCTGTGAGGTTGAAACTCAGACCTATCTTAACCATCATCTCACTCCCACGTTTCTGCAGAAAAAAAAAAAAGTGTAGATTTGTGGGCTAGAGATGAGCTAGAGTGTGTCAAACACATTAGTTTGGACACGGTTGTGGCAGGCAGATCATTTGAATCATCCTACGCATTACATTGAGGTGTGCCATACACAACGAACCAAAAATTCACGAAGTAAAGCATGGCCACAGACATAATCAGCAGAGTCACTTGAGGAAAGAGAAAATCGTTAAGAAGTTGTGTCTTCAGAGGCATTACATTTGTTTATTTGGGGCTGAACTTAGAAGATTATGCATAGTGTCAGCACTGCTTAAAATTTTTGCTCTGCTTTCTTATCCATGTCATCCAATGTGCTGATAAATATCTTGCCTACCTCTACCCCAAAATGTCTCTTCAAAATTGAGCCTGGAAAGTCTAACATAGCAAACAGGCAGTACAATCAGGAAACCTGCTCCTATAATATTTGGCAGCATTGTCACAGAAGAGAATAATGTATGAAGTAGAATGTATCTAGAGGGACAGTGCATCAGATGGAAGCAGAATGCAATTATTCAGCTCAAAATTAATGAGTTGCCAGCCACTGCCATTCCTTCACCACCAAGCTGCACTTATTTACTGACAGCAAATAGCAAGGCCTTAGGTTTATTTCATGTCTTAAAGAAGCTGCCATGTGTCTTTAATGGCCATAAATGGCAGAATCTTGGTTTTATGTCTCAAGGCTGATGTCCACTCTCTGTACATGATTAATGTGCTTTATAAATAGTGCTTTGGCCACGGAAGACATCTAGAAATGGGAGAATAATTGGACAAAAAAGTTCTGAAGAGCACGAATGAAAGAATGGATCTGACTAAAATTTGGAAGCAGATATTGCATCTTCCTGTGAGTGTCTGGATTTGTCTTTCAGATGCTTGAAGGCTAGCATGAAACAAATCAGGAATAACAATAAAGGTGTTTACCAACTTGTAGATATAGAGGTCCGTGGGGGTAAATTGCTTCAGACTGGTTTATAAATTTTTGTGCTTTGTTCCAATTAAATTAGAAAACCATGCCTTTGAGCATGTTCATTAGTTTGTGTACCTCTTGTTATGTAATGTTCATTCATCGATCTGTCAAGTCAAACAAAAGTAGATTATGACTTGGCCAGATGGCTTGCAAAGATTATCTTTGAATATTAGGTGTCAGGAAGAAAAAAGTGGGAATCAATTTGTTGAATGCTTAACGTAGTTCATGTTCAAAATTACTGAATTAAGTCCTAGTCATTTGCTTCAACTGACTTAACTAACAGTGCTTTCTGAACTGAGTCTAGAAAATGTCTCCCTTTTAGCCATTCAACTTCATCTGTCAACACGTACAGGAACAATTGTTGTTACTGTCAGAACTGACATGAAAAATCAGCCACAATCCTGGATTA
This sequence comes from Chlamydotis macqueenii, assembly GCF_036417535.1. NCBI lineage: Eukaryota > Metazoa > Chordata > Aves > Otidiformes > Otididae > Chlamydotis > Chlamydotis macqueenii. Next base: position 205,615,894 of record NC_141556.1, read on the forward strand.
ACTCCTCTTTGGATGTCTCACAAACTGCTCTCACTAGCAGTGATCCACTCTCTTTCTTATTTCCACAGGCTTAGTTCTTGCTATTTTTTTTTGTTTTGGGGTTGTGAGTTTTTTTTTAATATTGATTTTGGTTTTTATTTATAGGTATTGTTATTAGCCTTTCTCTCTAAAATAGTGACTAGGCTGCATGGCATACATAAATTCCTCTTTGAGCCTTGCAGAAGGGGAGAGAGGCGCTATGGGATTTGTCTGGTAAATCTCAGATAGTCAATGCATTGCTCTGAGAGGCTGCTAGCCATGTGTCTTTAATGGCCATAAATGGCAGAATCTTGGCCTCTCAGAATGTGAGAGGCTGCTAGCCTCTCAGAAGCAGAATCTGTGCTTTGCTGAAGCAAGCGTTAATGGTATCCTTCTCTACTGCCTGAATTTACAGTGAACTTCTCACTGATGATCTCATACGTTACTTTTATTGCATTGGGACAAGAGCAGAAATGCTTCTGAACCCTGACATCTCGCAGATGAGCCATAATGAAAATCCACATCAGGTGGTGCAACCTGCAGGGACATGGTTCCTTAAAAGGTTTAACTGCACCAAAAGAATCACTGAATATGACCAGAATCAGGAAATCTTATTCCCTTTGCTAATCTTGCTCTTAAAACAAGTTATGCCTAAACGTGGCTTAGCAACATGTGGCAAATGAATCTTCACCTCTTGCTGGGATGAGACCTCAGTATGCAGCCCCCTGACATTCTGTCTGAAGCTGGGGCTTGGAGGCTAGGAACTCAGATGTGAGAGCAAGTAGAGAAGGGTGGTGCCATCCCTGGGACCAAGACCTTAGGTCACTGTGGCAGAACATACCTTCCCACAAGTGAAATGCTGCCTGAATGATAAACTTAATTGTAGGGTTAAAAAAAAAGGCTTGGTTTAGGCATTCAGTGATAACCTCAAGTTATCACCTCAGTCTAATGAGATGATAACTGTATCCTTGAATCCATATACTGCATAGCCAAAGACTCAATTTTTTATAGCAAATCATATCTGAGCATGGTTGCCAAATTGTTTCTTTTCAGCTCGGACAGAATGACAGATCCACAACTCGTTGAGTTTAGTGGAAGCTTTTCCATAGATTTCTATGGGCTTTGAATTAAGAACACAGTATTTGCTGAGCAGTGCCACATAATGTGCTGATATTTTAGAAGGAAATATTCACAATTAAATAGTAGCAAAAACATAATATAAATTGTTATGTTCCTCAGCCTTTTTGATGCTGACTGTTAAAGTAGAATATATATTCTATATATATTCTACATATTCTATATTCTAATATATAATTCTAAGAATATAAACTGCTGCCAGAATTTTCCTGCAGGACCAAATACATCTTGCTTCTGAGAGAAATCCAGGTTCACCTCAGACAAGGGACTAAATACCTTTATTGCCTGAGATGGCAAAGGAACTGGGTGAACGTTTCATTCAGTCAAGGAGTAGCAATTTGGAGGTTTTGTCCTTCCTGTCCTCACCTCTGCTGATGAAAATTGGGCTCATGCTCACTGAAAGCAAAGGGATAGAGTTTCATCTGGTGATACTTCAACAGCTCTCAGATGAGGTACCTTAGATGAGCGCCAAGCCCGGTGGAGCAACTGCTGTAAACTTCAGTGAGTGAAAGCCAGAGCCATTCATGATGGTTATACAAATTTGCTGGCAGATATTAGTTGTGCACATATTATATAAACACATATAAAATCAGAGTTTGCATGATTTATATATATATATCGCACTTTAAATTAAACACGTACAAATCATAGGTCAAGCTCATAAGAGGCACCACTGAAGTCAGTGGAACAAAACTGGGATATACAGACTTTTAAAACGTACTTCTGCTTTATGCTACTTGGATCCTGCTTGGAGCAGAATTTGCTTCAGGGAGAACAGTTAGGTGAGTAATGACTGCTAAGGAAAAGATTTGAGAGTAGACTGTTTGATTCAGTAAGAGAGCAATCTTTAGCTTTCCAAGTTATAACTAGAGAATAAATGGAGCAACTATGATTCCTCATGCACTGCATTTTTGTTTTTCATTTGGATGAACAAGCGCACATACTTAAAGAACTCTTTGCCAATCGCAATAAAACCCTTTGTGCCAGACTGCTATTGCTTATATTACAATATTACATTGTGACTTGAGCTGTATTTCTTGTATTTGCTATGTTTTTTTTGGGCATTGTTAGGTTTGGCTGGCTACAGTACTAGTGTACCCGGGGCTGGCAGATTCTTTCACTCATTTTATATTGTAAATATTCATTTTCACAAGGAAGTGATGCTTTTTTTTGGCCCGATGAATTCAAACTCTCAACTATGCCTTATATACAATGGTTAGAGGAGAGAAAAAAGGGAGGAGCCTACTACTGGGATTTTTTTTGTACCTATAGTCACTGTATGAAATGGATGAAGCTAATTGGAGGCCAACATTTTGGTGGCTCTTGTAAGTATAATACAGATAGCTTTATGAGAAGAATAACAATACTGAATAAGCCAACTTTTTCTTTCTTTCTGTTTTTTTTTTTTTAATTCAGTTTTGAGTTGAAAGGGCTTTCAGCTGGCAGAAATCAACAGTTTTATTCATCTCAGTGGAATTTCTTTGGATAACAGGGTTTACAACTGAGAATCTTATCCAAAATTTAAATTTCTCTTGCCATTTTTTTTTCCCACAGATTTACCCCTTCTGAAGAAAACAATAAAAACACAAGAATGATAAATCCTCAGCAGTCTTTCCCCTAACATTCTACATTGCAAGTGTGTTGTCTTGTATTTATTTAATCTCAAATATGCCTAGAACTGTGAGCACCACACCTTGAAGAGCCCTTTGCACCTCTGGAGTACAGAGGTTGTAACTTCTTATAATCTGAGGTACATTTGAGAAATAAAATTGGACTCTCATATTTCAGAGAGTTCCACCTCCCTGCAGAGCATCTACCTTGAAATTTAAGAAGGTCTGCATTTCCTGCTGTAGTTTGTTATCCCTTAGAAAGTTTCTTCATTAATAGGTTGTACCATCTGTTGGGCAATTTGCCTAGATGCCGTCTTGCCAGCAGCACTCCTGTATTTAGTCATGTTGCAATGTGTACTAATAGAGTAGGCACCTGTCTCCCTTTTCCCTGTGTTTGATGGTGTGAGGGGAAAGAGCCTTGGGTGCTCTTCTTTTGTCTTTTCTTTTTAATAATTTCAATCTCTCTTTTTTTCTTCCTCTGTGTAAAACACAGAGAAGGTTCTGAGCGTAAGCATCTAAGCAGATCCTTTAAAAAGGTGGGTTTTTTTTTTCCCTTTCTAAAGGAAAGGGGGAGGAGAGGGAAGGAGATGATAAATGGAATTTTAAATTTGTTTTCTTTCAATTAAAACCATGTCAATATATTCTGATTCAATGCCATTCATTTTACGGCTTTTCAAAAAGTTAGTGTTTCTTTTGTATCCAACCAGTTCTATCTAAAATCACAAGGATCAGTCAAACTGGCTTCACAGAGAATAAAATTACACCAGATGTTTCTGACTGTAACATTAAATCAGAGGGTCAGCTACTGACAGTACGTAAACCAGCTAGGACATAGCAAAGACGCTCCTGTATTCATCAAAGCCCTGCACACTTGCAGGTCGTGTGCCTGTCTGTCACTGCGTAGTTGCTGTGCCACATGGTGCATGTCTTCTTCCTGATCTGTGATGCTGACATTCTGCTCTGGAGTAGCCACTTTTAAATTGGTGATAATCTGCTGTGAAACACAAGATACCTCTGGATGGTAATATTCATCATAGCTGCAGTGGAATATGCCATGTGAGAGTCCTGTGTCCTTGTTGAGTAGCTGAAGCTTCCAATATCTACTTGCCCTGACTCATAGCTGGGAAAAGGGGACTATGTAGCAACAGAAGGAGAAACTTTGCTGGAAAATCATCCCTTTTGTCTTTCTGGATAGTTTTTATCACACTGTGCTCCTTTCATCTGAAAAAAGAAAAAAAAATCTTTTAAACATCCCATAAGAAATAAAACCCGGAGTTAGTAGAGTGAAATAAAAGTATAGCAGGACTCCAAGGTTATAAGGAGAATTTGGAAATACAGAAACAATCTAGTTAGAAGTAAGTAAGCAGGGCAAATACAAGGCAGAGGAACATACGCTTATTCTAATTCAGTCAGGATGGTTGTCTCAATCACTCTTTCTTCCTTTCCCTCTTCCTTCAATAAAAATGCTACTTTAAGTAGCAGTGCAGGCTGTAAGTTTTATAAACATAGTACTGGTCCCAAATTCAAGTATCAAGATGGGTCAGGAGGAAAGAGCAGTACTTGCAGCTGACCTTTCAGAGCACTGTGTGGAAAATGATTGACAGTTCTTGTTTGGCTTAAATCTTCAAGGGCTATGAGATAGCATAAAGCAAAGTCATTTCTCATTCAGTCCCTATAGGCACATTAAATATTTCATATTCTTTCAAGTCACTGAAGTTACAAAACTCATTACGTTCTATTTTAATTATATCCACTTTTTTCCTTTTCTTCACTAGGTAGCAGTTATCGGCGAATATATATATTCAAGAGAATCTGCATTTTCTTTCTAGTCTGAAATCTAATATGCAGTTGCATTAAAATTAGTCTTTTACCAAGAGAATATTCCAATAAAAGCTGGTAATAATGAAATAATTCTGTTTGGATTTAATATAATTCCATATTAAATATATTAAGGGTTCTTCTGTAATTTCTTTCCTCCTTTGATACTTTTTTCCCTTTTTTTTTTTTGGTGCTGTTCACCAGGAGAACTCATGAAGATAAAATCTTATCAGTGTCTTCAGGGTGTGAAGTACTTGTTGCCTACTGGCTTCCTGAAAATGGGTTGTAAAAAACATGGCGTTTTAAAACATCTGTGCTGACACTTGTGAGTGATCAATAAACCCCTAAAATGGAAGAAGGCTCAGAGAAGAAGGGTAAGGGTGGTATGCACATGAAGCTCAGGGAATAATGCAGAGTGTGACTGACTGCAGCTGTTGCAAAGAATCTGAATTTTATCTCAACACAAAAGGGAGACCTGAAGGTGACCTTTGTTTTAGATAAACAGCTATCAACAGCTGAGTGGATCAACCCATGGTGTAAATATTTCTCCCTGAATTCTTTAGAGGAGAGTGAATGTTTCCCTGCGCTAGCCAGACCAGCATGGGGAGAGTGAATACATGGCCCAACCCAACACAGAGCATAAAAACTAAACAACTCACAAAATAGTTTCAAAGAGAGCAATGGGGTCTTCCTCAACCCACGTATTCCTTCCCAGCAATGGGGATGCCCAGTGTCATGTCGGTGAGCATATTATAGGGACCAGCAGTGGGAATCACGTTGGTGTTATGATTGAAATGTACATTGCAATTGCTATACATTTTGCAAAGTGCAACTTACATTTGTATCATGTTATGCAATATATTTTTTTATCACTGTTAAATCAGAAATCCCATCTTTAAATTAGTAATTTTTATATTATACCTTATCCCCTCCATGTGTGGAAAATCTAATAGGACTTGATCAGAGGGTATTGGACTCTGACAACACTGTACAGAAATTCTGAGATCAATCTGAGACTGCTGAAGTGCAATTACTTTGTAAATGAGTGATAATGGGCAGAAAAATCAGCCAGAAAGTAGATTCTTGCAAAATTTAGATCAACAGAATAAAATTGCTGGTGGTAGAATTTGGTTGGAACATAGTGATAAACAAAATAATTTTTTAGAAAGGATGACTATGTTTGTAAAGATCAGGGCTCTTCAGAAATTTTTATTTCAGAGTTACTGAACTGGCAGAGATGTCTCGACATTTCCAGGATTGGCTCAAGGCAAAGAGGAGTATCTCTAGAACTGTGAATCCCTTCCTTTAGTTGTTTGGGGTTGGTGGCGTTTGGTTAGTTAGTTAGTTAGTTTGGTTGTTTGTTTTTTAAGTTCTCCTTCAAAGACATTAATCCCTCATTTCTTTGCTTCTTTTCTAGAGTACTGTTAGAGGATAGGATCTCGACTCTCACTTGTCCAGTCCTTGCTGACATGAGTTGTCATGGCAGGCCAAACACCACCAGCTTGTCATGTAATGGCACAGGGTAGCCTGGGCCATGGTCAAAACACCGAAGCTATCGTCCAGTCTCTCCTGTGGGCTAGAATATCTCTTGCCTATTGTAAGCACCTGGCTAAGGTTGCAGAGCCTGCATTTTGAATGGCTGGTCACCAAAATGAAAGGATATGTAAGTTACAGTGAAACATCACATCCTGATGTTTAATTTCTTAATTTAAACAGTCTATAAATGAAAATTATACAGGTTTTAATCTCAGACACTTTGTGTTTTATTAAGATGGGGATAGGCTGTTTAGTAGGGCCTGTTGCGATAGGACGAGAGGTAATGGTTTTAAAATAGAGGGGGGTAGATTTAGATTAGAAATTAGGAAAAAAATTTTTACGATGCGGGTTATAGAACACTGGAACAGGTTGCCCAGAAAGGTGGTGGAGGCCCCATCTCTGGAAGCGTTCAAGGCCAGGCTGGATGAGGCTCTGAGCAACCTGACCTAGTCAGGGGTGTCCCTGCTCCTTGCAGGGGGGTTGGACTAGATGACCTTTGAAGGTCCCTTCCAACCCTAACCATTCTATGATTCTATGATTCTAAGAACAACACAACTCTACATTTTTTTTCTGTTCTTAGATGCCAGAGGTTCATTACCACTCGTTGGGACCATGGCTTGTAATAATTTAAATAAAAGATGGTATTCACAGCAAGAACAGCTCAGGGAAAATTGAAAAAAAAAAAAAGAAAGAAAAGCCCAACAGGGAAAGTGAATGTAACCTCAAACCTTGTGAGCCAGTATCTTTCATGGCAAAGGCTGAAATGAGAAAGGTGCAAAGCCTTCTTCCCTTTCATGAACACCTACCTCATCCTTCTCTTTCCTTGCAAACTGCCCAGTCATGGCAGATATCTGTTTCTTCGCCTATGCCTGTGGTGTGACTGCTTACAGGATTGGATGTGTATAAGTCTTAAGACCCCATGGAAACCACAAATTCCCACTGTTCTATTACCATTATCTCCCTTGAAATTTAAGCTTATGAGGAGCAGCTCTGAGGATAGAGCTAAAGAGTAGAACTAATTGGAAAGAGAAACTGATTGAACCATTTTTCCATCAATGTATTCAGGTTCATTAGAGTGAAAATGCTTCATCACATAGTGTTGATTTCAGAGCAATATTATTTTGGGAAAAAGTTTAAAAATGCTCACAGTGTCAAAATATCCCCTTTCACTCTTTCGGCAAAATCTACTGTCTTTTCGTTTTAACTTTGACTTCTGTATTTTACTATATATCCTTATATATTAGTATATTAGACTTGTAAACATATTGTACATGTTTTATTATGTAGTTTTAAAAGGTAAATAAATTGAAATGTTTCAATCTGGACAAAGTATTCCCAGTGATGCAACATATAATACCAGAGATATCAGAATTGTCTTTGCAGATTTTGGGAAGTCCTTCACAAAAGTGGAATTTCCATGTTCTGTGCTCTTCCTTTTTCAGACACACCTTGAGAGCTGAATCAAAATTGCTCAGAGCAGCTTGAGTAGTTGAATAGAAATAAATTACATTTAAAATACCATTAGTATCATTGTCGTAGTTTAGTCTCACTCGGGACCAAGCTACGCAGTCTGTCTCTCACTCTCCTCACCCTCTGAGGGAATGGGGAGAGATAATATAAGAAAAAAAGGCTTGAGGTTTAAGATATGAACAGGAAGAGATCCTTAAAGTTACCGTTACGGGAAAAACAGGCTAGACTTGGGGAAAATTATTTGTTATTATTAAAAACAAAGCAGGATAATGAGAAAGAGAACAAAACAACTTCCCCACACTCCTCTTCCCGGACTTAACTTTATCTCTACCTCCTTTCTCCCCCTGAGCCACTCAGGGGGGAAGAGGGAAATGAGGGTTATGGTCAGTTCATCACTCTCCTTCTTCCTCTGGGGAAGAACTCCTCACATTCCTGCCCTACTCCATTGTGGAGTCCCTCCCACGGGCTACAGTCCTTCATCAACTGCTGTGGCACGGGTTGTTCTTCCACGGGGTTCAGTCCCTCTGGAACCGGCTGCCCCAGCTCAGGCACTCCATGCGCCACAGCCTCCTATGGCCATCCGCCTGCCCCAGCGTGGGGTCCTCCATGGGCTGCAGGGGCACAGCCTGCTCCACCATGGGCTGCACCACGGGCTGCAGGGGAATCTCTGCCAGGAGCAGCATTACTGCTCCCCCTCCTTCTTCACTGACCTTGGCATCTGCAGCCATTCCTCTCACAAGAAATTCTTCACAACTGGCTCAGGCAGATGCCTCTCAGGTTCTCTTCACATCTCCTCTCCTCTCCACTGCTTGCAGTCGGCCCGGGCCGAGTCTAGCCCAGTCGGCTGCCCAGCGGGAGGCCAGAGGGTGAGGCCTGCAAGGCCCACAAGGCTCACACCTCCCCCTCTCTGCCCCCACTTCAGCTTCTTCATATCTTGTCTTCTTTTTTTTTTCATTTTTTCCCCTTCTTAAATAAATTATCGCAGAGGCATTATCAGTGGTGAACATTCCTTCACCAATAGGCTTGGCCCTGGGTGCAGGGACCTGGCAGCAGTTCCACCCTAGGCCCAGCTGACTCCACTGGACAAAGGGGAAACTTCTAGCAGCTTCTTACAGAAGCTGCCACCGTAGTCCCTCCTCACGAAACAAAACCAACACAATCATACCGGTATTTCAGGTCTCTATTATACGTGTTAACATGATACGTTGGAAAATCTTCAAAGATCATTACAATTTTTAAGTGAAGGATTTATGAAAAAAAAATTGAACATAGTATAACGCTCTTCTACTAAACGTTTTGCTGAGTTTCATTTATTTGCATGCTTCACAGCAGTGGAGAACATCCAGGTCCATTTGTTCCTTTCCCTTGTATTACGACTGTAAGGTCCCTGAGACAGAGTCTGTGCTTCATTCTGTTTTTACACACAGAGTCTGGCATGAAAGGTCCTGGCTCATGACTCAGGGCATATCTACGCCAGGACAAGCTCAGCTAGCATTACCTTGGATCGACAAATCGGATGGCGTGGTCTAGGCCTCCTGAACCTAGTCACTCAGGTGTGGGAGCTTGATAGCCCTGGACTTAGTCTGTGGTGTTGACATACTTGATGTGTTCAAATTCATGTGAATGACACTATGTAAGTGCTGGAGGGGTCTTTGACTTAAGAGGAAGCAACTGCTTATTACCACAAAAGACATCATGATCCCATCTCTACCATGGTTATGGAAAGAAGAGACGATGGAATAATTACCTTTCTGAATGTTTGCATTTTTCTTCTTTCTTCAGAAGAATGCAAGTAACTTGCTGAGCTTGGTGGACCTCATCTTTTGATCTCATTGGAGCATGCTTGGGGCTGCCATCTTTGGACCTTTTCATGGAAAGGCAAGGTAACAAAGTCCCCGGATCAGGATCTGGCCCTGATCTTACCTAATGGTAAATCACTGTTGGAGCCATGGGTACCCCAAACATTGACTTCTAGTTTCTTTCCCTGACCATGGAAACACTTTAACATGCAATTTCTTTAATATAAAAAATGTTAGAGATAACGTTGACACTGTTCTCACCTGTTGTAACCCAGAGTTATGTTTGTAACTCCATAAATACTCTGACATAGTGCTACAGACACTGTCAGCTTTAGTTATGTCTAAGTGTAAGGTGATTTATTAAATGACTATCTCCATTTGTAATGAGGCTTAAAAAAATAGATGTTACGTCTTCAGATAGGTTACCTATTCTTTTTTGAGTTTTCACTTATAGAGAAAAAAAACCTTGCAGAATTTTCAAATCAGATATAATTGGTTTTTGCTTTAGAAAAGTAGTCTGAATTACTCCATAATTGCACTGAAAAAAAAAATGAGTTAAGACTGTGGAAACTGTAATAAAAGTACAACCTTAAAAGGGTTGGAAGTTAATAGGTCTGAATCAAAACACAGTCTTTTAACCTGTAGCCTCTGCAGTCTTGTTGTTACCTTACAGCCATTAACCCTGAGAAATAGAGTTAATAATAATAATTAGCCTATGTTTGTATTCTAATGCACCTACATCCAAATTCTTTTGAGTGCATGGCAGAGATGTAACTGTAAATAAATCTTGCAGCTTCCTCACCAGATGCTGTGACCCCCTCCACGTGTTGTAGGTGCATTCATTGCAGAGCTCCCTTCTCTCTAAATAACATAGCCACATACTGACCATGATGCCACCCCTTCAGCAATGAGGTATGATGTCTAACTTGTGAAACCTCATCTTTGCTACTCAGTCCCCCCTATCACCTGGCACTGGAATAATGGCACATTTTCAGGGAACAGAAAGCAAGAGCTTTGAGGGACAGGAGGAAGAAAGGTACAACAAAACTTTTTTCTTGTACTCTCTCACTCTCAGAGAACGGATGTCAGAACTGAGTCTGCAGAAGGGGTTTTGTGAAGTGAGAAAGACACAGAGCAACAGGCTTGTAAAACTCACAGAGTGACTATTTGTGGTTACTTGTTAATTTATCATCCCTCTTCTCCTCTAGTCCTTCTTTGTGAATGTCCACTATCAATGGTAACACTTCTGGATAAAGCCTTACAAAATGGCTCCCGTGAGCCCCTGAGCACATTTTGGATTCTGGATAATCAGTATCTTTCTTTGGTGAGAAAAAACATGAAAGAGCTTTGCTGAGACAGAGTCTTTCATCCAGGATCTTCTCCATTGTCCTCCTGGTGTTGCAATGAAGTTCCCTTTTTCCTATGCTGGAACAGAGCCCCAGGGGCTGCTCCTTATATACTCTCCAAAGACAATGGAAATTTTTTGCTACACTGTCCAGTAGTGTTGATCTCTCCATGTGCTTTCTGAATAATCAGGTATTTATCATATTTTTCTAGCATTCACTGGATATCAGGCTGCTGGCTCTGAACCCAGATTGTAACCATGGCTATAGTGCACAGGGGAAAACCTGTCTGAGCAGCTGCAGCATCTGAAGGGCGGACCAGAATCACGTTCACAGTTGGAAATACATTATTTTGGCCACTGGAGGGCTCACAATTGGTTCGTCAGCTCTGTAGAGAGATATGGAGAATGGGGGGGGGGGGGGGGGGGGAGTGAGTGAAGTGCTCAGTTCCAGGGAGCTCTTACCTCTGCGCATGGACTCCAAGTTCTCTATGAAAATGTTTTACAAAGTCAGGCTTTATTTCTCATGTTATACTCCTGCATCAATCACATGAAGAAGTCAGGATGGAGATAGGGGTCATCGTGAGGTTATGTGCAGTTTTAACAAACCTCTGTAGGAAATTATCTAATGATAAATGAATCTTTGTGTGCCTTGTTTTCTCATGGTTATATTGCTTCTGGCTCAGGAGTTTGATCTAGTTTCTGCATTACATTGTGTAGACGTGCTTTGGGCAGGTAAAGAGTTTCTCAAGTGTCCTTAATCACTTTGACAATAAAGTTATTGATAACTTGATTTATTCTCTGCGGTTACCTGGGGAATCGCCTGGGGAAAGCTGTTTTGCTCTCTTGGTATAGTTCTTGCAGAGAAGGCTTATAATTTGCTATTATTTGGCTGGGGGCACTAGTCAGTGCCCAAGCATTGGGCACCTTGGCCCCTTACTCCATCGCTCACCACCATAAGAAAGAGTTTTATGATTGTCTGTCATGCCATCTTGCTTTTGCTCTGGTGTTTTGCATTGCATTCCTGGAGTAATCAAAGCTTGAGTTTAGCTCAGTCACAATTTTATGGACTCAAAGCTGAAATCCCAGAGGAGTATTTGACAGCTTCTGTAGTGGAGGACATCCAACCAGATGCTTAAAATTACCATAAGCAGCTACAAACCCACTACAAAAATAGCAGGATGGAGAAAAACTATTGTCACAAGAGTAGCAAATTTCTTTACTAGTCAGCCTTCCTTTCTCTTTTTTGAGATGTTCAGCTGCCAAAGGCAGTGATATAGTCTCCTACTAAGATTATTTTAAGGCTAATTGCTACCATAAATTGTAGCTTTTGTTTCCAGTCCTCTTGAAGTCAACCCACATTTTTCCCCTGACGTCAAGAAAAACAAACTTTGATTGCATCTGTTACCATATCAACAACTTCTTAATTTGAGTTGCACTCCCCAAATAATTTTTCTCCTTTTATGATAATGTAGATATAGATGTTCGTGTAAGAAGCTACTAAAATATCTCCATATTCATCTCTATCAGTCAATGACAAGCATAGATGCATTAATACTAAGAGAGCTACAGTGGAATTCAATTAACTTATTAATAAGACATCAGGATGTTTTAAAGCTTGTTAGTGCTGTGCTTAGGGATATGATCCACACTCTGATAAATCTTCTGGGGTGTGTAGGCAGTAAGCGGAACGCATCTCCTTGTCACTGACTTTGTGGCCACAGATAGAGAAGTGCCTCTGAACTCATTACAAATGGCTGTTTCTCTGGTTCTTGTGCTGTCAAGATTTCCAGTGCAATCAGAGCCCGCATCCCTTCACGTAAGTGAAATGACACAGTACTCATGTTGCATATCCTCAAGCATTTAATGTAAGTTCTTTAAATTGTCCTTTGGAGATAACTACCCCTCTCCAGTGTTTTATGAGAGTATTGAGTCACCTGTAATAGACTTAAAATTTAAACTGGCTGAGCTCATCCTCAGCTACAGCCTGTGGTGTCACTGGCCCTACCTGGGCATGTGTAAGCCAGTCAGATAAACTGGATCAATCCCATTTGCTAGTATGGAGAATGAATAGCAAGACACAGCTTGAACCCAGACAGTTGAACTCCTTCCTCTTCCCAGAGGTAAGTTGGCCTCATCCATGGAGCCTACTGGAAAGAGTTTCTTGTCTTGTCAATGTCCTGAGCCACATCTGGGCATTGGCTGGAGGACTGTAAGGTGAATAACACTGTTTGAGGAGCATTTTTACAATGAGGAAATGGACTACCATGGAACAGGGCTTGAGGTTTCCCCTGGGCTTGTTTAATTTATTGCTGTAGATAAAGCTCCTGAAAGTAGTCTGCATGTGTCGTAGTTCAGCCCCAACGGGGACCAGACTACGCAGTCTCTCTCTTACTCCCCCCACCCTCTGAGAGAACAGGGAGAGAAAATATAAGGAAAAACGGCTCGAGGTTTGAGATAAGGACAGGGAGAAATCCTTAAAGTTACCGTCACGGGCAAAACAGACTCGACTTGGGGAAAACTATTCATTTATTCCTACAAATAGCAGGATAATGAGACAGAGAACAAGATAACCTCCATCCACCCCTCCCTCTTCCCAAACTTAACATTATCTCTACTACCTTCCCCTCCTGAGTGGCACAGGGGGGAAGAGGGAATGGGGGTTGCAGTCAGTTCATCACACATGTTGTTTCACGCCGCTGCTTCATGGTTGGGGGAAGAACTCCTTGCATTCCTCCCCTGCTCCGTTGTGGGGTCCCACCCCTACGCCACAGTCCTTCGTGAAACTGCTCCGGCATAGGTCATCTCTTCCACGGGTGCAGTCCCTCTAGAACAGCTGTCCCAGCGGGCCCTCCACGGGCCACAGCTGCCTTCAGGCATCCACCTCCCCCGGTACGGGGTCCTTTGCAGACTCCAAGTGGATCTCTGCTCCTCCGTGGACCTCCATGGGCTGCAGGGGGACAACCTGCTCCACCATGGTCTTCACCACAGGCTGCAGGGGAATCTTGGCCAGGAGCCGCGTTACTCCTCCCCTTCCTTCTGAACTGACCTTGGCGTCTGCAGCTGTTCCTCACAACAGGCTGGTAGATGTCTCTCAGGATCTTTTTTTACATCTTATTCACTTCTCATCTCCTCTCCACTTCTTGCAGCCAGGCTGGCTGGACCGAGTCAGGCCCAGTCGGCTGCCTGGCGAGAGGCCAGAGGGTGAGGCCTGCAAGGCCCATGAGGCCTGCGCCTCCCCCTCTGCGCCTCTGCCCCTACTCAGCTTCTTCACATCTTCTCTTCTCTCTCTTTTTTTTCTGTTTTCCCATTCTTAAATACGTTATCGCAGAGGCGTTATCATGGGACATTCTGCTACCAATTGGCTCGGCCTTGGCCAGCAGCAGGTCCGCCCTAGGCCCGGCCAAGTCCACTGAACAAAGGGGGAGCGACTTCTAGCAGTTTCCTACAGAAGCTACCACCTTAGGCCCCCCCTCACTAACAAAACCACGACAGCATGTAAGTCCTTAGAGCTGTTCCTCAACATAGCACCTGCCAGTTATGTTTACCTTCTTAACAGAAATGTTGTGAACTGCCTTAAATGTAGAGAAATATACAGTTCAGAGACTGGGAAAAAAAAGCATCACCTTTGAAAAGAATACAAAGAGCCCTATATCCTTCCTCTAAACCAGAAGGGAAAGGTGTACACACCCAAATAAAATTAAATAGAGAAAAGCTTTTCCTTCAGAGATACCCTATTACACACTTTAAAATGCGCACTGAAATATATTCCCACAGACAGAATGTTATCATCATTCTAATTAAATTTGAATTCCTTACGGGACACTGACTTTTATGTCAGAAATAAGTTGTTTCTCTTTTAAAAAAATAATTTTTAGTTAACTCATTCTTCTGAGGGAACTGCTGAATGCAAGTTTCTACATAAGATCTACTCACAAAAGGAGTAGTTCTCAGAAGGTACATCAACATTTGTTTGCATCGTACAAGGAACCTGCCCAGGGTATTGTTGTACAAGGATGTAAATCACTTACAATTTTCATAAACAGAACTTGATTTTGACCACTGACCTTTCAGGTTAAAGAAGCAAAGTCCAAGGTGTGAATGTGAGAATAAAATTGAAGGGAAAATGTAGTGGAAATAATAGAAAATCTGCCTGGGTGGATCAGGTACTATTTAGTCATTCTCAAATGGTTCCCTCTTTTTGAAATTGGTATTTCTTGAAAAGGGACTTAAACTAGTACAGAACAACATTTCTAAGCACTTCAGAAGACAAACACCCAGCTGGTTCTTCTTAACACTCAACTGGTGCTGCTTACCAAAACATGGAATTTATGTCTGTGTCCAGAGTTTCCAAGCACTTGTTCTATAGTTACAGCCCTTAATTTCTGTGGAAATTACTTACAAGTACCTATGAAAATGGAGAAGTAGCTCCTCTATTTTATAGTACTAGCAATTCTAGATCATGGAATATTTCTAATGGCTTAAGCTTATAGCGTAATTTCAGATGAAATGTCGTCAAAAGATAAACAAATAATACTCAATAATAACTTAGGTGTTTAAGTTATTTATGTAATCTGATCAGAACTGTAAGGTTTTTTAGTAGGTTCATTAGCTACACAGCAGGGGACTAGCAGTTTTCTTGCTCTAATTTGAAAATAATGAACTACAGAGTAATGCACTGTAAGCAGAAAATGGACATCTTGTTGACGTGAATAGGGCGAGGGGTTTTTTGTATTCTCTAAAATAATGATTAAAAGCCTGTACAGATACTTACAAAAATAAGTGACTCTCCTGAGTTAAATCAGCCTTTCCTGTTCTTTAGGCCTCAGTTTTAATTTATAAATCTTTGCTTCACTGCGGGTGAAGTTCAAGGACCTTGCTGGAGACCCAAACTTACAGGTAGAATATCATTATGCTGCAAATGCACAAATTCTCCATTATCCTTATGCAAATCAAAACAAAGGCAGATTTAATTCAATTTTACAGCAGGATTCAGTGTTGATCAGGAGAGTACTTGCTTAGGATAGAAGCTGAATTAGTCTCACCACCTTTATTAAGAGAGGCTCTATGACTAATATGGAGGCTAAGGGAAAGCAGGGAATCAGAAGGGTTGTTTTCTTAGCTGCTCTTTTATGCTGTTTGGAAAACAGACTGGAAAATATGCAGAAGCCAGACACTTAGTTTGATTTAGCTGGTTAAATCAGCATTACTGATGTAACCAATCCACCTCAGGGTGCTATGCGTGTATTTGGGCAATCTTCTTTTCTTTTTACTTGAAATACCTTATAATTCATTTTGAACTCACACATTCCTCCAGGTGTGAACTGTGAATCCATACCCTGCACCCTGGGAAAAGGATCTCACTAGGGATAACCTGAGCAGCTTAACACCAGCCTGCTCCACTGCTCGACTCTTTCTTCCCAGCCTCTCCGCTAGCCAGAATTGGCTGAGACCCTCTCCACAATGTTCTTCTCATGACACTCAGTCCCTAACAATCTTTCTGCAACACATGAGGAATGGTGTGGTATTAAGCTTATACTGGCACTTACTGAGGATTATCCCTCCTCTCTGTCACCTCTTGATGGAAAAAAGCAAAACTGAGTTCTAAGAATGCTAAGGCAGAGGAACGGCTTAAGCGATGCCCTGCGCTGTGAGTATAAGACAAAGACTAAAACCCAGTGTGTACCAACACAGCAGTGGAAACACCCTGTTCCCACTCATCCTCCTGACAGTGGAGGTAGGTTTGGCAAGCATGGTATAGTCAGACCAGTGTGTTTGGGTTACTGCCCTGATTCAGGCTGTGGTGATTGGGTGCAGAGTTGGCAGACAGGTACCTCCAAGATTTGCATGTCTTATTATCCCATTTATTGTTTCTTGACTCTGCTTTTTGCTGCCCTTGTATCTCCAGGCCTCTTCCCAAATAAGCAGCTCAAAACCCCAATCACTTCTCCTCACTGGTCCCAACTTTGGTACATCTGTACCCTAATGGGGTATTTCACTGTTATCGTGGTCATCTCAGTGCAGCCAGGTCTTGCTGAGGTGGTTCCCCATGCCTTGACAGCTCCATTCCCTGAAGGTCCCCAGTGCTCCCCTCCAGTATTGGTGGGGTTTGGCTGTCTCTTAGGTAACTCTCCCATACCCGACCAGTGAAACATCATCATCCCTCATGGCACTACCTGTGTTTTTGTCAGCTTCTCACATGGTTTTCTGTCATGTCTGGTAATTTCTTGTTATGTCCAGTGTTTTTCCACATGCTGTTAAATTGGCTAAACCTCAGGTCATGGCCTAGACATTGACCTAGTCGTTACCTGCTGCCCTAACAGTTTCTACACATTTTCAGAACATTTCCTTTTTTGAGACATTTCCTTTTTGACCTTGCCTGGACTCTGAGCTGATTGCTCTTTAACTCAAGGATAATTTATTGGAGGTACACTGTCCTTTTACTAATGGTGACAGCTGGGATGTATAGCTGAGTGCTCTCAGAGTTGTGTTGCAGTGGATCCCTACAGGTGTGGCAGGAAGCAGGGACGATATGGGATCAAGTTGGTACCTTCACTGCTCTCTAATGCTGCTCAAAAGAGCAACTGGAGATGGTTAGCCATCTAGCCCTGGTAGGGTAGCGGTGTCATGTGTATGCTGTGTTAGCAGTGGCAGACCAATGCAATACAAAAACAGATCTAAACCATCATTTACTCCTATATGGAGATCATGACACTGATGTATAGTCTTTGTGTTTGAGCTAAAGCCAACATGGTTTGCTAGGCTAGTGGCTTCTGAATGCAGGGTACATCTTGAGAAGATCTTTAGGACATTTGGATTTTCAAGACATTCAAGGGCAGTTATGCACCATATGTGTAGCATCTTCTGTTAATGAGCAGTCCAGGTTACCTCTGGCAGGTTCTTCGTGTCACATCACTCTGCTGTAAACAAAATTGTCTCAAAAAAATTAACAAAGTTTTGGAAACCAGGTCCAGGTAGCCAGATGAGGATAAGGTGTGGGAATTCCATATAAGAAAATGTGTCCTCTTTCTGATACAGAGTGGCAGCATTGTTCTGAGTCAAAAAGAGACTTTTCAGAGCATTCAGATGGGACTTTTGTCATGTTTTGGGGAATGTAATGGGTCCTGTCTGCCCCAGGACAGTAGCAAAGGTGTAACTCAGTGATGTGACTGCATCCTGATGCTGGATGCTAACTGGAGAGGTGGTGAGTAGGACTGATCCTCACACAAGTTTCAGAAGCTTTGACGTGCCTCTGATACTACTCAAGCCCTGAAAAACTAAAATAATCTACTTTGAAATTAAATGTATGAGTCACTCAGCAACCACGTTATTTAGTAATAGCTGGCTTTGACGGACTTTTCTCTGGTATTTATCTCATTTCATTGCAATTTTCTTGACTTCTGGGAAAAAAATCCAGTCATTTTTAACTCAAAATGGCATTGAATATGTAGGCAGAATTCCTTTTACTGTCAGCAGGAACAGGATTAGGTTTGCAATGGTTACTACATCAAATTTTCTAATGAAAGATTATTACAGTCCCTTATTAACTATTCCTCTTTCATGGTAATTCAGATATAGCTGTTCATCTGCTTGCGAAACTCTTAAATATCTTCAAATTCATCTCTGTCAATCAATGACAAAGTGAGCTGCATGAATACTATGAAAATTACAATGGATTCAATTAACTTATTAATAAGACATTGGAATATTTTATAGCCCAGTAGCACTGTGCTTTGGGACATGATGCATTCACTGATAAATCTCACGAAGTGCTAAGCAGAAAATGGATTCCTTCTCAGTGATTCTGAAGTCACACTTAATAGGACAAAATCAGATCTATAATTCTGAGCCGCTGCCTTGTAGAATAGCGAGAAGCTGCAGAGTAGCAGAGATTAGATGTTTTGAAGGATTAGGCACATTCAGCTGAAATTCTCCTTGATTAGAAGAGAATTCGAGACTAAACCCTTCAAGACACAGACTCCATTTTGCTTTGTGTCTGTATCTATCAGTTGCAGTAGAGATGCTCTTAAGGATATTTGTGAGGCAGTTACCTAGATTCATGTGAATCTTTGACATTATTTAAATGTTTATAATTGATTGATCTAGTAATACACTAGTAATTCAAACTCCTAAACATCTTACAGATGAGAAAAGTAAGATTCATAACATGCAGATTCTAAGGAAAGAGGAACTTTGTCTTTGTTAATCTGTGCATGTTTTTATAGAGATAGAACCAGTAGGTTTGTGTACCATGCATTAATTTTAAATGGACAGGAGATGTATTAATATTGTAGAATACTGATAATGGACGTCTTGTTTTCTCTTTTATTGTTCAAGATCCTATGCTCGCCTTCAAAGCTCATTACCAAGTCAGAGCTGGAAGAACTGTTGCTATTGGTCAAATACTACAACTGTGTTTGCTGTAGTGTGAGAGACTGAGCAGAGTGTTTTGGCCTGAGGAGGTTTTGTCAACTACCCACAACAGAGACGGTGAAATTCAGGAAAAATATTAATCTGAAGGCTTGGAGTGGGAAGGAGGTTGAGGGAGGCTACTTGCGCACACAGACAGATAGATGCAGTATATATAAGCTTTATAATTAGTATAATTGTCTGATTAATTAGAAATGGACAATCATTTCCTTAGTTCCATATTTTTAATTTGTGAGTTTCTAGGGTGGTGAGTTTGCTTTTCTTTGCAAACATACATTGAGTCTTGTTCCTCATCTGTTGGAAAGTATCTATGGCTACCTGTACACTTGAAATAAAAGGAGCCAAGGCCTGTTCTTTGCCAGTGGGATAGGTAGCATGTCATGGTTTATGTCCATATGGCTAAACTTGTTCTTAGAGCAGGCGGGCCCTGACCCTAATTCTTTTTGGGAATAGTCCCTCATTCGTGCTGTCCTTGTATTGTGCCTGCATATTGTCTGGGAGCATGCTAGTTACCATGGGCCGTTTTATGCCTTTACTCTAGCTAAGCCTCTGGCTCTGTTCAAAACAGGGTAATCAATAATTCTATATAGGCTGTTCCATCCTTTTTATTTTCTGTAGTTTTCGTACTGCCTCATAACTTGTGAGTTAAATTGTTTTCACTAAGAATGAAAATAAGAATCTTAAAATGTACTATAAAAAAATCTTAGTTTATCATCATTAAGGGAAATAAACACTTTTTTTTTTCCTGTATTTCAAGATGTTATTCATTTCCAAAAGTAAGCTAAGCTGTGTTGACTTTGTTAACAAAAAAACATACAAGATTTCTGGGAATTTAAGATGCAACTGTAAAGACTGTATAGTGAAGACTTTAGAGGGGTTTGCACAGACACAACCTATAGGATCAGTCTTGATTTGGTAAGTGCCATAATGACTTGGACAAGTGCTTAGTTTTTTCTCGTATACTGGAGAAAAACACCTGTGTGAGCTGGCCCAGGGTCAGGAAATCTCAGCAAGAACAATTTCACCTATGCCATTTTATAATTTACTGTTTTTCTGATGGAAATGCTAAAGGAAAAGAACTGCAAGCTTTGTAGGCTCCAAAGCCCAGAGACCTTGCAGGTATATGAAAGAACCTGTCATCAGCTCCACATCTGCATGGGATGTGCAGGGAATCTGCCTGGGTCTGTCTGTTGCCGCAGAACGGCACCACTCTACCAAGAGACATGGTTGCTAATCCGATAGCTTGGTGGAGACAAGGCTACTGAAGCCTCATGCCCCAGGACCAACCAACCAGTAGCGAGGTTGAGCACGGATTCCCAGCAGGGATGTGCACACAGAGCACACATATACAACACACAAGCACACACGGTTGGCCACAAAAACCAGCATGGACAGAAAATGCAGTGGTCACACAGATGCGAACACAGATGCCTTATTCTGTTCCCTTACCCAGGGAATATAAATATGGGTCTATAAATGCATATATTTATAAATAAATGCATTAAATAGATATATGCATATATGTATGTGTACATATATATATATGTGCACATATGTACAATATGAATCCCTCCAGCAGCTGCACTCTCATCTGCCTGGTAGCTGACCATGGATCCCAGTCTCCCCTGTTGCTGTCATCTGGGCTCATGAGCCCCAGAGGCTGCAGCCTTACTCCAGAAAGGAAACAAGGAATATAATCGAAAAAATAAAATAATTCAATGCTCAGCCTTGTTTTTCTGGTAGATGTTAAACATTTTTTTGTATTTTCCTAAAACTTGTTTTGAAGAAGGAATGAAAGAATAGGAGGATACACATCAGAACCTTGCTTTTCTAAATTCAATAGCAAGACTAAGGAGGCAATTTTCACCCATTGAGCTTTTCCAGGTTTTTCATATGCATTTTCCTTTATAAAAAAGTGAACCAGTGCCAGAACTTCAGGCAATATAATCTGGATTAACTGCATTTAACCAACGTATCTGTTTCAATTTTCCTCAACAGAAGACTTGGCCCTCAGTTTCAAAGGCAAGAGTGATAATTTTAAAAACGTAAAGTTTTATGTGAATCCATTCTGTGGTTATTAAGGAAGGTGAAAGTGTTACACAAGAGGGAGTGAAATTAGCTTTGAAATAATTTTGCATGTACTTACTTAGATTTTTTTTCCCTGGTTTTCTTTTAGCAGAAAGGACATGGTTTCTGCGTCTGTTATAAAAAGGCTTGATCTGAAGAAGACCAGAACTTGCTGTTTCACTATGACATACTCCCTGGATGCTTGGTCCAAACACTACGAAGTGCCTTCATTACCTACCCCGATTCCTGTCTTTCCCATCTTCTATTACTTTAAACATAGGAGCAGTGCTTGATCACCTTTGAACCGAAGCTGTGTGCTTATTACCAGTTTCATAGCCACAGCTGTGTAACTGCTTTCCAGAAGGAAATTAAATCTGCATGGAAGAAAGGGGAAAATTAAGACAGTTGAAATAAATGAAGTATGTTTTCTCTATCTGGTGGCCCTAGGAACACAGAAATTTTCAGACTGGATCATGCTCCAGGTCTGTCCTGCCCAGCATCCTGCCTCTAACAGCAACCAGGACAGGCTGCCTCGCAGGAAGACACATGACTCTCAGCGTACACAGACATGGCATAATCTGTTGCTCTGTGATGTCTCATTTTTGCTCTTTGGAGACTTGTATTGGGGTAACTATTGCAGTTCTGGATCTTGTGTTACTGTGTAAACTTCCTTTTCTTTGAATGGGGCTTTTTTCTCATTTATGGTCTGAGTCAAATACAATGGTATTTCCATATACCAAAACTGAAAGGGAAATACTAGCAAAATCCCTAACTGACTGCTATGGACTTTGCAGACAGATGAAGACTGAGGGGACTGTTTTGTAGGTCCTGAGACAGAAGTGAGTCAAGCGCAGGTGTTATGGCAGGTTTCTGTCACACATCTGATGGCAGGACCATAGTGACATGGGGACTTCAGGCTGCTGCCATCCCATGGAAGAGGTAGCCAGCAGGTATGTGTGGACCTGCTCCTGAAACAGCTTCCACAATATGTCCAGCATCATCCTGCCACCTCCACCTCAGATATCCCTGCTTCTCACAGAGATGTCTGTGATGTCTGTCATGGCCCCCAGAGTTTTATAACTTACTTACAGAAAGTCTGGCTGGCCCTGTCATATGGAGTCATGGGTTGCAGTAGAGTGTCTTGTCCTTCTAAAAGTCAAAGAAGTACATACACTTGCTGATTTTTGGCATGTTGAGAATTTCAGTCTTTCACAGTAACAGCATTTTCTTTAACAGGCAGCCACAACTAACATTCCTATTTGAAGAATGCAGAAGTCACAGTTCTCTAACTAGTACTGGCTAATTAGCCAAAGCGGTCTGTTGTTTTGATAAGTTCTGCCAGAGAAGATTGAATAAAACTCCAAGCCCTCAAGACAGCCTGGACATTTTATTTCCTTTATTACAGGCTGTGATTTTTTTTTCCATTGATGAACTGAGACACATATGTGTATCTTAAGCTACCTAAAACCCTCAAAACCCACTGCTCAGCTGCTGATTAGCTCAAGAGGGTTAAATGCCTAAATTTCCACTGTTGCACATATACAAAGCAGCTTATGTGCTGATCCTGCTCCATATTTTATGAGCTTCTTGGATCCCTCACTCGAACTGCAGCCCCAAACCTGGAGTTAATTCCCCTTGTCAGTCTCCCATAGTCCTTCTCAGAGCACTTCTCAACTGCAGGCTGTTCCCAGCATGTCGACTCCTTGGCACGTTAGTCCAGGCTTGCTGAAATCTTGTTTCCTATTCAAATCTTCCACAAAGCTCTCCCTGAATAACTTTCTAAAAACAAGAGACTTAATTTATTATAATTAATAGGAAGGCAGGCTCCTTTTTTTAACTTCAGTGGAATCCATACTCTGTTCTCCAGACTACTTTCAGGTGAGCTAGGCCAGGATTTGGAGCAGGTATCCTGCCTTGTAGAATTGCCGGGCTCCCGACTCCCAACAAGGAGTCAGTGGGAGAAAGCCAGAGATACGTTCTTGGTCGTACAAGGAGTAGAACAAGGAGAACAAAGATAACATACTGATTGTCTCAAAGAAAAGCCGTGTAATAAAACTTATGATATGAAATGGAATGCAAAGGACCTCGTGCAGAATTATTCTTTTTCGGCAAATTTATTGGAAAAACCCCCACTTCAAAATATATTTTTGTTTTTACTTTCCCATAGCTTTTTTTTTCCCCCACAGGTGTCAGCATAATGAAAAAGGGTCTCTACCAAGTATTTCTGGCCCTACTGTACATTTAGTAGCTTCCATGGACTCCTGTATGTACTAAGAAATTAAAAGTGAGGTGACTCCTCTGTAGATAGTGCAGCCACTCATACATACAAACATCAGCTTCTTTTGTAAGCGTATATGATCACTGCTGCATAGAGGATGAGAATTACTCCATTATACGTATCCCATCTATTTCCAAAACAGATGTCACCCTAGAGCCATTTCTTCATTTTCTCAGAGAGTCTTGTAAGCCTACAAAAGAAGTTAATCTATTAAAAAGCTTTGCACTGTTCACTCCACTTCAATTCCTGTGTCCAAAGACTCAGAGCTTCTGGCCATGATAATTTCTAATACATACTTTCTTCTATATTGCCAATTTGCATGCATATAACCTGTAGGTTATCTGTAAATAAAGCTGGTGTTTCAGTAGCAGTGTGGATTACATTCAAGTGCGAGAAGCAAAAGGAGTATTCGGGAAACTTTTCTTCTCTAATAGTCTCCCTGCTTCTGATTTCCCATAGACTAATCCCTCTCCTGCACTTGTCCTCTTATTTGCCTCATATCTTTTTTTTTACTGGTCAACCAAGGGGAAAGTTTACCTGAAATTTTATATTCAGGTGCTTGAGGGTAACAATTATTGTAAGTACACATAGTACTTAAGAATGTATTATTATTATTATAAGCTCTGCTTCTGTAAAGTTAGCTCTTTCAATTAATGCTATCTGCTTTCAGTTAATACTTTCTGCTTTCAGGAATGCCAACCCCCACATCCTACATACATTCCCCCTGTTACATCACTTTCACGATGTAGGAACCAAACCTACTGCCATGAGCCCCACAGCACAACAGAATTCATGACTTTGGAGAAAGAAACTCCATGAAAGAGTCAGCCAGAGGCTCAAGCCTAGAAGAGCAGCTACAGGATCAGCTGAACCAATCGACAGCAGATACAATGGTGTCAATATGGAGCATCTGAACAGCTGCCAGTGAGGAGGTGACGATGGGCTGTTTGCACCTACCCCAGCCTCTCCATCTGAAAGTGAATCTCCACTTTCTCTTCTGACAGCTTTCCTTCTTTTCTCTCACTACTCCCTCCTTCTCTTATTTCCTTAATTGGTCATTTCTTTGTATTTGTCTCTGCTGAATTATATTATCTGAAGTCATCTTGTTCTCTTGTCTGGGCAGAGACTGTGCAATGCCCAGCAACATCAGATCTCCATGCGTTGTTCGTCCCCAGGCACTGCTGTGATAGGCCTGTTAATAAAAATATGACAGGAAGTACTAGGAGTTTGCTTTTAAAGCATTAATGCAATTAAACCAAGGAGCCTCACATAATTGCTAATGCAACAAACTATATGTGACCAGAAGTCAAAAACTTTGGTCTTTTGAGTTGTTCTGTAAGCACACAACCATGTACAATAGCTTTGACTGGATGTTAGTGATGGCAGTACTTCAGCAGAACCCTGTCTGTCAATATTTAACCTCTTTCTAAGGGAGGACCTGGGCTGCTTTTCCCACACAATGGCCGAAAGCTGTGAAATTATCGACATGCACCAGTCCTCAATATTGTCTTTGCCAGCTTGTCACCTCTCTGAAGCAGGGACAGCTCGGGTGCTCCTTAGCTGTACACTGCTCACTGATGAGGGGCTGCTTGCTCAGTAAGGACATCAGTGGATTAGATTTTAGAAGTCAATTAGTACCGTTGCAGCCCTCAGTGAGTGCTGCATGTTTTCCAAGACATGCAGGTGTATGCTGGAGTTAGCAGCTGTGAATCAATTAAAAGTTATATAAAGGAAGAATTAAACCCCCAGTGACCCAGGGAAACCAGTTCAGCCAGAACACCATCCATGCTGGAAGTGTTGCATTGACGAATAAGAACAGTGAGAAAAGAATTAAGGGAATGACATTTAGCAGCAGTGACATCAGGTAAGTAGGATTTTTTTTTTTTAAACATTTGAAAACTGGAACATTTCATCATCTTCCATTTCATCATCTTCATTTCATCATCATCAGAAATCACTGTTTTGTGGACAGATCAATATTTTGCTCTTAAAATTTATGAGTAGAGTGAGAGTACTATGTCTTTGGAATATGATATGTCACCAGCATAAGATCATGTAAATTCTGAAAACCACAATTATCTTGAGATTTGCAGTCCTGTGCTTAGCAGTTGAAAAATCACAAGAATTATTTATTTTAAATGTTAGAATTATAATTAGAATCCTAAGGGGTTTTGGTGGGGGAGGATTTTTTTTTAGGTTATAAACATTGGTACCTCAAAATATATAATTTTCAGCAACTGGAGAGAAAACTTTCCAAAAAAAATTCTACCCAAATTTTGATCATCAAACCCTGAAACACTTTCAATACAGAGGTTTTTTTTTTTAAGTTTAAGAGCTTCCAAAGGACATACTTAGATAAAACTGAAATATTTAACCTAAGTCACAAAAGATACTTCTGTGACCAAGGAATGTTTTCTGATCTGCTCTACCATTAATAAAAATGTTGTGTGCCTTTGAAAGGTACACAATATCTCCTAACGCTTAGATGAAAATTGGGACTGGGGGCCATGATACCATTTAAATTTACTTAATGTGGTATGATAAAGAAAGGTTCTTAGCTGTGTTCTTCTCAGTTGAGGTTTTAATAGCTGCTAGTACAGTCACTGTTAGCAGAACGCTAGAGTCCTCTGCCACAGTGCTGCTCGGGTGCACAGAGGTGTCAGGTTAATAGTGGATTTTATGCCCTGAACTGGTTAGCAAAGCCAACCTTTTGTACCTTTTCAAGATAAACTATTAGCAATTAACCTATCCAAAGTTTCCTATTCATAAAAGAATGGACAAATGATTGTTACGTTTTGACTGCAATTTAATCTTTTTGTATTAAGAAATTCTTCTTTTAAAGTCTTGTATTGCAGAGAAGTGTCTCTGTAGATTTACCCTGTTTTTATTCTGTTTTTCTATAACATTTACTGTTGACCACTGCCAGAGGCAGGAGAGGGGGCTCATTGGATCTTAGGCCTGATGCTGTACTGCTTCTTTTATGTTCCCACAGTTCCTGTACTTGTTTTATTATCATTGCCTTCTTATAATACATAGTTTGTAATCCTGTAATCCTTATTTCTTGCAGACTCTGTGTTTCACAACAGAGAGGGTGAGATTCTGTTGCCTAAAAGTAGGAGGCTAGCATCACTTTAAACAGAGAGGGGTATCCTTTCAGGCTTCCAGCTGCTGCTCCTAAGGCTGCAGGTCTTCCAGACCTGTCGCTCTGCACATGTTTAGGACACTCTTGGGTGTCCCAGACTGCACCAGCAACCTGTAAAAAGGCAGCTGAATCCTGCCTAGACAGTTTTACACTCTTTTACACGTTACACAGTGTCTAGCACAATGAGTCTCATATCCTAACAAGTGACTCAGGGTGCTACAAGCAGTACTACGCACTTTGTGAGACAGCCATAAATGTGAACTTAGAAAAGACCATAGAAAAGATAAAATCTGTGCTGTAAAACGTTTTCAGAGTGGAAACATTTCTTTTTCTTGTCAGAATTTGGCAAAGACAAATACTTCATAGGAACAAATGCATTTTAAATTAATTTCATTTTAAAAACAGTATAAAAATGATCTATAATAAAGGGTATTTTGATTGTCTGCCTCCAAATGGTTTTGTTTCAATTTCAAAATGTTATTTAGATGTATGCACACAAAATGACATATGTCCATATGTCTATATTATGTCTAAATATAATGTATGCCCATAATGCAAGAGGTGAAGTTGGAATGGAAAGTTTGATTTGTGTTCTCATGGAACATTTATATCACCCTGGAATTAATTACTTACATTTCATTTTGTAAGAAATCTTACAAAAAGTTTCCCTTTTGTAACACAGAGTTGTGTAGAAGAGCTGTTTTTTGGGAAAAAGTTAAAGGCCATTTCCTCACCAGCTGCATCGTTGTACAACCTCCATAACCTGAGATCATCATGAGCCAATTAAAGAGCATCTGTCGCAGTGCCTAGACATACTGGATCCTGCTTTGCAGCAAGTATTGGACTAGGAGGTGTCTTGGGATCACTTTCCTATGATTCTGTGGCTCAATGTGCATTAAACTGCAGAAATATGGATTTACCCACATAATTTTTTACACAAAACTGAAAGAGCATAGTAATTTTAACATCCCTATTTAAATCATAGGAAAAAAATGAAAGAAGATAATTCTGTTCTACGCTGGATTACACTGAGCTCTGAGCTGGAAATAGAACAAGAAATGAATTTTTTTTGGTCACTACCACCTTTGCTTAGGAACATCTCCATTAATTTCATGCTATGAATATGAATTCTTAACGATGTTTCAGTGATTTTTTTTCTTAACCAAGCAATTGATAGTGAGCAGCTATCTCTTCTAAAACATGTATTTTAACACTAGGTAGGACTCTCCCTAAAAGCCGAGGTGTTTCCTCCGTTTAGAAAAAGCTTATTAATACAAAACTTAGGAGGCATCAGTTACTAAAACCAAAATTAGAAAGGAAATAGATTTATAGACTGTTAAGATCTGAGTAATCTCTAGATATATACCCTAAATGCATTTAACAGAAAATACTAAATTAAATTTGTATGTAAAAAATTGGTTCAGTGGCCCCCTCAGCTCAGCAAGGCATGATAAAGCTGAGATAAACTCACTCGTTGGATGTTTAACACAAAGAAGACTTTTCTAAGTACTATATTTTGAATACCATATGTTACCATACCGTACTGTATGTTGAAGAATGGGACTACTCATTCTATCAAAGTAAAATCAGTCTTGGTAGAAACCCTTTACTGTAAGCTCAGCTCCTTTGCTTAATAAAAGTGAGGAGAAAATATGTCACAAATTTTACATAATGTCAACTTCTCTACAATGAGTTGCAATTTTCCCTGCTTTGGGAATTAGAGGTTTTTCACTCTGATCTGATTTTGCATTGAATGTATTTAATCCATGCAAAAATAAACAAGAGCTACTGTACAAGTAATTAAGTTGGATACTGAAAGCCTTTGCATTTATACTTAAAAGCTTTAAAGGCAGTGGCCATAAACACATGTAAGTAGAGCAGAGCAGTCTAGTTGTAATGCAGAACTTGTTAAACTATTTTCCCCCTTTTTTTTGAGTGCGAATGATCTGTGAATACAGTTGGGAATATACGTGTATATATATATATGTCTGAAGTGATTCCCCAAATGTTTCACACAGACGGCTTTCAGTTGATGAATTAGTTTCAAACTCAGGTTTTTTGTGCTGCTGGTTTTGAACACGTCTTTTTAACGAATGTTGTTGGTTATCCAAGTGACATTTTAGCATTTCTCCCCTTTATATGGCTCTATGAAGCACGTAGAAGCAGGACAAAGGTGTAATTGGGTTGCCTGTGCTGTAAATATTCAAAGAAATGTTGGAGAGACTATCACTGTCATCAAGCTTTCATTGTTTGCAGAAAAGGAGCAGAAGGGAAGGATAACCTTGTGATTAAACTAGTGGACTGTGACTCAGGATATCAGAGTTCAATTCCTGCATCCAAATGTATTGTAACACAAACACAAATCTAAGTCTCATCCTTTAGTTTCAATTTACATTTTGTCTTTCCCCATCTTCCCGTTGCTTGGTTCAGTCCCTTTGTGCTGCCTGAGGGAAGAAGCTGCAGGTTAACAGTGAAAGGTTAGCGCATTAGAGAACACGCTTTGAAATCAAATGACCTGAATTATTGTTGCGTTGATTAGTATGCAAGAGATATCGTGTGTGAGTCAGCATCATCCTAAAACAGCCTCATCTAAGTGGAAGGACACAAAAATATTCACCCCCTGGGCATTTTAAAAATATTTTTAGCTTCTTTGGTGTGGAACCAATATCCTCAGGAGCTGGAATTGAATGTTCTTAACGCGAGGCAGAAGAAACAAGTGCAGCACAATAACAAAATGTGACATGCCATTAGCAGAGTCCCAATGATTCTTGCTTTTCCTCATTCCCCAAATAAATGTGCATTAGGCAGTAACAGAAATCTTCCTTTTAAAACCAAAGAATTGAAAAACATAGCCTGTCAGGCATAGATATCCCTGATTTCAGGTGCAGTAATGGAGTTACCTTCCAGAGCTGAGAAAAATCCCATGTCTGCAGTAATCATAGACATCCCAGTTGTAGGGCACCACTGTTTTTTTTCCTACAGGTTAGTGAAAAAGAGAGAGAACAAAGATGGAACAGACATGTTTGACGGCAGGGTGTTTGATGTCAGGGGAAGGGAAAATCCTAGCTGAGGGAATAGGTTGAGCACCTGATTGCAGACAGGCAAGAGAAAGGAAGAAGAAACCTGTGAGGGATGCTAGCTGTACCACACATCACACTTTTTAGCTGGACTCAAGTAGGATACAAAAGATTGAATATCATCTTCACTGGATAGAACAGCAGTAGGCAGTAGTGCCAAGGGAAAAAAAATAAAAAAGAAGAAGGAAAAAATAGAGGGAAATCCTGGAACGGTGGAGAACTACATGTCTGATATGCCCAAAAAGGCACTGTTTCAAGGATTCTCCAACCTAAATCCTCACTGCCTTGTCATGGCTCCTATTTATTTGAAAAAAAAGAATAATGAATATTCTATGTACCGTGTCCCCTCAAACTTGCTTGTTTTATCCAGAAGTGTTGGTCAAATCAAAGGCACTGCCTCCTTTTCTCAATTATCTCTTTAGACATTTTTGACTACAACAATGCCACTTCAGCTTTCCAGAGATGAAATGAAACCTTGCGTATCAGAGAGGGACAGTCAGCTTATTTCTTTTCCGCTGCTTTTCACAGCTCAGTGAGCCTCAGCAAAGTTGTTTTTTACTGTACTTGATTTCCTTTCTCTGCCTTAGCATGCTGAAGAGCACCCTTGTTTCCAAAGAAATTTGGCAATGTCCCATAAACGGAGCTTATTCTTTGCTGGCATTGGTAGGAAGCAAGGATTGAAGGGATTTGTTTTCCTACAGTTACCTCTGGCCAGCATGGCATACACTCTCATATCACACATCACTGTCATGAATACTGGTAACAGCATCTCCAATGTGTATTAGAGCTGCAATTGCTTCTGTAATATAAAATTAACATGAAACAAATGGAAATGACAAGAATAGAACACGTATCTAGGTAAAATTTATTAAGACTTCTTTTTGAAAAGGTTTTAAAAATCAGTTTATTCCTGGGGTTTATTTCAAAATTTATGAGAATTTTTTTTTTAATCTATTCAGTCGTTTTTACTTGTAGAATTTTTATGGGGAGTGGTAGGGGTTTTTTTTTTGTTTGTTTTCTTTTTGACCAGTTCTTCTCCTGATCCTTTTCTCAGCTGATGACCTCTCTGAAGGTTTGAATGTGGAAATGACCATAATCCGCTGCTATTTTTCAGCACATATCAGCTGTAATCCATGAAGTTCTAAGTTTTTGAACAAAATCATTCATTCATTTAGGATCAGAGCAAAGTGCTTTGCAAGTTTCTTAAACAAAGGAATGCATTCCCTCAGAATTTGCGATCCATATGGTATTTAGATGGATAAGCCTATTGCGAATATTTTAAAAGATTTTGTAAAACAGTATGAACAAGCAAATATACACTTACACACATTGCTAAGCTAAATGTATTGCAGTTGCACTAAGCTAATCAAAAGAGGCACAAAGCAATGATCAAATTGAGGTCACAACCAAGAATGAATCAATGAGTTCAAATGATTAAACTTTCAAATTAATAGTGCAGATAATGAAATCAAATTATGAGTTTGACATTATTTGAATTAGTTTAACTTAGTTTTACCTTCAAAAAATTTAAGGAGGAGCTAGGTGCTTTTTATTTATGATCTTAAATGCAGGTACAAATATTTCTGGTGAAGGAAAAAGATTCCCGCAAGATGCAACTGTACTTAATCTAAGTGTAGCTTCTCTTTCTCAACTTTGCTCGTATGATCGTTAGACATCAAGTTTGAAGTAGTTATGTACTCCTTGTGGAAGTGACAAAGGCACAAAACAGATCTATTCTGCTTTTCTAATTCTAAACATTCAATTTAGGGCAAAGTGAATTGCCCTTTGGAAATCTCTCATTCTCCTCAATTTATGCAAACAGTATTTACAGGATGAGCTTAGACTAGAGAAATATTTTAGATATGAAAAATCCTGCTTTAGACTTCTTTTATTTGGCTTTTAAGGTTAGGTAAAATTGATCTGGGCCTGAGAATTTCTTCTAGGCTTAGCCCTTTGACAACACAATTCAGAAAATAAAAGTGATGAAGTCCCTTTGTTCGTCTTAGCAGAGCATGACTAGATGAATGCCATTTGAACGTCTCCTCCTTAAATCTCACTGCTACGCATTATTGTGGTTGTTCTTATTCCACCCCCTAACTTTAGAACAAAAGAATCTTTTCAAAGACTTCACACAGAGGTGATGGATAAATCATACACATTAACTCCTTTTGAATAACACCATTTTAACTTGAAAAATCTATTAATTCTGTGCTGTTTACTTTAAGAAAATTATTTAAGGCATTGTTTATGCATATGCTGACACATGCATATAATATAATTGAAAAAATAATAAGGAAAAAATAAAAGATTAAGGCAATTGTCATGACACAAAAGAGACTGAATTCTACTTCGTTTCTTGGGAGCCTCCACTCAAATGGATGTCGTTCTTTGTTATCTTTATGTAGACATCAGATTTATGGTCAGGACTGGTAACACGTTCAGGCTATGTTGTCGGACTGCAGATGACTCATGCTGGCTTTACTGGCAAGTCAAGTCCTTCATCTTTCCCTTTTCTGTTTAGAGAAAGGTGGGCAGCTTTGGCTGTGATTTACAACAAAAGAGAAAGACCCATCACTCTTGTGCAAAGGTTTGTCTTTATCTGGATGCTACCCTGTCTGCTATATTCCTTGTATACATACGCCTGTGCCTTTTTGCCCAGTTAGGTGAACACAAATCCTCACGGTTCAGTCCTTCTGTAGATGGAAATCTTTAGTGTACGATAAACAATTCCATGACTGAGTAGTACTAAGGTTTGCTAACCCAGCAATATTGATTGCAGATATAGATACTCAGAGTGGATTTATAAGGTGAAGTCATGATGTTGACTGCCTACCTTACGATGATGGATGTTATACCAGCAGTTGACAGAAGCTCATCCTTTATACAAATACTTTTAAGTTTGCACCTACTGAAAAGCATTTTCACTAAGGGAGCTGGGTAGTTAATATTGAATCATTTGGGGAAAGGCAGAATGAAATCTTGTTCAGCATTAGCCTGTTAAATATTAGGTACCTAAGATACTTATTTGGGTTTCTTCCACAATCTGTAGGGAGTGATAGACCTATCCAGTGGGCAATTTGTCCTGTCTGATTTAGACAACTCTCTTACTGTGGTATAAATTATCATCTGAAAGAACCTATATTTGTATTAACTGTGGAGTGAATCTAGGTAATTAGCTTAGGCTTGGTAGTTAATTTTTAGATGATAAATACATCCAAGGGTTTCTGGCCAAAGCTTCTTTTCATTTTTCTGAGTATGTCTTTTTCACACTGAATTTTTCTGGGCACAATTCAAACCTCATCCCACCTTCCTTATCAGATGCAGAGCTTGAGCCAGCTAGCTCTGTTCAGGGATCTACATTGCAGACATGCAGTCATTCAGTAGCCTAGACATAGGATTCTAGTGCCATCTGAGATGCCCGAGGGTATTCCATGTGGCTTTGAGTAGTCCTACTGTAGCTCATGTCATATCTATCAGCCTTTTGTGGATGATTTGGACACTCCAAAGCACTGCAAACTGCACCATATGTCTGGGCAACTGAACAGAGCCTGTAGAGTGGAAGTCAGCTCCAGATTAAGACATTTAAATTCAGATGCCTGCACATAGGTGTCTACATGTGAGTTAAGTGTCTAAACTCCTGCTTTAGTCAATGAAAATTTAATCACTACACTGGAGCCTGAAAAGCAATTCAGCTGACCCACTGACTCTAGCCAGACTTAGGATAAATTGAATTGCTCTGGATTGTACTTCCTATATTGACTTGAGGCCTGTGGCTGGAAGCCAGACAGAAAGCTTAAGGGCATCTTAGATAACACTAGAGACTTATGTGAGGACAAATAGATTGAGTTAGTCTGTGCTGCTATAGTAGGAGCTTGGACTCCACCTCACAAGTAGAGACTTATGTGCAGGCGTATAAAGTTAGTAGTAGTTTTATCTCAAACTGAATCACAGACCAAAGTACTCTGTGCTTGAAATTTGGGCATGTGGCTATAGGTGCTAGATATGTCACCTCTCATGATGAACAGCAACTTGTATGTGCATAAACATAATTTCAACAGCTTCAGACAAGATGGACCAGTAAATCACTGGCAGAGTTGGAGTTTATGTGACTTAAGGAACTCAGCACAGACTTCTGAAACAGCAGACCAAAATCTAATAGATATCAACACAAGCAAAAATGACAGCGTGAAGCTGAAGGCAATTACTGACTTGAAAAAAAGATATGAATTTAGTGACTGCACTTGATGAGGTAGACCCAGCAAAATCTGTGAGCAGCAGACAGATTGATGCAGATGAATGGTGTGATGACTCTATGTTGCAAGGAAATACTGAACAAAGAGATTAGGAGGCGGAGAAAGAAGTCGAGTAGAAATACATCAGAAAAAGTTATTTTAAAAAGGAGAAAGGTGCCAATTTTGACACTGTGTGGGCTGAGGCAGCTCCATGGACCAAGTCTATGAAAGAAAAAATAATTTCTCATTTATAACCCTTAGCTCATGCACAGTGAAAAACATTCGGTCTACTCAAATACATAGATCTCCGTGTTCATTGCCAATGATTCTGTTACTTCAGGAAATTTTGGCAAGGGAGATTGACAAATGCAATTAGCAAATATAGCATAGACTGGTTTGTATAAAATATTTTGAGACAATTGCCCTTGAGGTTAGTGAGGAGAGTCTTTTGGCTCCCACTAGGAAAGCGGGTTGGGGAAGAATGAAGGAGGTGAAAACAATGCCAGTTCACAGTAATGACCCATCAGGAGTACCGTATGCTCCATACCGTGAGCTGTCAGGGAACCTTTAATTCCAAAGAAATATGGATATTCATTTATGATTGCACGTGTCAGACACATTGGAGCTGACATTAAAAAATCAAGCTAGGCAAGTGCTGTAGTGCTACATCTTACATTTAAATCATTGTGCTGGCAATAATTTTTTATTTGAGCCTATTGGGGTGTGAAAAATGCCTGGCCAGAAAACTCTTCCATGTCAAGGCTCTGTTAATAAAAGGAGATGGTATGGTGACTGAGATTGACAACTTTTGTGTTTTTTTACTGGGAGGGAGTAGGATTTTTGGAGGGGGACTAGTTCATGGTTCTTGCAAAAGAACCTAAAAGAGAACAAATGTTTTTAACAGGCAAAGAGGGGAATTAATTCACTGATTTGTGTTATATGATAGGGTCATTACATCAGTGCTGGCTGGAAGCACGGAGAATACCTTATTCATGCTTTGCTTGAGAGTTTCCTCTGCTGGGAAACCATTCACGAGAACCCTGCACACCTTTCTAATCCTTTTCCCGTGAATGGAACTGGACCCAGGCAGTAATGGGGCAAGGGGGAAACCGATATTGTCATCCAACTCATAGATTTACTTGCATGTTCTCCTCAGACGTTTAGAAGTCTAATTTTACAGTTTTAGGCTGAAGCTTCAACCCCTTTGTGCCAGATTTTGTACAGGTACACCCAGTATGCTAATCCACCCTGAAAATTAGTGAGAAGAAGGCAGGGTTATTAGAGTAACAGCTAAGAAACTGTGGTACAGAGAAATAATTCTCTTGGAGCCTGGCCTAAGTCTGTGTCAAAGAAAAGAAAAAAATGATATGTCATACTTGAGTCTAATCAGTGAGATATGTTCCTCATTACTAGGTAAATAGATGCATTGGGAAATCGGTGTATCTGAGATATTGGCAGTCAATCACGATTATCTTACTGTCTTCACAAGGTGCTGCTACTCAGCTGTTAGTTAACACCCCTCCTGCTGAGAGGAGATTACTGGCCATTTGTAGGACACTAGTGAGGTAAGAGCCAAAGGGAATGAATTAACTTAAACCACAGTCATTACAGAGACAAAATGCTGTCTTATTTGCCTAACTGGACTTTTTCAGATTGCTTTTGGCTGGTGATTTCTCTTTTTGTAACCAGTGAGGTGGGCATGCAGGGACTATTTTTTTTTTTTTTTTCTGACCACTGCCACACAGGGAACTAAAAGCCATTTTGAATCCCTGCCAGAGCACTTCTTCATGTTTGAGTTTTGCAGAGCCACAGCATCATTCCTTGCTGAAGAAAATCAAGCTGAGCTTAGGCAGGAGTACCTGAGGGTTGGCCTCCCACAAATATCGGCAGTACTCTGCAAGGCTTTGCCCGACTGACAGGAAAAAGCATGAAAATCCTGGTCTCTAACGAGTATAATTGTGTTGGCAAGCTGTCCACACACTTAGCTTTCTGCAGTATGAGAGAACTCTGCTTAAATAGCTCATGTCATTATGGGGAAAAACTTATCTACACTGGCAAAAGAGCAACATCTGTTTTCCTGTGTGACTAACTCAGCAACAGCTTTTCTACCTGAAAATCATCTGGGTTCATATCAGCCTAAAGGCTCCTGTGGACAAACTGAAGCTAAAGATTAAGGAATATGAAGGACTAAGGCGTTAAAAAACCAAAACTAAACACCCTCCAGACTGTCCTATACATAACAGCTATGCATGTACATGGTTTCACTCACCTGTTCAATTCTTTTTCCCCTACAGCCCTGCTAACCAGGGAGTCCAGCACACCTCATTAGTATTTATATTCCATTGAGTGCTTCATTAGCCTTGGCATTGTATTAATGATAGCTGGGGGAAAATAACCCAGAAAGGGAAGCTTTAAAATGGAGACTACTTAGGATGTGATCAATTGAATAAATATATAATTTCATTTAAAAGACTGGAGGAAAAATTGACTTGAATGTTGCTCCCAATCAATATAATATATTGAAATGAATGGCGGTATCTTTGTTCACTGCTGCCCTTGCTGCTTTGCTGATGGAGTGATGATCACGCCCGTGCCACCTTTTTGTTTTGCTGATGGAGAGGATGTTGCACCATTATCCCATTTATTGACAGGAGTAACTACTGGCCTTTATGTTTTCCATCAGCAGGTACCCGTTCTTACAGTCCATAAATGCATAGCTGCATTCCAGCCGTGCAAAGAGCACGTGCGTTATCATTTCTGCTGATGGACTGGGTTGCACAGACAGACTGTCCTGTGTAATGCTGTGTGTGCTGACACATGGAAATCCTCCATACTTGCTCCATTGATGCAACGGTCTATGTGTCTCCATGCTCTGCATGTCCATGGTCCCCACTCTTGATGTGCTGCTCCAAGAGGGGAAGTCTGCACATGTGTGTGTGTGTCCATCGTACGACACGGATTTTGTAATGAGAAAAGCTAGTACACCTTCACATTTGACTGGTGGCATAACCACCTGTGTTTTCAGAGCAAAATTTGAGGTATTAGTCCCTCCTGCTGGAAAGGAAGGAAGGGAGCAGGTCTGAGAGCACTAAACTGGGACTTTGAAGACTGCAAGGCTTTTCATCTGCGATCCACTGTGAGACTGGGAGTCTTTTCATCTCTCTGCATCAGTTTTTCCCTCCCTTCTCTAGTTGTTTTCCAGAACATGTGTGAGAACCAGGGCTGCCTCTTTGTATATGTTTATGTCTTTTTTTTTTTTTTAAATAATGTTAATTGGATCCTGAGTAGAATTTTAAAGCCTTGAAATCCTAGTAACGACTAATAATGATAAGAATTACAGTGTGCAAACAAGTAGCTGCTGCAAAGACCTGTGGTTACCAATCAGTGGCCACATACGTTCAAACACAAAAATTTCCTTGCTTTTTGAATATTTCCTGGAACATACTTGTATATACTTCTAAGTTGGGGTTTTTTTTGTTGGTTTTTTTTTTTTTTTTTCTACCTGGACAGCTCAGCTAAATTTCAGTCTGCAGGGACTTCATATATAGGCATACAGTAAGCTTTTCACATTTTTTTATTCTAGTTTACCTGTGATGTATGGCTTAACTGGTTACTGTAAATGAATGTTTGGGAGTTGTATAGGCTGTTTTTTTACAGAGTATTCCTCTTGTCACTGTTATTGACATGAAATGGTGTGTGTTTCAGCACTTAATTGGTGGCTTAACACATTTTGAGTGTTCAGCACTCTGCAAGTCTGAGATTACTCTCACTTTGACTGTGTACAGGAAAATGGGAACATCGGGGACTGCGTGTCATTCTTATGATCAATAATAGCTGGAAGCTACTGCACTCAGGTATTATAAAAAAAAATGATGACACATGAGACCACTTTGTTTCCAATCATACCATGCCTTGAACTGACATGAAATCATGTGTTGTGTGTTCATGGGAGATGTTGCAAAAGCAATGAGGTTCCTGATCCATGCACTCCTCTATTGATCTTCCTGACACTGGAAACAGGAAAAAAGATAGGATGCTGTACTTCTCCAAAGTTCTTCTGGAGGAGGAATATAAAACAGTTCACACCTTTCTCAGTTAAAGCCTTCTGTTTTCTTTACAAATTTTTAACATTGGATTTCCACTCATGTATACTTAATGGAAGGGACATAGATGAATTCAGAGTGATTGCTCTCCTTGAATGGGATATTCCATGTACAAATTCAATTTGACCCTTGACATATTTTTGCAAGTCAAACAGAGATCACATTAAAACATATCCTCTGCAAGGCTGCCCTCTGCATAATGTAATCAATATTGTTTAATTAAAGGATGATAATGTTGATTCTAATTAAGCAAAATTGCCTACCTCATTCATTTACAGTTCATATGTGTTCCTAGAGACAAGATGATTTAGTACTCTTAATACTACTTTCCATATACAAGAGAAACACACATTTAAAAAAAATCTCAACTCCAGCACCCACTGCCTCTTATGTCATTTCTCTCATGATGAATGGATAGTTTGATGTGTATAAACATAATTTTAAAATAATAAATTATCTAAGTGGGTGATCCGTATGTACAAACATAAGGTTTTGGAAAATTGAATTTTAAAATGTTGGAATCATTAGATTACTGAAAAACCTTTGCAGCTATTAATGGTACACTTTAATACAGCTTGGAGCTAATATTTTTCACTCCAAATAATCTGTCAGGAAATTGTTTCTGTGAGATGTGTGCAAGTGTTGTAGGCTGAAGTGTGCTAAAGAGAAAACCTTATGAGCATATCTATCATTTCATTTGAAGAGAGGAATCTTGGTTATACTGATGCAATATGCAATCTGATATAAACCATGGAATGATTATTTATATTCTTTTTTTTTCGTGATGGGAAGAGACATGTAGCCAAGGATTAATGACTTTTGGTTCTCTAAAAAGCTGCATTTTAATTCTCATTGTGTGATAATTTAAAGAGGCCACTATATATGGGAGTATTTTTGTGTTAACCTTTAGGATTGGTATGGCCTTAGGATGACTTGCTTAATTAAACTTTTTTATGTTTTCTTTTTTTTTTTTTTTTGGGAAGAGCCATTAGACAGTAATTAGAATATTATGATATAGGCTGAAAAATATATTACCTAGGGGCTCCATATATGATTTTGCAGAGGAGATATACTGTGTATCAAAGAACTGGGAGACTAATGGATTTGGAAGACATTAAGTATAGAGTATTTATGAGAAAATTTAAAATGAAATAAAAGTAAGCAAAAGCAATGAAAAGCCTGCTGACATTTAATGAAAGCAGTGAGATTTGTAAGTGTCAGCTGGTGTACTTGATTTATTTCTGAGATAGACCTAATCTGATTTATTTTCTTAGTAACACCAGCAGATAGGCTTACAAGAATGGCTGTGTTATAATCCACATGGAATATTTCAGCAAAGCAAATGTGGAAATTCTCAACAGGGTTTTACTGATACATAATTTGGACCAACGCAGTTACAGAGGGTGGGCAATGTTTTGAAACATAATACAGCACAGATTTTTTAGGCAGATACCTGGAGTACTGAAAGCTTGCCAAAATACAGGTGCCATGCCAGAGGAGATGGTAGAAATTGTTTAATACAAGCCTGCTTGACTTACCGGTTATTTGAAACAAGCTTTGATCTTACAGCTAATTTTGCTGAGGGGGAAACCAATAGCCATGTGGTAGCCAATGCACTTCAGATGAATAGTTTTCCTGGAGCTGGACATTCGGTAGGGGAATGTGGGTGATTTTATTATTTATACCTTCTTATTTAAGAAAATACAGAAAAATAGAGCAATTAAAAACTATATAATACAGTTAGTATATTCCAACTCCTTCTTTTTTTAAAAAACACAGCATCAGATAATGTATGGTCTCTCTTCAAGCCCTAAACCTGAAGGGGTGAATTTTTAAAATAGCCCAAAGACACTGGAGGCATGCCAATATCTTCAAAACTGATAAATCTATTTATATGTCTGCTCCTGTTCTTTGAAAAGTTGAATAAATAAATGCAAGAGGAAAACAAAGTTATGAATTATAAAGGCTTCTTGCTAAAAAGCTGAAAAAAACAACCCCTTATTAATTATCATTATTCTCTGTTCAAGCAGTCTGGTAAACTAGTGAGGGGTTGGTTGCTGAGCAGGACTGACACTGGTCATCTGCACTGGGTTTAATAGATAAAATAAGCCAGGAGTGGCTTAGCAGCACAGGGCAACTCACAGCCATTTGGCTTAACTCTTTCTCCTAGGGGATGACTTTTTCCATATGTTCCAATGAGTGGGAACTGTCACCAGGTTGGTCTGTGCTGTCCCTCACTGGTCCCAGGGCTGGTCTGGGTGTGCGGACACTGGCCACGAATGTGCCAAGGAGCTTGCTGGCAGTTGGCTGGCATGGATGATCATGCACTAGTGCTTGGGGCTGTGTGCTTGTCCTGTTTACCTTTTTTAGCATAGGAATAACCAGAGTCATCATGATCACTTCACAATTTTGTCACTTAGTTAAATCAGGTAGAAAAGTTTTGTTTCTGTCTCTTGCAGTACCTTGGGTAGATGCAAAGCACAACAGATAAAGTGAAGCCACTGGGGAGGTGAAAAACAAGGAGCTATTATCAAAAGATCATGATAAGGGGTAAGGTACCTTGTTATGTTGCATCATATATCTCTGCAATTTTCTACTTGGTAAACTATGGTAAAATTGTGTCCCTGGATATAGATAATCAAGCTGAGCCCTTACATGGGTACAGACCAGCACAGGAATTAAACTGCTTGGTGCACAGAGATACAATGCCTGTAGGAAGTGAGAGCATTGGTTTGGAGGAGGCAGCAATACGTAGTAAACTCAAAGCCATTTGGCTGATGGAAACATTTTGCAGCAAAATATGTACCTTATCTCCGATTCCACCTATTCTTTGTTTGCTGCCCTTTGTCTCCTGCATGCTGCAGCCAGATATCTGATTACAGTGATGGAGAGAGCTGCATGGCACTGAATTTCAGTTGTGCATTGATCTTGCCGGGAATTAGTCAAAAAAAAAAAAAAAAATCAATTGGAGGATCTTGGTCACCAGCCAAAAAAATAGGATGTAAGTGGCTCAGAGTTACTGTATGATGTGTCAGCTTAACAGGTGCTCTCGGTAACTGACATGACAGAACATAATGGTTATTGTGGAGATACAGTTATAGTATTGACAGGAACACAGAGGTATTTAGAAAAAAAAAGGAAGAAGCAGATTGAGAGGTCCATGGTGATGCCAGAGACAAGTGATTTCTGAATGAGGGGCACTGTATCTTTGCCACTGGAAGGCTAGCCTGTGGAGTGAATAGATGTCTGATATGTTGCATTTGATA
Organism: Chlamydotis macqueenii; assembly: GCF_036417535.1. Classification (NCBI taxonomy): domain Eukaryota; kingdom Metazoa; phylum Chordata; class Aves; order Otidiformes; family Otididae; genus Chlamydotis; species Chlamydotis macqueenii. The sequence goes on from NC_141556.1 coordinate 205,657,219, forward strand.
ATCTGGACCAAATGCTTATACGTAACCAGGCTGAGACAATTAGAGGATAATCTGGGGAGATGAAACAAAATCCTCCGTTGTAAAAATAATAAACAAAGCACCTGGGCTAGGAAAGAGCCCATTATATTTCTCATTAGTTCGAAAACTTTGAACTCATTATTAATCTGTAGATTTAATGTATCAAATCATTCTGCAGCTTATACATAGGTTTACAGGCTTGACTTGTCCTGGCGTGCATGAAGAAGACGGGAAAACTGCCAAGGGCAATTTTATCCTCTGTTCTCTGGAAAGCATAGATAATGTGCATGCCTAAAGCTTAATCAGAGAGACTGAAAGAGATCAGGTCTCAGGCTTCCTCCCTTGCACGACTGTCTGTCTGTGCTGGGGAAGCGGGCTGCCTTGTATTCCCTCCACCGTGGCCTCACTCTGCTTTGTAGCACACTGGGCAGAACCGAGTCCTCTTGTGTGTGATGTTCTGAAAATGCATCCACCCTCACTGTACCCTTAAGTAGAGCATACCAAGGACACATGGAGTGCTTTGAATCCTCAATGGCAAGGTTTATTTTGGAACAAACTGTAATGATGATCTATGAACAATGTGTTTCTTTCCATCTCCTCCAAGGCTTGGCAGGTCTATTTCCTCCCCAAGCTTTCAGTGGTTTCCCAGTTTCTGTGGGTACTGCAGGCTCCCTCATGGCTGGGTCTCTCCTCTCCTCTGTCCTCCATGCCTGACTCAGAAGCCCAGAGGCTTCTCCTGGCTCAGCATTCTCAGATGGTCTTTGGGAAAGTGCCCTCATCTTTTCTCCCAAAAAAGCTGCACACACCCCAGAGTGAAGCAGCAAGAAAAATGAGCATCCAGTCTACACTGAGAAACAAAGTCTTGCAAGTCAGCACAACACATCCACCTTCTGTCACAATCCATATGTATATGTTTGTGCAACTTATACACAGCGTGAAAGAATAGATATTCTATCTCATCCCAAGTGGACTGGGTGTAACTGCCTAAAGGAAAGTGTACAGAAGTGTGTGCTTGTATTTATGAACTATCTCATTTTTTTTATACACTCTCCACATGTGCTAGTGCTTTAAATAGCAAAACCACCTGGGGAATCTGTAGATTTCATCTACACCATGGGACTGATGAGCACTGTGTGTATTTCCATGTACCTCTTCCTTTTAGGGATAAGATGTAGGTGTGCACCACAACTCTGTGTGCTCTGATTTCCCTTAGCTCTCACGAATTGCAAGAGCACTGGAATGGAAGCCGATTTCAAAGATAATTTTTTAACTACAGACCAAGATTTGAACTATATGATGTTGATTATTATTTTTTTTTAAGCAGGAACCTTTGTGCTATTATTGAAATACACTAGGCCAAACTGATCTGCTGTATAACTCCCTGATTTCAACAGAATTGCAGCAGGGAGAAAACGGTCCTATTTTGGCCAGCCAAGTGTTGAATTCCAGCCTGTTATGATCTTTTCAGTTTGCAACAGGGTGATTTTCTCAGCAGTAGACAGGAGATTATCTGCTTGGCTTTTCCAGAAACCTCTTTGACTTCCGTGTAACAGCTGATGACCTGAGTTACATTTCCAGTCATGTTCTATGATGGCAACTTCAAGGACTGTGAAAAAACACCACCCCTTTTTGTTTTGCATGAGATTCAGGACAGGAACTGAGTGAAGTTTAGGCTTACGTTTCACAGGGTTCGGTTGAATTGCTTTATACTCTAGGCTAAGATCCAAATATTTCTCAGTTTCCTTTCTCATTCCCATGCCCACATGTATCTTCTATCATCATTCATCCACATCTATTCTCTTTTCCCAGCTGCATATTGTATTCCACGTGGTTTCCTTTCCCTCAGCTCTACTGGATTGGGTGACTGGCCCATCTTTTTTTTCCCTGATTTCAGGGAAGAGTAGGACCTGTCAGGATGTGTCCTAATTTTATGCTTTTCTACCACTAGATGTCTCTGATGCTGCAGAAAAATTCAGGGGAAAAAAAAGACATTTGGACCCTGGTAAACAAGAAAACAAAGTTGGAAGTCAACCATTGTGGAGACTGCCTCTTTGTGCCATAGGTCATTGCTCTTTTCTCTAATAAATAATTCTCACTTTAAAAGGTCGCTCCTCATCTTTATCTCATGACAGTCACATACTCCTTTTATTACCAAAGGCAAAAAATTAATGTATGTATTTGTTGAGTGTCCTTCTTCTCTCCTAAATTTCCATCTGGGAAATAGGTAGTCAGTTATCACACCTGTGATATTGCCTCCACTTTTGAAATGGGGCTTGGCTTTTGCAAGAGATCTGAAGGGCCTGAGACTGTGCACTGGATTGAGTAAAGTAGATTAACTGTTCATAAATCAGCTCAAGATACAGCAACCTCAGGGCAAATTCAGAGAACACAGCATTCGAGAGCAGTAGCCGTAGGATCAGTAGCAGCTGATCAACAGGCTTCATAGCATTTTCTCTATATCCTCCTTTTCCTCCTTTATCATTGAGAAAAATCTTTTTGTTACACCAGTTGGAAGTAGAGGGGAGAAAAACAAATGGTGAAATCTTAATAGCATTGACAGGATAAGAAATTCTTTTCCTGTCCAAGTCTATTAGCATCCCGTAGATTTTAGCACGGTGGTATGATTGGATATAGAAGCTCTTAAGTGACTTTGAAAGACCTCTCTGTGGATTTTAGGATCTCTGAGAACCAAGACATTTGCAACTGTAATCCTGAAGTTATTGCAAAATTCAAGTTAATGGGACTAGAGCAGACTGATCATGGGTTGAATCAGGTCTATGTAACTAGTGACTAGGCATTGGAAAAAAATATATTAGGATATTTAACTGAGGGAATCAATTTAAGCTGAATGGGCTTCCAAATGGGAAATTATTTTGAGTTTTTTTCCTTATTTGAGCTTTCTGGCTTTCTTAATAAACCTTGCACTTTTGAATAACCTTTTTTTTCAATCTATGGGCTAAACTTTAGGGACAGATCTATGAATTATTTCTGGGGATAAACTTAATATCTTCTGTAAACTTCCAGTACTCACAGACTACAGCATCTGAGCACCAGGCACTGAGAAAAAGTGTACTCTTAGTTATGAACTTTATGTGATTGTCAATAGTAAGCATGTGTATGATATTTTTAACAGCATTTTCCAAACTAACACTTTTGTTGCATTTGACTTCCAATAGCCATACATGTGTTCCAGTGGCATTTCCAAAAATGCTCATCAGAAGTGCAGAACCCAAGCCTGTTATTCATTTAAGCCTCAATCAGACTCAACAATGATGTGCCAGACTGATGTCAACGGTTCTTTCTGTCTTTTCCATAATTTACTGTGTACAGTTCTACCTCTCTCTAGAAGTGCATAGGTCTTCTTTACTACAGGAGGTGTTTACATCACCCAGTTATTTACGCACTTCTAAACTTTTTCTGTATTTCAACATCTTGCGCTTTGTTCCTTGCTTGGGTCTCCTTTTCTGTTTCCTCAGCCACAGCATGGCTCTTGTAACCAAAACTCCTTTTCTCTTGCTGTTCTTTGTGGGGATGTCTGTGCTTTGTGTCTCCCTCTGCTTACATTTACATAAAAATTAAGTGTAATGGAGGTTTTCTTTCATTCTACTTCCTGCCGTTTTGTTCAAAGTATACTTGTGTCCTTATATTTCAGAGTGAATCACATCTTGGGATATATAATGCATCACAAAAACAATTTGAATTTCAGCAAGCAAATGTGAAAACGTAGCTCTTTATGGGTTTTGGCAGAAATTATAGGCTATAGAGATACTCTCAGTGTTGAGAAGAGGGAATACTATAGGAAATGTTGTCTGGTTATAAGCAGAATAGATATCTAGTTTTTGTGCCTGGCTACTTCTCTTTGAAATAGAGCCAAATTTGGTAGACCTGAGTAACAGAGGACTGAATCTCTCGGACTGAGACAATGTAGACATTGACTTGAGTTAGTTGTCAACACATAAGTGTCCTGTGTAATGGGATATGTTGGTTGGTGGATATGATGCAAGACCTACGGAAGATCTTTGTCCTGGAGTGGTAGTTGGTGTCCAGACAGGATACTCTAGAGCATCTCAAATTATACTAGACTGCGTGAGCAATGAAGTCCAGCCCAAGACACCAAAACTAAGAACCGGAGGCAGAACTAACCTCACCCAAATTTAACCATTTAAATGTAGAAGTCTAGTCCAAGCTAATCGTACAGATTGGGCTTAGCTGCTCACATACAAAGTGTCTTCTGTCACTTCAGGTGATCTAAGATATTCCACCCTGTCTCTCTACTGTGCCAGAAGAACATCTGTAGATTGCATGCCATACCTGCCAGCCCCTTATGGATATCTTAGATACTCTAGGGTTTCTGAAATGGGATAAAACACATATGTTTGGGCAACTAAGTATCTTTCTTAGGCTTCCTTTGACAGGAGAGAGAAAAAAAAAAAAATAAAGTGAGCTCCAGACAGCTACCCATCTCATTTTAAGGAAGGTTTCTGAGATGGTGGAATGAACTGTTCCATAAAGCTGCCTCTGATTCTCCAGTGATATAGACAAAGTATACATAAATGTTTTGTAATAGGTACCTAACTTTTAAAATCTAGATGGAATGAATCTGAAACAAGCTGGTATCTCTGGAACCAGAAGTCATCCATGAACTATTTCTTGATAGACAACTGTTGTATATATTTTGACTGTGGTACTTGATATTTGCAGTCTAAACCCCATCATGTTTGGTTTTACCTACAGATCAATGACTATACCCTCACAGTGATCTTCTTTTCCAATATATAGATAAAACATAAAGCTAAGTTAAAAATGCCCTGTACTAAAGCCAATGGGGAGAGATGGGTACCTCAAAGGACAAGTCGGAATGTCAGGACCTAAGGTGCCCCCCATTACATAGGATAGATTGAAACTGAAAGGGCATAGCTTAAATATCCAAGGTGAGTAGCTTGGAAATGGCTTCCCAAGTGATGTCTCCTGGCCCAACAGAACTCTAGGTAAATCCTGTATGGGGAGAAGTAGAAGTTTCTCCAATATGTGGTTTCCACATGATCAGAGATTTGTGACTAAAGGTGGCTATAGTAGAGGCAATTTGAACAGAGCAAACACAAGTCAAGATAGCAAGATTCTTGGTCTCCCTTGTCTTCAAGGCAAATTTGTCCCAAAATGGTAAAACAGAGAGCTGGGAAACAGACGTATGCAGAATGGGATTGCAGAATACAAAGCAGTAATGACAGCTAGCTCTTTTATAAATCATTATTACCAAGTGATATAAAAGCATTTTAACAGTAGGAGTAAGAACAGTTGTCCTACTCTCCTTTCTACAGACAGCTAAAATGAAGCCTGGAGTTCAAAGCCATAGAATAGGCTGAAGAAAAGCCAGCCAGCAGTACGCTGCTGCTGCTGTCTTGGCTACCTCGCTCCTATGATAATTGTTGTGTGAGAATATTAATCCCAACCATCATTTGATAATATGTCGTCTCCTTATTTAGAAGGTGGTTTTAGTCAACAGATAGAGATGAACAATTCAGAGAACCTGAGCAACTTCTTAATTCTGATTCTTGTTCTGGTTTACAAACAAGTTCTTATAAGTACATGTAATTTTTTTTCTGATTAATGTCAAGCAGGAGATCAGATTTCTTGGCTTTTAATTTAAAGAGAGTGTAATGAGCTAGAAAAGCAGCATGTATCAGAAGAAGCAGATGTAACGGATCCAATCCTATGAACACAATTTTCTAAACATCTGCTACAACTGTAAAGTACTAAAACCAAAAGAGAAAGACATTAATGGCTCAGTACAGTCAAGAATATGGCTTAGTATCTGTGTAAAAATTGTGCCAAACACACTTTCACAAAATAAGGGTCATCTACTGCAATAGACCTAGGCCAGGTGTTGTATTTAAAAACAAAAATCTGTGGGAAAAACTGAAGCAGGGCATAGAATTGGTCTTATGTTTTGGCTGTGTGTGGCACACCTGTAGAAGGAATTACTTTTAATGACATTTCTGTAGAGGTAGTGCAGAATGGGGTTGTAAGCAAGAAACTACAGGACATAAAAATACATGATCTGGGACTACCTGGTTTTTAGCATCCAAATGCTTGCATGGAGAGTGGGGGATTGCATCCAGTACCTTACTCCATAGTCTGCACTGAGTAAGTAACTAGAGGAAGTGTGTGAAGGTGTAGGAAAGTCATGTTATTTCTCTGTGACTCACCACTGTCTGAGATGAGCTGATTTTGCCACTAAAAGGAATGTGTGTGCTTTATCCAAATGATGTACCAATTTTTAGTTGAACTGCCTAGCAAGAAGACACCTGAAGTGGTAGGAAAATTTTCCTTCCTTGTACTTTTCCCTATATCCTGTGTGAGGCTGGGCAAATCCCTTGTCTTTGGCATTTGTCCAGATAAAGAACTAAATTCCTCAATCTAAACTGTCAGACAGGGAGGATGGCAGCCCTACTCTGTTGTTAATTATGTGCAAGACAACTTTCCCAGGGCCCGTTCCAGTCTCTGTATGTGTTTCTGGTTAGCTATGAAGACCCCTCTAACCACTATTTGTCCATAATAGATTATAACAAAGGAAGAACAACACCACAGGGAGATGAAAGATGCGGGAAAGACTGTGCCTGGGATTACATTAAGTGGGTTTGGGTCGCAAATGTATATGAAGCAAATGGAGAGAGAGACTGGTGACTGCAAAATGGATTATTGTCCTCTAGATTTTAATAAAATGCAGTAACTTTCCTGTAATTTTTGACCATATAATTTAATACTCCCCTTATATACTCTTTACACAACAATAGAAGTATTACCATTCTTCATTAATCTCAGTACAGATTTGGGAGTAATTTCTGTCTGCTGACCTTACTGGACAATTTTATAGGGAGTAATTTCTGTCTGCTGATCTCACTGGACAATTATATAGAGCTTTATTTGACCAGATGTAGACATATACATCTAAGCTAGTTGTCTTGGCTTCCTTTGCACTCAGTGCAGAGTAACTGCAAATTATAGGATGCGATTCATTTTGTTCTAAAACCAATCAGATGGATCTGACTGGCTCTACTTCTTCCCAGTGACCGTAACAGGAGTTAGTTTGAGGTGACTGGCTCACATGTTCATGACTGTATTACCAATGTCTGAGGATAGGTGAGAAGACCACGTTTTCTGTCAATCACTACGAGGCTTTTAGTAACAATTTACTTCTTAAAAAATCCTCCAACTCAGATTTAGTACAGTTAATGGAAAGGAATTGAAATGTCCCTGGAAGACTGAGTACTGGTGATTTACAGATGTTCTTTCTTAACTGGGAAAATGATAATATTTCATTTTCTAAAAGAGAAAGATAAATAACTAAATAATATTTGCTGGTCATGGCAAAGTCAAATGTAAATTACTTAATATTAACATACAGGAATTAGAATTTGTTTATCATGTGTTTTCCCTCTTTTTTATTTTTCTGTGCAGAGAGCTACTTGATGCAGCTTTCCTTCTCCATTTTGGCTGGGATGCCTACTCTGTACTTCTTTTTCAGCTTAATTCCATAGTTGGGAGGAACTTTGACATAATAAACAGCACTATGCATTTATCCATAGTACAAAGCATTTTAAAAATTATTCTGGTGCATTCCTCAAAAGCAGACAAACCACTGAGAAAATTCTGAAGTTTAGATATAAAATTCATGAGAAGACAAGTAATTTTCATTATTTCTGATGAGGAAGAATTTTGTTTTTTTTTTTTTTCTCCTCAAAAAGAAGGGTGCTAGAGCAAAAGCAGCATTTGCTCATCTAATAAAAGTGCATTTTTTGCATTTAAAACTATCTAATTTTTATAGAAATATTTTCATACCAGTGCTTATTTCTACTTCTTAAAGACACTATAATTGTCCCTGGGCCTTGCCTTCCCCTCCAAAATGTTTATCAAGCTGCACCCCTGCATGGCAAAGGATTTTCTCTCAGGACCAGACACAAGCAGTCAGAGGAAGGAGAGTGCAGAGTGATGACACAGAGGAATGTGACTAGAACTTATTCAAAGCTGTTTTCTGAAGAATGTTCCTTGCTTAAAGTGCCTGAATTGCCAGGAGATAAGAAGACTTGATGCAAAAGCTGGAGACAATAGCTTTGGGGAAACCATGAACACATAACCATTTGTCTCAGGAGATACTTTGCTTAGGAATGGCTGTGTATTGGGCCTAAGATAATTTTTTTTTTTTAATCAGGAAAGATTTTCGAGAATGTGTTTCATGATTAAACTTTTTTTTTTTTTTTTTTTTTTTTCCCCTTGGTAGTGTTGAGGTTTTCTCAGAATAACCCATTCTTGTGGTACTAATTTGTTAGACTTAGGAGCATACTTTCTCCATTGCCCAAAATATGTGTCTGTAATCAAATGTAAAGGTGAAGAAATGCTGGCAGTTTCTGAGACAATTTGTGTCCTAAGGCAGCAAGGTGTCTGACGGTACCCCTGAAATCATTGGATCAAGACATGAGTGAATGAAAGAAAAACAATCTATTTTATTTAACAAAGCCCAAGTGCATCTGGGAAATGTCTTCAAGGGAAATTTCCCTTCCACAGTACTAGACTTCTCTGTCTTGTTTAGATTAACACACAAATCCTAATTTCGGTTTGGCCCTGGAAAAACCAGCCTACATTTTTTCATTGTTTCTTTCAACAGTCTTATATATCGTACTAAAGTAACATCCAGAAACAGCCCTTAGTCTGCCTTTTTGGGTTTGATTAGCCTTGAGTTGAACAGTAACAAAGACTGATACCAAAGGCAGCTTTGGAAGAATCAACATAAATGCATGGGTTTTGTGCATTCTCGGGAGATTATAAGTGATCTCAGTACTTTCTCAGGCTCAAATTAGCATGCTGGCTTTCAAGGTGAAGACTAAAGATTTTTAAAATTAGTACTAACATTGTCTCAAATGGCCTGTTCAATAACCTTAAAAGTTAAGCACGAGTTGGGACTGAAGGGAGCCATAATACGTGACTCAGTACCTCTACTGTGTTGCACTTCAGACAAGTGATTTCCAGGTGCATTGCTTTATAACCGAATGACTGCTGAGAGTGCAATCAGTAAAAAATTTCAGCTTCTTTCCCTGTGTAACACAGTCAGTAACTAATCGTTTCACAAAATGGAAAGTCTTGCCGAGGAGCGTAAGCCACTGGGAGTGTTAAAGTAACCTTGCAGCTCTGATTAACAGGCTTCCAGATGCTAGATTAATGAGTGGATCTGAAAAGTTTGCATCAGCATAAGCTTCACTCTTGCTGAAAGCAGTAAGCTTTGTTGCTATCAAACCGCAGTAAAGCATGAGTGGAGCTGTAGCACGTGGAAGCACATTTCACAAAAAAATCTCTACATAACATCTAGAGACTGAAATGTGAGTTTTTCCCCCCAGCAACAAAGCCTCTCCAGGCTGAGATAACTCCCCTTCTGCTGCTCATTTTGGTCTCAGAAGTGCAATGTGTTGTCCTGTTTGTGTAGCTGTTTCATCTATGGCTGCATTGTTGAGAAGAATAATCTCACTAAAACAAAAACCTGAGCCAAAGATAATAGATTCTGTTTAGTGATGGCAAGGAACTCCCTTCACTCCATCTCTTTCCCTTCATGCCTGAAAACACTTCAGTAAAGAAAAATGCTGGCTTTAAAAAGAAGCAGCATACCCTAAACATAGATACGTTGGAAAGATGCTGGATAAGAAGTTGCTAGACAAGAACGACAGGAGGTGACCACAGTGAAGACTAAGTAGAGTTGCATCAAAATCAGTCTTCAACATGGCATAGCAGAGCTCTCACCTGAGCATATGCCAATTTTCTAACTTATTTTTGTGGAGAGGCCAAGTGCATTTTATACTTAGGGTTCAGTGGCTGATTAGTTCAAGCCAGTCAATGGCAGCCAGATAAGGGGGCATAAACTTGGTTAAAGGTCTCATCCCTCCAATGTCATTCCTACACATCGCTAAGTAAAGAAAACTGTGCGGGAAGTATCCTGACGATCCACTTGTTTTCCTCCGAGCAGCTCATATGATGTTGTGAAAGGACATTTCACAGGTGTCTACCTTTCCTTTTGAAACTCGCTCTCTGTCTCTGGTCAGTTATTTTGCTGGATCTTTAAATGATCTTTATTATTGCTGCTTGTGCTAAGGTGCATTTATCTGTCCACAGAGGCAGCTTTGGCTGTCAGCTTACACTGTATATTTTCCAGCACCTGCTGCAAACTTGTTTTATCTTGAACAGTTAACCTATTCCTTTGTAAAAGGAAAGATTTAACAAAAAAGGCAAAAAATATGGTACCATTATCACAGTGATTTATTTCCTGTTCAAAGAGTAGATTTACTGGCAAGCAGATAACAGACTGCTGTCTCTAGGCTAGTTTTGATTGGATGCATAAATGTTTGGCTGACATTATTCACACTTTCTATGCTGAGTAAGATTAAGACCTGCTACTGCTTGTATGCTACGCGATGAAGTCCTTTAGCTAACCAAGAAAACACTATGGCGGTGCAAACAGTACTTATTTTTGTAAAGCTTCAGGACAAGAAATTTTTTTTCCATGTAGGATGAAAGGAAATAACACTGCAGACAGTGAGTGACGAGCTTGGCTGTTGAAGGGTACTTCGACCATTTCGAGGTCAAAGTGCTTTCAAATTGAAAATAGATAGGGAGCAATTCTGCTCCTTCCTAAGGGGAAGAACATACACAGCAACAACACATCTCAGCAACTATATGGACAGCAGAAGAGCCTCATAACAGATAGAAGATCGTGATTCACATTTATGGCAGCTCTTAGCAGCAGTGATCTCCCAAGGCTGCCTTTCCTCCTCTGAGCTTCCCATGCCTATCTGCCTCCAGTGCCCCTGGGAACTCACTGTCTGATGGTTCACTGCAGCCATGTCTTACAAAGTGTTTGTCCGATCTGCCTTTCCCCAAAGAGCTAGCCTCTTTACAAGTGAAAAATAGAAATAATTCCCTGTTTTGACCTGAGTTTTAGGATGCAGCAAGCCCTCTCCCACTCTGTGGTTAGAGACTAAAGCTCCCTAGGCTTTCTGTTGTGGATTTGGTTCCCCTCCTGCAGCCCTGTGTCAGCTTTGCAGCAGCAGAGTTACACCAGGGTGGAAGAAGGAATGAGAAAATGAGCGTTTCCAATAGCTTGCAGGCAGCGTTCACAGCTGACGCTGATGCTTTGCCATCTGTGTGCTTCATGTCTATAGTACTGACTGCGGCAAAATTATGATCGAAGAGCAGCTCAGTAACATTTTCTGTTGGTCCATTTTGTTCCAGAGTATCTGCCTTTAGGGCCAATTTGTGACTTCACCTGAACAAGCGAAGTTGTCTCAGATTCCAATGTTATCTTCTTTCTTTCAACCAGTAAATGGTACTTTTCAGTCTAAGAAGTACTTTAGCCCTGAATCTGACAGTAGTCCTCTAGTAAATAATAATATAAAGCAAAGTTCAGGGACAGAAATCTTGCATTAAATAGAAAATTATTTAGTATGATAATTGAAGGCTGAAAATCCTTGTCAGCTTGCATATGTGTCAGACAGTTTACCATCTGTGGATTAATCCCTCTGGTCTTCAAAGGTAGTTATAGGTGTAGTTGTGGGAGAGTTTGTCTAATGCATTTGCTCTCCATCAACAATTATTTGCTCTTTTCATGTCACTGCTGGATAGATTTATTCAAATACAAACAAAGGAAGCATCTCACAACAGTTCCAGCACTGGAAAATTTGTTACGTTGGAGACATTTCTTGAGGGACTTTGGGATTTCAGCCTTTATTTCACAAACTGAACAGTTTGTGAAATAAAACTATATTTCCAAAACCTAACCTGTAACCACTGATTTTAATAAGTACAGGAAAATAAGCAAACCAGGCTGTTACAAACAAGAAAACAAACTGCTACTTGATGTGGGAAAATCTCTGCATCTTTTGGGATCACTCACACCTAGAAATTATTGTTTTCTGTTTTGCTACTAGACCCTGCAGTGTTCCTGTCAGGCCTTGCTGAGCAGGGCTACCTAGAGAATAGTAGGAATCAACACTGGGACCTAAAGAGTCAGTGGTCTCTGTGCTGGAAAAGGGTTATTTTAAGGAGCAGTCCCCTCTTTAGCCTTTTTCTTGAGGTATAAAACTGAGATCCTGTAAACCTGACAAGATAAAGCAGCCCCTAAACAAAGAAGGCTTATTTTGGAAAGGGTTGAATTGCTGTTACGCATTCTACAAGAAGCAATAACGATATCTGAGGATACAGAAGGGCCTCTGTGCCTGTTGAGGGGAAATTCTCAAGTAATTTTTTGCTGCGTCCACATTAGCCACAAGTCCCAGATATACAGCTGAGCAATGGGAATCAATTTTTCTCAGGTATCTGTGGATAGACCTTGATAACTGTGTGCAATTCTAATAAAACTAGCCTGTATCTGTTAATTGAATCCATTTTTCAGGAAAGAAAAGGTGAAGCTTTGTCAACACTAAAATATTTTTCTCAATTCTATCAGTTTTAGGAGCTTCAGATGTAAAAAGCAGCAAAAGCCACTCAAGAATGCTAAATCACTTTGATTCAAGATGAAGTGTTCTGCTTCAGCCTTCCACTTTTATTCCAAAAGAAGCTTGAATTTGAAATGAAACATTTCACTTCAGGATTGAATGAGCTCCTGAGTTTTTAAAATAATGGAATTCAGAGTGATATAAATATAAATGTAAATAGAAATAGAAATATATATTTGGCAACAGTCAGTTATTTGCATACAGCAGAACAGTGAACTTCTTTATGGAAAGAAATTCCTCCATTTTATGAATGTATGTGGGCCATCTGATTCCCTTGCTTTCTCTGGCTTCTTGGTGCTGATGTTTCCAAAAGCTGTGCTCACAGTTACCAGAATGACTTAAAGCGGAATCATAAGATTTGTTTGCTTTGGCAGTGAAGCTGTCATAAGAAGTTTCTCTTTTGCTGCTTGTTCTTATGTCATGATACAGTTCACCGCTATCTATAAGTGCTGGTGGGATTGTGCCATACACCTGATTTGTTTACTGCCTGTCCCTTCAACAGACTTGTGGTGATGAAGGATAGTGGAAGGGGAACACCAAAGCCAGCATGCTGCGTAGTTTCACTCTGTGATCCCATAGGAAATATCCAAAAGACAGTGCATGAAATTAAATTTCTAAGCCAGGCTTTTGCTTTTAAAGTGAGACTTAAAATGTTTTAAATGTTTCTATTGTATAGTTGAGTTGCAGAGCCTGAAACTGCTCCTTGGCTTAGGAGCCTAAGTCGTGTTTTTGGTAATAAGTAGCTGAAGTTCTGTCTTCTGTAACTGCTGAGTGGCTGGTAGATGGCTGCTACACACAGCCATGTAATAACCTCTCAGTGAGGTAACTGTGCATGAAGTGGATCTAGTAGGGGAGTGGAATAGGAGATCATATTTTTTCTTCACTCCTCTGTTGAAGCTGAACAACCATGTAGCCAGCAATGTAAAACTCATGGACCCAGAGCAGGAGAGGGAGCTGAAGAAGGACCCTGTACTGCACTAATCAGTGCAATGACCTGGTCCCTTGCTCCAGGACCCCAAGTTTGTTTTATGTTAGACAAAGTAGAACCGGCTGAGGGAGCAGTCTTTGCCCATAGGCACAGAAGTGTTTTCTTTGATTCTGTTCTACCACCTAAATAGAGAAATTGTGTAAGGAGAAAGAAGGAAAATAGGAACTGGTGAATGTTAGACAATAGGCCGGTGACAGGACTGGCAACACAGCACAGATTTTCCAGTTCCCAGATCAGTGATTTTCTCACTGACCTGTGCTGTTTTTTCTCTTCCAGTAACCAAACTCCTCTGTGTTAAACTGCCACCCGTCCAGAGCTGAGATAGGAATCTCACTAGCCGTGGTTAATATCCATTTAGGCAGCTTTAACATCAGTGAATACAAAGGTGTATCTGAACATCCATCTTGCCCTTATCTCTTTTTGGCAGATATCCACAATGAAAAATTCTGGGTTGATGGTTAAATTATTGAGAGATTTTATTCTGAGATCCTTGATACATTATTCAAAGACATACATACGCCTGAGGTTTATATATCAGAACATCTGATTTTATTTCTCAAATTATTCAGCGGTATTTCTGGTTTCTACAGCCAGAAGCCAAAGAACAACCTCATCCACCCATACAATCACTTTGAAAACTTAAATATTGAATGACATTTAACATATGAACATATAAACATTTCAGAAATGGCTAAAGCCTATATTAATTTTATTTAATTTCAGACAAAGAAGAATTCCAGAGATTAATGACTGCGTGGCATTTCTGGCAGGGTTCCTTTCAGCCATAGATTCCAGAACAAATATTGCAAAATCCACTCCTCACCATTAACCAACTTGAAGAGGGAGAAAAAAGAAATGCAAGTATACAGGTTTTCTTGACAATCTTCATGATATTCCTCTCACTTTCCAGATACTCCCCTTCCTGTCTGAGACATTCAAGAGGTAATAGGGTTTTGATGGAGGAGGTGAACAAACATTATGTTGGAGAAGGTTGGACTTTTATTACCTTATAGGTACAACAGATTTCTAAAATTTCAAATTTCATGCTGGAGTTAATAGTTGTAAAAGCACTACTAATTGATGCAGATGTCACTGGGGCCTGTAAAGGGCAGGTATCCAACAGCAGCTCTACTTCTGGAGGATCTGGGAAAGGAAATAAAGATCTTACAAATGTGATTAGTCAAGCCTTCAGTGATATAGACCTCAGAGACCAATAGATTTGGGAGATGTTTGGGGGAGTTTCCCAAGGAAACCACTCATACTTCTTCCTCTAGTATAAACAATAAATGCTTATTGTTGAGTCTACAGTTTAATGCAGGACATACATGGTGACAAAGCCTAACCTTGAAGTGTAGCAGCCTGTAACAAAAGCACAGCAATGTTATGCAAGCAGTGTCTTCTCCAGTGCAGGAAGAGGTAGCATGTAGTACGCGATTATTCAGCTGGAATAAAACCAAGCCACTGGAGCCAGCTTCACTACTCCTCTTACGAAGAGTATATGTGTGTGGAGGAAACGGACCTGGAGTTACTGATTGATGCTCGGCTGAGCATGAGCTGACAGTGTGCCCGGGTGGCCAAGAAGGCCAACGGCATCCTGGCTTGCATCAAAAACAGTGTTACTAGCAGGAACAGGGAGGTAATTGTCCCCCTGTACTCGGCACTGGTGAGGCCGCACCTCGAGTACTGTGTTCAGTTTTGGGCCCCTCACTGCAAGAAAGACATTGAGGCCCTGGAATGCGTTCAGAGGAGGGCTACGAAGCTGGTGAGGGGTCTGGAGCACAGGCCTTACGAGGAGCGGCTGAGGGAGCTGGGATTGTTCAGTCTGGAGAAGAGGAGGCTCAGGGGAGACCTCATAGCTCTCTATAACTTCCTGAAGGGAGGTTGTAGTGAGCTAAGGGTCAGCCTTTTCTCTCGTGTAGACAGTGATAGAACTAGAGGCAATGGTTTCAAGCTGCGCCAGGGGAGATTCAGGCTGGACATTAGGAAATATTACTTCTCGGAAAGGGTAGTCAGGCACTGGAATGCACTGCCCAGGGAGGTGGTGGAGTCACCGACCATGGGGGTGTTCAAGAAACGTTTGGATGTTGTGTTGAGGGATATGATTTAGCTGAGAAGTATTGGTGATGGTTGGACTGGATGATCTTTTAGGTCTTTTCCAATCTTGATAATAATAATTCTGTAAATTCTGTAATTCTGTAATAATAATATGGGATTTTTATTGTGCAGAAAAGATAATTGGCTGTGTTTTATGGCTCATCTTAAACAGAGTATCTAGCATGTAACAACTCAGTATGGTGTTTCAGTGATGATTCATGAAGAGTGTTTTTAATATTAATTCTGTTTGCTGTAGCTCTTGTCATCCTCAGCGGTCATCCACCCAAATATTGACCAGGATTGCTTTGTTTGAAGATGTATTGAAAACAAAACCTATGGGACTATTTTGCTATCTCTCCAAATCATGTGCAGCTCACTTTAGCTTTCAAAAATGTAGGTTTCTGCCCTAAGCTACCTGTATATCTTCCTGCTATACTCAAAGGAGAGAGATATCTCCACATAGTTATTCATCACACAAATTTTCCATACTTACCTGTGGAAAAGTTGAATTTTCCTATAAACGTGTTTGTCACTTTCCATTGACAGTAGTCTGATCACCAGTTGCTAACTTGGGTAATCATAACTGAATTGTTGACGGCTGAAGACAAATAATACGTATCTTGCCCTAAATATTGTCTTTTCAAAGTATGCCGTGGAATTTTGAATTCTTGTTTTCCTGAGGGCAGAAGACAGAAATTCTGTTTCCGCTGTCTGCCTCCAAAAACTCTTGGGCCACTTTTTTTTTTCAGTTCATTGCTCTGAAAAACAGCTTCAGAATTAATTTATCCATACTTAGGTCAGGGATTTGAGATTCCACAGTGATGAGTGCACTATAACAATACAAGTAGAGCAGAAAAAAAAGTAATTCTTTTAATGTGGTGGGATTGCCTGACACTGAACTGCAGAATTTATGAGGACATAGCTTTCACTGGGACCAGGATTTCCATTCCTAGATGTCCCTATTACTGACAAAGTGTCAGATCTGGGAAAAAAAAAAGTAAATAAATACAGGCTACAGATAGAGGGGGACAAGGAAAGGACCTAACAGCAGGTGCTGTTTTGGCTTGCAGTGTGATTACAGAATTTATACCATTTGCACTCGTAGACTGATCATTACTCCTTGATTCCTGGAAAACACAGGGACTGTCTCCAATGTCAAATAATGTAACTCCAGCGTTCAGATATGGATGCTGGTTCACTGACAGTCAATACTGCCTGGAAGTCAGGTCATTCCTGGGCTCTCTTCTAAAGTTTCTCTAAAACAAAACCCAGTCTAGACTCCTTATAAAAGCAAGGTCCAGAGTGCTTCTGACAGATGTTCCAGTTTGTGCAGCAGTTTCTAGGCTCTGCTTCTTTGAGATATTCTTGAGCTTCTGGCACTTTGGGATCTGGGACCTCTCAGAAGAATGGGAGGGTATCTGCTGCTGTCAGTTAAGGCTAAGGGTAGGTCCAGTTTCTAACAAAATCTGTCAGCTGTCCTTGATCAAAGGGTGCCTGCAGCCTTTGTCCTAGCTGACCACTGATCAGGGAGGGTCAAACACCCTTTAAGCCTTTGCTAGGGGAAGCCTATGTAGGAGCCAAGCATACAGAAGGCTGTGATCAGTGACGCAAAATCAAGTTGGAGGCAAGTCACTAGTAGTATACCCCAGGGGTCAATACTGGGGCCAGTACTGTTTAATATCTTCAATAATGGCCTGGATGATGAGACAGAGTGGACCTTCAGCAGCTTTGTAGATGATATAAAACTGAGAGGAATGTGGCTAATACACCAGATGGAGATGCTGCCATTCAAAAGGGCCTAGACAAGCTAGAAAAATGGGCTATCTGGAAGGGACATAGAGGAGGACCTTGAGGTCCTAGTGGACAGCAAGCTGACCATGAGCCTGCAAGATACCGTCATGGTGAAGAAAGCCAATAATCTTCTAGGCTTGGAGAATAGAAAGCCCAGGGATATATAAATACCTGATGGGAAGGAATGAAGAGGGACCAAGACTCTTCTCAACATTGGCTACTGATAGGACAAGAGGCAGTGGGCACAAATTTAAACAATAAGAAACTCCATCTGAACACAGAAAAACACAAACCTTGGAACAAGCTTCCCTGAGAAGTTGTGGAGTCCCTGTTTGTGCTGGTAATCAAAATTTAAGTGAACACAGTCTTGGGACATGTACTATAGTTGACCCTTCTTGAGCAGCGTGTTGGACTGGAAAAGGAGAGATGAGAGTCTCTTCCAGCCTAAATGGTTCTGTTATTTTTAGAACATAGGACCTAAAGTAAATTCAGTGCCATGATGTACACCACCTGTTCATTTGAACTGGTCGTGTGTATGAGTGACGTTAGCATATTTATTCTGTACTACTTGACCTACAGGATTTTCTTCCTGGAGTGGCAATATCTATTGTTGTAGATATGGCCTTATTGGATCAAGTAACATGCAGCAAACAACAAGGAGGTTCTTCCAGCATCCTATTTTACTTTTTAATCTCAATGAATGGCTAGGAACAGCATGGAGCATGGAATGCTTCAAAGATGAATGCTATTTATGGGGGATTTTCCCTGCAGGAAACTCAAGATTCCTTCTGAAGTGCAGAAAAAAATATATTTTGGAGTACAATGAAATGGTGGTTTTCAATTTCTGATTTGCAGGAGGTGCGGACTAATTGCAAGGGAGCTATGAAAAAATAGTTGAAGAAAGTACTGACAGACAGCACAAATTTACTATATTGGAAAATGCGGAGGGTTTCATAAAGTAGGGGAAAGAAAGGTTGAAAAACACTACTCTACAGACAGAAGTGTGAGGCCATGTTCTTTCCATCATGAGGTATATAAAAGCCTCTTTGTTCTAGGATGGATGCTGTACAGGTGCTTTGTGAGGTATAAGTGATTCTCCAAACAGAGTTCACATTCTCAGCTTGCAAATAGGCCTTTACAGATCAGCTGGCTGAAATAAGATATTAGCTCTTGTATGTGGCGACTCAGAGGTTCATAGTATGAGTGCAAATCCAGAGGAAGTTTCTCTAGGAAGCAGTACTGGGAAAAAGATGGATTTGTTCTGGTGTGGGAGCACCATCGACATTCAGGCTGACTTGGAACTATGACGTACAGTTATGCCAGTAGCAGCTCTTGTCCTCTTTCAAGGGTGTTAAAAATTGACACAAAAATAAATTATATATAAGAGACAAGTGGAGTAGCCCAGGTGTTCTTGGCAAATGCTGCCATGAAAATTAAATAAAATAAAAGCCCTTTTAGGAGGATCTGAACGAGCAATCGTTCATGTTTTATATTGAAGCCACTTGCCCACCATCACCACCTCACTGCAGATGAGGAAAGAGACATTTTGAGGGCTCTTGAGCTTTACGAATGATCGCAGTGAATCAGCACGGAATGATTTAGCACAGGTGTTCTGTAATTGGGCTGCACAGGAAAAATTCCAAGTTCATTCAGCGATTCTCAATGTCACCTTTCCAGTGGGGAGTTCAAGTGAAAAGTCTGCTGACTGGCATGTGAATAAAACAGCTAAGTGTGGTGAATATACGCAACCTCGGTATTTCCTCCTCTTTACGTTTTTACAGGCTTGTTTGTTAGAGGTACTTATTTTTATTTTAATAAAAAGCATTTAACAGGTGGAATACTTTAAAAAGCCCCAACTGTTTCTGAAAAACTTACTACTGAAGAACGTCTGATCAGCATGTTCATTCTGAAAAGACACTGCCCCTTTGCTTGTTCCTCACGGCAATTCTCAGCACCTCGTCAAGGATCATTAAAATCTTATGTGATTTCTACGACTGAAATTCTAAGGCTAGTTTGAGAAAGAATTTAAAAAACCCCAGGAAAAATAGAAGGGAGAAAAATGCATCAAGATGCATGAAAACCAGATGAATGCACCCATCAGAGAGATGAATGCATTCTCCTGGAGTATTTGCTGTATGGGATATTTTTGACTGTCAGAGCTGAGCAGAGATTGGGTTTTTCACAGATTCAGAGTGAAAACCAAAAGCAATGTCATAAATTAAATCTGGAAACAAAATGGAACACTTGGACTCTGTAGCACCTGGGAGGAACACAGGGCACTTTCCACTGGAGTTTCTTTAGCCTGTTTCAGTCCTAACATTAAAGTGTGACTGTGCTTACATACTTTCAGTAATTAGAACATATTGGTTTTGTGCCAAGAGAGACAGGGGTCTGTAAAAAACATTTCCCCTTAAGACTATTTCTCAGCCCCTTTTCAGCCTCAGCTCTTTATATGTCACATTGCCAAAGCTGTAGAGAACTAAAGCTCCCTGTTAATGCATTAGTCCCTCAGTGTTCCATATGCTTGGAATACAATTTTCCTTTGTTGAATTTTCCCCTCAAAGCAATCAAAATACCAGGTAAATGAAGCCTCGTAGCAGTGAGGTGCATGCTGTTACTTCAAAATGACAAATGGAAATAGTTAAGCCTGGTAGTTCTTTACTGTTGAGAAAAACCTGGCCCAAAGACCCTGCCACACTGAAAATACAGTTTCCAGCCTACATCCAAGGTCTGCAAGCCCTGGCTCCTAGCCACAAAGGTGGCTCCAGCCCTCCGAAGGACGGGCCTGCCTGTTCCAGTGTGCCTGCTGGAGTACCAGCCCAGGGGTACGCTCGAGTACATGGGGTCCCAAATGCCCTGGAGGGTGCACTCTGGCCATAGTGAAGTCACACAATAATATGCTGATCGAATGAAGTTACCCTCTGTGTGTAGGGTATAAATTTCCAAAGCCATAGTGAGTCCCAGGGCAAGATATTGGATTATTGTCCATTTTGTGTTGTAGTAAATGACATTTTCACCCCCTTCACCAAGTAATCACACACCCTTCACAGCATCTTTCCAATGACTTTTTGACATTCACTGAGAACGTGGTAAACTTGGGACTAAAACTGGGATTTTTACATTAGCTCTTAATTGCCAGGCTCATTAGAAAGAAAAGATGCTGACATTCAAAGTAGATATTCTACCTGTTTTACTGCTAGACAGGCTGATAGGAAGGTGTGTTGGAAGGAGTTAGGCCATTAAATGGGAAAGCGCTAAACTGATCCTGGCCAAAATCGTGTAATGGACTATACTAAGAATTTATTTTTGGACCTGGATTATCTGTGGATTATTATGAGCAAAGGCTTGAGTTTATGCATGGGTCCTATTTAGTTTATTAGTATGGATAGAGACTCAGACACCATCTTATCCCACTGTGCAAGAACGTTTGTGTGAAAGACAGGCAACACTGCTAAAATGTGAGTTTATTTGCATTTAACACAGTGATGAAATAAATGACTTTGTTTAGCTTTCCTGGAATAGTTACATAAAACTGGAATTTGTTTATGCAGTAACAGAAACATTTTAAAAATTCTCCTTCCAGAAGAAAAGGTTTATTTTATTTTTGTCTTCAGAGCAGAAAGGAAGGAGAGACAAGTAAAATGTAGAGAAATGGGAAGCCTCTTTTCAAAGCTGCCAGAAATGCATGTCTATAACTTGTGAAATCCATATATTTAAACAGATGAACATATGTTTTACTTTCATGCAATAGAGGGAGAAGACACAAAACAGTCTTCCTACAACTTACTTAGTGTAAAAAGTAGGGGATTGCAATAAGAATGGTATACTAACATCTTAAAATTCTTAGACATAGCTAAGACTTGACCTGATCTCTTCACTTCACCCTATACAGACAAAAAACAGCTTTTGAAATGCTCCTTTTGTCTGCTCAATTTTATTTATCCCAGTGAAAAAATTCTTAGTGTAGCTGTAAAGAGCGCTACAAGATACAGACCCCAGAAAAGGGATTTGGGATGTTCAGAGGTCATTAGAAAAATAGCAGAGTACCTTAACTCGCCTGTCAAGTTCAGGCGCAATATGTTTTATTTTCCATCCCTCACCAACTGGCTGGTACAGACATCTCAGACTCTCCAGAGTCTGCACTCCTTCACTAGCTATTTCAGTGCTGCATGCTAGGATCAGAGTTTCAATATAAATCACATTTGGAAATCAGACTCACTAAAGTTTGCAGGTGTTTGATACTGGGGCTTTGGGATGAATTTCTATTGAGGTACACAAACATTTGCATCTGGATTAGCATTTCCTGCATATTCCAGCAAAGCTTGAGGCATTACTCCTTCAATAGTAGAAAGAGATTGCAATGAAATTCTAAAAAGTCTTTCAGAATGCATTTCCACTTATCATATCTCTATGAGAAATACAGGGAGATGAGTTTAAGAACAGAGATGTGGAAAAAGATGAAATTCCCTGAGGTACCTATCAGGGAGTCAGTATGCATAACCGGTAGTGACTGGAGGTAGCTTACGGTATGCCTAAATCCTCCCCATGTATAAGGTTAGGCCCTGAACTGACCCAAGGTCTCAAAAAGCAATCTAACTCACTTTAGTTAATCCTATAAGCAACTACGTTTATAAAGATTCTCCCTACTTATTCTGAAACTTCTAACTTCAGCTGCCCACTGAAATGTAAAAGTGCCTGCCCTGGGGAGAAAGGTGAAAGTTTATATCCCTTCTGTAAGCCTCTAAAAATCTTATTGCTTGTTGTTTTTCTGAGTTCACTGAGGTCACGCAGGTAGGCCAAATTCTATAGTTTGAACAAGAACACTTAAGGTGGGATATCCCTTGGCTTTAGAAGACAGTGTGCTCTCTCTTGAGCAACATGAGTTCAGTTCGGTCAGGTTGAATGGAACTGAAATTACTGGACCTCTTGTTTCTCTTCTAACTATCTGACTGTTATGGAAAAAGACTTGGCAGAATGGGGGTAAATTCCTACTACTTCCTATGTTTACACCAGGAGAAGGATTCATGACCTAGGTAGCCTCAATGCTCTTCAGAAGTGTCTAAATTTACTGGTATGGTATGGTGGCGCCATGGTGGTGCCAACCTCTTGCTGTCCATTACAGCAATGTGTTTCAACTTGACTTCTATATTTTGGACAATTAACATGAAGTGAGATGAATAATATCCCAGGAAACCATGACTGAATAATCCCTCTTACCGTGAAACAGTTACACATTCGAGTTGAATGACTGTTCGCAAAAGCAATATTAATTCTACAGCATCCTGACTTTTATGTGTTTGAATTCACAGTCCTAACATTTTCACTATGTATATTGCAGACGTAGAGAGTTCCTCAGTTTCCTTTAGAAAACACCACATTAAAATGGCGTGCTGCTGAGGAGACAAATGGCTTTTTGAAAAGCTCTTGCTCGTCTCCTGCAGGAGGGTTGTGCCCAGTGTGTGGAACACCTAATGGTAGGCAGAAGCTGGGAGTGGTGGGAACACAGTCAGGGGAGTCACAATCTGTGGAGAGTACATCTGCCAAACCGAAACAAAATCCAATTTGGAAATTTTTCAGACACAAACTGCTGGGCAGTTTGCTTGTTTGTTACCTGCTTTTCATTTTAAGTAGAAGCAGCAAAACATGTATCTCTGATATTGGGACTTTTTCCCTCCTCTTCCTGCAAAATTTCAGATTCTTGATGCAATAAGTCAAAGTTCTAGAACTTAGTGATCTGATTGCTAGATAAATGCAGTTATTTTTGTTTTAAGCATGGGGAAAATATACTTTCCACTTGGATATAGCTTGACTGTTTTGGTTAAAAAATCAAAATTATTCAACCTGTGGTAGAATCTCAGTATGGATATTTAAGCCTGTAGTGTTAAAATTTGGCAGTTAGAAGGCAATGAAACAGTCTCACGATGGAAACTGTGAAAGAAGTTTAATTCTGGACATAGTTGCCTGTGCTGCTTAATATCCAGCTTTGTTCTCCAATCATGAAGCACAGAGACATGGAGAGATGTGGTCCGCAGAGTGACTCGCTGTCTAAAACTCTGTAGACAGTCCTGCCTTTATGATTTTCACTTTTCCACACAGCATGAAAAATAACCCATTTTTAACATTTGAAATTACTTACATTGAAGAAAACTCAGATAGTTTCCTGACCAAATATCAGCCACATACTCACATGTTTTGTTCTTTTCCTGCATTTTTTATGTGGTAGTTTAAATGTAAGAACAAGCAGTAAATCCAATGAGAAAATTAAACATAATTAAAATTGGACAGATAGATCTAAGTAAAAATATTATCTCCTTTTTTTTTTTTTTAATCGTGGCCCTTAAGGAAATACCATGAAGGTTTTTACTACTGTAACTAGAATCAGAATGAAAAATAGCCATACTTGAGTCCCAGCAGCATCTTACCTTGCTGTTAGAGAAAAGTCTACTCCTCCTGCCAAAGAAGACATCACACCTAGAGAAGATATATGAGTTCATCTGTTTTGCAGGCTACTCTTCTAGGAAATTCAGCTGAGATGGCTTTGTGGAATTGTTGTGCATGCAGAATTCACAGACAAATGCTGATTCTTCACAGATGTGTTCAAAAACATCTGGTCTCACTGTCAGAAATACCTACCACTTACAACTTGCTGTTAACGAGTGCTGAGGATGTTTAAGCTTATAACTCAAGGCATTCGAAAACAAGCTTTGGTTTATCTGAAGGAATGCAGAAAAGATATAAAATGAGAATGTGCTACTGAGTCTTCCTTAGTAAATGCTTTTCCATGCATGGAAGGGATCATGGTAGCATTAGTGAATAGTCAGGGAAGGACCTAACACTGTAGGAGAGGTATTACTGACAGATAAAGCTAGAAATAAAAACAGAGTGTCTTTAGGAACAAATGTCAGCAATAACCAGTCAGCAAAATCATATAAATGTGGTGGACAACTTAATCTGTGCCAAGGAACTTTAAAGATTAAATGAGGGCAACCTTGCCTAATTTAAAAAAAAGGAGAGGCTACAATGGTAGACTCTGTTGGTCTTTTAGCAGCTCCAGTCCTGTCTGTAACTGCTGTGAAGGCTTGTCAATTTGCCAAACCTGTTAATCAATCATTTCATTGTAGGGACTGCAATTGTAGGATTTGTTTTAAAACAAATGCATAAATAAATGTATATGTAGGACATCACGTATGTGACTTGTGCTCAGAATTGTCTTGTCTGAAGCATGTTTGTGGTGTAAAAACCCTTATCCTCTTTAAGGTCTATAAATATTCAGGGAGAATCCAGTGTGCTAGGTACAAAGAACTTAGACATCAAGTTCCCTTGGCAACAAGAAATCACACAGTTTGTATGTTCTCTTTGAAATCACATGAGATGCTAGGGAAGAGCAGCAGGGATTGGGACATTTTGAGGAGCTGCAGAGAAGATGATGTCTTAAGTGCTCTCTTCTGCCTGGTCTGTCCCAAGATGCCAGGTCTTAGCTGTTGGTGCTGAAATGAGAGATGTACACTACTAAGCCAGGCTAGCTAACTGAAAGGAGCAAAGTAGCATTCAGAACTAAATACAGCAATGGCTGCAGTGTCTACTGGGAATTTGAGTTCAACCTGAAGTTCAAAATACTGAGCATACTTCACATTTGTGGTCTCATTTTCCTCACTTTATCACCTGTTTTTCTCTCTTACTATCAAACAAACAAGGGATTGATGTCTCAACTTCTCAGTTTTCAAGGGCTGGCTGGCCTGTTTTAACAGTGATTCAGGGATTGTTTTATTTTACCCTGGAGTCAGTTTTGTCAGGCGTTTCTGATAACAAGCAACGACCTGCTAATTTTTCTGCATTTTGAAAGAGAGGGTGGGTGAGATTGACCCAAAATATGGAAAATCTAGAGGGTGTTTTGATTTTCTTGACAATCTAGGACCTGTGATCTTGACACATTGAAGGTCTGAGGCTTTTCTTTACATTTTAATTACAGGCTGTATGATTTATTCATCCATCAGCAACCCTGCAGCATAGCAACACTTAATTGAACTTTACTATTATTATAAAGATCCTTTGACTTTTCCCATCACTGTAATAAAAGTAACAATCAATTCATCACCACAGCAATCTTCTGGAGTAGTTTGTCTTTTCAACTTAGTTCTACAGAAAGGAATAAATAGTTCCAGAAATGTGCATAGGCACAAATGTGCATAGGCACAAATGTGCAAACTCTTACATAGGCACCTAACTCCTCCTGGAGGGAGGAAGGCAAGTAAATGCCATTCGGGATCTTTGGTTAGATAACTTGTCTGCAGTTACACAAGAAAGCTGTGGCAGAAACTGACCACTGAGCCCCGTCATCGTACACATAGAGCCTCACCCATTAGGCCATCATTTTGTGGCTGCTTTCGACAGAATCATACAATTGATCCAGGTTAGAAGATACTTTAGGAGATCTCTAGGTCAAGCTTTTGCTCAATGCAGAGCAAGTTGCTCAGGGCTTTGTTCAGTCAGGTCCTGAAAACCTCCAAGGATGGAATGTCTCTGGACAGCCTCTTCAAAATGGTAGGTTCCCCCAAACCCTTCTCAGCTCCATGCTGACCAAGCCCAGCTCCCCCAGCCTCTCCTCACAGGACACGTGCTCCAGCCCTCACCATCTCAGTGGCCTCCCTTGAACCCCCTTCAGTTCACTAACATCTTTGTTGTATTGAAGAGCTGAAAACTGGATGGAGTATTATGGACGCAGTGTAACGAATGCTGAGTAAAAGGAGAATCATCACTTCCCTCAGTCTAGTGGATACCCTCATATTAATACAGCTTAGTGTGTTGCCACCTTTCGCAGCTAGCAGGGCATGCTCCTGACTCATGCTTAGCCTAGTGTCCATCAGGACCTCAGTGCCATTTTCAGCACAGCTGCTGCCTAGTAATGTGTTTAAAAGGACAGGTACCATGCTTTAGTGACCCCTGAGGGCACAGAGACCAGTCCAGAGAGTCCTCAGCGCAGCACTTAATTCACAGCAAAACTGTGCAAGGGTTGTTTTAATGTACTGCGTCTGGCGAGTAAGTCCCATCACCCAGAAGGGATGGGACTTGGACTTACCATAAGAAATACTCACTTATTCTGGGCAGCAACCTCTTTATGCATCGTTCAGGTGTCTCTCTCTTTCTGTTTTGAAAGGGAAGAGAGTAATCACCAGCTGGATACATAAGTAACGATGGAAGGTGGAAAAAACACCCTATAATTTGCTTAATGGTGGAGAAGGCGGCCCAGACTAGTAAAATCAATGACTGGACTAAGCCAGTGTGCCTATCCACTAATCCTTCCTTGTGTTTTCTGAATGATTTGAACTCTTGCTTTTCACTGCAGGTGATCAGCTGGCAGGGTGGATCAAATCTGAATTTTTGATGCAGTTCCCTCCTTTCCCTCCATGGCCTCTCCATGGCTGGCTGCTCTTGTCAGCACGCCCGTTTTGCAGGTGTGCCTGGAGGTGAATGGAGACCATCACTAAGGGAGCACATAACCTTGTTTACGCTGTAAATCAGTGGAGCTTGGCTGATCTGCTGTCAAATGCTGCTGGTAGCTGATGGCTCCAGTATACTGAGGTGAGCCTAATATCTTAATTCAGTGGCTGAGGAAGCATCTTGACCTTTTGTTGCTAACAAATTAGGTACCTGGTGTACTAGGAGGTTTCCTTCAGTGCTATTATCTTCTTATTTTTTCTTTTTTTTTTCCTCTCCTGTTATTAATTCACATCTTGGAACTCTACATCTGAATGTTTCTCTTTATCTCTAAGACTTTCTGAATTAATTTCAGTAGAACTGAGCTAGGACTCAGGACATGTGAGACTACTTTCTTTATGAGCTGACAATGGGCAAATCACTTCACATCCTCATACCTCAGTTTCTCAACTTGTAAAATGGTGCTTATAATTCTGACCCTCTTTAGAAGCGTTTTGAAAGCTAATAGTGAAGTATGCTGTTATGGATCTGGGCACTATGCCTTGCTTTCAGTTCTTCAATTGATTTCAGTTTTGACTTGTTTGTGGGTGATAAGAAAGCATCGGGGAACTCATAAAGTCAATGTGTAAACTGGCAATGAATTTGAGATTCTCCTGGCAGCCTTTACGATGCCTGCCTGGGAATTCCTGCCAGAGAATATAAAGGTTTAGATGAAGTGCAGTTGTGACCATCCTGCAGGAAAGCAAGATGTGTGTACTGGGAATCAGCCAAAGGTTACTACACACAGCTAATGCATTTAAGGAGATCTCTGCTTCAACTGAGGATTAAAAGCAGGTTTCTCTTCATTGAGTTTATGAGAAAACAGAGGAAGAGTCCACTATAAATGAAATCAGTTTCCTTCCCTAGATCTGTAGTAGTGGACAAGAGCATGTGGTTTCCCCTGGGTGAACTGATTTCACTGCCTGGCTGATTACTTTGTCCTCTCAAGAATCTTTATCAAAGCAGCTGTAACTTTGTTTGCTTAAACTACAAGACAGGTAGACTAGACTACAAAACTCCAACCTATACCTGTCATTACTGATAACAGGTTCTCTCTAAGAAAGAGTGAATTCTCATTAATCATTGCAGTTTTACTTCAGAATAACTCTAGTGAAATCAATACATTGGTAAATTGATCCCATCTGCATTCTAAACCATGTCCCCTTGTGATTCTGAGCTGTCTGTTCCTACATTGTGATTTAGGGAGTGTGCTTATTGTATCTTGCTCAAAGCAACTAATGATTGGAATTATCCTTAATTTTCAAATACTCAGGCTTCTGAGAAAGATGGTATGTTTCTCAGAAAGTGTTGTGGAGAGCTGACATGCAAACTCTCATAAAAATATTTCTCCCATGTCAAAAAAAATGGCTTTGCAAAAGTGACTAAAATTTTATACTCACTTTTTAATCCTTTGAATTGTAACAAAGGAATTTGAGTTTTCCTTAATTTCACATTGAAAAGCAAAATAAAACAAAAAAAAAGTCCAGTTGTTAAAAAAGATTTCTAAATTCTTACTTGCCTTCCTGAGAATAAAATCAAATTAGAGAGAAAGGAGAAAAAGCTACAAAAAGAAAACGATATCTGAAAGAAATAGGCCAGTGGTTCCCTTAAAAAGAAATAAACAATTGCAAAACTAAGTAAATGGTTTTTTTCTTTTAGGAAAGTTTTAAAATATTTTTCATTAAGTATATTTTTTTTCCTATGAAACTCAAATATCTGGTTTCCCAACTAATCTTTTTCAAGGCACCCCAGCA
This sequence comes from Chlamydotis macqueenii, assembly GCF_036417535.1. Taxonomy (NCBI): domain Eukaryota; kingdom Metazoa; phylum Chordata; class Aves; order Otidiformes; family Otididae; genus Chlamydotis; species Chlamydotis macqueenii. Next base: position 205,685,871 of record NC_141556.1, read on the forward strand.
TTTGTATTTCAGTCTTAGACCAATATCTGTATAGTATTTTCCATGAAAGACTATATTTTTAATTAGTTAACTTTGAGAAGCAAAGCTCTTCCATTAATTTACTTCTCTCCTTTTACCTGTGTTAGCACTTAGGCTATCTCTAAAACTACCAGAAGTAACTTTTTTTTTTACTGGAAAAGCATTTTCCTGTTAGTGAAGAGAGCTTGCCAAAAATTTTCCAGTTTACTAGAAGTACAGAAGATAAGTTTTGTATAAGGTTTTTTCTTTTCTTCTATTATTTTTAATTTTTACTTTCGCCTTTCCCAGATAAATAATGAGCTTTAATTATAACCTGGGACTGATAAGTGATATGACACCTGCTGAGAATGCTACAAACATTTTCAATACTGCATGTGGAGGATGAATCTAAAAGCTGAGCTATGTCAGTAGAGAGTGCCTGCCATCTCTGATTGACTTGTTGGGAAATCTGACAGTGATGCTGGTGCCTCCAGCTCCTGCTTTAAATGCTCTACAAAACGTGGAGAAGACATTGATTGTCACATTTACAAAATAAAGTATCCCACCATTATGCGTGTTCGACAAGTAAAGAATACACTGGGAATAAAAAATCATGCTGGTATTTGAAATATAACAGGTTAGATCCTCAGCACCTGGCAATAGACTTCAGTGAAGTTACACCCACTTGTACCTGCTTCTGGTTTTTTGCACTATACTACAGGTTTTATAGAAGGAGTCAGCTCTAAGCCTTCCTACTGTGTGCTTTTCATGGAGATCACAAACTGAATCTTAAAAACTGTCATGCCAGATAAAGCCATTAGTCCTTCTAGAGCCATATCTTGTTTCTGACAAAGGTGAACACCTGGCTCTATGAAGTAAGATTCTCTAGTAAAATATTTGACCTATTATGGAATAATACACAAGGTGCAGGGACATTCCTTTTCTGACCACCACAGGTGACCTGTTTACATCTTGAAATACAAGCTTTTGTTATCTGTTTTATTATGTCCACTTTGATGGCAGTGCATATCATTATTAAGCACTAACTTACCCAACCTCTTAAAAAATCTGGACATAATGCTTGACATCTACTGTTGCAGTAAATTCCAGAAGGAGGCTGCAAGCTGTATACAGAATCAAAGAATCATGGAATAGTTTGAGTTGGAAGGGACCTTTAAAGGCCATCCAGTCCAACTCCCCTGTAAGGAGCAGGGACATCTCCAACCAGATCAGGTTGCTCAGAGCCCCATCCAACCTGGCCTTGAATGTTTCCAGGGATGGGGCATCCACCACATCTCTGGGCAACCTGTGCCAGTGTTCTACAACCCTCATTGTAAAAAATTTTTTCCTAATATCCAATCCAAATCTACCTCCCTCTATTTTAAAACCATTACTCCTTGTCCTATCGCAACAGGCCCTACTGAACAGCCTCTCCCCATCTTTCTTGTAGGCCCCCTTGAGGTACTGGAAGACCGCTATCAGGTCTTCCCGGAGCCTCCTCTTCTCCAGGCTGAACAGCCCCAACTCTCTCAGCCTGTCCTCACAGGAGAGGTGCTCCAGCCCTCTGATCATCTTTGTGGCCGTCCTCTGGACTTGCTCCAACAGGTCCATGTCCTTCTTATGCTGGGGCCTCCAGAGCTGGATGCAGGTGGGGTCTCACCAGGGCAGAGTAGAGGGGCAGAATCACCTCCCTCGACCTGCTGGCCATGCTCCTCTTGATGCAGCCCAGGATGCGGTTGGCCTTCTGGGCTGCAAGGGTGCATTGCCGGCTCATGTTTAGCTTCTCGTCCATCAGCATTCCCACGTCCTCCTCAGGGCAGGTCTCGGCCCATTCTCTGCCCAGTTTGTATTTGTGCTTGGGATTGCCCCGACCCATGTGCGGGACCTTGCACTTGACCTAGTTGAACTTCAGGACATTTGCACAGGCCCACCTCTCCAGGCTGTCCAGGTCCCTCTGGATGGCATCCGTTCCCTCCAGCGTGTCAACAGCAGCACACAGCTTGGTGTCATGGGCGAACTTGCTGAGGGGGCACTCAATCCCACTGTCCATGTTGCCGACAAAGAGTGTGTATGGTCACTTTGAAATCACATGAGATGCTAGGGAAGAGCAGCAGGGCCAGGCCAAACACCGACCCTTGAGGAACAGCACTCGTCACTGGTCTCCACTTGCTCATCGAGCCATTGATCACAACCCTCCAAGTGCAGCCATCAGGCCAATTCACTGAGTTGTTCATCCGTCAAACGCATGTCTCTCCAGTTTAGAGACTAGGATGTTGTGCGGGATAGTGTCAAATGCCTTGCACAAGTCCAAGTAGATGACATTAGTTGCTTGACCCCTGTCCACTGGTGCTGTAACCTCGACATAGAAGGCCACCAAATTAGTGAGGCATGATTTGCCCTTAGTGAAGCTGTGTTGACTGTCACCAGTCACTGCCTTATTTTCCATCTGCCTTAGCATGGTTTCCAGAAGAATCTGCTCTATGACCTTGCCAGGCACAGAGATGAGACTGACCAGCCTGTAGTTCCCTGGGTCTTTCTTGTTTCCCTTTTTAAAAATGAGGGTTATGTTTATCCTTTTCCAGTCAGCAGGAACCTCACCAGACTGCAATGACTTCTCAATCATGATGGACAATGGCTTGGCAACTTAATCCGCCAGTTCCCTCAGTGTAGGACTTACTCTTTTTGTTTCTTCTACATGGCCTCCCCTCTCATTTAATCCTCTGTCCTATTGTCTTTGTGTTATGTAACATAGTTAAAAGGAGAAACTGTTTAGTCCCTATGACCTTCATAATCTGAATATCCTCACTTCCCTTAGTTTCCTTCTCTCCAAGCAAATACATTTAAGCCTTTCTGGTTTTATTAATCTCATCCCAAATATTTTTACTATTTTTATTACCCACACAGCTCTTTATGATCTTTACTGCTTGGTTTCTAATGGTCTAAGGCCCTGTGGGATCAAAAGAGTAATCTCACCAGCTCAGCTGTCCTCAAAAATATTCGTTAGTCACTTTCTATCAGCTTTCAACTGCAATGCAGTTTTTCAGAGTTTTTGCTTCCTTCGAAGGTTCTCAGCAAGTCTTCAGCAGAGCTCACTCCAATCATAGCTGTGAAGTGCTGATTGTCTCAATGCCTGTGAATGCCAGGAGTCTAGGAACTTCACTCTCCACCCAGAAAAGGAGATACGTATTATTTTAAAAGAAATCTTTCCACAGAAGCCTCTCCATCTCTAATTTTTATCCTCCTAAGTCTAAGGCCAAAATTTCAACTAACAGTTCAGTTTCAGCTGACAGTTCAGTTTATTTGCAAAGAGGAATCTTGATGCTGTTCCCATCAGATGTGGTTCTCATCTTGTTCTTTACAACACCTTTACTCAACAGCCAAGATAGGCAACCACAAAGGGAGGAAGTAGAAGGATAGCAGGGGCTATGGACAAACATAGAGGAGTCTCATATATGAACCCAAACAGACAAACCCAGATGAGTCTGAGGTAATAAAGTGTCGAAAAGACTGATGAGAAATATCTTTGTTAGAACTTAGAATTCTAAAAGGCCTTGCTTTCTTTGATGAAAATAACTTTTTGAAGACATCCTAACAGGATTGCACAGGCTGCCCAAGGAAGTGGTGGAGTCACCAGCCCTGGAGGTGTTAAAAAAACATGTAGACGTGGCACTTCAGGACATGGTTTAGTGGACGTGGTGGTGTTAGTTTGACAGTTGAACTTGATGATCTTGGAGGTCTTTTCCAACCTTAAAGATTCTATGATTCTATGATTCTAATCTCACTATGTCTACTTTAAATGTGTTGAATCTTGATCTCAAAAGAACTACAAAGATTATCCAACTGGGATATTGTAGCTAGTAGTCAAGTCTGACCTGTTCAGCTGGAGAAAATCGGTGTCTGACTGCCAAAAGCTTAGGGGAGAAGACTAGGCAAGACCCGTTCTGGTCTTCTCCCCTGAAGTCAAACCATGGTATATAGCTCTTTCTCATTTTGCTGAATTGTTGAGTCATTGGTACTAGACCTCATCGTGCACTCTCAGACAGTGTATTACCATCTTGCTGTCCTCATCCTATTTCTGCCAGTAATTCTGCTATTACCCAGGCAGACGGTGAATCAGCTAATCTGAAGAGTGCTGCTGCTTAAGGCCTGATGAACTCCGGGCTTCTCCAAGAGAAAGCTTTTGGCAGTATTCACACTGCAAGAGCTGGTGCTGTTGCACAGAAGGATTTGTTTGAAAGGTGGCGTTTCTTTATCTTTTACAAGCCAGCAGAGGCTAATTCATCTTGGCTCACTGCAGCCTTCTGCACCGTCTGTGCTGCCTGCATATTAAACACTTGGTTTTATATCCCCTTCTTTCATTTCAGAATTTCCTTCTCCTTCTGCTTGGGAAGAATATTTTCTGTCCCTTTTTTCATCCATACGCACTAGAAAGGCCTACCCAGCCAGAGCAGGGGTCATCTGAGATGTAAATCTGGATTCCAGGTTTCTAAGGCCAAGTCAAACTTGTCATTGGATGAATTATGACTAAATCTGGACACGTTATTGTCAGTCATCTGGTCTGAGTGCTAAGTCAGCATGAGGTAATGGGCTTATGATGGCACCCAAATCAGCCACGTCTCTAGGCTAGCTTAATCTAGACTGGTTTTCCTTTATAGTGAGCTTCCCAATGAAGATTAAAAGGGCTTTTAAACATAAAAGGTAGTTCAATTACAGAATATTTACTTAATCATTCACACAGACAAAGCTCAAAATAATTAAGTCACAAGAATAAGTTTAAAAGGGGGACATAAACAACTTCCTTACCCACTTGGTACTTGCTTCCAAGCTGAGTTTTAAGAATTTCAATGAGTTTGTGAGTTACAGTAAATATTGCACAGTCTCCTTTGTTCTCCAGGAAGTTTTCTTTTCATCCTCATGGAGGCCAGGATATGTTTATTTCTCTCTCCTCTCAGACACTTCTCTCTCTTGAGCAGCTGATTCACCACACATTCTGCATGCATCCCTCTCTGTTCCTCCCTGCCATACCTTGCAGCAGGAAAATTAACTTTTCTCAGGCATGTTTAGGTTCTCCCAATGGAAGGAACAGCCTCCTTCTTTCCAGTGGTCTTACCTAATCTACTCATTCTCTTTGCAAAAGAAGAGAATTCATAAACAGGTGAAATAAATACTGTCTGTATGTGGTGGATTGACCTTGGCCAGCCACCAGGTGCCCACTAAGCTGCTCTCTCACTCCCCTTCCTCGGCTAGACAGGAGGAAAAGACAAGATCAAAAGATCATGGGTCGAGATAAAGACTGGAGGATTGCTCATCAATTACCATCATGGGCAAAACAGACTCGACTTGGGGAAATTAATTTAATTTATGCCAAATAATAACAGAGTAGGATAAAGAGAAATAAAACTAAAACCACCTTGTTTCTAACCCCCTTCTTCCCAAGCTTAACTTCACTCCTGACTTTTCTGCCTGCTCCTTCTCAAGCAGTGCAGGGGAATGGAGGTTTAATTCAATTCATAACACTTCATCTCTGCCACTCCTTCCTCCTCATGCTTTTCCCCTGCTCCAGTATGGCATCCTTCCCATGGGACACAGTCCTTCCTGAACTACTCCAGCATGGGTCTTTTCCACAGGGTACAGTCCTTCAGAAACAGAATACTACAGCATGGGTCCCTCATGGGTCACAGATACGGCCAGAAAACCTGCTCCTGTGTTGGCTCCTCTCCACAGGCTACAGCTCCTGCTGCGGCGTGGGGTCCTCCACGGGCTGCAGTGTGGGTATACGCTCCACTGTGGTCCTCCACATGCATCAGGGGAACTACCTGCGTCACTATGGTCTTCACCATGGACTGCAGGGAAATCTCAGCTCTGGTGTCTGGAGCAACATCAAAACATACAATGAGCATAAAGAATTCAAATAAGGCTTGTGATATAGAGGATGCATTTTTTTTTTTTTCAGGCTATCTGTGCTATTTCTTTTACAGATGGCCAGTAGCTGCCTTTTGGTTTCAATGCGTGACCTCAGCTCTAACCTCAGTTATGCTGTCACTGTTGTGTTTCAGATGCCATATAGCACCCATAGGAAAGAATGCGTAAAAAAGAAGGTCAATCCATAGGAAATAAGGTGAAAAGATGAAATTTCACAAATACATTGCATGAACTTTTTATTTACATTTTCTCAAAATATCTGTCAGCCCAGGAATTTGATCAGGAATGTGCTCGTTAATTTTGTAATTCATACTGCTAACAGAAGAGGTGACTCTGTAAGCTTCATCTTTGCTATTCTATCATAATTGCAATTTTGTGCTATTACTGGTCATAAAGGCAACACAAGGTGTTTGGTTCTGTAGATACCTGCAGTGATTAATTATCAGTGGAATTTTACAGAAAATCCTTAAAAATCTGGAGGCTTAGCTTTAAGCGCAACCTGTGTCTCATTTCTTCAAAAGAAGCATTAACTGGAGCGAATTTAAAGCTTTAGCTTGTAGAATCTAATAAAAAATTACTTGACTTTACCACTGTCAAGCACAAACTCTACTGAAGTCAATGGATAATTCATCTAGCTAAATACATGTCAAGCCAAGAACTTCTGGCAGGACTCAGAGCCTCTTATAGAAAACTGAGGAGTATACTGCAGCTCTTTAAAAGCTGTAGCGATCCATTCTTTGGGTCTTTCCCTGGGTCACTTCTCCCCTAAATCTTGAAACTGACAAAACTACTCTTAGCAGTTTGTGCATCTCCTCACAGCAATTTTGTGAGCTGGCATGTACGAATGAATAACGAACCAGAGAAGAACAATGTTCTTCTTAGAGCTACAGAAATCGCTCAGCAGAGCTACAGAAATTGCTCAGCATGCTTATTTATACTCCATTAACTAAGCATTAAAGCATAAAATGGCAATTCATCATGCTTTCAGAGAAGTAGCCTTAAACCCTTGCACACAGCATCTCTAGAAACTAGGAAGGTCCTGGTAAGGACATGCTCGCTAGATAAGGTTGTGTGCAAGTAGAATGCTCTGCATTATAAAATAACAGACAATCCAATTCCAGCACCTTCAGCTGGCTTTTGGAATGCAAATTTCAACTGTCAAGTCTTAATTAAAAACTACCAGTCAGCACTATTTAAAAAAGTGGAAGAGAACTAAGTGGTAGGTTGTTGCAGATGTGGAAGTTGCATGTGAAAAGAAGTAGGTAAGGTGACAGGTGTATAATTATCATCACATCAAGTGAAGGACAAGAAGCAGTCTATGGTTCCTGAAGAGGTGGGGCTTCAGCAGTCTTCAGTGTGGCAAGGGGTTCTTCAGATTGAGTTAATTTGTCATTCTTTTTATTTCAAAAGAGAATCTCCTTCTATACCAAACCTCTGTGAGCCTTCAAAACTGGTGACATGTGCTGGGCGAGGTTCATGCATAAGAGGTTAGTGTGAACACAAATGCTTCTGTTTCATGCATCAGTTAGGGGTGAGTTTGAGGCATAATGTTGCATTCAGGTGTTTTGGTCACAGCTGTGCTGTAGTCCCTCATTCAGCAGAGAACCAGCAAAGCAATGAATCAAAAGCCCACTGCATTTGATCATCTGAAGGCAAAAATTTTCAGCATCTTCTACAGGTTTTAAACCAGCAGAACAGATGTCCTCTGTATACTGCTAAAAAGTTATAGTTCTGAGTAAAGGATAATTTTTGCTACCTATGAAAAAAACACTCAGAAATACCATTCAGTGCTCCTTAAGACTATGGTGTTAATGAACACCACCATCCTCTTGCCCATAGCTACACAGAGGGTGACTTTCTGCACAAGGATTTGTACTGGTTGAACATACCAGTGCAAGGCCACAGCAGTGTTTGCCCAGGTTTTACAGGACAGATCCTCTGACTTTCACCCACTGCCACATTTCGCATGTAAGTGCACTAAGGGCAACAGCCTTGTGTCCTGCACCCCAAATCCACATTTACGGTCCATTCTCCCTTGTATGTCTGTGATATTAGGTGTTTGCACAGCACCCGTCGTGTCAGCATGGTTACAGAAAGTGAAAAAAACTTGCAAAGAAGAGGTGTCACTGACAATTCTTCAGAAATATTTTAAGAAAACAGTGTCAATTCAGACTTTGAATTTTCTGATTCTGTCATCTTAAGGCTCAGTGTGAAATAAAAGGTAATCTTTTTTTTTGTATTTAACCTGAGAATTTGGCTAAGTAGGCTTAACAGTCAAACCTCAATTTTAGAAATGGCATCATGCTAAATTAACTTTCCTCCTCTCCCTCCAGTTAGAAAACATGAGCTTTTAAATCTCGGCAGGTTTGGAATATCCAGTCTCCTGGATAATATATAATCAGTACTGAAGGGGAATAGGTATTAGCTACTCAGACATCTGTCAGAAAAAAAAAAAACCACAACTTTCTTTAGCGATTTTCCACATGTATGTAATCTATACTTGACACATTTGATTTGATCAATTATTCATAAACAAAAGTAACGTTACAATACTTAATTATTCTCAGGGCCCTGCCAGGATTTAATGTCCCTGCCCACCCCTGGGGCCTCCCGCCACCCTACCCATGGCCCAGGACCCCATTTCAGCCCCCCAGGGCCACCAGTCTCTCCCCCAGTGACACCATAGGACACCATAGGTCTCCAGATCCCCATAGCCCTACCCTGCCCAGCCACGGGCCCCACCAAGCCGTGGGCCAACATTCCCATCCCCATGCCCTTGCCAGGCCACCTCAGGGCTGTTTCTGACTCTGCTTCTCCTCATGTGATCTCATCCAGATCCCCATTGCCTTCCTCCCCAGTGCTGCACAACCTCTGGCATCCATCAGGGCTGACCTGAGCCCAATTCCTTCTCCTCTTAGCCCATTTGGCCACTGGGAACCCTTGGAATGACTGGGCACCTTTCCCACCATGGTTATCAACATTGGCTCCTTATCCCTTTGAGAACAGCTGGATTCTGCTACTCCCTCACAATTATAGTGCAACATGAATGCTCCAATCCTTCATTAAATTAAATTATTTTTTCTATGTGCTCAGTTTGTATTGGGGGCAAAAAAAAAAAAAGATGGAGATAAAATGGAGGCTACTGCAATCTCTGTCACCTCATGTTTGTTGTTTTTACTTACTCCAAGATCTTTGGGACAGTGAGGATTGTGGGCGTTGCTTTGGGAAAGATGATTCAAGTTTAAATAAAACTGCTTAGTTTGAATTAATTTCTTTAACATAAATTTGGATTGTTTGATCCTTTCTTGCCTCTACCAACATGAGTGCAATAATTTCAGAAGTCTCATAAATCAAAATAAATGAAATCCCACAAAAGGTTGTATGCAAATACTGTCCTACAGGGTGGTAAGTAGCACTGAATTCCCACTTGTCAGAAAGGTAAATAAAATCAATGAGCTTTTAACAGATACATTATTTCATTATGTGACAGTTAAAGCACAGTGTGAAATCTAAACAGAAATCAGACATGGCACCTGCCAATGCTTGTTGAGCTGTCTGGTTTTTTCAAGCTCATGATTTAAAATCTTAAGAACTGGAATAATTATCCTTGAAGTTTTTAAAGTATTTTTGCTCTGAAAGTCCCCTGAGAAACTAAGATCTACATCAGGATCTTCATCAAAACATCAAGTTTTTTTTTATGATTGCTCAAATCCTCCATGCTGTGTCTTGGTTTCCTGAGGTGTCAGTCGCTATATTGTAAAAACATTGGGAAGGCTTCTCCTGAACATCAGTGCACCTCATTCTTCTCTTTCACTTTATGTGTTAAACTGCGCTGTTCCCTGATGGCTACAAAAAACCCCACAGGTCACTGCTTAGCTCGGCTCCCTGCTGGCCACATCATTGTCATTTTGTTCAGATTGTGTTGATCAGTCTGGTGGGGTTCATGTGACATGACATGCTGGCAAATCAGACCCAAATTTCAGTTGGTATCTACAAGTATCTGTTCTTTTCCACTCTTTATAATGGTAGCGAAGGCAACTAGTTTAGATGGACTCACCTTTGTAGACCTCTGAAGTTAGACGAGATGAATCCAACACTTAATTTTCTTTTGCTTTATTTATTCTCTGCTCTCCCAGCACCAGTATCTTTCAGCTAAGTAGACATCCTTGACCTGAACCTCTGTGGACATAAAAGGGACTTGGTAGGAACAACCTTCTAACAGCACCCTGCATAACTGACAAAGGGAACAGGGTCTCTTTCTTGTCCATGTTCTGACTTGCAATATTCTATATATTTTGGTTGTTGTTACTGTAGTATTGGAATAAGCTGGAAGTTAGTAATTCACTATGAATTACTGATGGTACCTCTCCAATCATTCATTGTTTGTTGCTTAAAACCAACCTGTTTTACTTGCTTTACTTGTTTTTGTAAAAGTATAATTTAGTTTCTGTCATTTCAGCAGGTTGGGTAGAAAGAATAATGCATAAATCTTGGGTCCTGCCTACACATAGCTCACATTTCACCTTTTTTTTTTCCTTAAGATTATAGAATATTTTCAAAGTAACTATTTTTCCTAAGGTCCCAAACTTCCAGATAGAGACCTAGAAAAAGTAAAACATACTCTAGATGTTATGAGAAATGAGAAACCTGTTTTTTTTTTTTTCTATCTATCTTACATATTGTGATAACTTCTTTTCACTGATCTTTTTTTTAAGTGCCTGGCAGTGGTGGGTGGCACTGAACTTAATCACTCATTCAGTTAGATAATATGACAGTGAAGATGACTAAATTGGGACTACAAGGGAAGATACTCACAACATAGCCCTTTGTCCTCATATGCTGGTAGGAGCACCCTTTTTATATCTATGTCAAGACTATCGGTATCCTGTGCTGAAAAAATAACGTGTAAGAAGAAAAAATAACTTATTCCAAAGATTATTAAATAACTTTTTCTTTATATTGAACTGATAGAGAAAAGCTAGTTGTAACTTTCTGAGTCAGAAAAAAAAATAATTCCTCAGAGGACTTTTTGACCAATATTTGAGTTACAGAGGTCTGTAGTGCTGCACCTTGAGGAAAGCAGTATCACTGAGGAAATGGCATGCAATAAGAGGGTCTGCAACTGGCAAAGCAGCCTTCAGCATGTCTGTGGCTCATCTCCATATGAGTTTGAAAGCTGGAGATTCTTCTGAGTGTCTTCGTAATACAAGCAGTCACTTACTCAAAGAGAAAGAAAATGCCTACACTAACCATGACTGATGTTCTCCTGGACAAGTTCTTCTTCACCTCTTGCAAGTCTAAAAAAATCTATATTTTAGTTAGCAAACAACTTGAGAAAGAGCTGACATAAAGCTATGATATTTCTAGTATATAAAATATATCTAGGACTGCTTCTTGATACTGATGTGGAACAGCCCACATCTGTACCATGTCTGCTTTTCTCCAAAACACAGTGGCCATATACAACTGTTCACCTGAACCCTGTCCAGAAATTATTTTTTATGAACTCAGTTGACAGGGAACAAAAACATGCCCAGAAAGATATTAGCTCTGTAAGATTAGTTCCTGTGCCCAGGAATGTCTCCTGACATAATTTCATTAGTTAAAATAACTGTAACTACAATGTATTTTTATGGACAATGGATCTCAAATAACCTCACTTTCTGAAGAGAAGTTGTATCTTTTTGTCTCTTGCCTTAGAACACCAACATTTTGGAAATAAGGCCTTTTCTTTTTTTTTTTTTGTCTGTGTTTGTGCAGATGTTACTATGTGGGGTCCTAGTCTATGATGGGGACTCCTGGGAGTCACCAAATTCTATGGATAGTAATCCAAGAAGTATTGCTGGTAGAAAAGGCAGTGCAGATTTCTTGAAACAACCTTACTCACCTGCTAACCTTCTTATGAGAAAGAAACTTATGGGTTCAGATTTGTCCTTGGAAAGTTTATTTGCATCTGCAAAGACTGAAAGGAAAAAAAAAAAAGAAAAAAAGAGGCTTCATTTTAATGACCATTTTGTCATTATTTCCAGCCCTCTGCAAAAACAAATTAGGATCTGTACTTTTACTATTTCCCTCCCATGGAGAAGAGAAATATTTGGTTCTATAAATATTTGGTCTGTGTTCGGCCACCTGGAAAAGTTTGTTGAGGAAAAAATAAATTCCAAGAGGCCAGATCATCTCTTGGTATCTGGTTCACCATATCGGACACAGAAATATTGGAACAGACTTCCCAGGGAAGCTCAAGGAACAATAGTAGTAGCCAGTGTGGTATGTACTCCCGCACTACATGACTTAGCTCTATTATGGAGTCTGCACCTGCCTCTCTGTGCAGCCAGGTTTGTGGGTGGGATTCATCTCACTCCAGTTTAGGTGTCCACATGTTTAGTCTGTGCATCAGAAACAAGTCATTCTAGGTTCCATTTACAGCCAATGAAGAGTAATAGGCGTTTTAGAGTACGATTCATCTGATTAATTTCAAATGTTTACTCAGGATGAGACTAATTTCACTCTGGAAATACCTATTTTTCTCTGTTTATTACAAAAAATGTCTCGAGTGACTAGTTCACATCCAGATATGTCTCCTTCATCTGTTGGATGACATCCTGTTTTATAAGAAATATTTTAGATGCTGCCATCAAGCTCCAACAGTGGTGACCTTGCTGAGTTTCTAAAATTGATTTACTGTCCAGGACTGGGTAGCAGGTTAATATTTATGATTGTCTGCATGACATGTCTTGTGTGAGAATTCAAGGAAAGGCAAGGATGTGACATTGCTTTTCTAAGATACTAGATGTAGGGAGAAATTAAAGAGTCATATTAATATACCACATAAATCCTATGGCCATGTGCAATGGGTATGACCCTTGGGAAGGAGCTGGCACAAGAAAAAAAAAGCTTATTTCTCTGTAAAGGATAGTCAGGTCTTGTATTCCTGCAGGATGAAGTTTATTGATAGGAGTTGAGACAGAGACTTTGCTGTCTCAAGGCAAATGTACATCCTTAAAAAACATTTCCCATTCAATGAGTTCAGCTCCTCACTTGTCCCTGTTGCTGAGGTGGCTTAAAGCCACGAGGAAACTATGTCATGTTATTCAGAGTGGAGCTGGCTGATTATGTTTGGGTTACAAAATGTACTCAGAGCACTCTGCAGTCATATTTGAATATATTATTCACTGGATTTCCCCTGCCTGATGGGCAACTGATGGAAAGGAAATAAAAGCCGTGCTTCATTATCTGTACCAAGATAGAGTATTCCTCCTGTCATGACAATATGTCATCATTTAGCCAGGAGACAGAGTACACACTAGTGCAGTGCAAGTATCATTCTGTCTGAGAAAATGAAGTTTATTGACATCTGATCAGCATTGGACGTTCTTCCATGTTTCAATGGGAGCTCAGGATTAGCTGTGGCAGAGCTCATGCTGCCTGGTCAACCTTGATGCGATTCATCTTAGCATTTTGCTTTGGCACGTGTGGTGTTCTGTCCTTAGCACATAAAGCATACCTATAGGCTTCATGGGGAGAGAGAGATGGCCAGATTTTAAAGCCTCTGAGGTTTTAGAGTGGACTTTGGCTTGAGTCCTAAAATAAATAGGCATGAGGTAGGACTAGAGGAGCATCTGCTGTGTGCAGTGCAACACTGGGGTTGGAAAAGGTAGGCGGAGGACACAGAGATCTTCCTGAAAGGCATCGCTGCTGTTTTTCCTCTTTTGTGTGCTGCTGGGGGAGCAGTTTAACAAGCAAAACATGCAGGCAAACAGTGCAACAGATGGTGCAACCTACTATTGAGGAAACATTTCAAAGGGTAACAAAATATGGTTGAAACCAGCTTATAGTTTACACACAGAATGCAAAACCGAACATGCTGTTTTCAGCAGGCTGTAGCTGTTTTCATTTGTTGATGCCAAGTGCTTTGGGGAGCCGCAGCTCCAAAGCGGTTAGTGCAGCAGCAGGAATCCCTCTAACTGTACAGACTTGACTCAGCTGGGTAGGTAGGCTGGGACTGCATTCTTACCTGCAAATGGGCTTCAGTGTGAGCAGAGGGATCCCTCAGGGATACTTCCAGTGCCACGTCCTACAGTTTGTTCTCTCTTTCTGTCTGTGTGCCACTAATAACTTCAAAACCTGGGAGATTTTGCTAAATATACAAAAATAGTACGGAAGATATTGTGAAAGAAAAAAAAAAAAAAGAATCCAAGAGAAGTTGTGTTTTCCCAAGAATTTATACATTCCAGTAAAGAGAAAGGTTAGAAAAAAAATATTAAAGGCCTTTGGCTGAATTATGAAGTTTTTATTCACTCTAAACATTGGGTGTGTATAAAAGAGACGGCAAGCACAGATCGTTAAGTACACATATAGAGCATCAGAGGCAGAAAGGAGCAAAATCAGAATGGAGAATACAGAATGCACTGTAGCTAGAAAAAGAAATTGGAAGTAAAAAGAAATCATTCCTTGACTGGATTAGTAGCAATAGAAAGCCCAGAGGAAAGTGTTAGACATTCATTCAGCGCAAAGGAATAGCTATCACTAAATAGTGTAAGGAAAACTGAAGAGGTAAAGGATGGGGGTTTTTCACTGTTCATTATCAAGGTTACTTATGACAAGTGGCAAACTCGTTATTAGCATCAACAGTTAACAGCTCAACCTAGAACAGAAACAGATCATGTTTGACAGCATTTTGGTTGTAAGTTTGTCTGGGCTTTCTGATCCTCATCTCAGTATGGGCTGAAGCCATTTCAGAAACATTAGCAGTTGTCTTTGAGAACTTGTGGAGGACATAAAAGGTACTGCTGGACTGGAAAGGAGCAATCTTAATGTGTAACTGTATAAAGGGAGGAAAAAAAGAAGTGTAAATTTGTAGACCAGTCAATTTCACTTCAAATCATAGGAAAAAATCTAAAACAAAGTCAGAAGCAACTTGCAAGCAGTTGGAAAATAACAAGGAGGAAAGCAGCAGCAAAGATGAATTTGCCAAAGAGATGTCTTGTCAAATCAATCTAATTTTCTTATAGAGAAGAATAACAGGTCATGTAGATAAAGAAGCAGCAATAATAATATATCTTGTTTTCACTAAGGCTTTTGACATTGCCTTACACTACATTCTTGCAAGTAAACTGAGGAGACTTATTAAAAACAAAATTACTGTTGGAGAAGAGTGTAGAGTGGCACATAACCAGGTAATGTTATCACTTTTTCCCTGTCCAACTGAAAGAACAGTTCACTCTGCTTTGTTAATGATATAAATTACATAATCAAATCAAGATTATGCTTATTAAATCCATAGATGCCATCAAGCTTACAGGAACTGTAAGCATGTCAGAAAACAAGACTAAAATTCAAGATTATCTTAATAAATTAAAGAAACAGACTGAAAGAAACTAGGAAAGAGGTAGAAATATTCCTCCTTAATACAATTTTGACCAAAAGTAATTAATAACAATAAAACTTCACTCTTTAAAATTGACCGGAGGCTGAAAACTATCAGGAAACAGACAGCTTCAATAGTGAACGAGGATCAAGTGAAATTAAAAGAATGAAAACATCGAAAGGCTTAGTGAATGGAAAGGATGAAAATTTTTACATCATCCAGAAATGCTAACTATAAATAAACACTAGCAAAAGTATTTACAGCCTATTTTCAAAAGGAAACAAATGCTGAAACCCATCAAACACAGGTTTAAGTGTCAGCGGTTCTGTTTTAAAGCAGAGGAATGAATGACACTGTTAGGTCCTGCCACACTTGTTCCATATTTCCTATTTATTTTATAGGTTTTATTTATTTAAATTACATAAAAATGTATTTGTACTATTTAATTTTATAGAATGATCTTTAAAGTACACAGCAACTAGTGGATCTTAGTTTACTGTGGTTTCAGTAATCTGATGTTATTTTAAAAAGTTTATTTTGACAATTTTCTGAGCATTGCTGTGCCTATTTTATATTGGCAGATTCTCACAGGGCAGAATGTTATTAATTGAATCTAATGAATATGGCTGGAGACTTACGGTAGACTGGAGGCAATAGATAAAACAACAGATACACATCAAGCCTTCTGTGGATATTAACAGCAGGAATATGTCCATCAACAGAAAATAGCATCATGGCTACAATTTGCATATGCAAATACTAGGAGCTTTAGAGAACTCATATAACAACAGCAGGCATGCACTCTAGGAGAGCATGACCTTATGGACAACTTATATGTCAAGAGAGGCAGAAGACAGTGAGACAGAAAATGTGTAGTAGCTTTGAATGCTCAGAAGGATATAATCAGAACTGTTGTATCGGTTTTATTCTGGATCCCTCAATGATAGAGTTGTGTATGACTTGCATATTGATAAAATTGTGATTAAAGGACTGTTATTGTTTTATCTCTAAGACATATGTTACTAGAAAAGAGAGTAAATACACAGACTTCCTTTCTATTAATGATAATATTTTTGAGTGAAAACAGCTTACTGTTACCCAATTCCGTTACCAGAGTTTATACTTCCACAGGGGTAGGAAATAGTTAATATTGGTTGATTTTTAGTTATCGCTCTCAATATTTCTACTTACAGAATGATTTTTTTTAGCTTGATGAATGAAGGGATCATTATGAAAGCATCAGGAAGAGTTCATCACCAGAAGGGTCATTAAAATCAACTTATGTTGGGTGCTTTACCTTTTGTTTAGTTGAGTTTCCTCTGCTGATAGAGGAGAAAAGAGCTGGAGATGCCATGACCATGTCTGTATAGCTAAAGAAGAAAGGCATAAGGACTGAACTCTGCTCTGCATGTCCGTGGTCATGGACTGGTTCAAGTCCACACAGTTTTATAATAGTCCTACCTAGCAGACAGGCTGAACCTCTGCTATTACCAGGATGCGACATACACCTTAGCCATGGGTCTCCTCTGGGCATCAAGTGCATGTCATAGTCTCCCCAAACACTAATAAACTACATTAAGATGAGCTAAAAATTAAATTTTTAATATTTTTTTTCTTTTAGCAGCATATTATTGCATAAGGCTATGTTTGCCTTTTTCAATTGCAGGGAAAAAATAAAGGAAAATTTATTCACATAAGGTGATTATTCCTCAATTCTAAAATAAAAAAAAAAATCCAAATTTGTGTGTGTAATAAATTTTTTTATACTACTTCAGAGGGTGGTTTGTTTGTTTTTAGAAACATGTCACTCAAATCCTTCTTATTGTGTGCAATACAACACTGGACAGTTTAACTGTTCAGTCTTGAGACTGAATAGACAGTGGCTGTTAAAAGGTGGGAGCTTGTTCAGAAAATAGACAAGGCTATGCACTAGGCTGATAACAAGAAAGAACTAGGCCATGAAATAGTCACAGAAAAAAAAAAAGAAAAAAAAAAGTAGTACTGTGAAAAAAACATTGATAAGAATATTACACATGGAGGGTACTTCAGATTTACCGAATACAATGAAATGCAATGAGGTAGTGAAGGAGAAATAGACCTTTCAGAGAAAAACAATGTTGTTCATAAAGATTATTTTGCTAATAAACACAAAAATAAAGCAGACTAGTGTGAGTGGTCTGTTACAAAAGGTTATAAATAAGACCAGGAAGATAAGTTTTTTGGAAGCCTAAAATATCAGAATGGAAACATAATAAAAATGTATACTGATTGCAGTTTAAAAGTATGAGAATGTGTAAAAGCAAGATTAAGGTAGTAAAGATATAATAACTTATGCTTTTCATCTGAAAGAATTGCAGTGGTTTTAGTTAGCACTTTGGCAGGTAAACAAGAAATCCTGCTCAATTGTCAGCCTTCCCGGTCTGCCCCTATCCATCTGCTATATGTTCTTTATACTGCAAGTACAAACTCCTCAGGGTAGTGAGCATCTTTTTGTTCTTATTTCTACAGTGCAACGGGTGCTTGTTCACCATTATTTCTTTGTATCAGTATCTCACAAATAAAATAGATACAGGAAAATAATCAAATATGGGTATTTCCAAAGCCACAGTAAGCCATGCTCAGGGCAATCCTGAGATGAATGCTTAAATCAATCTTTTTTCTTAAAAGAGAAGATAATAAAACTAAATATTTCCTTAAGCAGCAGAATGGATTGTTCTCCTGATTCCAAGGTACACGTATGCCATAGTTTAGCCCCACTCGGAACCAAGCTACACAGTCTCCCACTCACTCTCCCCGCCCTCCAGTGAGACACAGAGGAGAATTGGTAAAAAAGATAAGGCAAAACTCATGGGTTGAGATTAAAAAAAAAAGTTTAGGAGAACAATAGAAGAACACCAAACAGAGATGGAAAAAAATAAACAAACAAAACTAATAACAGAGAGAGAATACTTAAACCTGTAATTAACAGTACAATAGCTCACAGTGGATCTTGATGCCTAGCTTCCTCCTGAGTAGCAGGAGGCTCCCCTCAGCACCCTCCTCACAGATATACTGAGCATGATCCCTCATGGGATGGAATAGCCCTTTGGCCAGTTTGGGTAAACTATCCCAGCTGTTGGCTAATTAGTAAACTATCCTAGTTGTGTCCCCCAGCTACAGGTGGCACCAGCTCCAGCTCCTCTCACAGCTCAGGTGAAAATTAACTCTATCCTAGCCAGAACCAAGGCAACCTACTATGGATAATAAACACGACTCACTGAGCCTCCTAAGTACACTTGCAAGGGAAGTAGTGATGAAAAAAATTCTATGAATGTAACAAGTTCTCAGAATGTCAGCTTGGTATTTGTCAGATAAAACCTTGGGAGAACAGCTCATCAAGTTTTGATACAGTGCAGTCCCATGTGAATCCTATTCCTGATTCTGGACAGGCAAAAATGGTGGTATTTGGTCTTTACATACTGCTTCCCCATAAATAGAGCTGGGATTTTCACAGTTTCTTATGACTCACATTCAAAATTAAATTGACATAACATGTGCTAAAACCACTTCCCAGGACAAAGCACATCATGCTTGGATTTGCTATTCTTGGAGATTTTTCCCTTTCCCTTAAATCGAAGCTCAAGTCTGTTTTACAGGAGCTGTAGTGCACTTATTATTTTTAAAGTGCTATGCTGAAGAACGAGGATACAGAGCAGACAACCAAAAGGGTCAAACAGATTCTGCAGCAGGGAACATATTTTTATGTCCATGCTTCAGACAGGGTCCAGACTTTAGATATCTGTAAGATTAACTCCAGACACTGAAGAGCCTGTGATTTGCCTGTAGGAAACATGCTGGAAATTTTGATAAGAGGTGGGGATTAAGTAGCATTTCAGAAATGTTTAATATAACAAAGAATAGGCTTGAGTTCAAAAGTGGGCAATTGTGTCAAAGGAACCCAAGTTCTTGGAGACCATTTCTGAGTAAAGAGACAAAGGCAAAACACAGACATAACTAATTCAGATTTCAGTAAAAGGATTGACATTTTAATAGATAAAAGATTCCAGCCCCCTCCCCCACATTAATAATTTTTTATAAGAAATAATTGATAATAGGACACTCTAAAAATAGAAAGAGAGAGAAAACAGACATTTTTAGAGGGCTATAGGGAAATTCAAAAAGAAGATTTGGAAGAGTGAGCAATGGTACATGTGCATAGTCCAATGCTTTTCACTCTTCCAGATTTTACATGTAGATATTGTAAGCATTTTCTTAGGGAGGAAGATAATATGTAGCAGTGAAATCAGTGGCACCTCCACACGCCACCCTCTCTGAAGGTTGAAGGACTAACTGAGCCTCCTAGCTGCAATAATGGATGGCCATGGCCCTGCCACCTGTGTACCCAGTACACTTGTGCCTTCCCTGGCCTTACCTTCCTGACTGGTGGAGGTCCAACCCAATAGGGGAATTAAAGAAATCATAGAATCTTTAAGGTAGGAAAAGACCTCTAAGATCATCAAGTCCAATCATCAACCTAACACCACCATGTCCACTAACCATGTCCTGAAGTGCCACATCTACACGTTTTTTGAACACTTCCAGGAATGGTGACTCCAGCACTTCCTTGGGCAGCCTGTTCCAGTGCCTGACCAGTCTGTCAGTAAAGATTTTTTTTTTTTTTTTCCTAAAATCCAGTCTAAACCTCCCCTGCCACAACTTGAGGCTATTTCCTCTTGTGTTATCACTAGTTACTCAGAAGAGACCAACACCCGCTAGGAGAAGGGAGCAGGAAGAGATGCATCTTAACTATTTTGTCTTTATCCTTTAGGCTGTGAAGTTAATTTTTGTCTATGCTAGCGAGAAGTCTTAAACCATCTGTGGTTTTGCTTATGCTCTGCTCTGACCAGAACATCATTGAGCAACACAGTAGCAAGGCCAGGATAACAAAATCTGGAGAAAGTCAGGATATATTTGCTGAGATTCTGCAACACAGTGAGGTTGGCTACTTAATACAAACTCTGAGTTAGTGGTAATGTGATCTCAGAACTCCTACCTCCATATCATGATAGGTAGCAATCTAAGCAATGCAAGACACCAGTTGTGGATATCTCATTCTAAGTTGGAGACAAAAACTTAGCCTAGATGGCATTCAGCATAAGATTAAAAAAAAATCTAAATTTAAATGTTCCCCATGTAGAGATATAAACTAATTTAAACTCTCCAGTGAGTATGGTCACTGGAACTCTTGATTCAGTTATCTGCACATAGCCATATGATTTCAGTTGAAATGCACTACGGGTATCAGCTGGCCTCTGTGTTTTACTCCACAGTGACAGGTGTCTTCCATATATCTTGTGTCATAACTGCCAGGATTGTACAGATGTTTGTAAGCCTCTATGGGGGGGTTACATAGTACTAGGAACATATGTTTTGGCAGTTGTTTAGCATCTCTAGTCAATACAATCAATGGAGTTAGAAAGTGATTCATCTATCTGACCAAGTGTAGGTGTCTATATTGATGGTGGTTGTAGCTTACATATAGACTCCAGTGCTGTAGAAATCTGAAGTCAACTGTCTGTACCTGGCATTGAATCTCATCTCTAAAGTTATATAAGATTGATTTCTTCCAAGGAGATGAGAATTCAAATCTCTTCTCAGCTTTGGTGCTGACCTAGGACAGTAATACCAAGAGTGTAAATTTGTCTATACTTGAGCAAAAGGCTTCTGACAAAAGCTCTTCAGCATGTGCAAAAAGTAAATATATGTATAGAATCCCTGAGTCTGATGTTCAAGAGCTGGCCCAATTATAGTTACATCGGGAGCTCCAGCTGGAACAGGTATATTATGCAATAATAACTACACTCTCAAGAGGATGACAAGAGTGCCCGGGAGTTTCTTAACAGGTTTGTAGTATTCTTATGAAAGATATAAAATATTGTTATTATGTAAGTTTTCAAACTAATTATTTTGTTGAGTCTTGTCATATTTAAGCCTTGTTGGATGTACTGTCATAAAAATATGCCCTTTATTTTATAAGAAGTTACTATAAAGACACATACTTACATTATTTCATGTTTAAAATTCACTGTTTTGTAGAACTCTATCTTGCTAGTGCTACAGAGTGGTTACAATGGGACATCCTGTCCTTTCACATAGTATACATTACTACTGACTGTGTTACTTTGCGCAAGTGTTTTGGATGCATTCAGTGATATCTTACAGATCCGTTGTGATATATTAAAAACTTAAATAAATTACTCGTTTCCAAAAGAACTATGTGTTTGGTTTTTTTTTTTCATAAGTAAGGATAAAAAAAAAAAAGAAAATGGAAAGTAGACTGGTGCAGTGCTGCAACACAGGGAGTAACTCTAGAAAGAACTGGAGCAGCTGAATGTGTAGGAGGCACTGAGGGATAAAACAATAATAAGACTAGGTATTTGAAGTGAATAAAAAAGAAGAGAGATTATGAAGAAGATCAGCTTACTTTTGCCTATGGATAATATGCTAAAAAACATCTGCAAATGATGGCAAAAAACAGTAGAAATTGAAAGGAAAAAAAGAGACTTGTGTGAGCTTCCTAGAGGCTCAAGTCTGGAATAAAAATAATCAAATCATCTCTGGCTAGACAATAAGGCACTACTAATTAAATCCAGCTCTAAGGCCTGACCCTACAGATATTGCTTAAACAACACTCCCATTGAAGTTAATCAGTGTTGACCAAATAATTATGCAGCCCTGGGCCTTCAGAGGGACCATGCTGTGTGCCAAGGCCCATACTTACCTGACCTCTTTGCCAAACTGGAGTTCCTCAAAATTGGCCTTAGACAAATCCTTGAGTCTGTTTTGTCATTGACTTTCTTCAGTCCAAAAATTTCTATCCCAGGCTTGCAAAGATATGCAATGTTCACGACTATCTGCACCATTCACATGTTGTCATCTCAAGTACCAAATAAAAGCCTGAAAATAAGAAGGTGGGAGTACACATGAAGAGAGGTTGAGGCAGGTATTTTGAAGAACAGCAAGGGATTAACATGAACAGGAGAAAAAAAAAAAGTGTGTACAATAGATGCTCATACCTGAGACCTGTGTTTGCCCTCATAAGAAGATAATGCCATTTCTACCTGACCTCTCATATCCATCCTGGTGGGGAGGTGGTTCAGCACAACAAATAGTTTATACCTCCTCAGGTGAAAATGTGGCCTGAGAGCTTGATTTGAACTAATGATTCCCCTGAGATCACAGATTCTTTTAATTGTCATTAGGGAAGTACCTCTCTTTTCCAAAGTAGTATTTCTATAGCTTAGGACAGAGTTGTTATGCTTACAAAACATTCGGTGAACATTCTCCTACAGTTTCAAAACAAAACAAGCTTGGAAAAAATTGTTAAAGTGTATCCCCATCAATTTTAAAAACCAATATATTTTTTTCCTGGTCTCCAACTCAAGCACATTTATCCCACTGAGGGATTAGTTTTATTTTTCAGCTGTGACTCACTGAATGTACAACAGAGTCTTATTTCAACAAATTTACTGAAGCTGAAGAAGATGTTAAAAACAGACAGGCACCTGGAAATGCCAAAAGTGGGAAAAAGAGCAAATACAATTTATTTCAAGGGGAGTCATGGCATAGTCCCTGATTCCTCCTGTGTATATAATAATTCTCCTACTTCTCTACTTCCCCCTTTTAAACTTTCATATGAGCTCAGAGGATAAAGTGTATGTATCAATCTGGTAATAACATTAACATCCCTGAAATGCATTTTTAAGAAAACTGGCAGGAGATGTCATTAGCCTTCTGATACACTGATTAAGCTATTAACTTTCCAGAGCCATGCTCCTAACTGTAACATTTGCATATGGATAAACTAATTAGTGAGGGAGAAGGGTGCATCTAACCAGACAGGAAATTTATAGATTTTAATTTCCTGGCATCAGTATCACTAGTTATTGTAACAAAACTTTTGGAAGAAATACAAGGAGCGCCCTTTGAAACAAAATTAGTATAGCCTGCCCTCTGAATGCAGATGAAGCTTTGGTATGCTCTGCTAACCTGGGTGAATATTTTGCCTGACAATGTTAATGCTGGATCCAGATATGCAATAGAGGAAATTCAGAATTCTGTGGTGGCCAAAAGTTCTGGTACAAAAAAAAAGCCCTTAAGTACGTGAATAATCCAGTCTTCCTACAATAATGCATTTAAGTATGTATTTAACTCTTATTGTTTTCAGTGGGATTTAGCCACATGCTTAAAGTTAAGCACATATTTATACAACCTGCTGAACCAGAGGTGCATTGAATGAATTGGCCAAATCTCTTTATTCATGGGAACTGAAGATGCTCACTATCTGAACATTTGGTCTCTTAATAAAACATCTGTCTTTTATCTGTTTCTGCATAAGCTTGCGTTGCAACCTCCTACTTGTACCGCTATTAGAAACAGGCATGTGATGAGGTGTGATCTTTGGCCAAGGCAATAAAACCCCTAAATGTATTTGTATTTATATTGACAAAATCATCTTTTTTTTTTTTTTCCCATATAGCTTATTTCACTATCAAAAGGTGGAATAAAGCAACCAGCATTCAGATTTGCCCATATAGCTTAGTACATGTGAGAAGGGTTCTGTGGCTGTCATGTGCCAAGGTCTTTATGATCAATAAAGTGCTTTTAAGTGGGGAATTAGCTTCCATAGTTTCAGGTTTTAAAATATTTTGGAAGAAAATAGGGCAGCTAACTAAGGGAGAGAAGAATATTCTAGGTTACTAGATGAATACTTGATGTTCTTTAACATTGTGACACTGGTCTTGTGTGTAGAAATAATTCTGGATTAACTCTGGTGAGTCTAAAGAGATCTGGAAAGCTATTTGGTACAGCTAAGTAGTCAATAAAAATTAAGAATGGTTTTAAATATCAACCTGGAGGGGGAAGATTGTATTAATTACATGTTTGCTGTTTAATGTATGTATTAGATGGATGAAGAATTAATGTTATCTCTTTATACTCAACAAAGGAGCGAACCTAAAAGTCATTACTGAGTTCACTAGAAAAACCTTATTTGAATAATAACTGGAGAATCATCTCACTGAGCTTGATGCATTCGTAAGTTAGGCACCTGTTCCTAACTTGTTATCTACAATTCCTCTGAAGACAGTAGTGGGTGCAATGAGAGAACCTCTCCTGAAAATAAGTCATCTTGTGTCAGACATCTCATGAGAGGTGGGATGAAGGGTCATATGAAAATGCCAGTCTCTCTTGATTAAACACAGAGGAAGTAGAAGTGCTTGCTTTAACTTGAAGCCTAGCTTTTAGAAATATACATGCCCATCACATTAATTTTCTAGTGTATATTAGAGTCTTTGAGATCTGGGTGTTCAAAATCCCCTAGTGGAACAAAATCTCAGCAGGTGAGTACGATGGGTAGCAGAAACCAGAACTTTTTAAGGTGCTCCTCAATCTTGCATGATATATAGAATAAATCTCTGGGATGTCCCGTGGGATGCACCTGGCACATAGCCCCAGAATAATGGAAAGGAAGATGTTTTGGCCTTTTTTGGATTTGGTGAAAGATACATTGTGGAAATTGCCTTTAGGGCAAAGGGATTTATAGAAATTAGGTGTTACTCTAGATACATTTTGCATTGGAGATGTATTTTCCTGATTATATTAAAATATTTATTAATAGACCTGATGAATGATTGAAGTCAGCTAGATTCTACCAACACAGCCAGGAGCACTGTGCGCTGGTGCTAGCATTTGTACCACAGAGTCAGCATCACTGCCATAAGATAACTTAATTGAAAAGTCATGTGACATGGTGTCCTGGTTTCAGCTGAGATGGAGCTAATTTTCTTCCCAGTAGCTGCTGTGTTTTGGATTTAGTATGGGATTCGGTGTGTGAAGAACATTGATAATACACTGATGTTGCTAAGACATCAAGGACCTTTTCCAGCTTCACAGGTTTTGCTAATGTTCAGGTGCAAAAAAACTGGGAGAGGCATAGCTGGTACAGTTGATCCAAACTGGCCAAAGGAAGTATTCCATACCACAGATGTCATGCTTAGTATATAAGTGAGGGTTGGCCATTGGGGCAAATCTCCCTCTCTCTCTTTCTCTGGAAATTACTGTTCCAAGCTCGCTACTTAGGATCATTCTGGTATCACTCTTGATTCTGTTCCATGATCACTGCTTAGGATTGGCTGTATTGATCGTCAGGTCGTTGGGCAGTGAGAAATTGTGCATCGTTCATTTTGTATATTCTATTGTCATTATTATTATTGTCATTAATATATATGATTATTATTATCTCTTCCTTTGTTGTTCTAGTAAACTGTCTTGATCTCAACCCACGAGTTTTCCTTCCTTTCCAATTCTCTCCCTGATCCAACTGAGGAGGGAAAGAGTGAGTGAGCGGCTGTGTGGTACATGGTTGCTGCCTGGGGTTAAACCACTACACAGGGAAAAAAAATAATAAGATCAGAACTTTTGGATTTATTACTATTTTTATTGATTTTGCAGGCAAGAATTCTTCATTAGATTTTCTCCCTCTACTGGTAGAGGGAGAGAAATTTTAAAATTATCTGAAAACAGAAGAAGGTTGGGCTATATTATATACAGGAAATAAATCCGTATTCCTAAAATATTGCTATTCTTGTTCCAGCATCAGAGTTACTTTCCATTAAAGTCTCCTTGTTTTTGACATCACTGCATCCTGTGATCTCATATTAATTAACGCTGCTTCAGACATGGACAGAAATAGAAAGGAAGAAGTTTGGGGCTATTTTGGATAAAAGATGATATTCTGGAAATTGCTTTCACAGTAAAAGGATTTCTAGAAATAAGGAGTTATTCTGTATGTATGCTCTGTATTGGAGGCATAGTTTCCAGGCATCTTGCCTGGTTATACTAAATATTTATTAACAGGCTTGATAAATTCCTTCTGTCAGCTAGGTTTTATTTCCTTGATGCTGTATCACAGCCTGTAGTAGGAAAAACTGAAAATTCAGCCTGAGCACCCTCCTGTCTAGCTTAGGTCAGGGCCCTGTTTCTGGTTTCGTCAATGAAACCTTCATGGAGGACAGGTGGACAGTGACTTTGATAGAGTTGTTTGAAATTCCCTCTCGTGTCAGTGGAAGAAGAATGAGGCCTTGGTGTTACGTCTGTACCCTGAGGAAGGGTGGTCTCCAGATGGCTGTGCAGATGGTTCGTCACACCTGCCACTAGCATCCTGTCCACATAGCTGCCTTATGGGCTTTCTGCGGGGTGCTGGCAGACAGCTTGTCTGGGTGTGCCGCAACGTGTGATTTCATTTCAACAGGCTAAATATGTGGAGACAAACCACTTCAGGAGTGTGAGCTTTGAAACTTTGACAGCACTCTAAGTTAGTGCTTGTGTTTATGGTCTCTGTGGCCTTCACTCTGGTCATGAAGATGTCATTATACTGTCCCTGCAGATGTCTCCAGAGGACTTGTCTCCGCTCAGCACATACAGAGTGGATACATCAGTTTGGCCTATTTTTCCTAGTCAAAAGTTGTTTGATACAAATCTGTCCAAGTTGTTACTCTTAGTAGTCATGCTTTTTTAATATTAATTTGGGAATGCATGCTCCTATAATGACTTGGACACTAATGATGATTTTTCTCATTAAAGATCTGGATTTGAATCTGATTAGGAAAAGAGAATTTTAGAACAATGTCAATGTAGTGCATTCAAAAGCTTGGCTTTAAAAAGGCAAAAAAAAAGGTATTTAAAGGATATGGTCATTCTGTTAAAAAAATTAAATAAATAAATGTTTCCAGAAGCCTTTATTTTCTTTGCTGTGATTTTTGTTTTTTTTTTTTTTATTATTTTTTTTTTCCAGAGAGGTACTTTTTCATCTTAATAATGGGAATGGTAAAAGAATAATTGGAATTGTTTTTCATGCAATCAAAAGGTACTTATAAGAATATAATTCAGACAGCTGCATCGTATTCAAATATCATTTAGGCAACACTATTAAGTCAGTTTTTATAATAGCTTGAGGGGGTAGATTATCGTGGAGTAATTCAATCACTAAGAACAGGGCTCTCAACTCTCGTAAGAGCAAATCTCTAATACTGATGTCCAGAACAAGAGGCAAACAACAACAAGACAGCGCAATCATCATATATCATGGAATATTTTCCAGGCTGCCTCATGGACCTTTCAAGGTACAACACAAATATTTATATTTGAAGAAATAGCTCATATTGAGTCAGACCTATAGCTGAAATCAATTGAAATCTTCTCCATGTAGATATTTAATGAGTAGTGCATCTGGTCCATGACAAATAGTACTACATACTTTAACAGAGGCATGGAAGTCAGGACATCTGAATTATGGTTCTGCTTAGATTTCTGACTCCTTAGATAGTACTTAATATGTCATGCATAATTTTCTTATCTATAAGAGTTGATTAGACCTGGGAGTCCAAGTGTGTGAGCACCTTTCAGAGTCCTGCAATCCATCTATCATGCCAACTCCAGGTGCTTGGGTGAATAATTCTCTAGAATCATCACTGAGGATGAGCACTGGTTTCCCATTGCATTACTAAAAAGATCTTGATTTGGTTGCTTAAATACAGGCAGCAGTGCCATTTGAGAGGTGCTGAGATATCCCAGACAGCTGCATGTGAATGGCAGATGAGGCCTGAGGAAGACTATGTCCTTCTAGAGCAACAGGTAGAGACCAAGCAAGATTCCTTGGGGTATGTCAAACAACATGAAACATTTATGATAGGGAAGCTGAATCAAGTCCTGAATAACTGACTGAATGGGATTAGTATCTCCTAATAAATATTAATTATGTAGTGTGAATTACCAGTCCAAATTCCTGAAGAAGAGAGAAATACTTCACACTATGATACATTCCACCTCTTTTAGCTGTTACAGGACAA
This sequence comes from Chlamydotis macqueenii, assembly GCF_036417535.1. Classification (NCBI taxonomy): domain Eukaryota; kingdom Metazoa; phylum Chordata; class Aves; order Otidiformes; family Otididae; genus Chlamydotis; species Chlamydotis macqueenii. Next base: position 205,714,044 of record NC_141556.1, read on the forward strand.
GATAAATCTCCTTCTGGAGTAGACCATGCCTCTAGAAGAGCATTGACAATCAGCATTGTTTTGATAACTGGACAACTGGGGCTGAACTCACTTGCCCACACATGTACTGACATTTGAGAGGAAGAAGTGTATCCTTCTTTGCCTTCAACTATCAGTCCAGTAGGGCACAGAGCTCTTCCAGCTGCTGTGACATTTCTGCCAGTCCCATGCACAAGTCTTTGATACCCTGGAACCCTTAATATGTTACTAGATGACTATGAATGGACAACTACATCTACCTCCTGATATATGGGGAGATATATCCCACTTCTGCTTTCTGATTTAAAGGACTTGCTATAAAGAGCCTCACTTTCAGAGGATTAGCACCAGATATCAAGGTAGAAAAAAGATACTCAGCAGATTTGAAAGTCATACTATGTTGGTTAGGTTTAAGTGCTTAAATCTGCATGTCTAGTGAAAAGTGAGAGGATTGTTTATGGTGATAACCCTCAAAATGTGTCCAATTTGTATAGTTTAGTATTCCCAGAGGACGCTTCCCAGTTCCTCTGGAATTGCTTTCTCTGCCAAGAAATACTTTAACAGGATATTTTGTCACTCTAAATTGTCATCACTGTACTGGTAGCAGAAACTAATTAATTAATTGGGATAATTAAAGATGCACTTGGGCTATAAATTAACATTTTCACTAAGATAGGAGCGTGTTATTGATTCACGGACTGAATTTTCTGCTGGACAACTGAGGTGAAGAGAACAGAGAGAACAAACAGTGGGAAAGAAAGGATGGCAACATTAACATCCCTTTTACAGTTTGAGTGAAATTTCTCTGTGAAAGCATTAGTGACAGTTATGAGCTCTGTTTTGGAACTGCTCTTTGGATTGTTTGTTTGTTTGTTTTCAGTTAAAAAGACTACTAAAACTTGGCCTCCATTTGTTTTGTATTCCGATCTGGTCTTAGTTAAGCATTTTAACAGGGTTCATGATTAGCAAAGCTGGGTGATACACCAGTCTTTGGCTTCACAGATTAACCTTGCAGACTTTTTCTGTGTAACTTTGCTCTCCCTGCCCTGACTTGCTATAACCATATGTTTTATGATGAGCAGTAACAGCGATGGGACCCTGATACACAGTTTCTGCAGATGGCCTGAGACTTTACAGATGCCCCTGTCCATTCCAGCTCTGTGCCAGGGATTTCTTTTTGAACACATGCTGGTGCTTTAATTACCAGAGATAAACCCATCATTTTAGCTTGAATTCTTGAACTGCCAGTGAAAGACTGGAAGAAAGTAAATGTCACTTGTATCTTCATGAAAGGAAAAAAGGATGATCCAGGCAACTACAGGCTAGTCAGCCTCACCAAGATCCCTGTGAAGGTGACGGAGCAAATAATCCTGGAAATTATTTAGAACAGAATAGAATAGAACAGAACAAAACAGAACAGAACTGAACCTACAAGGATCATCTAGTCCAACTGCCTGGCCACTTTATGGCTGACCAAAAGTTAAAGCATGTTAGTAAGGGCATTGTCCAAATGCCTCTTAAACACTGACAGGCTTGGGGCATTGGCTGTCTCTCTAGAAAGCTTATTCTAGTGTTCGACGACCATCTCGGTAAAGAAATGTTTCCTAATATCCAGTCTGAACCTTCCCTGGCACAGCTTTAAACCATTCCCATGCACCCTGTCACTGGATACCAAGGAGAAGAGATCAACACCTCCCTCTCCTCTTCTCTTTTTCAGGAAGCTGTAGAGATCTCCAAATACATGGAGGAATAAAGGTGATTTGGAATAGTCAGCATGGACTTATGAAGAGGAAATAATTCCTGAGCAACCTGACAGCCTTCTATGATAAGATGACTAGCTGAGTGGATGAAGGGAAAGAGGTGATATTCTTTATCTTTACTTTAGCAAGGCTTTCAACACTTTCTTCCACAACATCCTCATTGACAAACTGATGAAGAACAGACTAAATAAGAAGGCAGTGAGTTGAACTGAAAAGTGCCTAATCTGCTGGGCTTAAAGTGCTATGATCAGTGGCACAAAGTCCACCTGGAGGCTGGTCACTAATTGTGTACCCCGGGGCTAGATACCAGTGCCAATACTGTTTAATGTCTTCATTAATGACTTGGATGATGGGACAGCATGCACTCTTGGCAGGCTTGCAAATGGTGCAAAACTGGGAGGAGTGGATGATACACCAGATGGTTGACCTGCTTTTCAGAGGACCTAGACAGGCTGGAGAATTCATCTGAAAAGAGTGTTGTGAAATTCAGCGATGGGAAATGCCAAATCTGGAACCTGGAGAGAAATAACCCAGGAACCAACAGGCTGGTACTGAACAACTAGAAAGCAGCTTTGCCATGGAGGACTTGGGCATCCTGGTGGACAAGTTTAAAATGAAGCAGCAATGTATCTTCAAGGCTAAGAAGGTCCACAGCCTCCTGGGCTGTATTAGGCAGACTGTTGGCAGAATGCTATAAGAGCTCTCAGATTCAATTTGATCAAACAGTTTCAGATATTATAATCTATTCCACATGTTTTGTGATTTCATAATTTCATTAATATCTACCAATCAGCTGAGTTCAGAGGTCAGTGTGCAGCTTTGAGGACAAAGGTGTTCATAAGAAGCCAAGATAATCAGCTTCTCCTAGTAACACAACTTTTTCAGTGATGCAAATTATTATTAGTAACAAATTTGCTCTTAATTGTTGTACAGGAGAAAATTAAGGTCCTTTTATGAAATGTAGTGTCAGTATCCACATGTCTAAATGAAGATCTAGGTACTGAATTGCATTTGTCTTTCACTAATTTTTAAAAATTGCGTAATTAGCATTTATTCCAATACTTAATTTAAGGAGAACCTCTTAATAATATCTGACTTACTATCACAAATATTTTCCTCTGTCTCTTGTGCTAAATTTCTGTGCGTATGGTACGTAGTTTGCTTAAGTAACAAATGTTAAACAAATATCATAGGACATTCTCAATCACTGAGTTTTTTTTTCAGGAATTTTCCCATCAGAAATCATAGAATCATATAATAGTTTGGATGGAAGGGACCTTTAAAGGTCACCTAGTCCAACCCTTGATCTTAAGCTTAACCTTTGAAGGAGCAAAAATATAACATCCAACCTATAAACCAGTTTTAATTCTTAATACTCAACAACAAAATGAATAAGTAGCTGAAAACATCCATTTCTACTGGAATCTGCTTAAGATGTCAAGGATAGGACCCAGTTTGAAATAGGACTCAGCATACGTAGGTGGTTAAATTAAAGAGTCAATATGTGAGCTGGACTTTTACATTCCCACTGTAGTCAGTGGAGAACTATGGCTCAGATTACTTACCCACAAGTAGATGTCTTGAGCCATTTGAAAACTCACTGTAAATTGATAGTTTAATGATACAACTTAAGACATATGTAGCATGAAGGTTTTTTTTTCCTAAATGGATATTAAATCTAAGGTTACCTTTTTTTTTTTTCTCATATAAGTGTTAAAGTGTGAATGTTTCAATATTTTGATGAGTAATATGTGCAGGGATTTCAGGACAGCTGGTGGTAGAATGAAGTCGTTGTTTCTATCAATAAAGATTATTGCATGGGTAAAAAGGGAAAGAGCATGGCAGTAACCTTTACATGAAATAAATGCTTTCTTTTTCCCATTGAACACAGCTCTCAGATGGGAAAGAAAAAAACAACTCAAAAAACTGGAAGGAGAGAACAATCTCCCTTTCAAATACATAGATGTTGAGATGCTTTTTTTTTTTTTTAATTTTTTATTTTTTTATAGTGCATCCAAATAGGCTGCAGTCTGATGTTTAAGGAAAGTTGTTTCAAAGAAAAGCACCTGTGCAAATTATATACTGAATCAGTAAAGACAGATGATTTTCAGGGTGTGACTCTGCTGCCAAAACAGAGGTGTGAGTCTCCATAAAAAATTCAGGAAGCTCCATAAATAGTACTCCCAGTGTGAAGGTGCTGTTGACAGAACAGGAGTTGGAATGACAGCCATGCAAAGTGCACTGTGGATGCCCCAGAGGCTTCGTAGAAAACTGAAACCGTATGTTTGCTGCTGATGTGATTGGGAAAGGCGAATGGCTTCAAACTGCATGGATATGTTTGATAAACTGATTAAACTGTGAGGATTTGGGGGCATAAGTAAGACTTCTAAGTAAGTTAAATGCTCTGAAAAGGAAGGATGCTTGCACCTCTGCCCAGGACTCTGCTGTCACACAGTTTGCAGCTGCCTTTACAGGTGCTAAATACAGTTCCTCAAAATAGATTAATTTGCATCCATGGACATAAAACCTTAAGAGCACTTAGACACTGTTTTTTAAACATTTCAGCAGCTGATAGAAAGTAGAAGTTTCTTCTGACTTGTAACATTTTTTTCTGTCATCTCCACTAAGGAAAGCAATCTGCTGCTTTTGGGAATCTCTCCCAGAAAAGAGGTTTTAGTATGACTTGCCAGTGTGATACCTTTCTAATCTGATGTTTTAAACATGGGATGTGTTTTGTGAGTCACAGCTGGTTGAAAAGCAGGATGCCTTTTGCACTTAGTCTTGACAAATCAACATCAACTGCAAAGTAGAGATTACATAGCTTGCGTGAGGATATTCTAGAGAATTTTTTAGCTGAGGTCTGTTTTAGATAGTATTTTAGACAAGCAGCTGTCAGTCTGTAAACTGGCTCATCTGTACCACTGCAATAAGTCTAGATGGTTGGTAGAGTACAACCTGATGTGCGGCAGCTTCTATGATAAAAACAGGATTGAGGTAAATTATGGTGAATAATGGTAGATTAGCTGAAAGAGCATGGATTAGTAGACATGTCAACGATGAACAGAATTAATATGCTTGTAAACTAATTTACATAGCATAGCTGCTGAACACAGCACCTGTTCAAAGTGGCTGTAAGACACTAATAGATGTAGTAGGTGCATAACTTCCATCTGGTGAATTTTCTGTATACTCTGAACAAGTGCCTATAAGATAGGAAGTAAATTACAGCAGTCCTGTGCATGCATACGAATGTTTACTTTGATTACGAAAAACATAAAAATAATTAATAGTTCTTTTAGTGTTAATGGATGTTTCCACTCAGTTCCATAAAAAATGATAAATAATGGGACACAAACTTAGTGTGAGACTTTAGATAATATTTATATTCTTTAGTTCCTGTCAGAAAAAAAACAACAGCAGGAGGCAGATACTAGACTTTTCCACAGGACATTTTAGAGAAGAAGCCTATGTATTATCCAATGAGGCTACTTCTTCACAATCAAACTCAACAGTGTTCCCTAGTATTGTGTGTACCCTGGGTGTGCACCTACCATAATGGTGATACAAGAATTTCCTTTTCTGTTTCTCTTCTCCTCTTTTCTGGCTTGATTTCTATTAAAATAAAATTCAGGCAAGCAGGTCAGGTCTGATAGGAGAAATATGCTGCAACAAAACAAGAAATTCAGAACATGCCCTGACACATGAGCCTGGACATGGTCTGAACTGCCCTCTGTTCACTGGAGAGAAAGCCTGGCTTCCCAACTTAGCTATCAGAAGGTGGATGCTCAAAGTTAGGCTGTGTGACTACCTCCACAAACATAGTTTTGCTCTGAGTTGCACAGTCCCAGGGAAGATAATGGAACTACAATGATGTAAGGAAAGAAGAAATCTTAATATTATACCTATAAGAATGCATAAGATTTTTTGGAGCTCAAGTTGGATACACTATCCTGTTAACAAAAATCCAAGGTGTAAATATATAGTTTTGTGGGGTTTTTTTTAAAGCATTTCTGCTTTTAATAGAACAAATATGCCCCGCAAGTTGGAAAAATAAAACAAAAAATTTTGTAATATAATTTTTCAACTTTTTCTTCTAAGAGTAAAAATGTACTATATTGGTGCTATTTATTTCAGCTTCCTATTATTTTGATTCCTTTACTGGAATGGTCAAAAGCTGTAATGATGGAGCTGATACGGCCAAGTTCAGTATTGGCACACTGCTTGACAGCCCTGCTAACAAATGCTGTTATTCTACATTATCAGGACAAACTATGTCAGTAGGTGTTATGTTGATTGCAGATGGCTTTTCCAAACAAATATATGAAGTTTAAAAGCAGCTCTCCAGCCTTCTATATCTCTGCTTTATTTAAAAATTTTTCTTCCTGTTAAAATTTTAAGAGGAGTTTTCTTCATATTACCTTTGCACATAGGTTTCTAGTCATTGCTTTGAAGAGTTGGGAAAAGTATATTCATCTCACCTGATGTTGTTCCAGTACAGATCCTGAGAGGTCTTGGAAACAGATTATTTGTGTTCAAAGTTTTTGGAAATTTTTTTGCAGCTTCTGTAACCTTGAATTTGACATTTTCTACATCTAAAGGTCTGAGGGGACCATTAAAATATTTAGTCTGATCTTGCAGCTTTTTTTTCTATTTATTAAAGTAGTTAGACTTTCTCTAACTTCTCATGGTAAGATTCTAACTCTTCAGTAAAATCTTAAGAGCATTTAGACAATCACATTAACAACTATTAGCACCAGCCATTTGCTGCCAGAGGTTGCAAATATACTTTCACATTTGTGAATGCATTTTTTTTTTACAAACTTAAGGAACCATCTATGGTTCTTACAGCTCTCCACTGAAATTCAGGATAGATATTATCTACAGAAAAAAAAACATAGATGAATGGAACTTTTCAACCTCACAGTGTCATTTACTGCCCTTTTAAAATCTTCTATCTTCATGCTGACTGTGTGTCACTCAAATAGCTGTTCACATTGGAAAGCCAGCGAGTTGTCTAGATCTTCAAATATCCTTAAGTAAAAACAGTTGTATAAGGTGTAGACATTACAAAATTGCTTTAACTTAAAAAATAACTGAATAATTTAAAACTGTGCTAATGCTTATGACACTTCTCTTGGCCTTGGCATATGCAAAGTTATTCAACTTTCAGTGGAAGAGCACCATGTTACATTTAATGTGGCTGAAGAGGTTGCATGGAGGCAGCCAGTGCAGCTGAGAAGAATCATGGCAACTTCTTAAGCTGTGCACAGTTTGCAGAGGAAATGTAAATGGATAAGAATGGGTCAGTGTAGTTTGGGACTACTCTAGAAGTCTCTGAAATAAATTGCTTCTGAGAGGGGAATATCTTGAAGGGTGCATGAGACAATGATCAAGGAACCTAGGTAGCATGTTTTTTCCTCAATGCCATTAGGTGAGCATCACAACCTTCTCCTTTGTCTGCATGATTGCAGGCCATTCAAGTCCACTCACCTCTGGAGATTTGAACACTCTAAGAACTCTTCACTCTAAGATTGTCTTCAAACTCCTACTTGTTTTCTCCTTCCTGACTAGTTTTAGCAAACCCGTTTTGTGAAAATCAAAAGTCTGCTTTTTAACCTGTTGCCTGCACTTTTGTTTGCCACTGAGAGAAGGGCTGTAACCTTGCTACCCACAGCTGTGCTAACATATTCTTGATCAGTCATCTTCTCACTGGATCAACTCAAAGCTTCTGACACATCTTGGCTTTTAATTAAATTAAAATGGGAGGAAAAAGTTCCCCTTTCATGCGTGTGCTCCAAAAGGAACAATATGTTGCAAGTGAAGCGCACACAATGATCCTGTCTATATACAAGTCTGAGAATTTGATGAAAATAGAAAAAAAGAAACTTTGTTCTGATCAGAACGACAGTTTGATATGAAATAAAAAGGGTAGCTTTCTAAAACATTTCAAAAGATGGGTTTTTCTGAAGATGTGTTTGTAGTAGAAATTCCCAGCCTACTTCCAGGGCTTTGTACAAGCCAAGTAAGAAAAAATGGAACTAGTTGTAGGACCTGAATCAGAATCTCAGATCCAGAGAGTAATGAAAATTGAACATGTTTTGCAGTTTTCTGTGTTAAATAAATAAATAAAAGGCATGGAGATCAACATATCCCTTTTAAAGGCAAGATTGTGCTGCAGACTCAGTCACATTCCTCTAAAGGGAGGACTGGTTTTCTTTCTTTGACAGTCACCCATGGACATAAAAATCAGACTTAAATGAGCCACACAAAAGTCTTCTCAGGCTTTTTTTCCTGTCTTTCACACGCTGAGTTCTCAGTGTCTGGCAGGGCATTCACAGGTGCATGCAGTGGCTACTGAAGTTGGATTCATAATTGGAGGAATGTTTTTTTTTTTTTGTACCCCATAGGCCCAGCAGTGAAGGTACATGTTAGAAATGCACCTTGAGAAATAAGTATCCCCTGACTACTTTTCCTGTGTCTCATTCATAACAAAGCTACCTCATATCATGCCTGATTTGTTGTTTGTCCAGTGTTTTGCTATCAATGGTACACTCCAGATAAGCTTCACAGAAACAGCAGCATCCACCACGTTACTGATGATTAAAACCAATCTGAGGTCTCACAGATTGTATATTTCAATTTAATTACATTTTCTGATAATGAATATGATGCCTGCCTCTGAAAAAATGAAAAAATTATGTGATGCCGTATTCTGCTGCATGACAGAACACAGTTTGACACAGCCAGACATAAAATCTTAATTTAGGAGCTGCAATTGATTAATATCAGTACTACTGCTTACTCATCATTCAACAGCCAAGACTGGGGTGGAAAGCTGAAAGTTGTCACCTAAAGCAGGAAGAGATAACAAACTGATAGACAGCATGTTTTAAATAGATAAACATATATTTATTTCTTTTTCTCAGTTAAATGAGTGAAAAACAGGATCGACAATGGAAGCTATGTGGGACTGACATCACCGTAGACAGGAGCACAGAATCACTCTGGCGCCAAGTCTGCAGTCCTGACGGTGCTCACGAGTGCCTACTGAAAGCTATTGCTATCTGACATATGTTGCTATAAGTGCTAATTAAATCTCAGGGCTGTGTTCTATTATTAAAACAAGAGTCCTTAGTAGCTACTAAACAGTGCTGCCTCCCCACAGGAGCAGAGCTATCAGCTGCCTGGGTTTCCCTGATAAGTCTTCCTTCTCTGTCCTTGGAGCACTGTCTAAGCAGATTTTTGAACAAGTGCAGCCTGTGCCTGAGGTTTGGGAATTTCCAGCAGAAGCTTTGCAAGGGCCAGGATTGGCAGGCTGCAGCACACAATGGCAGGGCAGCGGTGAGCGTGGGCAGGCAACTGGAGAAGGGAGGAGGAGGAGACCTGCACGTAGTGCTAGATCTGGAGTGCTGGCAGCTGCTGCGCTTGGCCTGGGTCCACAGAGCCTCAGACATGAGCAAGGCTGGGGTTGGGGGAGTGACGTTTGGGGCAGAGTGGGTGGGGGGTTGCTATAGAAAGGGATTTAGTTCAAGGTGGTGGGAGCAGGAGGTTGGAAGAGGAGGCTCCAGGGAGATCTTATAGCAGTATTCCAGTACCTCAAGGGGGCCTACAAGAAAGATGGGGAGAGGCTGTTCAGTAGGGCATGTTGTGATAGGACAAGGGGTAATGGTTTTAAAATAGAGGGGGGTAGATTTAGATTGGATATTAGGAAAAAATTTTTTACAATGAGGGTTGTAGAACACTGGAACTGGTTGCCCAGAGAGGTGGTGGATGCCCCATCCCTGGAAATGTTCAAGGCCAGGTTGGATGAGGCTCTGAGCAACCTGATCTGGCTGGAGATGTCCTTGCTCCTTGCAGGGGGCTTGGACTGGATGGCCTTTAATGGTCCCTTCCAACCCAAACCATTCTGTGATTCTATGATTCTATGTTACTGAGGAGGCTGTAGGGGTTATGTTACTGAGGTTGGACAGGGGAGATACTGGAGTTGGTGGTGGAGATCTTGGGACAAATGGGAATGAGGGTACTGGGATTCTGGGTTGGATTTGGAAAGTGTGGGAAGCTCTGGGGCAGGAAGTGTGGGACCTGGGCATTTTAGGACAAGAGAGATTTGATGTGGTGCTGTGTGTAGGAGTGATGCTCCATAGCTGCACAGAAGTGTGTGGCAAATTTACTTGGACGTATTGATCTTTGTTTGGACTTTTTCAGAAGAAAGCATTGGACAACAATACACTCCTCCTACCTCCTACTTCTTTTAGATCCTCTTCTCTATTTTTCACTTGTTTGGAAGTGTGGTTGCATTAATCAGGATGCACTGTAAGATCTGACTGTACTTCTCTCCAGAAGAGAAGACTTCATTGTGTACAGACAAATGGCAGATGCTGTTTATAAACAGAAAAGGGCTGGTGAGAGATGTGGTCATTGGAGGCCATCTTTGGCTTAGAGACCACGAAATTATAGAGTTTTTAATTACTGGAGAAGTAAGGAGGGGTGTCAGCAAAACCACTACCATAGACTGCCGGAGGTTTTGTTTAGTGAGGCGGGGCTACGGTGGCAGCTTCTGTAAGAAACTGCTAGAATTTTCCCTTTTGTCCAGTGGCCGGGCCTAGGGTGGACCTGCTGCTGGCCAGGGCCGAGCCAGTTGGTAGCAGAATGTTCCTCTGCGATAATGTATTTAAGAAAGGGAAAAAATAAAAAAAAAGGGGTGAGGAGAAGAAGTGAAGAAGCAGAAGCAGGAGCAGAGAGGGGGAGGCGTGAGCCTTGTGGGCCTTGCAGGCCTCACCTTCTGGCCTCCCGCCAGGCGGCTGTCTGGGCCCGACTCGGCCCAGCCTGGCTGCAAAAAGTGGAGAGGAGATGAGATGTGAAGAGAACCTGGGATGTGTTTGTCTGCCCATTGTGAAGAATTTCTTGTGAGGGGAATGGCTGCAGACGCCAAGGTCAGTGAAGAAGGAGGGGGAGCAGTAATGCTGCTCCCAGCAGAGATTCCCCTGCAGCCCGTGGTGCAGCCCATGGTGGAGCAGGCTGTGCCCCTGCAGCCCATGGAGGCCCATGGAAGAGCAGAGATCCACCTGCAGCCCTGGGAGGACCCCACACTGGGGCAAGTGGATGGCCATAAGAAGCTGTGGCCTATGGAGGGCCCGTGCTGGTGCAGACGTTCCTGAGGGACTGCACCCCGTGGAAAAATGACACACGCTGGGGCAGTTCATGAAGAACTGTAGCCGTGGGAGGGACCCCACGATGGAGCAGGGGAGGAATGTGAGGAGTTCTTTCCCCGAGGAGAAAGGAGCAGCATAAAGCAACATGTGATGAACTGACCATAACCCCCATTTTCCCTCTTCCCTCCTGTGCCGCTTAGGGAGGGGGAAGGTGGTAGAGATAATGTTAAGCCCGGGAAGAGGGAAGCGTGGGTAGAAATTATCTTGTTCTCTTTCTCATTATTCTGCTTTGGTTTTAGTAATAAACAAATAGTTTTCCCCAAGTCCAGTCTGTTTTGCCCATCATGGTAACTTTAAGGATTTCTCCCTGTCCTTATCTTAAACCTCGTGCCTTTTTTCTTATATTACCTCTCCCTATTCCCTCAGAGGGTGGGGGGAGTGAGTGAGAGACTGCGTAGTCTGGTCCCGAGTGGGGCTGAACTACGACAGCTGTTCAGGACACTGGTTGACAGAGTCCCTTGGGAGACACTCCTGAAGGGGAAAGGGGCCCAGGAAAGCTGTACATTCGTTAAGAAGGAAGTCTTAAAGGAACAGGAGCAGGCTGTCCCTATGTGCCCTAAGATGAACCAGTGGGGGAGATGACCGGCCTGGCTGAACAGGGAGCTTTTGCTGGGACTCAGGGAAAAAAGGAGAGTCTACCACTCATGGAATAAAGGGCAGGCAACTCAAGAAGAGTACAGGGAACTTGTTAGGTCATTCAGAGAGAAAATTAGTAAGGCAAAAGCCCAGCTAGAACTCTATCTGGCCACTGTTGTTAAGGATAATAAGAAATATTGTTATAAATACATTAACAACAAAAAGAGAGTGAAGGAGAATCTCCATCCTTTATTGGATGTGGGGGGGAACATTGCCACCAAGGATGTGGAAAAGGCTGAGGTACTTAATGCCTTCTTTGCCTCAGTCTTTAATAGTCAGACCAGTTATCCTCCGGGTGTTCAGCTCCCTGAGCTGGAAGATAGGGAGAGAGAGCAGAGAAACCCCCACAGTCCAGGAGGAAGCAGTTATCTACCTGCTACACCACCTGGACACTCACAAGGCTATGGGGCTGCATAGGATCCACCTGAGAGTACTAAGGGAGCTGGCAGAGGAGCTTGCCAAGTCACTTTCCATCATTTATCAGCAGTCCTGGTTAACAGGGGAGGTCCCAGATGACTGGAGGCTTGCCAATGTGACACGCATCTACAAGAAGGGCAGGAAGGAAGATCTGGGGACCTACAGGCCTGTCAGCCTGACCTTGGTGCTGGGGAGGATTATGGAGTCGTTCATCTTGAGTGTGCTCATCTGGCATGTGCAGGATAACCAGGGAATCAGGCCCAGCCACCATGCGTTCATGAAAGTCAGATCCTGCTTGACCAACCTGATCTCCTTCTCTGACCAGATGGCCCACCTAGTGGATGATGGAAAGGCTGTGGATGTTATCTACTTAGATATTAGTAAAGCCTTTGATACAGTCTCCCATAGCATTCTCCTAGATAAGCTGGCAGCTCAGAGCTTGGACAGGTATACTCTGCGGTGGGTTAAAAACTGGATTGGCTGAGCCCAGAGAGTTGTGGTGAATGATTTAAAACCAGCTGGTGGGTGGTCACAAGCAGTGTTCCCCACAGCTCAGTTTTAGGGCCAGTCTTGTTTAATGTTTTTGTCAACAATCTGGATGAGGGGATTAAGTGCTCCCTCAGTAAATTTGCAGATGACACCAAACTGAGTGGGAGTGTCGATCTGCTTGAGGGTAGGAAGGCTCTACAGAGGGATCTGCATAGGCTGGATCAATGGGCTGAGGTGAACTGTATGAGGTTCAACAAGGTCAAGTGCCGGGTCCTGCACTTCAGGCACAACAACCGCATGCAATGCTACAGGCTTGGGGAAGAGTGGCTGGAAAGCTGTCCAGTGGGAAAGGACATGGGGATGCTGGTAGACAGCCAGCTGAACATGAGCCAGCAGTGTGCCCAGGTGGCCAAGAAGGCCAACAGCATCCTGGCTTGTATCAAGAATAGTGTGGCCAGCAGGAGTACTTGGCACTGGTGAGGCCGCACCTCAAATATTGTGTTCAGTTTTGGGCCCCTCAGGCAACTGATAAAAATGTCAAAGTATACTAAATATCAACTTTGTGAAGAAGTCCGTGCCTCCTAGGACAATGTTCCTACATTGTCCTCTGCCAGAAAAGTATCTCAAGCTACTTAAATTGCCCTGAAGTGGAGGAGATAAGGCAGCTCCCCCTGCCCCCCACTTCATTTATACATTGCAGTTAACAAGGTGCTATTTGCTGTAACACTTAGTTTTTTTTTTTTTTTTAACCAGCAGATGAGCTAAAAATTCTAGAGGAAATATACCGTAAATATACACACAGTTTAAAAAGGAAGAAATTAAGTAAGACAAATGCTCTAGAAGATGCAGTATGATACTCTAGTCTGTCCACACGCTAGCATCTGTGGATGGGTACAGGAACACACAACAATTCCCATTCTCTATGTAAAAATTCTGCTCTCCAATCTAATAAAAAAATAAAACCTTTCATGATCAGTTGCACATAGCCAAAAAAAAAAAGACCATGTAATCCTTGAATGGTAGAAGCCAGCATGAGGTCACAGGCAGAAGATTCAACAAGTCTGTGTGTGAGCCAGCTCGTTGTTGTCCCAGGCAGCCATACTGCAGAATTTAATGTACAAGCTAATTGTACCCTACCTCAAAAGCATGTCGGTTTTTAGCTCCTTTGACAAAAATATTCCAGAGCTTCATTTCTTTTATTAGCAGAAAATATCTTCTAGTTCTCAACCTGAATGTATTGTGGCTAGTCTGTGCCCATTTGCCTTGTGCCAAACTCACAACAAATTTATTAAGTGATTTTAAACTCTTGCTTCTCCTCTTTTTCCAGCTGCAGTATTCCTGGCCGTTTAAAAATCAATAGTTACGTTCCCTCCTCCCTACTCCAATTATGAGAATGCTACATGAATTGCACTAGAAATCAAGTTTTTTTTTTTTTTTCAGGTATATTACAGCATTTTGTCCTTTCTTTCTTTTAGTTTCTTTCTCGTCTGAGTTATGAGATATGTTCAGGGTATGTTTTCAAGCTTTTCTTAGGAACTTAAAGGAAAGAGGAAGACAGTGGGATTCCCTGCATTCACATGACTCCTGATGGACTCTTCCTGGTATTGATCATTAGAAAAATATGATGTTTGATTATTTGCACAGATTTCATAGGACTAACGATGTTAGAATGATTTGAGCTGAGTGACACAAGGGGCAAATCTGGAGAAGTCTGGAGGAAATCACTGTAGCTGATTCATTTTGTACTCATGCTTTGTCTTCAAAAATGGTTGTTTTCAGTAAGGACTTGAGTGCTTTCATGTAGCAGCAAAGAATTTTAACAGCAGGCTAGACATAGCTGAGATGAAACTTCTTTTTCTGTAGAGGTAAGTTTTTTTTTCCTTTCTTCCTTTTTTAATTTAGGTTTCACTCAAGTATCCTGACCCTGTGTCTGATAGCATTTTCAAAACTAAAAAGCAACTGAAGAATAAACCTAGTTGTTACTTGTCAGGTCTACACATAGGTCATCTTTGCCATGACTTCAAGAATAGTTTATCTGAAATCCTGCTTTGAATGCACTAAAAGTTCCTCAAATGTGAGCCACTTTGAACTCAGTATTTCTGGCTCATTCCACTCACATTTTTGATGACACTTTCTTTGGTTGGAAATTTCAGACTCGCTGAATAGGAACATATTAATAATTATTATTTCCTTTTTATGAATAATTCTGTAAGACTGTGGCACCTTCTTAAAGTCAAAGAGCTTGATAGGAGGAAAAATGCTGGAAACAAGATGAAAGAATTGTGATGAGTGACTTGTGTACAATGATTTTCTCATTACCCGATGTCTCTGCAACCATGGAACAATTCTCTAAAGAAAGTTACATGGCAACAATGAGGAAAAAAAGCCAATGTTTCTTCTGTCCCCTACTTTGTAAAAAAAATAAGAATTAGAGTGAAGAAAAACAGCAACTTATTTTCCTTCTATCTTTATATTGCGATCAAAATACACGTATGTATGCACTAACATACAGAGAAATCTTGATTTCCTGGCTGATATCCTTCTTAGCCTTGAAGAATGAGCCTTAAAAAATGTTTAAGGTACAGCAACGGTAAAATAATCACCGCATGAAGAGAGCAGCCCATGGGAAGAAAAACTGAAACAATAGCCTGCATATAATAGCTTTGTGCAACCACACACAAAAGCAGTTCTCTGCCCTGAAGAAAAGTCATGCTGGACTGGAGGTTACAGTCAATTCACTTTGGTTTGAAGTGTTGCACTCTATGATAATTTTTTTTTTCTCCTCTCCTCAGAATATTTAGAGAGTTTCTGTAGTATTTATTTTACTGCCTCCATGGTGTGAATTCATGGCAAGCCATGGTTTGTGCCTGTACCATGTTTTTAGGCCCTCAGGGCCAACCACAAATGTGCAGTAAATATGATGTCAGATATTTTGGAATAATGAGCATTTATTAGGTGGTCATGTGGACATGTGCACGTGAGGTACTGTTTAATCTCCTTGTATTTGTACTGTAGAGTCCTGCACAGAAGCATTCACGGGAGGGCTAAGGGCGGGCAGCGGTTCTTGGTTGCTTTTCACTGTGGCACAGATTTTAAGCATCCAGAAATATTTACAGACAGAAGTTACCACTCTCAAAATGCACATTGTACAAACTGATAAAAGTGAGAGTATCAATGCCGCCATCTAATTTCTATGTCTCTTTAATGTGTCAAAGGCATGCTGTGGTCAACAAGGTCAGAGAGAAGAGGACCTCTCAGTAAACACCCCTGCAGGATAATAAAGTGACAGGGAGAAAATTTACAACATTTTTTTATTTTTACATTCTTTTTGCACTGTGTGTCTTTTGGTGCAAGTAGCTGCTTTAATAAAAATGTATAAGAAATGTAGCCTTATGCTTCAGGGCATTAGACTTTCATAGATTCACTTCAGGCTTGAGGGAGTGCTTCTGTGTTAGGCACGTGTCTCACCAATTCCCTGTAATGGGATTCTTCCTGCCGTTACTTGAAAAGTTTTTTGTCACCAGAGGAAACAAAACAGAGACCTACAAGTACCATCTATTTTTCCCAAACCAGTAATTTTGATCTTCAGTTCTTGTCAGTTATTTTTGCCATTTATGAAGATGTTGTGTCTGTAAGGAGTAATGGTCCAATATTTAGCTCTAGCTCTATGTCTCTACATCGGTATCTGTATATCTTTGATGATTTTATTTAGCCTTTAGCATAGACAACTATTTAACTCCACTTTGTAAAATGGAAGTTTTGTAAAGGTTATTTCAGTACAGCCAGGTTAAAGTCAACCAACCATCTGCACCTCTGGCATATATGATTTACAGCTTACTGCAGTATTAGCATGAGACAATCTGTGTCTTTTACCCAGTAGATGAGTTGTTGTTTTTTAAAGCTTGACAGCTCCTTCATTTAGGCAAAAGTTCACATGTTTTACTTGGAAATTTAACTTTTTTTTTTTTGTTTAGTCAAAGTGTATCTTTCCTTGTCAGTGTATTGCAATTTATGCTAACTAAAAAAATGAATAATAAAACCTTGACATTTTTCTCCAAAGCACAGTAGCATTAAAGGTCACATTTTCAAAAGGACATATAAAACTCTCCTAACAAATTATGCTTGAGTATTTAAGTGCACAAACTCCTTTTTTTTCCTAGTCTGCATAGAATGAAGAATGAATGCAATTCTGGTAGTGAGTTTCAAAATCTGGCAATGAAGCTGAATTAATGGAATTAGGATAATTTTTCAGAAATACCTGTCATGTAGGAGCCTAGATACTATTTTTCAGGTTTTAGGTGGAAAATCCCTGAAGTACTTACAAACATATAGCCTTTTCATGGGAAATAAGGAAAGTAACAGAAAAATTTCCATTGTTAATAACAAATGCCATTGTTATTTTCTGTTTTATTAAAATAATGTACTGGGACTTCTACAGGATAGGAATTTTGTTTTACTAGACATTATTTAATCACACTGTCAGTCCATCACAAAGAGCTCTGTAGACTAAGAGATGAAATAAAATGTGGGAGGGGAAATGGAGAGTTAGAGAGGTAAAATGAGAGCCTGAAGATCACACAGATGGTCAGCACAGTACTTTCCTTTGAACTGACCATTAGATCTTTCAGATCTGTACAGATGATGCTCTTTCTTCAGATATCCCATATACATTGAGTAAACAAAACCCTATTGATCATCCTACTGTTGAAAAACAGTGAGAAGAGCTGTGTTTGTAAGTAACCAGCCAAATTCTATTTGAGTAATCTCTAAATTTATTTTTAGAGTAATAAAAAAATCACACACTCTGAAACCTTTGTTGACAAAAAAAACCTCAGCAATTGCAACTTCAGCAGGTGGGGTTATGGCCATTTGTATCTTGTGATTACAGAAAGGCTCAGCTTGCTGAAGATAACTATTATCAGAACCATACCAACAAAATAAACCTAACAGAGTTTTCAGAATATAGTCCTATGGTTTTTTTTTTTTTTAAAGGGCTTGTCTATTGAGGCAACAAAGAAGGGTATTACTTTTTCTCAAAGCAGTGATTTTTCTCAAAGGCTATGGGAACTTTATGGCTGCAGCTGGGATCTAGAGGAAACAAGCGAATGTGAGCAAATGGAAGTCTTCTGTAGGGATATTCGAGGTAAAGAAAAGACAGGTTTCTCTTCCTTCACATTGACCGTAGATATATAACCAAGGTACCTAAAAACAGGATCAGATCATCAAAATCTTAGTAGGGAACTTAGGACAGAGAGAGAAAGACAATTCTTCGGGGCAATTCTAATATATACATGGGCCAGAAGGGGAGAATTAGCTGCCAATAGAAACACCAGCAGGGTAGCTGAAGAACTGGGATGAGTCTGAGTTCTGCTGAGATTTTCAAGAGCACATAACCACCTCAATTCTATTGATATTTTTAATATTTTCTTGGATTAATCTACAGATTCTGAAATTATTTATGTGACATGTTGTTTGAGGGAACTTTTTATAACTAGAGAAATGTCTAAGTTTAAGGAAAGATATGACTTCATGCATTCAAAGCTTTTAATTTTTTTAATATGTAAGAGCTCTTCTTCACATGACTGAGTAATAATGATCTACCTGAGTAGAATCTGCCATGTATCTGTTATTAGTCTGAAATTAAAAATAAATAAATAAATTTGAAAGTAACAAAGTGCATGAAAATATTGGAAACTATTGGAAAAATCTTCACACTATGTAACTTTACTCACTTCTTTTATATTAATGAAGCTATTAATTTTAAATGTACACAGATGAATCATAAAACACTTAAGAATCTTCTTGAATTTAGATATATTTTATAAGCCTGGTCATGCATATGCTTAACTGCATTTCTGTAGGGTCTCTAATTGCAGTGAATATACTCATAAAAAGATTTGTCTTTTTTTTTTTTTCTCTAGAAAGAACTTTAAAAAATAAGCAGCAATACTTTCAGGCAGAGGATAGATCTCCACTAGTAGACAGAAAAGGGTCGTAAGAGATCTTCATTTTCCCTATCTGCAAGAAAAAATAAACTTCTATAGAGGGGACTAAGGAAAGTAAATACAAGACAATTAGTACCACTTGCCCTTGAGACTAGGAATTGGCTCATAGGCTTCTTTTCATTGGTAGTTTAGACACAGTCTGTAAGTCTTGGTAGGAAGACTGTAGTACAAAATCTAAATGGGAAAATGAAAGTTTGAATTTTGTTTTGACCTTTCTTACAGAAAAGAAAAGATAGACACAATGGAAGAAGGCAGATTATGGAAAATGCTGTTGAAAGATTAATCTGATGAAGACCTTTCTGAAGCAACACAGCGGAGACTAGTCGTCATATGACTAGTCATACAAGTCAAAAAAGATGGAGATTATAAGGAGCTGAGGAAAAAAGAGGTGGAAAAATGTGTCATTAGTTGAGCTACAACTTGAAGTACCCTGAGGTTCTTGGAAGTGCTCCTACTCATAGCTATCATTCTTGTGATCTTTCAGTTTTTATTGTACTGCTTCATAAGTCTCAATTAAGAAATTTAATAAAGCAGATTTTTTCCTTTTATCATTCAATGATAAGATTAACCTGATTCTGAGAATCTTTGTATCACTAGACTTCATATATAATGATCTCACCTATCAAGTTTCCTTATTGCATCACTTCTAATTAACTCCCCTGTTAACGATTTGATATTCTTCATTTTGCAATTTGAGAATGTTATCAAAGCTTTTCTGAAATTAACTACTGTTAGTTCTATTCATTGCTTAAAATTCATCATTGGCTTTTGTGAATTGTTAATGGCTTCATTAAAAGAGCACAGCCAGAATACTGTATTATCCTGCTAAGCACTTGTATGATCCTCATCAACATAAGACTTGAACAGTTCTTAGTCATTAATGGATTTTTGTCCTCTCATATCCATGGGAAATAGTGAAATATTGTCCTTATTCTGTATAAGGAGAAGTGAAACAGAGTAGATTAAGTAGACCATTCAAGATAATATGGAAAGAAAAAACTAAAACTGTATCTCAGCTTCTGGTTGACCATATGTCTCTTGAACATCATGTTATTCAGCATTTCAGAAATTAGCCTGTGCTTCTGACTACACCTCTTCAGATTTTTTGAGCTTTGGAAATGCTTCATTGTGCATCATGAACTGAATGTTATGACTGAAGGGTGATGAATATTTTTAGTAACTTTTTCTGTAATAGATGAACTTTCCTCAGAGAAACGAAAAATAAGCTGCTGATAAATCGTCGGCAATGTTTATAGAGAACGCAGCTCAGGTGTCCTGTGTCCTAATTCTGACTGTTTCCACAGTCAGACTGTCTCAGACTAGGTAGCCAAACAAGCAAGCAAGACAGAAGTCAGGATGCATCACAGGCTTTTGACTTTGTCCAAACAGATTTCTTCAAAGAGGACAAGTAGGACATAAGGCATCCAAAATACATTGCAGTGCTTTTTAGCAAAAATGTTTGCTTTTGTTTACTTGGTTTTGGTAGGTATTTTTTTTTGTTAGATTGTCTGTGAAAATAGGGGTTTTTTTTTAAAAAGAATTTTAAAATTCCCCACTAAAATTTTTCAGCTTTCTACACTGCAAAATAAAGAATCACTTCCAACTGCTTCTCCAGGTTCCTCTGAATCCTTTTGTTTTCGTCATATTCATTGGCAAGGGCTCCATATGTTTGCCGCCCTTTCATGAATAACCATTTCCTCCAGTTTGTTCTGCACCTTGCTTCAACTAACTTTGACTAATAGCTCCTACTACTCTTCTTGTATTAGAAGACAAAATGAATAATGAATTTTTATTCAACCTCTTCATGCTTTTCATGGTTTTATAGGCCTGTAGTACATCTCCTCTGAGTCCCCTCTTTTTGCAGATTGAAGACCATTAGTGACTCAGTTTTTCCTTATACAGGAGGAAACAAAGTTTCATACTTTTGACCATTCTCCCCTCAATTTTTTGCAGTTCCATTATTTTCATAGAGATTAGAGGATTGTAGCTGCGCTCAGAATTTAAGATATAAACAAAACATGAATTTATGCAGTGGAATAATTATGTTTCCTGTTTTGTTTTCTGTTCCTTGAACTTGCTCTTTTGACTGAGAGGAAACACTAAGCTAATGTATTCATGGAAAAATAAAGGTTCCTACCAAACCATGTTCTTCTTCCTCTGTATTTAAAGGGAAAATTATTGCCTAGCATGCTAAAAATTTCTTAAGATAGGAGAATAGTAAATATGAAAAGTAACATCTATGAGGATGCAGGCAAGAACCAAAGAGGCACAACTAGCCTGTAAACAAGAAATCAGGATCTTCCCTTCCAGGAAAATGAATGACAGAAAAAAACCACCAAACATTTACTATATTGTAGGTTAAACTCTAGATTTTAATTTCTTAATTATGTTGATACTCCTTTTATATGTAGCCTATACTGGGTTTAAAAAACAATGAAGCTTCCTACCATATTATTTTGTAGGTAGTCTCTGAATCACTAGGTAGCCAGAAAGTATCAAGGAGGTGGCATGCTGTAATACATATGAGATTTATCTAAATCACTCCTGTATAATATGGCAAATAAACCCCTTCACTACTATTGTAACGTTTAGCACCTTTTCCATGTAACTCAGTTCATAGACATCTAATTAAAGATCAGTGAACCAAGTGTTTAAAAGGCAACCAATTTAATTGCTGTAATTGTATGATTTAGATGAATAATAAATGTGCTAATGATACTGTAATATTAAGTGTTCAAGTGTCGGTGATCAAGTCAATTAAGATATAATTGTAAAGCAGCAATCCACAAATAATGAGTGAAATCCTTCCTATTGAGAATGATGTTGGCAGGAATAAAGTACAGTAACCTTATCACATTTTGACATTTAATTTGATGCAAAAGAACATATAGACAAATTTTAATCCTGCTGGTCATGTAGAAATCAGAGTGTCCATTGCTTTCCCACTTTCAAACAGAGATGCAGACTTAGCACTTGGAGTCAAATTATATCAATTTTTAAATTATTTTAATCAAAATTTATTAAAATTATTTATTATTTTAATTATTGTACTGACTTGCAGTAGTGAAATCTTCAAGAGCTCTCTAAATCTGGGATGATGTCCATAACTGGCAGTTCCACCAGAACAGACAACTGCAGTGCAAACTTCACCTGTTTGTTCGAAACAGCCTCTCCCTAGGAATCAATCAGAAATGGAAACAAAATATTTGCCAGATTTAGATGACTATGTTGGAGGAACCTATTCTTCCTACTAACAGAGGACGTGTGAGAGAGAAATAATGAAAACCGATTTAGAGAAACTGGATATCATAGAATCATAGAATAGTTTGGGTTGGAAGGGACCTTTTAAGGTCATCTACTTCAAGCCCCCTGCAAGGAGCAGGGACATCTCCAACCAGACCAACCTGGCCTTGAAAGTTTCCAGGGATGGGGCATCCATCACCTCTCTGGGCAACCTGTGCCAGTGTTCTACCACCCTCATTGTAAAAAATGTCTTCCTTATATCTAGTCAAAATCGACCTCCTTCTATTTTACCTTACCTATATTACCCCTTATCCTTTCACAACAGGCCCTACTAAAGAGTTTCTCCTCGTCTTTCTTATAAGCCTCCCTTAAGTGTTGAAAGACCATAATAAGCCTTCTCTTCTCCTGGCTGAAGAAGAGGAGGTGAGCTCTCCCCTGCAGCTTCAGACATCAACAGTAACTCTTGATACTCTCAAGGTCATACCTTAGTGTGACTAGTCACAATCTCATGAATGACCAGCAAGAATTGATAGCCTGGAGGCCTCTTGGCAATCAACAATTCCTCTGTGATATCAGAGCAGATTTGTAGACGCGAGCTTGAATCCTTTGCAGGACTGTCACCTTTTCTCTCTCAATGTTGAAAGGTGTTTCAGGCTCAGCTGGTTCTGGCCCTGATGGTCTTGTTCCTTCTTGTCCTTGGACCGTTACACAAGTCCAGGAATTGCAGCTCTGCAGACAGAGAAGGAGCCTGAAGGATGAATTAGCTACTGCTTGTAGTATTAGAAGCAGGTGGTGATAAGAATCATTGTCTAGTATTCATTTTCCATATCATCAGCCATCAAAAAGAAGCATGTCTAAACAACTCTCTGCTTCTTGATAAGCATTTCAAGGATATGATTCACAGTGTTATAAAGTAGTTGTTCAAGCCGGATAGGATAATATGCAGTCTGAAATTAACTCTCACTTCACTAACCCTTGAGGGGTTAAACATCTAGCTCTCAGATTACTTCAGTTAAATGAAGCATATCCTACCCAGTTGGCCTAGTACTAGACTTTTTCTTATAAATTAATCTATTTATTGATTAAAGGTATTTTATTTCTCCAGAGACTGTGTCCAAATTTGTCCACGCTCTGCAAGTAGTTCCATGTGAAGAGTCAGGTGTTATAACCCAAAATTTGGAATGTAGCCTAGAAGTTACAGCAGTTTCCTGGAAACCTAAGTTCAAATCTCTTTTATTTTTTATTCACAGATGATCTTTAAAACAAAATCTCACTGCTAGAGGAGAAGTGATATAGCCTCTGAGCTTCCAGGTCTTTTGGAATGGGTTTAAATACCACTCAATCCAATCCATATTCTCCTGATTTGCTGGCAGAGACAGGATCAAGTTTTGCTTTGTAGGTGGTTTGCAATGATTCATTCGTGTATGTGTGTTCCAAAAAGGGTATAGAATCTTTCTTTCTTTTTCTTTTTTTTCCTTTTTGTGGTAATGCTTAGGTATACTCTGCAAAGTGGAAAAGCTCATACAGAAGAGATTGCTAGTCCTTCCTTACTCTATGCTTTCATCTGATGGGGAGGATATTGCTGTGGCAGGCCTTCATTTGAATTTTCCCAATGAGAGAAGGAACTACAATTTCTTTGTCCTCCATGAAAGTCAGTCTTTTGGGCAGGTGGGAAGGTCACAGCCTTCACTTCTCTGTTTTGGAGAATTCCTTTGCTTTTCTGCTACCAGAAATGGAAGGAAATAGAGTTTGCTAGAAAATGTTAAGTTTTGATTTCAGAAGGAAAACATTAAAAACTGGGTTTAGTTCAGGTCATGTTTTTTTAATTTCTTGTGCAGGCTCCAATATGTCCTAAATTAAATGTTTAAGGTGTGCTGACACCCAGGCATAAGCTTTGAATCAATGGAAATAAATTTTCTACAAATGCATATTTGAAATCATTTTATGTGAAGTCTAAATTACTGAACACTGAGTAATTAAAGAAGAATGTCACACAGATATCTTTCATGCTCTCTTGTTTCTTATTAGCAGTAAGGAATTTAATTTTATTCAAAGTGTCTGTATTTTGTGTGTTTCTGAGTATATAGTTATTTTAAAAATATAGCAGAGTTACCACATATTTACGTAAGGCTAAATGACTAATTTATAGACTTATGTTATTGGTGGGTGTATGTGAATTCACTTATAAATAAAAAAAATAAACCTTAAAACTGGGCAGAACAATTCAAGAGCATGCACATTTCTCCAAGCACAGCAAATGTGCCTGAAACTGCCTTAAGGAAAAGCTTCTAAATCTTCAGATGGAAGAACAAATCAGCACAGTGCTTGGTATGGACTCATCAGAGCTGTCAAAAAACAAGGCATGTCGATGTGGACAGTTATATTACCTACTCCTAAAAAGCAAACCTGCTTGAACTACAGCATCTCTTTGGCATGGCAGGCTAAACATATTCAAACTGCCAGGCCAGGCTTTACTGTTAGAACTGGGTCTGTTGAACTTAATAATAAATTGAGAGTGATGTTAGCTTTTACAAGATACTTGTTTTCCCTTGTCTGTTCCTTTTTGTGGAACAAACTATTCTAAAATACTTATAAGCACTGTGAAACTTTTCCTAAGGACAGCCAATGTATCTTAGTAATAAGTTTGTACCCTACATAAGCAATTTTCCATCCTATCAAATTTGCATAATTTTTAATTGAATCTTATAATCTTCCTTTTTTTTTGTTTTTACTAATGCGGCTAAAGTATAATCACATTAGTCTCTCTCATAAAGCACGATAAGAGAATACTAATCAGAAGCAATAAAGTACAATGCAGAACTATTACCTAGAGAATATTAATTTTTTTTTTCTGGGTTGGAAGCCCTGATTTTGTCCATTCCCTCAACAGTTTTTTGCTTATCCCAGCATACCCTATTTAACGGGATGTCCAATGAGGAATTGTCCCCTCAAAGACGTTTAATCCCAGATTTGGATCACTAGACCAAGTTGCTGCAGATTGTTGACAATTGTCCCAAGGGAGGTGTGAGAGCGTATTTGAGATTAGGTAGGTTCATAAGCGTTTTTCTGTATAAGGGCAGAAATATAACTCTTTTCACACATCAATATTATAATTCAGTGAATCCTAAAGGAAAGTGCTTGGTTTCAGGCTGTCACTTTGTTATCTCCTCATGAATGTCATTGCCTAGTTTAAACTGATCACAACTGAAGTATCTGGATATTCTTCATCTTACTGATCTTTTTTCTTATTTACTCTTCTTTCTCATAGCTCAGACATTATAAAAATGTCATCTTCATTATCAATGGGTCCAGTATATTGGCTCTCTTTTTGGAAATGCCTCTGTCAATGCTGATGACTTTTTTCCATGGCATCTGAAAGACTTATATTTTGCTCACAGGTAAAACCATCTATGCAATTTGCATTTGCATTTCTACTACTGGAACAATCTTTCCACTAACCTCTCCCTTTTTTTTTCAATATATTGAAGCAAAGGTCATATTCTTCCCATATCACATTTTCCTTTGTCTCTTTCCTGTTATTCCTTTTCTCTATCATAGAAAACCTTTCCTTCTTATCTGTTAGTCTCTCTTGCCACTGCAAAAGGTAGTACCAGGTGATTTTCTCCTACCCCAAACCTTATCCTCCACAAATTACATTTTTAAATTTCCTAATTCTTTCTCTCACCCAAACTATGTTGTACAGATAGGAGAAACACCACATACACATCTAAAGCTTTTCCATTTTCCCCTTAAATGTTTTGCTAGAAATGCTCTATGTTCTTCACTCTGTAAACCCCCTGTAACCTTTCCCTCCTTCCCATGGCTTTGTCTCTCTGTGCTCCAAGGATCCAAGGCTGAGGTCTGATGTGGCTCAGCTGTGCAACCTTGGCTCAGGCTTCAGAGGAAATTGCTAAGCTGTGACAGAGAACTGTGAGAAAGCCTCTACAGCAGAGCTATGGAAGATAACAAAGACAAAATAAGAGGCAGAGGAAGGGTTGTTAAGACAGCAATTGTTTGCAGAATTCTAGAGGGAAAACATCAGCATTGAAAAATATAAGATCCCAAAGCAAAAAACAAGGAGCTGACAGAGGTGGTGGAAGATTGCAACTCAGCAACATGGAGGATATATTTTAGTGAGCGGTAGAGGCCATTCCTTCTGCTCCTGCTTGGCCAGCAAAGAGTATTTAGGTGGCTTAGACGGATGGTGAACTAAATCTTAGACTAGGACTTCATTACATTCTAGCCATTGTTTATGTGTTAGCCAATAAATAATTGCCTTATCATTGAAGTTGTATTTTTTTTTTGTGTTGTAGTTTAACCGTGGTAGGCAGCTCAGCCCCATACAGCCACTTACCCCGCCACCAGTGGGATAGGGAAGAGAATCAGAAGGGTGAAAGTGAGAAAACTTGTGGGTTTTCATTAAACAGTTTATTAGGGAAAGTAAAAGCTGCACACATAAGCAAAGTAAAATAAAGAATTAATTCACTATTTCCCATAGGCAGGCAGATGTTTGGCCATTTCCAGGAAAGCAGGGCTCCATCATACATAACACTTACTTGGAAAGACAAGCAGCATCACTTTGAATGTCCCTCCTTCCTCCTTCCCCTGGCTCTATATGTGTCATATGATATGGAACATCCCATTGGTCAGTTGGAATCAGCTGTCCCAGCTGTGTCCCCTCCCAAACTGTTGTGTACCCCCAGCCTCCTTGATGGGAGGGGCAGAGTGAGAAGCAGAGGAGAGGTGGGCGTTGTATAAGTTGTGCTCAGCAGTAGCTAGCTCATCAGCATGTTATCAACACAGTTTTGGTCACAAATCCAAAACATAGCACCATACCAGCTGCTATGAAGAAAAATAACTCTATTCCAGCCCAAACTAGCACAATTTTTTTTTTTGCATTAAGTTGCCCAAATAACATGTCCAAAAGCAATTGTTTTGCTGTAATATTCATACAAATCCTCACAATAAATGACCTATATGCACAATATACATATATGTGAGTGTATACATACCCTTAATCTGAGCTAGTAATTTTAGGCTTGCTTTATGGAAAAATATGGGCACTTGAATGGTATAATACACATCACACTAGAGTTGAAATTATTGAAATTACTTACATGAATCTCAGTCTAGATATGCTGATTTCTTGTGGTTGGCTGTGAAAATAAAACCCTTAGATTTCAAGTTTAACTTTGGGTGTCTAAACTATCTGAAGTGAGGTAAGATGAATGCCAGTGTTTCTTCTTGTTCTTTCCTCTGTCAGTATCTACCTTCTGTCTTTTGTTCTACTAGATGTCAGTTCTGTGTTAATAAGACAAGTCTTAAAACTGAAGTAGTCAATAAAGTTTCAAGATACTTGTTGCTAGCACAAGGAGTTAGAATGTGGACAGTCCTTACGTTATCTCCTCACGAATTCTTAATATAGAAGGGTGAAGGGGCCTGACATTTCATTATGCTATATAAAGCATCCATCACAATGGAGCATTTGTACATGATGAAAACCTCTGGCTTTTATCACAAGAGAAGTAATAAATCATCCTTGAATCTTGATCAAATTATAACTTTGGTTTTTGCCAATATAAATGTCACTTGCAGATTAAATTGGATCATGGGCTTATTTTTTGTTCTTTCTTTTTCTTCTTTCTTTTAACTTTTTGTAATGTTAGTTTAAAGCAATAATAAACTGTTGAATAGTATGCAGCACTTGGATTTTAATCACAGACTATGAAATCTACCTACTATCCTTCAAAGGGAACAAGGATATGGAAAGTTTAGAGGAAAAGAGGTAAATAAATTAGTATTATTTAATCAGAGTTCCCTAACTATGTAAAGAACAGCTGAGGGAAGTATTCTCTTCAGTATAAAAGAAAATCAGATACATTTGTTTCCACATCCATAAAAATGATTGTTTATACATTGAAAAGTCTTTCTCAAACACATAAGATCACGTTATTAAAGGTATTTTTTTTTTCCTAGGGAGATTGCTACAGCAATACATAACAAAATATGAGAACATAATATTGATTACAGTCAATTATAGGATTATAGATTAGGTAATCGTACACTACAATTCTAGTGATGAGATTGCAAGTTCATCCAACTTCATGGAATGAAATCCTTTAAAAAAAGGATAAAAAGAAAAACTTAATCTGAAAGAAGTGTCCTTGATTTCAAAAGGCAAGTGATGACAAATGTATTGTTTGGAGAGTTTGAGAAGCAGCTTGGTTGAGAAGTTAGGAGTGGAAAGACTCCAGGATTTCATTATGGTGAAGGTTCTCAATCCAGTCATTGTGCCAAGCGTGGAAGCAGCACAGTGACAAAGGCACAGTGAGACAATTAGGTCTGCTGATACTACTTTAATAGATATCTTTGATAAGTTTATGTATTTTCTAGGCAAAGGAAATATATCACGTCTGTCTGCACTTTCAAAAAGTATTTGATACAGTGACCCACAGGAAATTAGTTTAGCTAAAAGAAATGCAGAACACAGGGTTGCTATCTAGAAATAAGTCAAAGAGTTAACGCAAATAGAAAAGACTAAAGGACTGATAAGGAAGGACTTATCAAGTGAAGATAATATAAGAATTGTTAATATTAAACTAAATTACTGTGAAAAATAGTACAGGCAGAAGGTAGTATATAGCACATCCATATGTTGTGGTAAGGAAATAAAAATCAAATAGTATGGAGGTTGCAAGAGGAATTCTTAAGAATGTGGGGCGGTGGGATTTGCACTGGTGACTTTAGTATAAAAGTTACAAACACATGCATCTTTTCATAGAACAAGGAAGAGCTTGCTCAGATAGATAACTAGAAAGCAATATGAGACTTTTTTCTTTTTGTCCTACCATGATTTTTTTCTACATATAAACCTATTTATTGTTTTAGAACACATAGTTGACCATGTAGTTAATCCTGATACTGTCAGTAACCTCACATGGGTTAGTTTTAGATAAAATTCCCATCTGGAATAGCAAGGAACTCTGAAGAATGAGTGTATCTTTACTTGAAAGTCTCATTCCACATTTTATTGAAGAAAATCAATACAGACTGTTTGCGCAGACAAATACCATTAGGAACAGTTCTGCTTCTTTATTCTGGGAGATAGCCAAAGTCTTAGGGGAGCTATTATCTCATACCTCTGGAAAACAAAAAGCCAAGAGTCCATTAGAACTTGAGGATAAAAGAACCTGAGTTACTCTAAAATAACTTTGCAGCACTTGCTGTCAAGTTCAAATTTTCCTCTGATTGACAAAAAGTAAAAAAAAAAAAAAAAAAAAAATCAGAACTTTTTTTCCCCAGGAATAATTTATTTCTTTTAGCAAATTGTTGAACCAGTAATGTTAGCTACACTAGGTAGAGGCAAAAAGCCCATATTCATCAATACGTTCAGTTAAGAAAAGATTGAGATGATAGAAAAACACTGCTTCATTTGAACTACATATTAAAAAATCTGTATAGCTATAGCTCTATAATTCTTTAAGGAAACAATTTTAAGTTCTGTCTTTGTGAAGGAATGTTTGGATTAGTATAAGAAACCTATCTGCTTAAAGGAAAGTATTTAGTTTGCCAATCCAAACTAAAATAAAAAATACATCCTGCTTTGGAGCTTGTCCTCATTTCAGTTGAAATTGAGCTAATTTTCTTCCCAGCAGCTTCTGTGTTTTGAATTTAGAATGAGACTTGATATGCAAAAAGTGATGATAATACACTGATGTTATTAGTTGTTGCTAAGAGATCAAGGACTTTTTTTCAGCTTCCGAGGTGTTCTTAATGTGCAACTGCAAAAATCCTGGAAGGAATATAGCTGCTACTGTTGGTTAAAGGAAGTATTCCATACCATAGATGTCATGCTCACTATATAATTCAGGGTTGGCCGGTGGGCAGCTCTCTCACTGCTTGGGATTTTTCTGAGATCATTCTTGGTTCCATTCAGTGATCACTGCTTGGGACGGGCTGTACTGATCATCAGGTCATCAGGCCTTGCATATTTTATTATCCCTATATTATTTTATTATTATTATTATTACTATTAATATATGTAAAAATCATCTTCTTCTACTGTCTTTTTAAGCTATCTTTATCTCAACTCATGACTTTTCCTTTTATTTCCTATTGTCTCCCCCATTCCCCTGGGGAGGGTGAGGGTGAGTGAGTGGCTGTGTGGTATTTAGTTGCCAACTGGGGTTAAACCACAGCAAGCTGAACTACTGGTGATTGGTATGGCTGATAACTTTTATTCTGGCTTTTTGCTCAAACTCGTCTTGTGTTTTTACTGAACAGCTTCACTATAAGCAATGATTTCCTCAAATATGAATACTTTCAAAAGTAAAGACTTAAAGATCTCCAGTTTCACTCAGAAATACAGTAACTATGGCTGAAAATTTGGGTTTCACACTCCTTCTACCTAAATCAAATAGAACCAATTACGTTACCCCTCAGTAATGTAACTGTAACCTCTCCTATGGTACTGGAAGACAACTGTAAGGTCTCTCCGGAGCCTTCTCTCCTCCAGGTTGAACAGCCCCAACTCTCTAAGCCTGTAGTTATAGGAGTGGTGCTCCAGACCTCTGATCGTCTTCGTGGTCCTCTAGACTCTCTCCAACTAGTTCGTGTCCTTCTTATGTTGGGGGCTCCAGAGCTGGCCACAGTACTCCAGGTGGGGTCTCACGAAAGCAGAGTAGAGGGGCAGAATCATCTCCATCGGCCTGCTGACCATGCTTCTTGTGATGCAGCCCAGGATATGGTTGGCTTTCTGGCCTGCAAGGGCAGATTGTCAGCTCATGTTGAGCTTCTCAACCAACAGCCCCAAGACCTTCTCCTCAGGGCTGCCTGTGATCTGTTCTCCAGCCAGCCTGGCTTGAAATTGCCCCGACCCATATTCAAGACCTTGTACTTGGCCTTGTTGAACTTCATGAAGTTTGCATGAGCCCACCTCTCCAGCCTGTCAAGGTCCCTCTGGATGGCATCCCTTCCCTCCAGCGTATCAACTGCATCCCACAGCTTGGTGTCGTTGACAAACTTGCTGAGGGTGCCCTCTATCCCACTGTCCATGTCACCAACAAAGATATTAAACAGGGCCAGCTCCAATACTGTCCCCTGAGGAATGCCACTCATCACTGGTCTCCACTTGGACATTGAGCCGTTGACCACAACTCTTTGAGTGCAGCCATTCGGCCAATTCCTTATCCACTGAGTGTTCCGTCCATCAGATCTATGTCTCTCCAGTTTAGAGACAAGGATGTGTCAAATGCTTTGCAGTTTGGTATCTTGACAGCTATATACGTCTTTAACCATTATTAGCACATGAAATACTATAATGGTAAAAACATGGTCAGACAAAAGTCTTGCTCATTCAGCATGTTGCTTGTCATAGTGCCTCTAATAACAGATGTGTAGACAGGATATTAGAACACGACAATTTGCAGTTCTTTAGAAATACCTTTCCTAGAAGCTTTGACTTAGGAACATCTTGAGCCAAAGTCAGTGTTTTGTATTTAATAATCCCTGGAAGGATTTTTTTTTCTTCTATTAATTTATCTGATTTTTCTTTTAGTCTATATAATCTTTAAATATCTGCAAGATCCTAGGGTAAGGAATTCCACAACTTGAAAAAATACATGGTATTTGAAGAAATACAACAGTGCTTGAATTTTCTATTTACTTGTTCCCATGTAATGCCCCTGTTTCTTGTATGGGAAAAGCCAATGCACAATCATTCCACAGTTATGACTTTTCCATGTAACTGCTGGCTATATAGACCTAAGATATGTCTTTGAAGTATGTAATTTTCTAACTGAAAAGTCATTCTTAATAAGTAATTTGTTCCTTATATTTGTCACCATTTCTCTGTACTAAATCTGATGATTTTGGAACTTGAAGATCAAGGATTCTCTCACTTTTGTGATTTACCCATGTAACTAATTTTTGCTGCATCTATTTTCCTGTTGTGTGTGGAGTAAAAACTGTGATAGCTTTGGAGATATTGAATAAAGAGATAATGACAAGTCATCAGTCATAAAAAGTATAAAACTGTATTAATCCAACTCTCTGTAACAGTCTTGTTGCAGGACCTAGTCAGATACAGTTGAAACATGGAGATGAAGACTGTATAATTTGGTCATTCTGAATCTCCCACTTCTAATACAACAGCAGAATGTCTTAACTGATAAGACTTTTGAACTATAAGAAAGGATTTGAAGTAGACCACCCAGTTTAGCTTGAAATTGTCTTACTCTTTCCCTGTAGGAGATGCAAAAGCTAAAAATGTGTTCTTTGTACATAAGTAGACTCAGCTCTCAGAAATTTGGAGTCACAGTGGCATGGAATATTTTCAAGAAAGGAAAGATGTAGCTAATACAAAGCTTATTTAAATTAATCTGTAGAAACATATTTAATGCATCTATTTTTGAGTTAGTAAATCTTGTAAATTTGTTTCTTCAGCAGTTTGACATGGCCTGATATCGGCAATATGGGCTTTCTGTAGACTTTTCCCCAGCCTATGGTGTTAGGGAGGAAATGTGGTCTAGATTATTGTGCAGGCTGCTAATGCACTTATGAAGAATCAAGAATTGACTGCCTTTATGTAGAGTAAATATATTTATGATGATGGCTGGAACAGAGTGAGTGGTGGGATGGATGGGATTTGCTGCAATTTCACATTATGTTCCAAATATTTTCCTATAATGATGTGCTGTATCCTGTTATTGTTTTATATGCTGCTTAAAAATTTTGTTATATCCTGTAACAGGCACAGTATTTGTGAAGCAGCAAAATATTGTTTGGGTTTTTTTCCATCCCTAAAAGCCTTCAGGTGAATATAACCTTGAAATGTTTCTTTTCTGCTGGGGACTTGGGTGTACTTCCTTTTGGCTGCTGCATCCCCACGAAAGGGCAAGGATTGCTACTGTCCTTTGACTTAGTGCTGAGGACCACATAGGGCTTTTAATGTATAAATGATTAAAGCAATAAAAAATGATTGCAACATTTAAAGCAATAATGTTGGCCCAGATGTAATCTCCAGCTCAGTGAATTCCTAAACAGCTGGAAAATGTGAATGTACAACCAGGGGGACAGTCACTCTATATCTGCCACTTTCTTGAAGTCTTTCTCTGAGCACATATGCCATTGCCCTTTACTTGATTTCTGGCAAAAAAAGCCTTCTCTGGAGTGAAAGCAAGTTGGGAGGAGGAAGAGTACAAAGAAAACAAGGTCTCTGAGGGTCATTCTTGAATGGCGGTCCTCCTTGGCACAATCTGAAAAATGCAGAAGCAGGTGAGCTTGGTTCTGGCATATTCTGTATGAATATGAAGCACAAATTGAATTATTCTTACCATGTTAGATTTCCTCTCTCTCTCTCCTCTTAGTCTGAGCTTCCCTTACACAGAAATTTCTGACAGAGAAAGCAACAGTGCAATATTCTTGACCCTCCATCCGGTCTCTCAGAGCTGCTTCCAAGTTAAGTTTCTGCCCCAGATTCCTCTGTTGGAAGAAGCTAGCCCTGTGGCCTAATTCTCCTTTTTGTCATACCCTTTTCAGGTTTCATTCAGTCTCTGACTTGATGAAAAATAATTCCTCCTTTCTATTCTGCCCTGGGCACCTTTTTTTTTATGTGTTCAAATTGACTAAAAGCACAGCACAGCGAGGAACTTTTCCTCATTTCTATCAGGAAATTGAATTGATAGAGATTGCTATAAATAATTAAAGGATGATAATTAACAGAGCATAAACATATGAATATTTCAGAGTTTGGACAATAGCTGACAAATGTAAGAGCATTTGACTGTCTTCCTGGGTTCTTTATGACTACTGCAGTCTCCAAAGTATAAAATTTTTCAGACTTGATCAACTTTTTTCAAGATATTTCTGAGATCAATAAAGGTCCTGAAAAACCAAACCATTTCACTGAAATATCTAAACCCAAAGACAAGCATATGAGTACTTTTGTCCACATGAGAAAGCCTCATTCAACCTCTGGCTGAAATATTTTCAGGATAGGTCCCCTAGATACAGATAGATCAGTTAAATAAATCTGTTTGTTTTCTTTTCTATTTGCTGATAGCTGTAATTTAATTCAGGTGCATAGTGATTACATTTACTGACAGTAGATATCTCTGCTGTGACGATTGACTTTTCACTGGATTGTATATATCAAGGAACTTTTGGACATTCAGCTGCAAGAGCCACTGCAAGAACTGACTGTCCTGTTTAACCCAGAAGAGTTTTTAAGGCCACATGCAAAACTTCCTAAACTTCCTCCTAATTTCTAACATTTGAAGTGAATTATCTCATTCTTAGCAGAACGACTACTACTGGACCAGGACACTGCTCTGTTTTCCAGCTGTGTCTCTTTCATTGCTTGCAGCAGACTCCCTCAACTTGCCACATGTAGAAGTCCGTCTGTAAGGAGAGCTCTATCGATAACTGCATATGTGATTCTTCACAACAGAAAACAACAGAGAACTGATTCAGAACAGAAACTCTGAGTGAGTCAAGTAATATTTCCAAAACAGCTTCACACTGTTTTTAGAATTGCTTTCAATGTTTCTCATAGCCTAGCAGAGACACAATGGCAATGTGTTTTTGCAAAACCAAACATAAAAATTTCTAAAGACTGAATGGAAAAAGTATATTAAGGAATAACAAGGATAAAGAAAGGCTTTTATTCTATTTTAGATTCAAATGGCTGAATCTGGCATTTATGAAATTCCATAGAGACAGTACTGTGTACATGGTTGGTCCTGGATTACTCATTGATTGAGCACTAAGTTTTATTAAAGAGCTCACTGATTGAATAAATTACCTTGCATAGAGTTACTGAACCCTTAAGTAAATTAGGGGTGACAGAGGAGGGAAAAGACGTATGACAGTCAAGTGGGGAAGTGGCAGGCCATGTTGGTGAGCAAAGGGTACAGATGATTTGGACAGAAGAGACACTGAAAAAAAAAAACCAAAACAGGGTTGAGGAAGTCCCTCTCCAAGTGCACATACACAAAGAAAGAAGTGCTTACAGGAAAGGATGATGAGGAAGCTCTCAACATCTCTTCTGGGAACAGGACAGCATGAGTGGGTGCCTCTCTGAAGTGCTTGTACACTAATGTATGCAGCAGAGGGAAAACCGGGAGAAATTAGAGGCCTGTGTGCAGTTTCAGGGCTACCATCTCATTGGGATCACAGAGACATGGTGGGATAGCTCACACAACTGGAGTCCTGTGGTGGATGGATGCAGGCTCTTTAGGAAGGACAGGCTGGAAGGCAAGGAGGGGAATTTGTCCTTTATTTGCGAGAGCACAAGGGATGAATGGAGCTCCGACTGGGGATGGGAGGGGAGCCAGTCAAGAGTTTATGTGTCAGGAGCACAGCAAAAACAAAGAGGGCAACATTGCTGTTGGTGCCTGCTTCAGACCACCTAGTCAGATAGAAGCAGATGAGACCTTATTCGGACAAAGGGAAGAGGTCTCATGTTTGCAGGCTCTAGTCCTCGTGAAGGGCTCCAGCCATCCCATAATCTGCTGGAGGGACAACCTAACAGGAAGCAAACAATCCAGCATGTTTCTGGAGCATATTATCAACAACTTCCTGACACAAGCGACTGCTGAGATGGTGGTGAGAGACGGTCTGATGGATCTGATACTTGCAAACAAGGAAGAACAGATGAGGGATGTGAAAGCTGGAGACAGCTCGAATGCAGTGATCTTGCAATGGTGGAGTTCAGGATCCCGAGAGGGGTGATGAGCAGGGCAAAAATCACAGTCACAAACCTGGACTTGAAAGGAGCAGACTTTGGCCTTTTCAGGGAGCTCTTCCCTGGGAGATGATCTTGAAGAGAAAGGGGATCAAGAAGAGCTGCTTGATTTCAGGGATCGTCTTCTGCAAGCTCAAGGCTGGATCATCCTGGTGTGCAGGAATGTAAGCAAAGGTGTCAGGAGTACTCACACTTGATGGAGGATAGTAAAGAAGATGGAGCCAGACTGTCCTCAGTGGTGATCAATGAGAGGACGAAAGGCAATGAACATAGACTGAAATACAAGAAATTCAACTTAAAAATAAGGTTTTATTTTGGGTTATTTTTTTAAACTGTAAGTAACCTGAACAGGTTGCGTCTGTTCTGCTACAGTTAATAGAGCTTCCAACTGTTTCATCTAAACCCCACACTTCCAGCAATAACACCTGTTCTTTGGTTATTTCTCATCTTTAACAGTGGTTCATGTAGCATATGGGATTACTCAGGGACCTTGTTGTTCAAAGGAGAATTCTTAGTTCTTACTTTCCCCAATGACCTTTAAACTCCAGCACTGCAAGTCTCCTTTAGGTTAGAGAGAACATTTACTCAGGCACATTTAGACATAATTAATTGTTCCCACTTTTAATATCTATAAAAGCTATTAAATTGCCTCAATTTTTTATGACTTGTTCCCTTTGAAAAGTGATGTCACAAATATTATCAAATAAATTTTTTAAACTTAACAGATTTTGCCCATGGCTTCTTTCCCAGCTTTTTCTTTCTTTTCCTTCCTGTTGCTTTTCACTTTTGTGCTTGACCATTGGCCTTAGACAACCACAGTTCTTGCCCCTATATATGTTAATGGGACCAGTTTTTAAAATTACTTACACAGTCTAAGTCATGCTGAGTTAAACGTGTTTGACTCCTAAATAATATGTAAACATTGTTTCCTAAACTTTTACTGCTTCAGGAGAGAAAGGAATTTTTAAAAGAATGAGCATATAGTCAGAACCTTCTTTTCTTCTTAAACGGCTAGAGTGCTCTCTGTGGAAAGGGACTCTGGGTCATGCAATGTAAAAACTGTGGTTCCTTTCTGGGATCCCAGTGTAAGAGACGGTGCTAAGAGGGGGATGTTGATAGGCTAGATCATGTGTACTGCAATCAGATGAGCATCATTAGTTCTGCCTAGGGATTACACTATTTTACAGTGGAGGTAAGTAAAGTAAGTCCTAGATATCAGAAGTGCAAAGGTGGTTGAACACTTCCCTATGTGCTTTGAGCCAGCTGAGAGCAGCAGTGTGGCTTCATGTTATGCTTTATGTGATCCCACTGTGCTACTGATGAAGTCCTGCTCACTCTTACTTTTCCCACCTCTTTCCCACCTTCTCAGTCAGGATTGTGGTCTTGCTGCTTGCCTGCTTCACTTTGGAGATTATACAGCATCAACTTGATGATCTAATGTAAAACGATCCCTCTGGTGTTCACAGCACCCTGCACTCACCACACAGCCGAACCAGTGCCAGCCTAAGGAAGGAGTCTAAGGACTAAGGCAAGTGGCAGGCAGCAGAAAGCCACTTCTGGCATCAGTCTGCCTTAGATCAGTTTAAAAGTAGCAAGTCAAGTTTGAAGAACTAGATCTTCTCTTTGACCATATGTTCTGAGATCCTGTATGACTTGAGATCTGCTCTAACCTGAGCAAAGCCAGAGGAAGTTCTATCACTAAGTGTGGAGATAAGAGAAATGGGGCAGCACAATAAGAAGTTTTTCTGGGATAAAGGAGCATTTTTGCTGTTTGTAGAACACCAAACATTACAGCATTCTCAAGTGGGACATTACTGAGGTTCCAGGGCTGACAGAGGTAGACATGGGAGAGATGTGTGAGCTGTGCAGCACGACTCAAAAGTCTTGCTGCAGTTGTACTTTATATTCGTTATGATCTCTCCTTCACATGATTTGTTGACTTTACTTGTCATTCTATGAGAGATATTTTTGACCTCTAGACATGTCCTTACAGGATAATATTGTTCACAAATTATTTACACTGTGTTGAAGCAGTCTAAACTTTCTCTAACCAGTAAACCAGTCTGTCTACTGACTCAGTGAGAGTGGATTACCCTCTCCACTGTATTTCCTGGATGCCTGTGAGCTCTGGATGTAAAGCCCACTATCTCCTATCTAAATATTACTATGATCTTTGATTTCCTTTTTATTCTGGATAGAAACACAGTTTGTGTGGGATGTAAAGACCAGTGACTACTGGTGTTCTCTCTATGATGATGGTAGTTGTAGGAGACACAAGAGAAGGATTGGATTACAGCAGTCTGTTCTCTAAGGACTATAAAAAAGAATCCACCTTCCATACTGTCAGTCTTTAAGTAGCAGGTAAATAAATATCATGTCCCATGCCTGATTTGGTCTTCAGCATGTTTTGGAATAGATTTTTTCTCTCCCTGAAGGAAGAAGGAGAATCTCTAGCTCTGAATAAAAAGACTAACTAGAATCTCCTTATCCTTATCTTCTTCCCTCTCCCCCTCTCCTCCAGTCATGGTCAAGGACATTAATCTTTTTTGAAGATTCCTGAGAGGAACAAAGGTCTTATATACTAGACACTGAACGGGGGCATATGCAGGCTAGAATTAGCTTACAACTCAGATAAATGCACTCTAAATTTTCTGTACTTGGAGTCTTTATCTATAAATAGGAAATAGGATAACGAGCCCTATGCTTGTTTTTAATTAAAAAAAAAAAGAAAGAAACAAAAATAGTAAGCCAAGCTTCAAGACAAAATAACAAAATATTTTTCCAATCTACAAATTACCTTGCATTTCACAGGGGTCAGTTTCTGTTTGCTGGCCACTTTTGTTTTTTCCACTGAAGAAGTTCTGCAGTGGTAGCAATTTTCCTCTGTATCTCATGACAAGACAGCAGTTTATTCAGCATGCTAAGCAGGAAACATGTTTCCTTCAGTAAGCCTTTCCTAGCCAGCCCAGCAACTGAACGCATGTCTATCAGCTCAAGGTGAAATAGGAACCATTGATTCCTGGTGCCTGGCAGGAATTATTTTGTGCCATGAGACCTGAAGATCAACCTTTCCTACTAACATTTAACCTAGCAAAGGATGTGTGATGGAAATACTAGGAAGATGGAAACACCGACTATGAACAAGATGTTTTCAAGTGTTGCTGGAAAAGTCCTGAAATCTAGTGTAGTTGGAAGTACAGACTCTGCTGCTTTGTTATATGTCCTTTCTTTTTCATATATCTTTGTCTTTACCCACAAATGATTCTTGTATCAAGCATCATTTGACTAGTGTTCTTCAGGATTTCTTTTGCCTCCTATTTAATTCCTCCTAGAATGTTGTCACCACCTCCCCGTTACCTTTTGGGATATCTTAATAGGCTGGTATCAAATCCCATCTTGGGTTACAGTACTGAAAGTATTTCTGTGAAATTTGATGAAAATGGAACTTGCCATACCTCATACAATTAAGTAAGCAGATAAATCTTCAGGAGTGAGGCCAAACTCTATGAGAGGATCCAGAGTTTGCAGTACAAAACATGTGCAGAACATGTTGGGGTTTTTTTTTGCAGTGCAAAACATGTACAAAACTGTACATCCCTTTAGCAACAGTAATGATTTCATAGAGGATGTGAAATTCAGATACCTAAGGAGGACTAAATAACCAAACACAAGGAACTATTGCCTCAGAATAAGGATTTCTTGTAATGCATGTAAATGGGTAAAACAATTTGGACATCACATCTTACAGAAAATTCTAATTTAAAATTGACTGTTAGAAATTTTTACTTTTCAAATAAAATTTGATTATTGGAAGACAAGAATGATAACCTTGTGTTTGGAGTGGGGACTATTTTGAAAACCAAAGAAGTATGTAAAGAAAATAATTTTGTGAAGAAAACAATTAGTCTTCTATTAAAATAAAACCGGTTTTAATGCAAAAAGTCAATCATCTCTAACTAGAAGCTACAGAAGTTAGCAGTTGCTTCAGTTCATTGTTATATGTGTTACTGATGGGGATAAGGCTATTATTTAGCATTCCAAACTGCGTTTTAAAAGCTTCATATTGATAGGCTGTGCTGTTGAGAAGTATTGTTATGGAATTGAAGCTTACTTAAGGCTTTCATGCTGTTCTTTTGTCCTCACATGCCCTTGCTGGTAGCTATTTCAGCCTGGACTGTGTTTCAGATCCACTGCTGAATAAAGATGCTGAAGACAGGCAAGGTACAGTAACTGCTATTGATAAGACTGTGCTGCAGTATATAAAGCTGTAGAGTCCTCCACAATGTATTCGAATATGATGGAAGATAGATAAGCAGAGAGACTTAATTAAGCATCTTTTTTTTCCTCTATCAGGATCAAAAATTATTATTATTGAGAAGACTTTTGAAATGAGAAGTAGTATGTTATCTGAATTTCCTGCAGCTGTGGGGAGAGTTGCAGTATGCCTCTCTTTAGCATGTGATAAGTTGTCTCAGCCAAATTGAAGCTTAACTCTTTAAATAAAGGAATGGTAGTTCAGTTCAAGTGAAACATGGATTTACTTAAGAGAGCTAGTACCACATAGAGTCTGTTTGGATGAGTGTTCAAGTGCCAAGCAACAATTTGAAAAAGAGAGAAAGATTTGTGTTCTAAAAGTGAAAAGATTTTTGTAAAGGAAAAAAAAAAGCAGATAAGAAAGAGGGAAAACAAACATGACATAAAGAATACTGTCTCTGAAGCAAAGTATTAGAAAATAGGATCTAAACCCCACTTTTAAAATCTTTTCTTATGCCTGTAACATATGAAATGGAGGAGATTGACAGCTTTGAAAAGTGAAGCTTACTATTTAGGACAGTAATTTTCAAATGGGATCAATTTATATAACATCATTTCCTTCCAAAATTGTTGTGAAGTGATTTAATAGAGCAGAGGCACGCACTGCAGCTGGAGAAACCTGGAGTGGAGTTGCACCATGTATCTCAGAATTGTCCACCAAAGCATTTCTCTCTAGACTAGAAAAGATCACGTCCAAGTTAGTTGCCGTTTCGCCCAGTCTCCCCTGGGTTTGCTTATGCTGGGTTGATACTCATGTAATAGAGATTCATGTAACAAATTTCTGTGGTCAGCTTATTTCATGTCAGAAGAGCAAAGGGATGGAACTGGGACTGAAGATTGAAGATCCAGTCTTGTGTAACTCATTTTTCTTTGTGAGAGGCTGAGTATTGTGAGCTCACTGGGATAATAATTCCCTTCTCTGTTCGGATATGCAAGAAAGCATTCCTGCTTTTCTTCTCCGTGGAGTTTGTGGCTCCAAGGTCAAGGAGGAGGCAAAGAGAAGCCCATCTACAGCATCTGCTACAGAGTTGCAGGAGCCCTGGCACCAGTCAGTCCTTCACACTTGGGAATGTAAGAAAGGGAGAACTCATATATCTTAAATAGATCATTCTCTGTTCCAGAATTGCAGGAAATAAGTCTCTCCACCACAATTTGTCCTCTAATCTGCTCCAAGGGTAATGCGGTATATGAAGTCTTTATGCACTAAGGTGAAACAGAGGGAAGTGAATCCTCAGCCCTCCCAGCCAGGGATTTTTTTTGGGAGGGAAGAGTTATGAATTCATATATAATACTATTTCAGTTGTAAGGAACATTCCTACAATTCAGACGAACCACAAATGATATATGAATCAGCTCCCTCGATCTTGTGAGTGTGCAAGCGAAGGCTGCATCAGTTCCTCCTTCCAACACTGTGTGTAGAGAGTAGAGGGCTGAGTCTCCAAAGGAAGCATCAAAATGTCCAGTGATTGTTGAATTGAGCCAGATTCACAGGAACACGCACTTCTCTTGGCAAGAATTCCTAACAAGTTTGGGGTGGTCTGTAGGGGCTACGTGGAGACTAAACAGCATGTCTAAGTGGACCTGGCACTAACACAGCGTTTAGGAAACCTCACTTCTATTCCTTGGTCCGCTACAAGGCTGTTGTATGTGTGACCTTAGAGAAGTTGTTTTATCTCTTTTTGTCCAGCTTGTCCCTTCTGGCAGAGAAATCTCAGTGAGTTTGTGAAAGCCTCTCAGGCAATGTGGCCTAACCCCTGTTGCTGTCTCTGCTTTCACAGAGCCAATATTCCTGTAATGGGCAAAAGGCTCAGGTCAGACTGCTCTCTGTTCAAAAGATATCTGTACCCCTCTTAAACAGAGGTCTTGTGCTGGCTTTCTGCTCTCTGTATTCCACTGGGTACCCTTTATCCTTCAGAAAGAAAGAAAACAATCCATACATGCCAAAAAGAAAAATGCCAAAACAAAACACTTCTATTTGCTTGGGCTAAATTGCATAGATCTTGAATTGGTTTGGTCCATTTAAACATTACAATACCAAAACCAGTGATCAGCTCTTCTGGATAATTTTAGAAGCTGTCTTTTCAAAAGCCAGCAGTGGTATAGTAGTGTGAGAGTAATGAGCAGTGACAAATTATTTGTGCTATTTCCAAGGGAAACTGTTGGCACTAACTTGATGCCGAGTCTTTGTTACTTTATGAATAAGAAGTGCAGTTAATATATTATACGCCATGTGTCTTCCAACCCTACCCAGAACCTAATTACACTTTATGGAAAGTTAAGTAGGCAGTAAACTAAGTGGTATGGAAAGCGCATACGGTAAAACTCCATTGGCTGCAAACACTGAACAGTTGTTTTGTCCTTCTACTTTGGAAAACTTTGTAATTATATATTTAGTGCTACTGAGAGATCCACTGTGTAATTACACAGCTCAGCAATAATGGCACCAGTTACTGTGCAAATACAAGAAGCCACAGGACATTAAACCAAATGTAAGAACAGCAATATGTAGAAACAAGACAAGAACCCATAGTGGGTCCAAGTGTCACCCTGATAGAGTTTTATGGAGGTTTGTTCAGCTAAGAGGAAAGTGTTAGGGAAGTGGCTTTGTCCCCAGACAGACATGGCATTAGCTCGAAGCCTCCAAACAAAGTTGATCCAGTTTGGTAGAAGCCGTACCATCAGCTGATGATGGGAGGCAATGCCAGTTCTACTCAGCCACACAGCCCGTTTCCTGACTTATACTGAACTGGGAAGTGGGCTGCGGGAGGTGTGGGTCCTGAAGGGACTGGAACAGTTTGTACTTTAAAACACACCTATTAAAAGCACCTCGAGAGTTCCTACTTCTGATTTACCCTAGCATCTCACAGTCATTACTAAATCTGTTGTCACAATGCCTTTGTGAGACAAAGTGACTTAGATATTTTACTCAGCCTTAGGTGCCCTAATCCTCGAGCAGAAACTCCTGTCCTGTATTACAGGGAGATATAAGCCCCTATGAACAGGACTCCCACCTTTTGGGAGAACTTTGTGAGGAGCAGCTGAAGCTGCACCATGGGAACTAATGAGGAAAAAAATAGTTGTTTGTGGAGAACAATGGAAGGTGTGTCTATACTGGGCACAGGAGAGCTCCTAAATCTGATCACTGTTCACAGACTGCAGGTTGATGTCCAAAGGTCCATCTACATTGACTCTGATCTTTGGGGTAAAATAGATGCCAAGCTCTGTTTGTCTAGAGCTAGGTGCCTTCTTGGGGAGCTTAGCTACCATTTACTATCACTGCATGCAGACCACATGCCCTCAGCAGTGCCTTTCAAGACTGGAAGACATTATTGGATTTGTTTTATTTTATAATATAATGGCCATATTTGTACTCTGTTTCAGTGCAGCTTCCCTAGACTTCTACACTAAATCAACAGTCCATGTAGTTTGCTGATGGAAAAACCACGCCCTAGGCTCTCATTCAGCTGAGGAGGTGCATCCCAACATTTTTTATCTATTGAGGAGAACCACAATTACCAAGCTTGCAGCTGTTTCCCAGTAAAAAGATGTTGTATCTCTCCTGCTGAAATTATCCTGAAGTCCAAAAAAAAAAATAAATTTCCAGAGTATGGCAGCTAGGCAGAAGAAGAGAACTTGGCTCAGTAGCTCTGGGGTTACTTCATGGACTTAGGAGGTGGGAAGCTGGGGCCTTTTTTAGAGCAAGTGGCTTATACTTGATGGCAAAGCTAGACTCTTTGTTGCTGTGTCTATCTTTCTTTGTTCTGAATTGCTTCCTTGCCAAGGAGAAGAGCTTCCTCCTTCCAGAGGAGATTCCACCCTCCTGGTTCAAGCAGTCTCTTGGTGTTTTTGACTTAGGCACAAAACCTCTCTTAGGCTAAGAAAGACTTGCTGTTTCAAGCAGCTTCTGACTTCTGTACCATCTCCTTTGCCAGCAGTCCAAGCTCATTCTCCTTGTTTAAGGCCTTGAAGAACACTTTCTACCTCTTTCAGAGTAACTTTCTGTCCTGCAAAGCTGCCATTTCCATTTGAGAATAACATTAGAAGGAAGAGGATTAATTTAAAGGGACTGTTTCCTACAACTGTATAATTTCCTGTTTCCCAGGAAACTGTCTTTCCTTTCTCTATCTCCTTTTTGCAACCTCCTACCTCTGTCTAGACTGTCATCTCATCTATCATATTTTTTTTCTATTACATTGGCTGGCAGTGCATGCTTTTTTCTTGTCTCTTAGAGCATCTTTCCTTTACAGTCTAGATTTACCTCTTGACTATGTTGAATGTAATTTCCTCAGAGTGCAATTAATCACACTATCCAAACCATCCATCCCATCACAATTGTGCTTTGGCCTTTACATCCAGACAAGGAGTATTCACATAAGTGTACCTTTAACAGAAAGTGGATTAAATGCAAGCCTGACTACAAGTATTTAACTTACTTTAGTATCTTAAAAAGTCTATACTTTCTTTATGGGAAGCTTCTTTCAGAATTACCTTAAATTGAGTCTGGGAAGAGATGTGATTCAAGTATTCTGCTGTTTAATTTGCAATTCATTTGTAGACTTTTTTAATGAAGCCTTTATCACATTTATAT
The DNA here is from genome assembly GCF_036417535.1 of Chlamydotis macqueenii. Lineage (NCBI taxonomy): Eukaryota > Metazoa > Chordata > Aves > Otidiformes > Otididae > Chlamydotis > Chlamydotis macqueenii. The sequence goes on from NC_141556.1 coordinate 205,758,470, forward strand.
ATCTCACAAAGTTCCATTAAGTTCTGGTTTCCTTTACAGGTGGGAGTGGGAATTCCTGTCTCTCAGCAACTACTTACCAATTAAAATTAAATTAATTTTATTAAAATTACAATGGCACTCTCAGCATACTCGGCTAGTTGGTTGTAACAAAACTCTGAACATATACAGCCATATACTCTGAACATATACAGCCATATACAGTCTAGAAACCCTGATGCATATTACATGTCTAGGTCAAATCAGTTCTTCCAGTACCCCTGTGACAGAGGTGAATAGGTATACTTTCAAGACTGATTTTTTTCCAGGCTTATGTTTAGTTACTCACATATATTTAGAGCCTTGAAAGAATCCCGAAGAGAGTTTGGTGGTGAACAATCCCTATGTCAATTTTCTAGTGTTAAGTTTGTTTCTCAAGTATTTGAAATTACAAACCAGCGGCACTTGCCAGCTGTAAACTAGAGGGCTGGTAGGTATGTGGCTGTATTTCTGAGCTGGAGCTGATTTAGTCTGCCTTTCAGAAGTGCAGAAATTGTAGTTTGATAAGAGTTAGCTCAGATATGACTGTGACAGAGGAGACTGGATGTGTCATCAGCAAAATACTCTGCAGATGTATCTCTCCTATGTCCTAAATCTACATTCCTATGTAAAATCAAAACAAAATCTTTGCATCTCCATATTTTATCTCTGACTGGCAAATTGGTCTGTTTATTATTATACTGGTTTATTCTGACCAAGTATTATATAAACCAATTGTTAAATTCATGTTAATTTATTCAACAAATATTTTTATATTTACCTTTCCAAAACAATTCTCCAGTTTACATTAAAGAGAATTTACCTGTTGACTTCAATGAGAGTATGACTAGGACTGGTTCTGAGCCTACAATATGTCCCTCACCTCATTCTTTCCAAAAATTAAAAAAGTCAGATGCGTAATTCCATTTTCCATTTCATCCTAAATTATTTACAACCATATTTTGTATGTATTAACATTGAATCAATTCCCCATTCTCATTCATACCTTTATCTTAGCTGTAAAAACTGCAATATTCAGTGTGTTCTACTCATTCATGTCAGAAACAACACTGCTTACGTCAAACTATTTATCCCATCAGCAGAAACAGCTGGGTATGTTGTTTCATAAACATATAAGATAAATGCTTATCTAAATGTGGAGATAAACAGACTTTAGGTGTCAAAGGCTGCAGTTTGAAGAAACACGATGAACTAATCTAGCTGTTTACCTCTGTTCATGATTATTTTCATCTCTTTTATTGGCACACCTTTATGAGTTAAATTAACTCGCTAATCTGGCAAAGAAGTAACTAAGGAAAAGTGACTGGATCATTTTCTTCCACATTAGTGAGCTGAATCAGCTCAGAGAACAATCTGACAAAAAATTAGTTCAAATGAACCACACTCTGAAGGTGCCTGTTTCTCACATTGACTTTAAAAAGGAACATGTGGGACGAGTTCAGAAATAAATGCCTACACTGTAAACATCTCTAATTAGGGAAGATAAATCTCACCCCAAGAAATTCTTCATAAGCTAAGTAATTCAGCCTGGCCATGATTCTCAGACCATGTCAGGCACGCTGACAAGACCAAGGTCCTCAAAAAGACCTGGTCACAGCTTTCCTTGTAAACACAGCAGGTTTATTAATAACATGTTTATTGCAAGTTTACAACAGCTGAGTTACCAGAACTAGTGTGTGCGAGACCTACCTTTACTTCATCCCAGACACTCCTCTTCAAACCTGGAGCTGTTTTCTCCCAGTGACAATACATTGTCAGGCTACACGTTGCAGGCAGGAAAGAAACATTCTGGAAATGTATCAACCCTAATTTTCTTTTGATTCTCTGTGGAAATGCCTTTGCTATTCTCATTTAATAGAACAAATGTCAGTTAAAAAGAAATGGGCATTTTGGATGACCTATAATTTATCACCACTACAAAAGACTAAAACTGAAAATGAAAGTTTTGAAAAGCAAAAGCTTTTTCTTAAGATCATTCTTAATGTCAGCTTAATATCAATGAAGGAAACTTCATTGCCTGTTTTGGGTACTGATATTAATACCTCACTGTCATCATCTTTCTTTGGCTCTTTCTGTATCCATTATGCAAATGAGTGCTGATTTTGACCTGAAAGAGAGGACTAAGTCTGTGTGGTAGACAAAGGAATAAAGAGATTGATTAATTTGCCAGTTTAGCCACCTATTTCCTCTGTGGCCTTTGGCAGGTCAATGAACATACAACAGAGACGCTTGTAGGAGCCTTTCAAATGCCTTAGAAAAAAGCTGCAGAAATGGATTTAAAAAAAAACCCCAAACTTGTCCCTTCTTCTTGCCTTTCACAAGAGAAATGGAAAGCTGAAAGGAAATTAAAATGCAGCAGCTAACATTTTCAAATGAGGAGCTCTTAATACATGCCAAAGCAATGCCATCATCAGGATGAATGGGTCTGTGGGGATTGACCTCTCCAGGCTAGCGTGTACGCAGACCTGCAGTAATCCATCACAGGGGTAACCACACAGTGGTTACATAAGTGTTGTGAATATTTTTGACAGTACTGAGTCTGCTGTTGGGAAGAAAAATACGACTCATTTGACATTTCAGATTAAAGGTATGTGCAAGAGGGATGAGAAAAATGATAAGATTTCTTTAAAAACTTGTTTATGTAGACAGCTGCACAGAGAACAGTGTCAAAACTAAAATAAAGAAAAATTATATACACATGGAATGATATACACATGGATTTTTACCTTGTTCTCCTCTCTGAGGGAAAAGAAGGAAAGATAGAACAATAGGAATGGAAGTTTAAAGGGTGGGTAAGATTTCAGCTGTAGTTGAGGTAAGATTGAGGTCTGGTGCAACTCTGACCTTTTAGAGGCCTGTTGAACAAGAAAATTGGGGAATAGAAGCCATGAAACCAGGAGATTAGTTAATTCAAATTCCTGCACCCAGTATGATCTACAGCTGAGGTTGGGATGGGGTGACCAAGCCCCAGAGAAACTCAGCTAAGCTGTGTTGGCATCCCTGGTGCCTTGTCCCCACAGGCTCCTCAGGCAGGGCAGGGAGGCTCTTTTACTGCCTTGTAGCCCACTCCCTGACACCCTCTCAAGGAAAGACCAGTTCAGCCCCTGCTTTATGTGTCTAGAAGGACATGCACTGATCTGCTGACACCAGCTAATCTTAGCATTGGTTATGAAAGGTTTGTTTACATGTCTCATTATGTTACTGGCACATCCATCAGGTGACAGAACACATATCTCTTCCTGTGCCTCCATGGAGTACAATACAGCCTTCCCAGTGGAAAGCTGGACAAAAGCTGAGGATGTGACTTAGTAGCCCTGAAATTCACCTGGTTTCATTGACTTCCATGGAGCCCAGCAGCTGAATGAACCTAGCCCTACATTTTCAACTTTCTGAAGTTTTAAACAGGTTGCTTTTCAAGTGTAAATGTTCTCTACGACTTGGCAAGAAGCATACTTGTGTTTTATCCCTTTCAAGAAAACACTTGCTTAAACAATTCCATTTTGTTACTGTTTTCTCTACGTCCTCATTCTGCTGTAAAGAGAGAGAACACAGTGCAAACAGACAAACACAGATAAATTATTAATTACCCAGCCCTTTGCTGTTTAGCTACAGGCAGATTGTCAGTGTGCTTGTGCAATTCGCTCCTGCCTTTTCTTTGGCAAGCCACCAGCTGCAGATCCCTGCTACCTCCAGGGTCACGTGTAGGGGGAAGGTTATGCTGCAGGCTTGGAGACAATGAGGGTAGCTAGAGCATCTGAAAATCCTGATGTATGGTGGCACTGGAGGTACATAGGCAGTAATATGGGTAAAATGCAAAAGTTTTGGTACATTGCTGGGGTTTTTTGGCCTTGCCTCTACTGGTAAACTGCTGGAAAATATCTCTGCCGCTGAGGAAAAGTGGCACAAAGTGGCTTAGGTCATTACATCTTAGGGCTATCCTCCTTTCATAGATTTGTCTTGGAGAACAAGAGAGCAAGAGAGAGGGAGAACACTGTAGTGTCCCAGAACAGAGCCAAGAAAGGCTACTTTGGAGAGCTGTTAGCAGCCCTTGAAAACCCAATAAATTTTGTGGACAACTTATCTCCCCATTTACCAAAAGCTTACAAAATAAAGCTAAGATTCCCCAGAGGAGAATTCTCTCTTGCTGAGAGGTGTCAGCACATAATTGTTCAGGGAAATAGCCCAAATGGATAAGAACAGGGTTTTTTTTCAGTGGACCTCTATAGTTTTGGGTGGAAACACATGGATACACCTATAATGAAAAACAAAATAGTATCAAGGATCTTTTCTTTGGCACTGAGGCTAAGTAGTATGGCCCGGTTGCATTTATACTACTTAGCAGTTCTCTTTAGCTCTTCTGTGCCCTGTGTGGTAGCCCAAAGACGAACTTTTTTTTTTTTTAATTCTTTTTTCCTTTTAAACTTTCTGAAAAAATATGAGATCCATGTAGCAGCCCATCAGAGTGGAGGTTTTATAGCACAGTGCTCAGTAGCATTTGTTGCACGTGCTGAGGTATCTGAGGGAGCAAAGTTTTCTAATGTAACATGTAAGATCTGTACTGAGTTTTAGCAGTACTGTCTAGTGAATTACTTAAGAACAGTTTTCAGTCACAACCTTAGTAGAGATAGTTAGAAAAGTTAAAAAAAAAAAGGCAGAGAGTGAGCTAGCAACTAAGCAGTGGAAATGAGCAGGGGGTCTAGTGCTAATATCCCTGGTTCTCTTATTTATTAATGTGGATGTACAGTGTGAGTCACCTGAGCCACTCTGCCCCTCACAGATTTAGATGTCATGTGATTCCTTCCCAGCTCCATCATAAAATCAAGATGCATAAGGTAGATTCATAAAAATCTTACAGGTTTTAATAACATTGTCCTAGACTGACTTCAGATCTTGACACTCCACTCAGCTGCTTAAACTCTCCAAGTGTTTACCTTTCTGCTAGAACATTTTCTATAAACTTGAATGTCAGATACCAAAAGGCACATCAGCCCTGACAGAATTAAGCCATTTGGATTCCAGATTACATTCAACTCCTTTTTGATCATGCCCATCTTGCCTATGCAGCCCAGTTCAGGAGATCTAATCCTAGACCTAATCCAAAGCAAAACACAGAGTTATTCACCAGAGATCCCATAAAGCCTGGATCAAGTTTCTTCTTTGCTTATGAGCCATAGTGTTTCTTATTATTCCCTCAAGGAGTTTCCAAAGATAGGAAGGGAACAACCCTGTTCCAGAAGGGTGTTGTGAGGACAAATGTTCCATAAAACAACAGGAAATATATGCTGGTTAAACTTGCAGTTAGCAGAAGTTTGATGAGGTAGAAGAAGTAATGCAGACAGCTGGATTAAATACCGGAACAGAGAAAATACATTACACTTCCAGAACTGGAGACTGTTGTAAATAAATAAATTAAGGGAAGGCTGGAATTGTACTCACCTCACAGTGCAATTCTGTGATCTGAAGGATTGAAACAATCCTATACTTAGGAACAGGGAATCCCTTCAGCTGCAGATTCTATTCGCATTCGCACATCAGTGATACCAAAGGGTATCTTAGCTACTTATATTGTCCATGTCAAGAAGGGTGTGGAAATACTGGTACTCAGAAGGGTCCCTGTAAAATGATCCACAGATTAGAAAGTGATGTTGCAACACGAAGCTAGATGAGCTCTACTCTGTGCTGAATTGAGCATAGAAAGAACTAGAAGATGGAAAGAAGGGTTTGTTTTTTTCAGCCTTGTTGGCAGAGGGAAAACAAGATTTGGCACCTGAAAACTGAACTTGTACAAATTAAGACAAAATATCCTATTAGCAAAGTTAATTAAAGCATTTAAACATATCCAATAACATCTCTATATTTGTGAAGGACTCACTGTCTCCTGAAGTCTTTCAAACAAAATTGGGTATGTGTCAGAAAATAAATGTCTTAATCCAGCTACGGTTTGTATGGGTCTGGTGGCCTCTTCTGGCCCTGGAATGAATTAATGCAGCTGTGAATATTCTGCCCAGTTCTGAGTTTGGTCACAGAGAGGGCAGAAAGCCATACAATGTCCCTAGTACACTGATAACACTTGCAGCTCACTGTTAAGACTGGTGAAGATCAAAGCTCATGTGTCAAGCCTGGAGCCAGTTGCCCTCAGGGTAAAGGAGTGTGAACATGGGCTCTAGGCAATCAGAACTGAGTGAAAGCTAGAACTTTAAGTTCTTAGTAGAAAAAAAAGTGGCTTCAGGCAGTTTGCCTTGTATGTGCATGCAGTTTCTGTGCATTAACTATATATTAATGTAAAATCCATGAATAAACTTGTACTACAAGGCTCTGTTGCTATTAATATCTAAGGCCCCATGAACTGGAGTGTTAATGAACTTCTGAACTCTTATTAGTGTGAAATGTGCTAAGTGTGTCAGGCAGGGGAGAAAGCCAATTAATGGGCTAGTGGATGACATCCAAGTTAGGGAAGGCCCAGCTAATGGGAAGTCAAGTGCATAGAAGATAAGACATTATCCTTTGTTAGGAGCCAAATTCTTTGTCCCAGCATTAAATCTTGTCTAATTAAGACCAACCAAGGACCACTAACAAGCTAGGTTGGTTTGCTTTTTAAAGGCTCCCAAAATAAAGAGGAATCTCAATGTTTCTATTCTTCTGTCTGTTAGTTAGAGCTCCTAAATCTACTTTAAGAATAAACTTTTGAAAATAGACTGCACTTCAATTTGGGGAGGAAAATAGGAGATTAAACTTACTTAGATTCTGATACATAAATCTCTTACACATAAATATTTGCAAATGTATAACGTATATATAAATGCACACATGCATCCTCTCCAGTAGTTCCATGTTCCCCTTCCTTTATGCTACAGAGGTTTATTAGATGTGCTGTGTTAGTTCACCTGAACAATCTTCTAGTAAACTAAGGAGATTGAACAATTTTGAACCTTTGAAAAGATGTCAGTTGGTTAACTGGACATTGATCCATTTCTATTTAACAAGCAACCACAAAAAAATCATTTTCCTTCCAAAGCATGACTGTCTAGATGCTCTTTTTCTCTATTTTCCAACTCATCTTTCCTTCTCAAGCTTCTAAAGCATCAGGCTTTGGATATAGCCAAGTGCAGGACCATAACTAGAATGGATTCCTTCTCTCAGAAAATGCAAGGGCCACCTTTCTTAGTTGTGCTTTGCTTACATGCACAGGCAGAACATAATCTGGAAATAGAAAAATTCCTCCCTTTCCCTCTCTGGTAAGATTAGCAGGAATGTGAGGATAGGAGAAGGGGTTACGTTCGCTCAGACCATGGGAAAATGTTTACCTGTTAGCATTACTTGAGAAACTTTCCTCAAAGCTATTTTGGGCTGTGAGCATTGGTAGCACTGCAGTTTCTCTTGTTTTCTCCTGAGGGACGCAGGATAGTGATCTGAGACTACATGACTGACCTCTGTAAGTGAATGATATTTGATGGCTTGTGACAGGCACAGCTCAGGCAGCAAAACAGCCTTTTCCCGAAGTGACAGCACTTATTGCACTGCATGATTAGGGCATTTTAGCAGTTGAGGATTATCCTGATATTTAAAAATCACTTTTGGTTTGTGTTTAATTCTGTAATTGTGACACCAGTTGCCCCCTTGCTCCTACCTTAATAACCCCCCTTGGTCTTCAGCTGTGTGAAACTAAGGAATAGGAAAGATTATATGACAAGGTGAGATGTTTAGGATTTTCCTTGCCGTGAGTCATATCTTCACCTTTGTAAACACATATTTCTCACTAAATTCATCGCTCTCAAAGAGAATAAAACTCTGACTGCCAGGGAATATGCTTCTTTTCCCTGTTCCTGTAATGGGAAGTCTTGCTACCATGGTCAGCTGGAGCCAACATGAAGAAGGTCCAGGAATATTTCCAATGTGCTTGCTGAGCCAGCCATTGAGAAGTCAGTACACTATTTCCATGCTCTGGAAAAGAATAAGTTGAATTGCTGCTAAAATATGAAATAAATATGATTTTTGGCTCTATTTCTCTTCCCTGCTTTTCTACAGCTTTCCACATGACAAGCCTTCTATGGGTCTCAGTAGCTGAATGGACTCAAGCACACGTGTTTTGCTTAATCAGCAGTCAGGGTGATGCCGAGACAATCCACACACAGCCCCTGAGAGCTCAGAGCCCCCTGCAGTAGGCTTGTGTTTGACAAGTGAGTTTGAATTTAATTCTTCCTGCAGCTGTTGAGGAGATTTTACTCCCTGAGTTTATCACTCTACTCCTGAGCCCAGAATTCACATAGAACTTAAAAATCAGTGGATGAATTTAGTGCCTTGCAAAAAAAATACATAAGGAAAGACAGGAACATTTGGAGGGAGAAGTAAAGTAAAATGTAGCTCCGCCCTTGATCTGCTGTATGAGCTTAGGTGAGTTATTTCACCCTCAGTCTCTGTTCCTCTTTATCTTTCTTGTCTATTCAAGCACAGACTCGCTTAAGACAAAAACCTGTCTTTCTCTATTATAATCAGACATTTCCTTGCACAACAGTGTCTCAGTCCGTACAAATATATTCTACATTTAATAATATAAATAAAATAATTAACTTAACACACTGCTAACACATTTAGTTTTGTGTTTGAATAAAGAAAATTGTAAATTAAGTCATCTCAAGTTTTGTTATAAAGGCTTTACTCCTTCAAAATCACTAATGATTATGGCTGAAATGGCTAACTGTTGTGTGCTGCTATATTCCTAGATGAGTTTCTCTAAGGAAAATAGGTGATTCTCCCCACTGCCCAATATCATAGAATCATAGAATCATAGAATGGTTAGGGTTGGAAGGGACCTTCAAAGGCCATCTAGTCCAACCCCCCTGCCAGGAGCAGGGACATCCCCGACTAGATCAGGTTGCTCAGAGCCTCATCCAGCCTGGCCTTGAACGTTTCCAGGGATGGGGCCTCCACCACCTTTCTGGGCAACCTGTGCCAGTGTTCTATAACTCGCATCGTAAAAAATTTTTTCCTAATTTCTAATCTAAATCTACCTCCCTCTATTTTAAAACCATTACCCCCCATCCTATCGCAACAGGCCCTACTAAACAGCCTTTCCCCATCTTTCTTGTAGGCCCCCTTGAGGTACTGGAAGACCGCTATCAGGTCTCCCCAGAGCCTCCTCTTCTCCAGGCTGAACAGCCCCAACTCTCTCAGCCTGTCCACATAAGAGAGGTGCTCCAGCCCTTTTATCATCTTCGTGGCCCTCCTCTGGACCTTCTCCAACTGGTCCATGTCCTTCTTGTGCTGGGGGCTCCAAAACGGGACACAGTACTCCAGGTGGGGTCTCACCAGGGCAGAGTGGAGGGGGAGAATCACCTCCCTCGACCTGCTGGCCACGCTCCTCTTGATGCAGCCCAGGATGTGGTTGGCCTTCTGGGCCGCAAGGGCGCATTGCCTGCTCATGTTGAGCTTCTCAACAAAATGTTTGTTTGTTTGTTTTTTGTTATAAGCAAGCATTGCTACATTGGATACTTTTAATGGATTTATAACACACAGAAATTAAAGAGACTACTCAGGAAATGACAGTCATGATGAGCCGGGACACTCCAGGGCACATCTCCTTTAAGCTGAGGATAAAGGTGTATACATTTATGAGCTATGCCAGGCAAACTGGTTCTGGAAACAGAAGAGAAATAACCAAGTAAGTGTGTCTCTGTGCCCTAGTTCATTAGCATTGCCAACAGACCAGGGTAATTAACTTATCTGCTGTGATGAATTAATGCTATCATCTTTGCAGGGTTCAATTGGATATCTCTGCCAAGCACTGTGTAATATTATGTAAATGTTCCAGCTAGTCCAGCATGATGCACAGCATAGATGCATCCAGAACCAAGCTCTGAAGGCTGATCATCCTCATGTTTGAATCACAAGCCATTTGTCTGTGTAGTTCAGGAAGTAAAATGTTAACAACTGCTACATTACCAAAGTGTTTCAATACATGACAAGACTTTCCAAACCTCCTTTGTAGCATTAAGCATGAGAAAGTGCCAAAAGTTGAATAACTGGTGAGATATACTGAAATTGTACTTGTTTCAAAAGTAGTTAGGTAATTATTTTGGAGGTAGAAAAATCTCCAGACTGCTCATATATCAAACATAATTACTTTTGGAATTGTAATCAGAGACAATCTCATGAGAGAAATCAGGCAGAAAAGACACAGTCACCTTTTCCCACCAGCAGGCAGACTGTGTTGAGTAAGGACAGTGATGTAGAAGATTCTGAGGTTGATAAATCAGACCTGACAGTAGGCTGTATGGAGTATGGAGTATTGTGTGGAGTATGTGTACTGGAGTTGGCCTGTCAAAAGCTGAACAAGGAAGAACTGCAGATCTCAGCATTTCACTCAATTTTGGAAGGTATGAGTCTCACTAAAAGTAAACATCTATAGTGGAAAGGTCAACATCTAAGCTAATCACTCTCAACTGGGTGGAGAAATAAACTTTTTGAGCAGAATACAACTAGTGCAAAATAAGCTATCAAAACAATTTCACACAACTCACTATAGACATGCTTGCTTTAATTTTCCTTGGATTAGGGAAAGTAACTCAAAATGATTAATTTACACGAATACTTCTGTTTATACAGTGATTGCTTAATATTAGGTTAGATGAGTCCCATTGATTTATTCTCATCTGATTTTCATGGATATAATTCCATAGCAATCTATACTACTGGAATATAATAATGATAAATATGAGTGAATAAGATTTATGACTTATTAGATGATAATAAATACTCTTGGTCACATCTTATTTTTTCCTGAGGGAAAGAATGTGTATGCATATAAAAATGTATGAAAGAAGATACACATGCTGCAGGTATAGAACATGGCACATAGCACTTCGTAAAAGACACAAAGGAGGGTGGAGCAGGACTTCACAGGGCTGAGATTCCCAAGAGTATTCCCAAAGCTGCTCATGCAAAGCCACCTCTACTGTCCATTATCTCATTAAGAAACAGCTCAGGCATTCTGCAATAGGAACATATTAAAGGATATCCAGTTAATTAGAAGATACTGTCATTAGCCATATACTCACACTCATCCTCTGCTGTCAGTAGAAAGGACATCATACCTTCACAGGTCACTCCAGAAAATACTATGTGAGCACCTGTCGGAAGAGTCTATGTCCCTCCACTGACTGTGGAAGGTATGCAGGTCTTTGTATGAAAATTGCCTTCCCTATTATATCAATCAATATTTATAGTTTGAAGGTGTGTTAACTTTTTAAAATATATGTTAGTTCATATTACACATCGTAATGTAATGAGGTAGTGGAATTTTACTGGAGGCTTTGGTATTGTTCATGCTAAAGTAAAACAAACTAAAGAAGAGCCCAGCCCTGTAAATAAAGACTTAGTTTCTTGGAAGTTTAGAGCTGTCCATGAAAAATAAAGGATACCCCTTACAACCAAGGTAACATCAGCAACCTAGCCCCTCTAACACATCTTTGAAGCCCTTCCAGCATTGGCTAGCATCATAGGTAAGTAACTATAACATGACTGATTCAGGAGATGTCTGGACCAATAGACAAGCAGCAAAAATGCTGCAGAAATATAGTTGCTTTGCAAAGCTTTATTATTATTATGTTCAAGACCATGTAAGAAACATGATGGTTCACATGTCCATGGGACCTGATGAAATGCATCCACAGATCCTGAGGGAACTGGCAGATGAAGTCGCCAAGCCTCTGTCCATCATGATTGAGAAGTTGTGGCTGTCTGGTGAGGTTCCTGCTTACTGGAAAAGGGGAAACATAACCTTGATTTTTAAGAGGCGAAACAAGGAAGACCCAGGGAACTAGAGGCTGGTCCATCTTAACTCTGTGCCTGGCAAAATCATGGAGCAGATTCTCCTGGAAACCATGCTAAGGCACATGGAATGCAAGGAGGTGATTGATGACAGCCAATATGGCTTCACTAAGGCCAAATTCTGTCCTGAAGTCCAGGGCAGAGACCTTGCTGCATAGCTTCCTCGCAGCCCTGTGGATCTTGAACTCCACCGTGTCATGGTCACTGCAGCCAAGACTGACCTTGAGTTTCACATCCTCCACCAGCCCCTCCCTGTTGGTGAGAACTTGCCTCTTCAGCAGGGCCTGTTGTGATAGGACGAGGAGTAATGGTTTCAAAATAGAAGGAGATAGATTCAGACTAGCTATAAGGAGAACATTTTTTTACAATGAGGGTGGTGGAACACTGGAACAGGTTGCCCAGAGAGGTGGTGGATGCCCCATCCCTGGAAACATTCAAGGCCAGGGTGGACAGGGCTCTGAGCAACCTGATCTGATTGGAGATGTCCCTGCTCCTTGCTGGGGTTTGAACTATATGACCTTTAATAGTCCCTTCCAACCCAAACTATTCTGTGATTCTATAATTCGTAGTCAGTAGCGTGGATGTTAGCAATTAGTCAAATTGTGTTGTACCTGTATATTTTAAAGGGTAAAAGGCCCCTGTGTAAATTTACACTCAGGGTGCCCCAGCTTGCCTGGGACACCTCATGTGCATGAAGAAATATTTACCCTTGTAATTCTATACTTAGCATCCTCCTCTGTCGGCATGGGCACAACAAGCTGTGTGGTGCCGTCGACAAGCTGGAAGGGAGGAATGCCATCCAGAGGGACCTTAACAGGCTGGAAAGGTGGGCCCGTGCCAACCTCATGAAGTTCAACCAGACAAAGTGCAAGGTCCTTCACCTAAGTCATGGCAATCCCAGGCACAAATACAGGCTGCACAGAGAATGGATTGAGAGCAGCCCTGAGGAGAAGGACTTGGGAGTGCTTCGATGAGAAGCTCAACATGAGCCAGCAATGCACCCTTACGGCCCAGAAGGCCAACCGCATCCTGGGCTGCATCAAGAGGAGTGTGGCCAGCAGGTCGAGGAACGTGATTCTCCCCCTCCACTCTGCCCTGGTGAGACCCCACCTGGAGTACTGTGTCCAGTTCTGGAGCCCCCAACATAAGAGAGACATGGACCAGTTGGAGAAGGTCCAGAGGAGGGCCACAAAGATGATCAGAGGGCTGGAGCACCTCTCCTATAAGGACAGGCTGAGAGAGTTGGGGCTGTTCAGCCTGGAGAAGAGGAGGCTCCGGGGAGACCTGATAGCAGTCTTCCAGTACCTCAAGGGGGCCTACAAGAAAGATGAGGAGAGGCTGTTCAGTAGGGCCTGTTGTGATAGGATGAGGGGTAATGGTTTTAAAATAGAGGGAGGTAGATTTAGATTGGATATTAGGAAAAAATTTTTTACAATGAGGGTTGTAGAACACTGGAATAAGTTGCCCAGAAAGGTGGTGGAGGCCCCATCCCTGGAAATGTTCAAGGCCAGGCTGGATGAGGCTCTGAGCAACCTGATTTAGTTGGGGATGTCCCTGTTCTTTGCAGGGTGGGTTGGACTAGATGACCTTTGAAGGTCCCTTCCAACCCTAACCATTCTATGATTCTATGATCTAAATTAGAACCAAGATTGCCTAGATAAAACACTAGTGTTTGGACTACAAGGCTATCTACCTTCCTATTTTGTCTTTTGAGTATACAATATTATAAGCCATAATTAGTTTTATTATCAAAATTAACAAGCCTTGTACACATGTGTAAGGAAATATCTTAAAATCTTTTAATGAACTGAGCTCAGATTTTTACGAACAGAATTAAATGGATCAGTAGCAGCAAGGCATACAATTCTTTTAATAGTGAGCTGAAATCAGCAGCACCAGGAAAGAGAAATGACTGAATCTGACCCTGGATTTCCAGTGAGTAAAAAAGATAAGAACTTTTTCTTTCCATGTATCAGTATTATTTTGGTAAATACCTATCAGAATTTGAGTATTTTTAAACACTTTAATGTTTAGTGGCAAAAGAAAAAAATCAAAACCACAACATAAGCAAAAAAAAATATTATTTCCTCCTCTATGTAGTTGATAAATAGTGTGCCATTTTCTTTGACTTTAAGCATGAAGTCTGAAAAGGCTCTACATTGTACAAAACAGACAAATCTTAATACTAAGCCATTCAACACATCAGCACCATCCTCCATGTTGCATCATGATTCCCTGCTGGATATTAAATAGAGTTTAAAAGTCTTAATTTTACACTTAAAACTACACTTGCCGACCTGAAAAAGTACTTTTATCTCTGTAAGCACTGTAGAAGAATCTCTGAAAATATCAAAAACTTAATAGGCTGTGGGATTGACAGTGGAAATAGACATATCCAGACAATCATTATTTCATCAGTATTCCTGAGCCTGTCAGAAGAGGGAATGCAATACCTTTGACACTTCATACTTTAGCCCTTCAGAAGAGCTAAGCAAGGTGCTGAGTGGGGCACCATCAAGGCAACCGATGGAAAACATCTGGTGGAAAGCTTTAGGTGGAATAGGCCACCTGACTGTGGTCCATACTCCGTGATATACCAGGAGCAAAAATCACTTGGCAGATTTTTGTGTTTACAACTAAAGGTCATACTCTTTCTCACAGCTTGTCCGAAGTGAGAGTGGGCAACAGTTCAGATGCAATTTGATTTATGTTCTCAGTTGACATGAGGCAGAACAGCCATCAGCAGCAGTCCTGCACTCCAGCTGCTTATTTCTGTCCCCCTTTCCACTCTTGATCTTGTGTTGGCACACGTACGTGAGTGCTGTGCAATGGAAATGACCAGGGAACGGATCAGACTGAAAAATTACCCATTCACAAGAAGAATGTTAATTTTCTTTCTTCTGTAACTCAGTGCTTAAAGTGCCTCAATCTTGTCTATTCTTCAGTCTCTTCCTTTCCATTGCAGAGATAAGATACGCTATGATTTCTTTTTTCCTTAAGACACGTATAAATTTAGAGGGAGGAACTGAAGCTCAAGGTGACATTGCCCCAATCCCATTATTTGCTATGTTTCTTGTTGTGTTGCAGTATTATTATTATTGCTAAGCTTTAACATGTCAGATATTTGTTCCTTCACCTTTCAGTATACTGTTTGATTTCTTACACAGTGTTTTTGCCTCCCTGAAAAGCAAATCTGGGAATGAGAAACATTGATTATTTGTGTATTTCTGGTCTCAGCTTCAAATTAGCTGCTAGGCTTTGCATAACAAGACACAAATTATTCATGCGGGAAAACCAAGGAGTGATTTATTATCATGTCTGATTTCCAGTGAAGAATTTTCTTCAGATCACCCAGCAAGGAGGCTTTCCTATTTTAAATAAGATAAATTGCAATTGACATTGGAATTCAAAACATTACTCCAACCTTTCTAGATCTTTTGGTCGTACAGAAACTGAGCCCATGAATTACATTGACATCAAAGTTCATTAACAGTGGTTCTGAGCTCAGCTTGAAAAGCTTGAGATCTTTTGCACAAACTCAGCCCTGCCTCCCTCCTACTGCATCACTAGAGCACTTCCATTGTCTTGGGAACACAGTAATGGTCTTTGCCCCCACGGCACAGAGATGATGGCTGGAGGGGGCTGGGAAATAACTACAGGAAACAACTTTTTGACTGCTCTGTGGAAATAAATAGCACAGGAAAGGTTATACTTTGGAATACACAGTAGTCAAAGGACAATCGACCTTTCCCTTCCTTTGCACCCCCTGCACAGCCTAACCAGACCTTGGATTGACGCACAGGGAGGAATACCACATCTTCCCTGTGTCAAACAGAAAGCAGAATTTTTAATTCAGAGCTGCAGAAAGTGCAAATTCAGGGGGAATATGATAATGTACTGCTGATATAAGGCAAGAGGCTGATGAAATAACAATAAATTGAGCATTTAAGGAGAGAAAGATGGCAATGGAAAGTTGCTTTGGGGATACAGGAGTTAAGCTCAGTTATGCTAAATGGTAGGAAGCGCTCTTTAAAACAAGTGAAGACAGATAAACTCTCTTGAATGTACAGCCCTGTTTTGCAGCAGAAGGAAAAGCTCTGAAGTAGTTTAGAGGAAAGTGAAGGAGCTCAGACAGAATAATATGAGGATGGGAGATTTGTGAGAAGGACATTTCTCTCAAGGTACATCCCTCCTCAATAGCCCCATCTCCTCCATCCATCTAGATCATCACCATTACAGACCTTCTCATCTTTCCTCTTGAGAGGCGGGAGTAACAAGATGGGGTTGATCGCATCTATCCTCATTTACAGCCACCTTCATCTCTTGCTGTGGTTCTGTTGGATAGCTTTCTGAGGGACAAACTGATGCTCTCAATACTTTAGAGATCAGTAGAAAAGCAATGATTGCAGCTGTTAGCTCTTGAAGAGAGTGCTCTGAGTTTAGGTATGCCCATGAAAAAGGAAGGGATGTAAGTTAGGGCATGCAAAATTTGATGGCTTTGGAGTCTAATTCCTTTAATTCATGATGCCATCTCAGACAGCACCTTTGGTGTCTTAAGAAAAAAAAAAGTATCTTCAAAGTCTTGATCATGCTTAAGAAAAGAAAGTTCCTTTCCAGGAATTAGTTGTCGAGTTTCTTAATTTGAAATCACAAATACTCAAACCTAAGTCAGAATTTATATTTACTAAAATCAAAGCCTATACATAGGTGACTGCTATGTGAGCACCTAAGTATCCATTTGATATTTTAAATCTCTTCAGAACTTTAGAGCAGGTTGAAGATGATTGGACTGCCACAGACTTTTCTGCTGTTCTAAAAAAAAGAGGAAAAAAAAAAAAAGATACTCATCCATTAATCAGCCTCTGCCCTAATGACCTCACGGAGACCTAAAATGAACGGGGATTTTGCTATTCACTGCAGCTTCTCTTATAGTAGAGCCTGGATGTAGCTTTAAGATGTCATATAAAACGGCTTTAAAATTGGTCTAATATTATTAGACCATCTTCTTGCAGGATATACCTATTATTTCATTCCCTTTTTCTGCTCTTACCCCTTTGGCAGTCTTGATAATTCTAGATTGTAATATCTCCCTAGCAGTGACTATGTCCTTACTCATATCTGTGTGCATAGTACGTGGCACATTTTATGCAATATCATAACCTGAGCAATAGAAAATAATAATTTCTGGAATGATGACTGCATTTCAATTAGGATGTAAACGCCTTTGAAATCCTTAACGTGACAATACATTGTATATCGGAAAAAGTAGTACACATCAAGCTTTCTTTTGAGGTTTACAGCTAAAAAGATACATAGGCTTTAATATAGATTCACACTTAAATCTGCAAGAGGAAGGCACATAAGCAAAACCAATGAGATTAAATAACTTTAATGATTCCAGGCTGCAGGGACTGCCTGATCAGCATACAGCCCTGGGCCTCATTAAACTATGAATTGTAGAAGTATAAGATTAAGACTGATTTCTATCCCCAAGGGGTTGCATGCTAAGCGCAGAACAGCAAGACAAGGAGTAAAACATTGTGGTCAATGGCTCAATGTCCAAGTGGAGACCAATGACGAGTGGCATTTCTCAGGGGTTGATAGTGATAGCCCTGTTTCACATCTTTGTCGGCGACATAGACAGTGGGATTGAGTGCAAGTTCAATGACGACACCAAGCTGTGTGGTGTGGTTGACACACTGGAGGGGAGTGATGCCATCCAGAGGGATCTTGACAGGCTGGAGGCATGGGCTCGTGCAAAGCTCATGAAGTTCAAAAGAAGTGTGGCCAGCAGATTGAGGAAGGTGTTTCTTCCTCTCTCTTCCACTCTGCTGAGACTCCACCTGGAGTAATGTGCCCACATCTGGAACCCCCAACAGAAGAAGGACATGGACCGTTGGAGAGGGTCCAGAGGAGGGCCATGAAGATGATCAGAGGGCTGGAGCACCTTTCCTGTGAGGATAGGCTGAGAGAGCTGGGGTTGTTCAGCCTGGAAAAGAGAAGGCTCCGGGGAGACCTTATAGCAGCCTTCCAGAACCTAAAGGGAGCTTATAGCAAAGATGGGGAGAAACTCTTTAGTGGGGCCTGTTGTAATACGATGAGGGATAATTATTTTAAAATAGAGGAATAGAGGAAGGTAAATTCAGATAGGATACTAGGAAGAATTTTTCTACAATGAGTCTGGTCAAACAGGTTGCCCAGAGCGGTGGTGAATGCCCCATCCCTGGAAACATTCAAGGCCAGATTGGATGAGGCTCTGAGCAACCTGATCCAGTTGGAGATATCTCTGCTCCTTGCTGGGGTGTTGGAATAGATGACCTTTAAAGGTCCCTTCCAATCCTAACTTTTTTTATAATTCTATGATTCTACAACAAGATCTAGGGTGCACCAGACTAGCTTGTCTCAGAGGACACAGGTTTGAAATTCATTTTAGAATGACACAGGCACAATCCTTGTCTGTAAGATGTTTGATCTGGAGTTTTCATGTGTGGACATCCTCAATCAGAGGCATTTGTTGTCTTTTATACAGAAATTTTCTAAACCTTAAAAAAAAAAAGCTAGTATGAAAAGGAAGAATGAACTGATGGGAGTATTAAAACCTCAAAGGGGTGAGTGAAGATTGTGATTATTTTCCAAAAGCAGCCATAAAATCTCAGTGAGTTCACCTCTGTTAATCTTCCATTTTCCATTAAATCTGATGCTTCGTTTTCAATTTATAAATGTTTATAGTTAGTAAGGAACAATTTAATCAATATGCTGAAGCTGCAAAAAGCCAATCACTTCCTTTCACCTGTTTCTAGAAGAGTTTCTAGTGATTCTATGGACTTGTAGTGATAGTTTGAAGGGGAGAGTTTGGAAGCAGGAAGGGACTTTGACTACCTCCCCTCAGTGTCAAGAATCAACTGCATTGACAAAAATACATAGAGTATTGTAATATAACACACGTAAATTCTCAAATGTAGGTTGACATAAATGGACTTGTTTTAACCAACCAGCTTAGGTGCTCACTTTAAAGTTATCAGTGAAAGACAAGTTATAACTACAGTTTAACTTGCATGCTCTGAGTTGCCCTCCCCAGCTGTCTGCTTCTTTTTTTTTTTTTCTGAATATTTTGGTTTAGGCTTTAAACTCAGCATCTTAGTCCACCACTGAAAGCTTTGTCTGATAATACCACTTTATAGACTGGGATTAAATCACTAGATTAATTCAACTGTTGAAAGTTAAGCAGGGGCAGAAATTGTGGCAGAACTAGGAGAGTGGTTTTTTTACTTCAGACTTTCAAGGACTGTAGTTTTCTTACAAAATGTAAACACAGCTTAGGAAAGTGACAAGTATGCAAATGCTTTAAATATTTTATACATTAGCAGTAGTATTTATAATTGAGCCACTGAGTGACCTTGAGTGAGTGACTGAGTAGAAAGGCCATGGCAATCAGAGACCATGTCAGGGAGAACACATGCAAACGTGTCCTCATAAAAAGTACTGATGCTGCTGTGTTTCATTACTTAATTTCAGCAGTTAGTTAAGAAGTTATAAAAAACCCGTATGGCAAGTAGATCATCGTTCTTTTCACCTCCACAGGGAATCGCCTTGAACATCTGCAAGACACTACCTCCCACCAGGCAGAGCAAGGCAGGTAATGATGAGAACA
The DNA here is from genome assembly GCF_036417535.1 of Chlamydotis macqueenii. NCBI lineage: Eukaryota > Metazoa > Chordata > Aves > Otidiformes > Otididae > Chlamydotis > Chlamydotis macqueenii. The sequence goes on from NC_141556.1 coordinate 205,777,983, forward strand.
CACATGAGAATAATTATACCAAACACGGTTTCAGAAACACAACTGGGGAAAATACTGAAAGGCTTGATAGCCCTGAAGTGTGAGATTCCAGTGTCCATGAGGAAATCTGCAGAGTTTCTGTGCATTTTATGGACTTATGTGTCAGTTTTGCCAATGAGCTAGGATGCAATTTGGCCCAAACACTGTCCTATGAAAGGTGCAGATTATGAAGGAGATGTCTAGCAAGAACTCTAGAGTACAATACTATGAGTATGTGCTCTCTGAGGAAGGATTATTGTCGTTTTTTAGAGAAAGAAAACACTGGAAAATTTTCTGACAGCCTATGCTAAAAGCTGAGTAATAGGTTTGAAAGCCTTTCGTTCTTCCAGTGAAGGCCTGCTTCCCTATTGCTTTGCAAAGTCATTTACAGCTTAGGCTGGATGTGTAACAACAGGCTTCAATTTCTTGCTGAATCACAGTAAGTACAGTGCAATGCAGAAACAGTTCTGGCAACTGTTTTGAGCACAGCTGAGCAGGACACCAGCAGAAAGCTGTTGACAGCTCTCTTGACATCTGATATTTTTTTGATGCAATCTCTGTGATATGAATGCCTCAACCTACTACCTAGAAGAGAAGTACTGTCACAGCGTCAATGTGACCAAACATAGGCAACTTCTGTGGATCGCTGAGAGCTGGCAGGTGTTGCAAACTTTCAGAGGAGACCCAACACACCTGATAAAAGAAGACTTTAAGTCACGTAACGTGTTTGAGAAAAACCTCTGTGTCCCACCCTGATGCCCCTTCCACACCCTCACACCCCCTCCCATGAATGTTAACTGCTGGGAAAAATCAACACCCAAAAGAAAATAATGCGGAACTAAAGAAAATGAATTAGGATGGTATGTTAGCAGCAGTGGCTAGGAGCACAATCTTGCGTTAGGAATCTTCTGCCCCCTGACTACAAGTGAGCTGACTTCTCTAATAGTTCTTCTGTAAACTGATACTGTAAGTAGAATCACCTTGAAATTCCCAGTTATATCTCCATAATCAGAAAACTTTGACTAGCTGAAACTTGGTATTTCCCTTGAGAATATAAGTATCAGTGTGAAAAATGGGTATGATTTCTGCTCAAATGTAGGTCCTTCCAGAATTTAAAAATAAGTCTGAAAAGTAAGGGTTTTGCACATGGCTGTAATGTGCAATAGAAATGGGAATAATATTGCTGAGAAAGCAAAGATTTCTCCTACGTCTTTCGTATCTCTGATGGATGCTTTCACTACTGATTGTTAGATGAATACAACTGAGATTGTCTCAGTGCCTGGTTTCTGTTGGAAAACTTCAGGATGTTTTCCACAGTGTCAAAGAATCGCTTTTGAGACTTCAAAACACCCCTTGGATAAGAAAGACTATTGGCCGCTTACACTACATCATAATAATACTTCCTCTCCCAGGAGCCTTAACAGTCAATGTAAAGAACACTGAATTTTATACGGCCACAGGTACACCAGATTTAAAGCACAGGCTTGAGGCTATGTTTGAGTCTAGACTTGTCTTGTACCTTCACTGTAAAGAGATAGAGGTAGCTTCAGCCATGAGCTACAAGTTACCTGTCAGGCCCACTGGAACACGATCTTGGACAGAAATTATCCTTTAGCACGGACACTGCCCCGTACATACTCACGGTGTAAATGGGTTGCTGTCACATGTTTCATCTGCCTTTGTAGGGATTTTGTGTGACTGCACAGACTTTTCTGCAAAAATATTATCATAGATTACAGTGAGGATGGCCGGAATTTTTCTGCCATCTAGTTTGTTCTGCCTGTATAATACTTGTGGATACAGCAGCTATATCATGCTCTGAGTCATAACCAGTCTGTTATTGTAGTGTGATTTTGTGGTAACAGGGCCACAGAAGTACATAATATAGTGTAACTCTTTAACAGGAAATAGATCTAAAACCAGGCTTTATAAAGACAGGTTCCTCCTTTGTGCTTTTTAAGCTCATAAAAAGAGGCTTGATCTTCAAATGGGTTGATAAACTTTATCCTCAAATTATTAATTCCAAGTTTCTTAGTATTTTAGAGAACATCAAAGTACAGTACAGATTAATCTTCTAGGTATCACATGGGATATGGAAAGTGGCTTTTCTGCTCATCTCCAGGAGGAAAATGCTGAAATTAACCTGTTTCTCCCTTTATTAACTCCTATCCTGGTCTCCTTGTTGCCACTCTCCTGTATATAAAAATCCAGACCTGAAGATTATTCCTTCCAAACCAAACACATTCTGTTCTGTTCTGTTCTGTTCTATTCTTTTTTATTCTATTTATTCTGTGCTTCGCTATCCTATGCTATGCTATACTATGCTACGCTATTCTATGCTATGCTATGGTATTCTATGCTATTCTTATGGTAGCTGATAAGAAAAGGAATTAAAACCTCCGGAACAATCTTCCCTTCGTAAGCTAGTGTCTTGTGCTTCTGGTTAATGTGTTAATACTAATTAAATATGCAACTCACCATGATGCATGGGAAATTAGCAGAATGATTCTAACAATGTCAAAAAATGCACTGAAAATATATCTTACTGTATGTAGATACTTGCTTAACATAGAAGAGCAACATCACAAATTTTAAGAATATTGCATTTTCAAAATTAAATCTTCATATGCAGCAAACTTGGCTTGTTTGAATAAAAGCACTTTGCACATACGTTAAGAAAAGAATTATACTGAAGACATATGACATGCTACAGAGAATAAAGCAATCATTCATAAAAATCCACTTAGAATAACAACATGTATAATGGCTCCTAATTTATTCCAAGAGAATTTGAACCATATGGCCCATATTACTATATTAATGTACTGTATCTGTAAAACATACTTGCTTAAGCATATGTTATATAGGTAGCATACAACAGAGGAAACATTTTTAAGCAGCAATGGACAGTATCAAAAAACACTGAAATTGGCAAAATCATTTAAAAAAATACAGTGGCCTTAAACTAAATGTAAATATGTAGCCCAAAATTGAAACTACCTCAAAATGTCTTTTAATCATGCTGGAAACTCAAATCTGAACTTTAAAGCTTAGTTATTTTTCAGCTGCAGGACATGAAACACCTCACATTGCACCTACAAAATACATGACAATAACAAATAATGTAGACCAGACTAATGAGTTCTGGTGATTTAATATGAAGTAATTTAAGAAATTACCATCCCCAGCCGTCTGCCATGCCCTTCTGCCAGAAATTACTGCTCCTAGCAGAATTGGCAAAATAGGTGGTACATAGAGGGAAGGGATGCCATCCAGAGGGACCTTGACAGGCCGGAGAGGTGGCGTCATACAAACCTCATGAAGCTCAGGAAGGCCAAGTGCAAGGTCCTGCACATGGGTCTGGTCAGTCCTAAGCGCAAATAAAGGCTGGCTGGAGAACAGATTGTGAGCAGCCCTGAGGAGAAGGACTTGGGAGTGCTAGTGGATGAGAAGGTCAACATGAGCCAGCAATGCACCCTTTCAGCCCAGAAAGCCAACCACATCCTGGGCTGTGTCAAAAGAAGCATGGCCAGCAGATCGATGGAGATTATTCTGCCCTTCTACTCTGCTTTCGTGAGACCCCATCTGCAGTACTGTGTCCAGCTCTGGAGCCCCCAACATAAGAAGGATGTGGACCAGTTGGAGTGAGTCCAGAGGAGGGCCACGAAGATGATAAAAGGGCTGAAGCACCTCTCCTATAAGGACAGGCTGAGAGAGTTGGGGTTGTTCATCCTGAAGAAGAGAAGGCTCCGGGGAGACCTTATAGCAGTCTTCCAATACATAATGGGAGCCTATAGAAAAACTGGAGAAGGATTTTTTAGGGGTAGGATGAGGGGTAATGGTTTTAAAATAGAAGGAGGTAGATCTGGACCAGATATAAGGAAGAATTTTTTTTACAGTGAGGGTGGTAGAACACTGGCACAGGTTGCCCAGAGAGGTGGTAGATGCCCCATCCCTGGAAACATTCAAGGCCAGGTTGGACAGGGCTCTGAGTGACCTGGTCTGGTTGAAGATGTCCCTGTTCCTTGCAGGGGGGGTTGGACTGGATGACCTTTGAAGGTCTCTTCAACCCAAACTATTCTATGATTCTATAATTCTTTGTACTTCTCAGCAAAAATTGCTCTTGTTGGCTGGTATTCTTTTAAAATACTATCAGTTTAAATTTTTACTCATGCTACTTTTTGGATATTATAACGTCTGAGGGCTTTACTTCATCATTCGTTTTGCATTTTGAAGTGGAGGCTATCAGAGGGAGGAAGGTGGGTCACCACTTCTAGTTGTGGACATAAGCCATTTTGCACATGAATAATAGGTTGCAGAAGAAATGAATGCAAATATGATAATTGGGAATTGCTTCATAAATCTTAGTGTCATGGACTGCCACTGCCTTCATGCAGATCCATCCCACCAGCAAACTCTATTGCAACAGCTGCAGTCTACTGACTACCTAGAGTAGGCAATGTGCCATAATAAGGTTTTCCTGGGCTCAGAAGACTACACTCTTTCTGAAAATTCTGCAGATCATAAGCTTCTTTAAGGAAACTACTTTGAGAGCTGGAACTTCCCCTTTGGTGCTTAAAAGGGTATTTAACAGACAACTAAGTTCAAGGACGTGACTGTCATCTGCAAGTGGGCCAGTGGCTCCCTGGGAGCTGGGAGCAGCAAGGGGTCCCTGGGTGACAGGGTAGGGCCTGGCAGCCAGGACCAGTCCCACCACCCCAGATGGGGAACAGGGCACGTTAGGGGGCAGACCCAGCCCTGTGTGCTCACATGGGACAAGGATAGGCCAACGTCCATGGGTGGGCCTGGCTCAGCAGAACCCACAGCCAGGCTATGAGGAGCTGGAGACCAATGTCTTATGGCATCACTGGGACAAGGACTGACCAGCCCAGGGGGCTGAAATGGAGTCCTGGGCTATGGGCAAGGTTGGAGGAGACCCTCAGGGAGGCTGGGCAGGGCTGTTAAAGCCTAGTAGTGCCCTCAAAGCCCTGACAGTGATTCTGGCAGTCCATGGCCATTAGACTTTCATTAAGGTTCAGCTTTAAATTTCCTTGGCAGATAAAGGATTATTTCCATACACATCTAGGAGCAGCACAGACTAGGAAACATTCCCAATCAACATTGTCTGAAATTTTAGATAACGTGGGGAAAAAAATCTTGAATTCTGTTGAATTATTTGATGGGGCCACGCCCTTTGCTGTAATCTGCACATGCAGAACAAAAGCTGCATCATGGACTCCAACATGCAGCATGGCAATCTCATTCAAAATCAAGCCTGAGGAAGAGATCCTCTACTGCAAAAAGGCAGCTGTTTAGAGCACTCACAAAGCAGGAGACATCAGTTTGTTCTTGGTCGTCCTTGGTGTCATGCAGTGAGTTGCATCAGAGAACACTCCGTTGCAGTGTTCAAAGCAGGAGCCTACAGAGCAGGTTGCATTGGGAGCTTCTTTGGAAGCTGTGCCAAAATGCTACGGTCCTGGGGCCAGAAGGATGGCAAAAAAAAAAGAAAGAATGCAATTCAGTAGCTTAGTAGTCAGGCTACTCAGCAGGAGTTGGAGAGAGTGTGATCTGATTCTTATTTCTCAGGCAGTTGAGGGATTTGGCATTCAGATGACATTTAGATGTTTGGTATCCGCTGGCAGAGTGACTAGAGTGCTTGAGCTTGAGAGTGCATGGTGCCTAGCAAAGGGGCTTTCCTTATGCTTCTTCTGAGAGGAAGCACAGGAGACAAAAGCAGATATTCTGAATCCTCTGGATCGACGCATCGACGCATGGATTCACCCCACTACACACTGGGCACCGTAGTGAGAAAAACACAGACAGGAGCTTAACTGTCCTCCGAGGGTCATTCAAATGTTCAGTCAGATGAAACCTATCTCGGTTGGCTGACAACAAAAAACAGCAAAGACGAATAGGCTTCTAAATTAGGAGCTTCAGCTTGCTACCTAAAATTAAGATGAATCTGAATCCTAATTCTGAGATACTGACATATTTGAATTAAAAGTACTTAATGAGGTACTCTAATCTCTCCTTTAGGCTTTCAGTGCCTGAGTTTTTCACCTGTAAAATAGGGATAAAGCTATTCTATCTTGTAAAAAAATGTTGAAGTAAATTCAAGGCTGTGAGCAGCAAGGATTGTAGCATTAGCTTCCTCACTTGAATAAGAGAAGTGAGCACAGCTCTCAAGAAGATGAGGGTCAAATACTTCTAAGAAAGAAAAGAATAAATCTGAAAGAAAAGCCTTGAGATGAACAGTGGTTTCTTATTGATAATATCTTTGTTGAAAAAGGGAGACTTCAGCAAGCACAGAAAGTTTTGATTTTTCTCAGTTTATGATCTATGTTCCAAGGGAAGCTGAAAAACACATTTGTTCATTCTCAATCTTAAGCAGGAAGCTTTTGGAGATATAAAATTTTAAAACTTCCTTGATGACTGCAGCATTATGTTTTAGGCCTTCTTATGTCAAACTGTTTTCATTGATACTGATGCTCATTTTTCTACATCAATATTTCACTATTTCACTCTTCCCTCCTTTTTGAACAAGTGACTTTGCTTAATGTTTTTCCAATATTCATTTACAAAATACTCATGGTCAGCTGGCTAATTTTAACTGACACAGTTTCCATAGATGTGTTCTCACAGCTTTACAGCTATAGAACATTGTGATCCAGGATGGAAAATAGCTGGAGGAGATCTGGCTACAAAATTTGCTCTGTGGAACTTATACTTTGAGGACAGCAGAAAAAAAAAAATACATGGCATCGTTACAAAGAGATTAGAGTAATAAATGAAAAAAAAAAAAAGAATTGGGAGCTGATGGAAGACTACCTGCAAGCACCTTCACTGGTCATTTCAGCCATTTTGATTGTAAATTTGTAATTTAAAATGTAAGGAAAAAAAAAGAAACAAGAAACCTTGCTAAGGAGGATTGAATTTAATTATATGATAAGAAATTTATAAGGAAGGCTGAAAGGGTCATCTATACAATATGCTTCTTCTGGTAAGAGTTTAGATACATTCTGTAAGGATATACATTTTCCTATAACTGTTTTCCTGACCAGGGTATGGCCATATTTACCTGTCCTATATTGAATACTCTGTTGCTATCATTCACACCCATTTTGACAAAATATTATAATTATTCACTGTAATTTTAAAGTCTTCACTAACTTCTTTGGAAGTTTCTGTCTCACTTATTTGTATGATTAGTATTCATCTAACTTGACTTTTATTACCAATACATGAGATGTCTAGTTTGAGCTAGTAGTTATCTGTTGTCTGTAATTCCTCTACGGTCAATGAAAAGAGAAGGTATCTCAGAAGGGCAACTATTCATCTTTATCTTAGATACATGCTATAGAATGAGATGGACACTACAGAAATTTATATCTTTCTCAGGACATGATAGACTGTACCAGATGAGGTGAGCAATATGAATTACTGCCCATTTTCAGATCCTAATTTCCAGGCCTGAACTAACAAAATAAAGAGAATGCCTTTCAGCTAAAGTAGTTTCAAAGCTTCTATTATAAAATAATTAAAGAGCATATGTATGCCAGGGAGACAATAGTCTTCACAATAGTTAATTTAGCCGAAGTTTCCTTGGTTTGATTTTTCAGTTTGGAAATTTTACTTGCAATTGAAGGGCAGGGCTACGACATGAAACAACGTTCTACTTGGGTCTTTTTAATTAAACAGCTCGTTCCATAAAACACAAACACTTTACATAGAAATAAGATAATCTAGTACACCTAATTAAGCATTATATATTGGAGCCACACATCAGTGATTTGAGTTATATCAATGGACCATTTCATTTATTGAGGCTGACAGCACAAGTTCTTAAGTACAATGATAAATTACTTCCCTTCAATGGAATGATACTTCACCTTGACAGTTTGCTCTCTTTTTTAATGCTTTAGAGACAGCTAGGAGTGATCAGTTCGTAAGCATCCTAAACACGCACTATTCTATTTGGTTAGTTCCTGTAATCTGTCTCCCTCACTAAACTCTTCAGAGTTATCTGGAGGTGACCATACTGTCCCTTCCAGTCCAGTCTTTACAGTAAGAATCTATTCAGGAGCACATTTGTATAACCATTATGTCTCTTACCAAATAATTTTGAAGATGAAAAGCAACTCTGACTTTGTGAGACACACAGCTGGCTCTGTTTAATGTTGATGAGTGCACATCTCAGGCCAGAGCGGACTTTATTTTACCCGCTAAATAGTGCTGAAGAAATATTTCCTTCTCCTTTTTCACTTTCTTTGATAATACAGAAGGATATAGTTCTGCCTGAAGTCATTGAATTCAGTAAAATAAAACATAAATCTTGTTGATAAAAAGCAAAGTATTGTAGCTCACTTAAAGGAACTTATTGGATAAAATCCAGCAAATAATATGTTAATCGTATTTTTCATTTAACCTTTTTTTTTTCTTTTTTTTTTTTTTCCGGTATGCAGGATGCTTTCACTTTCCATGAAGATGTTAAACTTTCACAAAAGACCTAAATATAAAGTTACTATTCACAACTGGTATTTGATGCAAGCTGTAATTTTGTTGCTGCATGTTTTATTTTTCTTCATGGGCTGTACCTTTGGCCAGGCTATGTAATCTCGGATAACCAGATACAAGTCATTATACATTGTCCTATTGAGGAATAAGCAAACTAAATGACTGGCTTAGAAAAGACTTGAAAAAGCTGTTTACTGTCCTTTTACAGTATTTAGGACTACTATCTCTACAATTGTTTTAGAAAATCCTCTGACTTCTCTTTATCGTTAAAATTAGTTTTATCCTCTTGCAAATCAAATTCCTCTTATCTGGAGTTGTTCTATAAAAAGAGCTCTCAGTGCTCTCAAACTGATTGTGTTAATATGTGCCTGGCTTACTCAAGCTGTCTGAACACTTGCCTAGTTTTAGCTGAGCTGCCCTGGATGTCTCAGCATGTCCCATCTGTTTCAGAAGGGCATGCATCTCCCTTAAACCTTGCTTTATATCCATTAGCCCTCGGCAGAGGTCTCAACACCAGCGGGCATCTGAAATGGCACTAGATGCCTATGTTCAGGCAAGAGAACTCAGCCCTAAGTATTCTTCTTTGTGGAGGTTTACCTGTGAAATATTTAGAAATACTGTCAGAAATGTAGTACTTTCTAAACTGTGGATTGCAAACAAGGGTGATGTTTATGTACTTTTTACTTCTGTCTGTCTGAGTTGTCTCCTGATGTGCTGAGAGTAAGGTACTAATAAAGGAAAGGAGTGTCCTCTGTAGTGTTGCGTATGTTGTTGCTTGACTGTGAGACAAAGACAATCTCCAAGAGACTATCAGTTTCCAGAGAAAACTAGTCTTCATTCAGTTATTTCAGGAAAGAGTTTAATCAGTCATCGAAACTATGGACTCAGGCATGCAGCTTCCCAGAACCGATAGAAACAAACTCTGGTTTCTCTTACAGTGTATGAAAATTGGGCAGGATGCTAAGTTTTATATATGGTTAGCAATACTTACTTTCTTAACTTCCTTGCATTTCAATGGGAATAGACAGCACAGAAAAATGGCTCTCCTACAGTTGTTCTCACTGGAAGATGTAATAGGATGCATTACAATGGGAAGGAGCTTTGTCCTCAGTTGCACATTGGGGTCCTGCTCCTCTAATTATTTGAAATGAAGATGTATTCATTTTCACAAATGTACCGTTTTGTGGTGAACCACTGTACTGGGTCCGATTGGGATTAAGTTTTGTTTATAGCAAGCCGTATAGTGCTGTGCTTTCAATTGGTGACCAAATCAGTGTTGATAGCACGCCAATGTTTTAGCTATTGCTGAACAGTACTTGCACAGCGTCAAGGCCTTTTCTCTCTCCCACTCTGCTCCCTCAGTGAGTTGGCTGGGAATCGGCAAGAGACTGGGATAGCTGCCCAAACTGACCAGAGATATTCCATACTGTAAAACATCATGCTCTGCAATAAAACTTAGAGGGGTGGGTGGCAAGATTTTCCAAAGCAGCCATTGCTCAGAGACTGACTGGGTATCAGTCTGCTCGTGGGACGTGATGAGTGATGCCTTTGCATCACTTGGGGTCTTTTTGTTTGTTTGGAGTTTCTTCCCTTCTTTCCTTTCCGTCACTTGTTGAATTGTCTCTTTCTTAGTCCATGAGTTTTTCTCACTTTTACCCTTCTGATTCTTTCCCCCATCCCACTGGGGAGAGTGAGAGAGTGACAGGGGTTTAGCTGCTGGCCATGGTCAACCCACTACAGGCTTGTACCTCCTTGTCAGGTGAGTCCAAAGCTCTAGACACAGGCTCTAGACATGTTATGGAAGCAAGCACAGCCTCTGAGCCTGCAGTGGGAATTAAGCCAGGCCACACTCGCTGGCTTGGGGAGAGTGTGTACACTCTCCCATGTTAATGGTAGAGGCTGAAGGAACATTTTACACATCTTGGTTCCTTCTCTCTTATTCTAAGTAGAATATAGAAAACAAAATACGGAAATACATGGATCCTTCAGCACAGGGCCAGGAAAATGACCTGTATTGTTGGCCACAAGAACTCCTGGAAGCTGTAGCTCAGAACTATGTAGGGGGATAAAGTGTAGCTGGTAAGCATCTTAAAAGTCTAACCAGCTTCTGGAGTTGCTCCAAAAATACTTTTTCACCTGTTTCATCCCCAAAAAAATAGCTCAGAATAAAAGCACAGAGAGTTTAGAATTAGCTTCAAATTTTTCTCCAGGGGATGTCTTATGTTTGAAAAGGAGGTAGAATACAATTTAACATTTCTAGAATTATTCTAGCTTTCAGCAGAAACATATATGGAGGAGTTAAAGAGAGTATTTGTGCTCTGAGAATAGGAACAGAACAAGCTTGCTCCCACTGGACAGTGGGACCTGAGGCTCCAGGACTGATGGTGCTGCCATAGTAGCTAAGATGATTGTCTCTGCTGAGGAGTATATCATGTCAGGAGCAGAGATGTGCTTACGGAGGTATACTCCCTTCAAAACCTGGGCTGGGATTTCTTTATGGCTCTGCTCTCCCCTACAAGGTCAGGACTCTTGGAAACACAGTCCACCATGTGCTGTAGGCATGTCCTTAGCTGGCCAGGAACTGCTAGTCTGATGCATTCTTGCAGGCAAGTTTGAAATAATTACCCTAACATCATGTGGATTTTAAAGTGCTATAGGCTTCATGCATTTTTTTTTTCAATCTGCTGTAGAGCCTTCAAACTGTGGCTGGGATTGTAATAAATACAATATTCTGAATTAGAGTGGGTGGAATACAGTTAAGGGTCTACCTCGCCCTTGCAAGAATGAAGAGAGACGCGTACAGCACAACTCTGTGTATGCATGTTACAAAAAAATTCCTCTATGGAAGAGATAACAGATGATACCCAAGTAGCCTGGCCTGAGAATAGTATTATATCCACACACACATATCCAGACATCTACACTGTGTGTGCATTACTATTTGAAAGATTTTCGAAGACTTGTTATCTTAAATTAGACCATGGCTACCATGCACAATTGGCAAGTATCTGATGTGTGAAATCAGCCGTCTGCAAGATCTAAGAGAAAAGGAAAGCTGAGACAAATTGAGCTCTGTTGGCCTCTCTAGTCTGATTAGTCCATGCTGTCACTTGTAGTGAAGCTGGATCTTTGAATGTCATTCTTCTGTTGTCTTACATGGCGACGTTAGATATTTCTGCTTGTTCCCATTAGTGTTTCCTTGGAGTCATAATTAATTTATATTAGCAAAGACAATTTCCATTTGCTATGACAGTTCTCCAGCTCCCTCAGGCTTCTCAAATAATAATAAATCATGTAAATAAGAGGCATTACTTCACTTCTGCTCTAGTGTTTCACATTTTGAGGGTCCCTAAACCTATCCAGTAATGCATGTTTAACAAATTGGAATTCAAATGACCGGCTAGTCTTCACCCATATTCCTAAAGTGGCTTGGCATCAGTGGCATTTTTTTTTCTTTGTAGTGATGTGCCAATCCACAGATCATAAAAAGATATATTTAAAGACCTACACATGCTCTTGCTGAGAGGATTAAAAGGGTGAATTTGTAGCTTCCCAGTTGGATGGAAGAATCTGTTTTTCATACTTGTGTGCACACACAAATGATTAAGAGAATAAACATGTTTTGTCCACTTGACTACAGCCAATATAATGATTAGTGTCCCAAATCCATTCTGTCAAATGCTGAACTCATTTTATTTAGCATAATTGCTCCATCACTTACAGCTCATCTTATATAGCTAATAAATAGTTCCTTGTCAGCAGAAAAAGTGAGGGAAAATGCAAATTGTCAGTTCAAAAAATTTTGTTGATCTTGCGTTTAGGGTTTAACCCAAGAATTGAAATTATTTTTTCTCAGCTGTGCAATACTGGAAGGCCGGCATGCACAGATTCATTCATGTCACGCTCCACCATTGTTGGCTATTGTCAATAATTGCTAACATTTTATTTTCTGACAAACGCTCCATTTTAGGGATTGTGGTTTGGCAGCTCTGTGAAAAAAGCTTGAGAGTCTTGTGCTCTCTTATCTTGCTTGTCCACTTTCCCAGAACCCAAACTACTGCAGCAGCTGGAGTGATTAATAAGCTTGATGACAGTGTCTCAATGAGCTAATGAGTGGAATACCTCAGGGAATGAAGGATTTGCCTGCTCTGCAAAATGGATGTATAATTGTAGCATGAAGAGCAATCCTACCTATATCGTACCTTGCATGAGTGACAATGGTTGTGATTACAGATAGTGGAGATAGTTTGGTGTATGAGGCATCTTTCGCCTCATTTGTAGGCTGGGGGAGGAAGGGATTGAGAATAGCCCTGTCAAGAAGGACTTGAGGGTACTCGAGGATGAAAAGCTGGACGTGAGTCTGCAATGTGTACTCGGAGACCAGAAAGTCAACCGCATCCTGGGCTGCATCAAAAGAATTGCAGCCAGTAGGCTGAGGGAAGTCATTCTGCCCCTGTACTGCACTTTCATGAGACCCCACCTGGAGTACTGTGTCCAGCTCTGGGCCTCCCAACATAAGAAGCATGTGGACCTGTTGGAGCGAATCCAGAGGAGGATCGTGAAGATGATCAGAGGGCTGGAGCACCTTTCCTATGAGGACAGGCTGAGAGTTGGCGTTGTTCAGCCTGGAGAAGAGAAGGCTCCGGGGACCCTTATAGTGGCCTTCCAGTACTTAAAGAGGGCTTATAAGAAAGATAGGGACACACTTTTTACCAGGTCCTGTTGTGATTGGACCAGGGGTTTTAAGTGAAAAGAAGATAGCTCTGGACTAGATACAAGGAAGAAATTTTTTATGATGAGGGTGGTGAAATACTGAAATAGATTGCCTGTAGATGTCATAGATGCCCCATCCCTGGAAACATTCAAGGCCAGGTTGGTTGGCGCTCCAAGTAACCTGATCTGGTTGGAGATGTCCCTGTTCCTTACAGGGGGATTGGACTAGATGACCTTTAAAGGTTCTTTCCAACCCTAACTATTTTATGATTCTCTGATTCTATGACTCTATAATTCTTGCAATCTTCTCAGCCTCCTTCTCCTAGAATCAAGTACATCAGCCCTTGTAGGTTTATAAAACCTACATCAAAACCTGTGCTCCAGGTTTATCATCACTGCAGTTACTACCTCTCCTAGTTAAAGGATGAATAGACTATTATTTTCCTAAGACATGGCTGACGTGCACTGCAGACAAAGCCTGTACTGACTTGTCAATGTCTTCTGATAGGTTTATACAAAGTGTCCTGTGTTTCAGCTTTACACCTGAGGTGGGTGGATGTATCATTTCCATTCAGCTGTCTCACAAGCTAGGTAAACTGGCAGCTGAGGTTCTTTGCAGAGATTCGAGAGAGAGCTAGTCCTTCTGCCTCCAGCTGTGTGCATACATAGTAGGATGGAAAATAAAAATATGTATATGTAATTACAGATGGAGGAAAAGAAGATGACAATACATATAAGGAAGTTTGAATGCATGGTGGATGCATGAAATGTGAACCGTTTATGTCTATAAATAGCAGGGGAAGATTTATACTCCTCTGCAGTTTTTATCAAGCAGGACAGAAAGCCTGGTGTTTTAAATCACAGAATCATAGAATGGTTAGGGTTGGAATGGACCTTCAAAGTTCATCTAGTCCAACCGCCCCTGCAAGGAGCAGGGACATCCCCGACTAGAGCAAGTTGCTCAGAGCCTCATCCAGCCTGGCCTTGAATGTTTCCAGGGATGGGGCTTCCACCACCTCTCTGGGCAACATGTTCCAGTGTTCTGCAACTCTCATTGTAAAAAATTTTTTCCTAATATCCAATCTAAATCTACCTCCCTCTATTTTAAAACCATTACCCCTCATCCTATCACAACAGGCCCTACTGAACAGCCTCTCCCCATCTTTCTTGTAGGCCCCCTTGAGGTACTGGAAGACTGCTATCAGGTCTTCCCGGAGCCTCCTCTTCTCCAGGCTATACAGACGCAACTCTCTCAGCCTGTCCTTATAGGAGAGGTGCTCCAGCCCTCTGATCATCTTTGTGGCCCTCCTCTGGACCTTCTCCCACTGGTCCATGTCTCTCTTATGTTGGGGGCTCCAGAACTGGACACAGTACTCCAGGTGGGGTCTCACCAGGGCAGAGTAGAGGGGCAGAATCACCTCCCTCCACCTGCTGGCCACGCTTTTCCTGATGCAGCCCAGGATGCAGTTGGCCTTCTGGGCCGCAAGGGCGCATTGCTGGCTCATGTTGGGCTTCTTGTTCCACCAGCACTCCCAAGTTCTTCTCCTTAGGGCTGCTCTCAATCCATTCTCTGCCCAGCCTGTATTTGTGCCTGGGATTGCCGCGACCCAGGTGCAGGACCTTGCACTTGGCCTGGTTGAACTTCATGAGGTTGGCACGGGCCCACCTTTCCAGCCTGTCCAGGTCCCTCTGGATGGCATTCCTCCCTTCCAGCATTTTGACAGCACCACACAACTTGGTGTCATTTGTGAACTTGCTGAGGGTGCACTCTATCCCACTGTCCATGGACATGGACATGGAGATGGACGATTCAATGCTTTTTTGTTTTAGGTCAGGTAACAAATGCTTATCTGTTCCACTCTTGTCCTTTTTCCCATCTTACATCAAGTCATAGTATAGAGAAGTATTCTCCATAAGAGATGTGCTTACGTAAGATGGATCACGTAGCACAGGGTTTCAGACAGGGAGAGCTGCTCACTTTTTGCATAAGGTGCAGCAGTTTCCTGATACAGATCTTGACATCTGTCTCATAATCTCACCACATGGGAAAGTAAGTCTCTGCCATGGGGAAAATAAATTTACCATAATGTGAAGGCAGGAGCTGAGTGCTAAAGAAGTAATTTAAAACTCATTTAACTTCCTGCCCCATACCAACCCAACACAGCTGCATTAGTCCACAGTTGCAGCTGTTCAGACACTTTTGAAAACTGCAGGCCATCACACTGGAAAATGTCAGTGTTTCAACTCTAGAAGTTCAAATGTTGTTAATTTGATTACAGATAAGATTGAAAAGCTTAAACTAGAAATAATGAGAAAGTGTTAGCAGTTTTCTTTATTTGGCTTACAGTGTTTGCATATTCAGAGTAGTTTTATCAACTCTCCAAACTGGACTTGTAAAAGGGTTGGAAACTGTGTAGGATCTTTTATTTTTTTTCTCTATTAAAAATATAACCTCTATTTTGAGGACTTAGCATTTTAAATAAATCTCCAGAAGTCACAAGACTTAAAATAAACTAGCAAAAGTGGGCAACACTGGACCATAAAACATGAAAGTTGAACAAGTTCAAAAGGATCTTGTCCCAAAAGCATAGAAGCAGAAGAATGGGAAAAAGAAAATACAAGTGTATCAATAATAAGAAAGCATAGTTAGTTAGGAAAGAGATAAAAGCAAGCTTGGGTTAACCAAGGACAAATCCTGACTTTAATAACTCTGAATACTGTGCAGGTAGCTCATCCCAGCTGCACACTTGAATGAATCAGATCTAAATTGCTCATCCTTTCCCATACCTGCCTGTCAAAGCCTGCTTCTTCAACTGCAGCCACTGCTGTGTGATTCTCCCCTGTGGTATCCTCCACACCGTGCCTCTTCATTATTTTCACAGAACCTGGTTTGTTTTCCAGAATCTTATCTGTGATGCCCCTAGTCCCTCATCTTTCAGGGCTAAGCTGACAAGGAATTATTTAATATTATTAATGTTGCTATTTAAGGGATACACGAATAACATGATGTGTATTTCCCTTGATCTCCCTATACTTGTATATATATACAATATTTTTATACATATATGTAAAAATGCAGCTAGTAATCTATCTAGCTCTAGTTATCTTTACCTAAAAATAGCCATGTAAGTAGTATATGTCAACAAATATACATTAAAGTTTAGGGTCCTTGTGTCTTTAATGTAAAATACAGTACACGAGGAAACTCACGTCCAACAGTTAAGTATGATAATATATACAAGTAGCAAGACTTCTGAAGATGGTGTTATTCTCATGCTTCTTGGAAATGGGAAAACAAAGAACAATAAAAACTTAGGAGAGCAGAATAAAATATCAGTCTTCGTCAGTTCATTCTTTTTTATTCATTCTAGACCCTGGTATGAAAAAATGAAAAACTTTGAGAAACATTTAAAAAAATCTCAGTATGCTGCATTTGGTCAGATGAATCTGTATTTTTATGTCTAAGTTTTACATTTCTAAGCCTTAAACAACATTTTTAACTCTTGCAAAATTAGCTATCTTTCTACTTTATAAATCAACAGTACTGATGCTTTTTGGTTTTTCATCAGTTCACCTGTTTCAGAAATACTGTAGTAAACAAAATACATGTAAGTGTCATAATGTGTAAAATCAAGTTATTTGTAGGTACATTTATGTATATATACCTGTGGTTATTAAAAGATTTTTTAAGGTATATTTACTTTTTATAAGAATGTATAAATATATTTTCTTTGTGCAGATTAATTTATACATAATTCAGTTCTCAGTCTGAAAGAACTACAGTTTCAAGAATTAAGTAACAATTGCATATATTCTAATTTTGCTCCTAAAAGCCTTTCTTCTAAAATTAAGTTATTTTCCAATAAATCTTGCAGCTGTAGGGAAGCCAAGTGTCAGAACGCTAAAGCTGTGCCAATTCTAAAAAAAGGGGAAGGGGAAGACACAGGGAATTACAGGCTCATCAAACTCAAATTTAGCCTAGGCAAAACAATGAAACAGCTGGTAGGAAGCCTGACTAATAAGGAAATAAAGACATTGTAACTAATGGCAAGCAATATGGAATTATGGAAAATAGATTTCCTCTAAGTTTATACCTGTTTAATTTAAAGTGCTACTCAGATTGATACAAATAACAGTCTTCATGTAATAAACTGTACAAAAATTTTTCTTTGAATTTTGCTTACTATTACAGAATCACGTATTGAAGTGCAGTAAAAGGTCCACAGTAAACGGACAGGATATGTTCTGGCTGCAGGTGTCACGCAGTAGTCCAGAGAGGTTATGTAGGGCTTCGTTCTTCTACCTTTCACAGCCCAAAGTTTTTAGCATGTCCTATATAAGTAAATTTTAAAACCCACAAAATTATTACCAAACCATATGGAGGAAACAGAAAGACTGAAAAAATTATAAGTATTGCATGAGATTGAGAGCTATATGGTTCTTTTAGTAAGTAAGGCGTAACTAAAGGATTTTTACACAACAATGGAAAACCCTGAATGCAGGAACAAAGAGTGAAAGCTGCACTTCTCCAAGGGGGTTCTAGCTCTGAAGCAGTGACTGTGAGAGACCCATGGATGCATATTTCCCCCTTCTCCATGTCCAGACATCCCCTCCAGCTCCTCTCAGAGGATTTCTGGTAGTTTCCCCTATGCAGAGGCTGCATACAAGCAATGTTTACTCCAGAGAGATAAGTGATGGCAGTGGCAGTCTTACTCCAGTAGGCATGGTTATACCATGATCCAGTGGCTGAAAATGGAAAATAAACCATAGAAAAAAGGAGTTAGGCTCTCATTTTTAAACCAGAGGGTAACTAATCTTTACAACAACACTTCAGTGCTTGTGATGGGTTCTCTGACAAGTTTGAATTAAGACTGCTTGTAATTTAAACACTGTATTCAGTCAAAGAATTCCTAGGGGTCTATGCTGTACAGGAGGTCAGACTACTTTGTCACAGTGGTACTTCCTCACCTTACAAATATGAATGATTATACTCTATGTATTTCTTACAGTCCAGTATCTGGGAAACATGATTCCATGGGATTTTCATCTTCCCTTTAAAAAAAAATAATAAATTTCATAAAACTAGGACCAAGCTTAAGAAAACAGAAGACAAATGGACATAACTTTTTTTTTTTTTTTTTTTTAAGAAATCATATGACTTCTGAGCTGATCTTGTATTCTTTTCTATGCATTTCTTGACAAACCACAGACATCCCCAGTTTTCTATTTCAGCCATGGTGGCTCTCTTAGGCATCAGTACTGATGTGTTTCTGCAAAGAATGTGTCAGATTTATCTATGGGAAAGCAAAAGTCTGTTTTTCAGTGTAATAACCTGTTTCTTCAGTTCATATTAAAGAGCAAATGTATGAAATTATCAGATCTCATCTTACTTTGCCAGTCTGCTTGATACATCAGGCTATTCTTTCCCCATATTTTCCTATTACATTGGGAGATTGCCACAAGTAAGGCTTTGCTGCATAGTTATTGCACTGTGAAAGTTTTTCTTGGAGTGAGGAGTTTTTTTCTCTGGAATGAGGAGTTCTGGGCTGAGCAGCAGGGCCTTAGAGACTTGTTGGCATCATAAAAATCCTTCTTGCCTTTAGATTTAGTCTTCTTCTAAATATTATACTGTTGAAACAATAGAAATGAATCCAATAATTGACTATACTGTAAGTACAGTATGAAACTTTTAAAGAAGTAAAATCTACTGCAAGTGAAATCTGGGCCCTATCTCACTTAAAGAGGAGTCTTAGCTATATACATCAGCAAAGCTGGATATCACTCTTATTTTTTACACTGTCACCAGGCATTGTCCAAGTTTCTTGTGTTCTGTGGAAACTGGGGCATTTCTTCTCCTGGAAAAATAGTGAATGCCCTCTAAAAAAACCCGTGGAGCAGCTCTGTGCAGCTTTGTTTGTTATTGCTCCTCTCTTTAACAATTAGCATTCAAAATAAATTTATTGGAGAGGGTCAGCTGAGAAGCAGCCCTGGTGTTTCTCCTGCCTTTTTTCACCTTCCTTTTCCCCCTCAAAATGTAACAGGTAGGTGGCTAATAGAAGAATACAGCCTTTGTGTTATATGTGTAAGGCCATTAATTTGAGTTCCAGAGATGGATGGCTTTCCAATCCACTCTCCTTTGTTGTACTGCATCTGTGATTACCCTGGAGAATAGAAAGAATGAAAAAGTAGCTCCCTCACATCTCTTCTTTATTACTCCAGGCACAGAGTATCATTATCAGCCTTAGAGCTGGTATAAGAAGAGCCCTCAGGTCAGTCGAAGTACAAGTAGTGAAATAGTAGCCAAGATTCCTTTTGGGCCCTCCCTCCCACATATATTACCTGTACAGTTTATTTCCATTCACTTGTCAGCTATGTAGCAGATAACCAGAAGTCAACAGCCTGGAGTATATAAAAAATAAATTCTTAATAATACTTGAGACTGTGCTTTCTAGAATAAACCCCAAATCTAGTATTTTCTGGTTAATGTTAATATAGCCTATTCTGTATGTTTTACTCAGAAACAAGCTTAGTATTTGCACCTTCTTATTAAAGAAATTAATTAGTTAGGAAATTACAAAACATTAATAGCATATCAGTAAACATTCAATAGGGGAATGGATTTCTGCAATGTGGTGGGTTTATTTTTCTTTTACTGCTGAGTTAACACTTATTCTTAGTTTAGATAATTTTTCTTCTTTCTTGGAATAAATTAAGAACTTGATTGCATCATTCTGTTCCTAATTAACTAAAGGATAAGTAAATTCAAGAAAATCAAGTGAAATTAATCTTTTTGAATTTGTAAGAGAAAGGAATTCAGAAGGATGGTAGATTAATACACGTGAGGAAAAAAGAGCGGATATATCTCTTGAGATTCTGCTACAGACTCGCCTGCTGATAGACAGTGCTTAGACTTGCACTTATAATGTTGAAATCTGGAAAATCCTGCACTCTGGGATATTCCAGTGTTTGGAAAATTCCTACAGAACACAAAAAAAAAATCAGTCTTTTCTCTAAAATTGCAATTTGGTGAAGCATCATTTAAGGATATATGAAACAGTCTCATAAAAGATCACCATTGTTATAATGACACTATTGCTATGATGTTATTGATTGAAATACACTAAGGTATACATAGTGGCATCTACTGTACTTAAATTGTCTTAAGTGCCCTATTACTAATGAGAAAGGGCAAGATTCAATTTAGGGTTTAGACATGTGGTTTGGACTAGCTGTCTTTGATTACACTTTTAGTTCATGGAGAGAAACATGCATTTTTAATTCTTTAGATGACCTTAGATGTTTCTGTTATGATGAGGTGAATTGCTCTTGACGTATCATTTCCTCCCCCTGATTATGAAGTGTATCCAGGGTGATTAGCTGATATTTGAACCCCAAATGTCTAAATTAAGGCAGATGAATCCTCCACAAAATGACTAAGTCAAAATTAAATTATTTGTCCTTCAAAAGTGAAAACATCTAATACTTTTTTTTTCCTGTTAGATATTTTGACAGAACATTCACATTAACTGATGTTTCTGTTGGAAAAGTGTGACCAGCTGTATTACCAGCATTACTGTTAATTTTTTTTTTTGTTCCCGGGTAGCCTGCATCTAGAAAGAATGGCACTAATAGGAGCTGAGACTTTTGCTGTGGAGCTTCTCACTTGTGCAGGTACCCCCGTGGAGGTGTGTTCACTGAGCCTTAAAGTGCTGATAAAATCACAGAAGAAGGACATATTTTCTCCTAGCTTGGAAATGTGGGATTCCACATGGACAAGTGCTGCTTACTATGCTTGTAATGGTGAGACGATGCAAAATGCTAATCCCCTCCCTCCCCTCTCTTAGGGGATATAATTTCTGATTACTTGAATTATGAGACCAAAGTGAAGGACATTCTGCTTCTCACATAGTGATGTTTTGCAAAACAGGACCGTTTTGCAAAAATACTTCCCTTTAACCTGACCCAGTTTTGTGATCCTGATCTTTCATTAGACAAGTTTTGGCTCTCAGTGAGTATATATGACATTCAGTGATAGACAAGATCAAGTCATTATTATTTCCTGAAAATCAACTATGGAGTCCCTCACATGCTTTCACATAGGGTTTTCACTGTTTTCTGAAGTTTCACACATTTTCTAAAAGAAACAGAATGTGAGTTTCACCAGATGTGTTTCAGTGTTTTGGTATTTAAGCAGTAATGAGTAAATGTGAGCTGTGAAGCACACAGCCAGAATGTCACTTTAATTTGTTTCTAGGTTTCCTTGTGTAACACAGTGTATTACTTCTCTCTCCCCTCCTCTACACATGCCTTCTGTTCTGTATTTTCAATACAATGTCATTCAACACCCTTGACTGATTACACCGTCTTCATACCCCCACCCTTCCTTTTTGCTGTCTGTCACATTCTGCACCTGTATCCACAAATAAGTGTTAAAGAGAATATGAGTTGTAACCTGGGGAATATTTTTTTGACAGACAGTTGAACTTGTCAGAAACATTCTTATACTAAAATCACAGTTTTCATCATGCCTTTCAGCCATCACACTGAGTGAGAGAGATTTGTCCACCTCTGCTGCTTCCTATTCAACAGCTTCTTTTTAAAAACGGTGTCTGCCCAAGTGGTTTCCAATTGCTTGGCTAATGTGGCCGCAATTCAGCCATAATATTCTGTACTTGCAAAAGCATCTCAGATTGGAATTATAGGAAGAAATAATAGAAAAATGTAGGGTCTTTGCAGAGTTGCAAGATGGGGCATGATGCAGACAACAGGGAAAAAGGGCTTTGCCTGTTGAACATAGTACTGGGAGTAGGAGCACTGCTGAGACTAAAGAGATGGTTTATTGATTGTAGGTTAGAGAAATTGCTTTTCAGTCATTCCATAAACATGTTTTATTGATCAACATGGCAGTCTCTGGACCATGCACATAAGAGTCTACACTAAATAAGCACTATTTATGCAGTAACTGAAGTAGTAAATATAGGTTCTGTGGGGTTTTTGTTTCTATTTATTCCCTTAGAAATATTCAGAATATTTTCCAGATACTCAGGTAAACTGGTATCATATGGTGGTAACTAAAAGAAAGAAAAGATGAAACAAAATATTAAGTCAAATTATCGATATTTAAACCATAAAATTTAACATGTTCACCACAGAATACAAAAGGTAAAAACAGAGCAAGGGCTAGATCTCATTACTCCTTTTATATCCAGATCATGTAATTTTACAATTCCCTCTGTTTCTTACTGAAAGAGGGAAGGCTCCACAACTGCCCTATGAAAATCTTGGATATTTAAAACTTTTTTACTCACTCTGCAAATTATTTTGCTAATGGAGATGGTAAGAGCCTCTCATAAATTTATTCCTTTTCCTCACAGCTTTAAATAAGCATATCAAAACAAGAATAAGGATCTGAAGTATGATTTCACATATACCAACCAATGTTTTTGGAGCATAGGACACAGCAAAAAGGTGCTCCAACTCACTGTCCTGTGAATTTGGCATAGGACTTGGTGGGTAGACAGAGAAAGTTTGCAGGAGGTAGCAATTTTGTTTGAGCCAAAATGCACTTTTTCATTTGTTTTCAGAATAATAAATTCCCTGATTTCTCAATTTGATTCAAAATGTGTCTCTAATTTACTTTTGAAGTTGTATAACTATTTTAACTTGACTTCAAAATGTTAGAACATTCCAGAAAAGAAAACTGCTTTTTCGAAGCTGAAAGTGGAAAATTTCCCTCCAAAAGATAGCAGAATTAATACTGGAAATTCCTCACTACCCCTGGTTTTCCACTGAATTCCATCCATTTTCCCTTCCAGAAAGGTAACCTTGAGAGTGTTCCTATTCATCAGTGAAATATTACCATTTCTGTCTTAAATAGACAAGGCAACATGAATCAGCAACTCTTACAAAATCAGGAATTAAAGTACCCAGTCAAGGTTAAGAGATATCTAAGTCACAACAGTACAGATCTGACCCTTTCCACTTCATGGTTACCATCATTAGCAGCCTCAGTGGAAGGGAATACAATCCTGAATTATTCCTTCCATCTTTGGCTGAAAACTGAAGGGCTGGGGAAAAACTTAATTGAAAGTTCTTATTCTTCATTCATTTCTTGAAGGGAGAGAGGAGCCAGGATTTAGAAAACGGGACCTTCCATGAGCACTATACACTGTTTGCTTTTGCATGTAATATTTTTTTTTCTGCATTCTCCCGCATCTTTTAGTTTCCTTTTT
This sequence comes from Chlamydotis macqueenii, assembly GCF_036417535.1. Taxonomy (NCBI): domain Eukaryota; kingdom Metazoa; phylum Chordata; class Aves; order Otidiformes; family Otididae; genus Chlamydotis; species Chlamydotis macqueenii. The sequence continues at coordinate 205,801,460 of NC_141556.1, forward strand.
TAATGAACCTATCAATTAGGCAGATGAAGCAAAAATAGTGTAAAAAAAATAGTGACGTTTTCAAATTCTTCAGTAAGGGATGTATTTCCTAAGGGACTTGGCAAAAAACCTTTCTAGTTTTCAGAAATGGGAAGGTTATTAACTCTCTCTTGCTTCCATGTAGCCTTATAAGTTTTTCCACAAGCAAGAGCTGGAGTAGTAAACTTATGGAACCACAGCTGGCAAAGGATAAATATTTTAAGGTCCTGAACTCTGATGGCTCTGCTTTTGTGACTGACAGCTCCAGGGTAACTATGACTAGTGAAACATGAATACACATTCTTTTCTGCTGAGTGTCTTCATAGAAGTGCGTGAAGATGAAACAGAACTGAGTAGGACTGACGTGGTGGTCTACTGAATATTAAAACTACTTTGAAAAGCTGTGGGGAAACCTTGATCTAACTAAAGCTATTGGAACAGTTCCTCTGTGACATAATTGAGCCAGGATTTCATCTTGTAGAAGGCAGAGGAGACTGTTTCCTTGCCATAAAGGTTTTATTTTATTCTATAAATTCAACTGCACAGACACATATTTTATCTTCAGTTCTATGGCAGTATCCAAGAACTATAGAAAAATAATTCTTTATTTTATTTTTACTTCTATTTTCTGGTTTTATCTGCTCAGACTTGGCAATACTAAACACAGAAATCAAATATAAAGCAATTGGAGATTATTAAAATGATCAGAGAATATAAAAATATTAACAGCCTAAATCTGAGGTCTTCTATTATCTCCTAGTTCTTCTCAATGTATTTATTTTAAGGTCCTATGGCATTGCTATGATCACCAGGGACCAGACGTCCAGCACAATCCACACTGTACTATCTCATCCAGGACATCCGTCAGTGAAATAAAATGTCTGCTAAACCTAATTCATTCTCAGGTTGAATTCCTGTTTCATCAGTGCACATTTTCTGTAGGTAACTCCTTAAGAGTAGGATTTAGGGATATGACCCACTTCAAGTAGCATCTAGTTCTTGTAAGCTTATTGAGATATGTAGTGGTTTTGTTAGTTTTGACCACCATATTGTCACAATAATGACCCCTTGTCCTATCACCACATGCCCTTGTAAAAAATCCTTCTCCAGTTTTCCTATAGGCTCCCATTATGTATTGGAAGGCTGCTATAAGGTCTCCCTGGAGCCTTCTCTTCTCCAGGCTAAACAATCCAACTCTCTCAGCCTGTCCTCATAGGAGAGGTGCTCCAGTTCGCTGGTCATCTTCGTGGCCCTCCTCTGGACTCGCTCCAACAGGTCCACATCCTTCTTATTTTGGGGGCTCCAGAGCTAGCCACAGTACTGCAGATGGGGTCTCATGAAAGCAGAGCAGAGGCGCAGAATCAGCTCCCTCGATCTCCTGGCCACGCTTCTTTTGCTGCAGCCCAGGATGCGGTTGGCTTTTTGGACTGCAAGGGTGCATTGCTGGCTCATGTTGAGCTTCTCATCCACCAGCACACCCAAGTCCTTCTCCTCAGGGCTGCTCTCGATCCATTCTCCACCCAGCCTGTATTTGTGCCTGGGGTTGCCACAACCCATGTGCAAGACCTTGCACTTGGCCTTGTTGAACTTCACGCGATTTGCACAGGCCTATCAGGTCCAGCCTGTCAAGGTCCCTCTGGATGGCATCCCTTCTCTCCAGCGTGTCAACTGCACCACACAGCTTGATATCATCAGCAAAGTTGCTGATGGTGCACTATCCCACTGAACATGTCGCTGACAAAGATGTTTAACAGGGCTGGTCCCAGTACCAATCCCTGAGGAACGCCACTCATCACTAGTCGCCACTTTGACATCAATGACTGCAACTCTTTGTGTGTGACTGTTCAGCCAATTTCTTTTCCATTGAGAGGTCCATCCATCAAATCCATGTCTCTCCAGTTTAGAGACAAGGATGTTGTGCAGGAAAGTGTCAAAATGCTTTTCACAAGTCCAGGTAGATGACATCAGTTGCCCTTCTCTTATCCACCAACACTGTAACCCCATCATAGAAGGCCACCAAATTCATCAGGCATGATTTGCCCTTGGTGAAGCCATGTTGGCTGTCAGCTGTCACCTCTGTATTTTCCATGTGCCTTAGCATGGTTTCCAGGAGAATCTGCTCCATGGTCTTGCCAGTCACAGTGGTGAGAGTGTCTGGCCTGTAGTTCCCTAGGTCTTCCTTGTTTCCCTTTTTAAAAATGGGAGTTGTGTTTCCCCTTTTCCATTCATTAGGATCTTTACTGGGCAGCCACAACTTCACAAATATGACGAATAATGGCTTAGCAATTTCATCTGCCAGTTCCCTGCCCATCCCCCTGGGGATGCATCTCATCAGGTCTCATGGACTTGTGCACCTTCAGGTTCCTTTGGTGGTCTTGAACCTGCTCTTCTCCTACAGTGGGAGTCCTGCCTTTGTCTTCTGTGACTTGATTGGTGTGGCTACAGCACTTGCTAGTGAAGACTGAGGCAAAAAAAGTAATTGAGTACCTCCACCTTGTCCATTTCCCAAGTAACTAGATCTCCTGTTTCTTTCCAGAGAGGGCTCACATTCTCCCTAGTCTTCCTTTTACCCAAAATGTACCTATAGAAGTTTTTCTTGTTGCCCTTGATGTCTCTGGCTAGATTTAATTCTGTCAGGGCTTTAGCTTCCTAATCTGATCCCTGGCTTCTTGGACCGTTTCTCTGTATTCGTCCCAGGCTACTTGTCCTTGCTTCTACCCTCTGTAGGCTTCCTTTTTGTGTTTGAGTTTGTCTAGGAGCAACTTGTTCATCTGTCCTCCTGGTGTTTTTGCCTGACTTCCTCTTTGTCGGGATGCATTGCTCCTTAGCTTGGAGGAGGTGATCCTGGAACATTAACCAGCTTTCCTGCGCCCCTCTTCCCTCCAGGGCTTTACCCCATGGTACTTTACTAAGCAAATCCCTGAAGAAACAAAAGTCTGCTCTCCTGAATTCTAGGGTAGTGAGTGTGCTGTGCGCCCTACTTGCTGCCCTAAGGATCTTGAACTCCATCATTTCATGGTCACTGAAGCCAAGGCTTCCCCAGGGGCTTCACCAGCCCCTCCTTCTTTGTGAGAACAAGGTCCAGCATAGCACCTCTCCTCTACCTTTTAATGTATCAAATTAAAAGAACTATGCTGTAGCTCACTGCTGAATTTAAACTATATGGAACTACTTTGTGTGAATATGCAGTTAAGGCAACACAATCTGTGTATCAATGTGTAAAGCCACGACTACAAAATGCACATAGAAAATGTCAATTATTCATTAAATGCTCTTGAAGAATCATAAAATTGCAAACTCTCAGACTTACTTTCTGATCCCAAAACTTTTGGAAATACTGCATTAAAGATAATAAAACTTAACTGGTTTTATCCTTCCATCTTTGGTTTCATATATTTCAGAAGAAAAGAAAGAGCAGGGTCCGGTTCACAACTGAAAGTGTTTAAATCACTGAGACTCAAGATGGGTGAGGTCTGAACCTAAATTTTGTTGAAGGAGAGTTCCTAGTTCCATGCCATCTACTAGGTTCACCATTTAACACTGTGAACTAAAGACATATATTACTAAAAATTTTCTCCTTGCTAAAAATATTAGGGGTTATTGATTAATGTGGCATGTAGTTTGGACAATTTGGACTACTTAGAAGAGATATGGGTTTTTTTCAGATAATAGAACAGAGAACATTTTATAGTAACAGGAAAATCTTAATCTATGCTGCTTGATAATCAAGTAAATAAATCTGCTTCAGAAAATATAAATCTAAAAATATGAGATCAGAATTTGTTCTCCTTTGCAGCGTAAACTCAGTCATACATATATAGTATACCACTCCAGTATGCAGCATACTGGAATCAATGTATGTGTTTCTGCTTGAATTTACCTCACAAAAGGAAAGTCTCCTCAAAGTCTCTGGACTTTTAAGTTAACTCAAACATGTTGTTCAGATATTATACTTCGATGTGAAGATGTACAGATACATGTATATAAGTATGTCTGCTTCTAAATATGCAAAATAATTACTGTAAATTGCAGCCACTGTAGTTAATGATTTTAAAGTCAGTTATATGTAGATTTAATCATTGAAACGCATTTTTTGTGATTAATAAGTGGGCTTTTTCTTTTTTAATATTTTAAAGAAATCTTTATATTTTGATAGATTATATGGACATTTAAAAAGACATTAATTCCTTACTTCTTATGAGTTAAGTAAGTGGTTCTGTTATAGAGTATACTTGTAAAATAAGTATTAACACTGAAGTTAACTACTTTTCAGTGCCTAAGCTGAAAAGGAGTGTCTAGATTTTAGATAAAGAAAGAAATGTTTGGGTTTTTTTTTTTAAAAAGCAAGCTGGTTAAATGAAATAATTAATTTTTTTTTTCTGAGTGTACTCAACAGGTTAAACTGTTTGTTTCCATGGTAACAAAGGTTAATTGGAAGATCTTTTAGAGTGATCATCTCAAGTGCATATAACACGCACAAACTGAAAACAAACCAAGAAAGAAATCAATTCACAAGCGAGTGTGATACTGAGTGACACTAAAACTTGATCCACCTTTACCAAAAAGTGTCTGTCATTTTGTGGAACCAATTTTAAATTAAATTATTCTTCTGGTTTGGAGTTTTTTAATTTGACTAAAATCTGACGATATGCGTATTTCAGAAACATATATGATCTTACCTGCAACTACTTCAACTTTCTTAATATATCCTTAACATATTAATACTCAGGACTACCAGATCATTGGGCATCTGGTTTGGTCCATGATAAATCAAGTACATACTTTTCTGGGTAGGGGTTGCTCATCGAATCAAATGAATATTTCAGGATGGAAGATCTGTTAGGGATCCCTCCTTTCAGGCTGCTTTGGGAGTCCTATCATTTTGCAGTATCTTGTAGATTTTCTTCAGAATATTCTTCCATCTTCAGTTAGGTATAACAGGCATTTCAAAAATGCACTTAAAAGAAAGTAGAGAGACCAGAAAACATTGTTTTCTCTATCTTGTAAAAATTGGAGTTCAAATTTTACTGAGTTACACTACTTTTAAAGGGGTATTGCCATAATCCTTTTTCCAGCTACCATTTGAACAAATTTTGTTGTGTGCCAGAATGGCATCTGAACACTAGTGGTTTGTCTGAAGATGTCTCTAGTCCATCTTCAGAAGGATTAGCAAAGCCCTCCACCAATAACATTTGCAGTATAAAAGGGCTCCTGAAGGGACATGAGCAGAGGCAATGGAGAAGGATATCTCCTTTCCTCATATTCACATGCTGTCTGAACATATTGCCTCAGATACCTTGTCTGCTAAGTGAAGAATACCGGAGTGAGAAGAGCTGTTTCCTCCCATCAGTACCTCAGACTGAGGATATTGCCTCAGGAGGAACGTTTGTGCTAGTCATATAGTTTGAATGGTACCATAACATTGAGGACAGTGGTAAAACTACACTAATAGTATTTGATGCAAGTGACCGTGTAGTGTACAATTTGCTACACTTTCTCCTTCTGCAGACAGTTATCTTTTAAAAAGTATTCTTTGAATGTGCAGCACACAGAATTATCAGATGCCAAAAGTAATATTGTCAATGCAACTTCAATGCAGCTCTTCAAACATGGTTATATTCTGCTCCTGTCCACCTCTGTGTTCCCAGGTTTCCAGCAATTCATTCTTTTTCACTGTATATTTTCTGACCTGGAAGTCTATCAAGGATGGAAGCAAGAAAGCTGAGTGTTGAGGAATGACACTATTATTTCAGTTACTATAGAACTGAAAGTATAGGAATTTTCAGGAAACTTTATTCTCATTTGTTGTACTTCTCATGATTTCTAAAGAAATCATATTCACATTGCTCATCAAGAACCAAGGAACATCTGGATTTTTTTCATCAGTACTTGAGTGTACTTGAGGGAGAGAATGAAAGTCTCTCTCTGTATAAAAGAGAGAAACCACATTTTGGCTGCTCTGAGATGCAGGAGACACAGGTTCCAGTTTCTGCTCTAGTGAGGATTTAATTACTTGCTACTCAGAAGTCATACAGTCCAGTGTCTTCTAACTGCCGATGTGCTGTAAGGAGAAATTTGGAATCCAAATAACAGTTGAATACTGTTATCAAGACCACTGAAGAATTTTAAAAGAGGGATTTTTGGTAATATTTGGAAGGTTTTTCATATTCTGCATTTCTGGACAATCCCACTTAAAATAATAAATCATAATGGGAGTAATTTTAATTGCTTGGATTGAAAGTAGCAATTTAAAAGTTTACAAACTAGCTGTTGTATTGCTTGGTTCAGTGCATACCCGTAACCCCAAGGCATGTGTGTCACTCTATAATAAATCTCCAGTCTCACAGCACTTCAGTTTAAGATGCAGAAAATGAGTGATGTTTTCATAAGTCTCTGTGAGGAACAGAAATGTTGCCCCTGAGAAATTAAAATAGTAAGTTGATACATAGATATGCTATTGTTTTTTCTCAGTAGGTATATCTCAGTTAAAAAGAAGTTTTGATATATTCTGCATTATCATTCTTGTCACAATCCTTTCTGACCCTGTACTGGGGGTACTGGCCATAACCCCTGTTCCCCATCTCCCTGTGCTGAGTGAGGTGGGGGTGTTGGAGGAGTCAGGAGTGAAGTTGAGTCTGGGAAAGGGGAGGCTGCTGTTTCCATTTTTACCTTAGTTTCTCACTACCCAAATCTATTTTTATTGGCGATATGTTAAATACATTTTCCCCAAGTCAAGTCTGTTTTGCTCATGACCATACCTGTTCAGCAATCTCTCTGTCTTTATCTCAACCGACAAGCTTTTTCATCCTCTGTTCTCCCCCTGTCCTCTTGAAGAGGTTGAATGAGTGAGCAAGGTAGGGGGGACTGTGGCCCTTAGCCGACGTTAACCCACCACACCTGTGAATATAGCTCATTGTTTCTAAACCTTGTTCATGACTACTGTGGTCAGACTGTGGACACTACAATAACAAAAAATCTTACACAGCAGCACAATATTTTTTTATTTGGATCACTCTTCTAAGACTGCATGTGCAGAAAGATCATATCAAATTCTGAGCAGCTACTTCTTCTAATGGAGTTAAGTGTTTTGCATACCCCATGGGTATGTTTTGAAACTGTCATACCTGTATGATCCGAGATCACCCTCTGATTGACTCTCCACTTCCCTTAGATCCAGAAGAGCTCATATAGAACAATACTCAAATTTATATAGAGACATTTCTGCATATGTGACTGTACAAATATCTATAAATATGTGTATATTTATACATAGACATACTTTATGTGTATAAATAACACCAGTCAGGTGTTATTTTGATTCATTATCTTTATGTGATGTCCTTGTAGAAAGTTGCAAATCTCCCCAGCTGAGCGGCTGAAGACGGCGTATGCCATGGCCCAGTCATATTCTCTTTGAGGCCTCTGGCCTTCTGCTTGGTGTGACAGAGTCCCTATGGAACTGAGAGGCAGGGGGTGCTGGGGGCTGATGGGAGGCCCAGCCCTCAGCTGCCCAGGGAAAAACAGCTGTTGCTCATCAGATTTACTGAAATGCAGAGAGACAGATGATAACTCAGGCCTATGAGGACAACGGCCTACATGGAGAGCCCACTGTTGCTCCTGCCTGTTTGGGGACAGCCTCTCGTCCAGAGCTGTGGTCACAACACAGCCCCTCATTGTCCCCAGCCCACCCCACCTCCCCTGGGCCTCCTCCTTGCTGTCAGGGCTGGGACAGGGGGAGGTGGAGCCCAGCACGAGGGTGCAGACAAATAAGTGTGGTGTCTAAACACTAGGGAGCAATTCTGGTGTTTAACATACTGACCTAGTGCCACTTGGGCTGTCTGAAAGCCTAATATCCTGTGATCCTAATATCTTCTAGTCTAGTTTGTAAAAGGACACATGAACAATCTCTCTGAACATTAATCAATGTGCAGTTATGCTGTACGCAGAAGAAAATCTTTTTAGGTTTTTAATGGTGATTAAGTTTGTGTTTAACAAGTGGTGCAATAGTTCTAAAAGAGAAATTCAGAAATTCCCAGTTGTAATCAGGTAACATTCACATGGTAACCCACTTCAGACTGGAATCCTTAAGCAGAATGCATTCAAGGTCTCCTAATTATCTACCATTGTTATTAATACGGCTAAAGCTTGGAATTATCGAATGAATTAACATTCTAAAATAATGTGCTAAGACTTATCAAACTTTTTTCCTGAAAATTCATACTTTTATCCTGCAATGTTCTATTTCTGTATTATGACTGGTGCCATGCACATATATACTTTTTCATTTGTTCTAGAAAAATTAATTATGTGAATTTAGGATTAACATTCACATTTTTAGTTACAGAGATTTAAGGCTGTGGAGCTGCCATTAGATGCAACACAACACAATACAATCCCCAGTCCTGGCTCCGTAACTCCCTGCTCTTACAAATATACTGGCTCACAGTATGACTGTCTGCCTCGTAACCTGGCTTTAGCTTCATTTTCTGTCCTAGGGAAAGGGAAATGGGGTTCTATATCTCTGAGACTCATCCCATCATGAAACTGGAGAGTGTGCACGGGCTTCTGGGAAATGTTCTAAATTCTCACAGTTTCAGTGTAGCTTTAAACTCCTTTCAGAGCAAATGGAACACAGTAAGCCTCGAGTGGTGCTCTAGGTCAATTTTGGAAGACTCCAGGGTCTTCTGTTACCTTCAATGGAATAATAAATGCTGGCTAAAATGTGTGTACATCATTCATACAGCTACTGAAGGTTTCATTTTATTTCAGCTTTTATTAGCCTTTTTTTAATAAGAAAATTAAATGTTTCAGTTTTAGTTACAAGCCAGTAACTAATTTAATTTGAAAAAAAAGAACAACAAAAAAAAACAAACCCAAAAGTATTTAAATGAAATATTTGCATTTGCAATGTGTTTCCCTCATTGCTTTTGAAATAGAGAGGAGGTATAGAACACTTAAAATTTCTAGTTTCTAGACTGCCACTGGAGTTTAAATTAAGATGGCATCACTAGGTGATCTGTCATGACTTCTTGCATATCGCATATCACACCCCATTACATTCAATTTAATTACCCCTTTATTAAGCATAATCATTTATTATTTACTTATGTCTTGTCTTTTCAGTAAGTGCTTTGTTCTCTTCAGAATAGACCCTTTTCTTCAATTATTCTGTTACAGTCCAGAAGATCTAACAGAGAAGTAGTTTAGTCAATTTAGCTACAAACTAATGAACATTCTCCTTCATTATTATGTTGCTTTTGAGTCTCCAGATAATCCCTGCCAGTATTCCACGCTCCATCTGAAATTCAGATAAACAACTAACTGCACCTTTCCATCTATTAGGAAAATTATGTGTGTGCACTGAATTTTCTTTATTACTTTTGTCTTGACTGCAGACGAAAGTAAAAGTTGTCCTTCTCATTCCTCATAACAAAAGTATCTGTTTGACCGCTACCATTAAAAATGCCAGCCTTGACCCAAAGAGTACGTTTTTTTCCCTGAGTGCAGCATAGCTTTTCAGTACCACTGATGCAAATAGTTCAGGTAGAAAAAACACCTGTATTGCTAGTGACAACAGCACGTAACTAGCATTGCATCTTTGCCTTTCTTTTTTAGCAATTCTAGAATGTAAAAAAATATTTCCTCTACAGAGTCACTGCTAGGGAGAAGATAAAACTGTTGGTGTTCATGAGTACTCCCTAGCCATATATCTATTAAGCTACATGAGATAACATATAAATCTAAAATAATGATTTAGGTTTGCATTCATTCATTAATTCTAATTATTTTCTAAACTCTAGCATGGTGAGTGCATGGATTATTTATCTGTTACTATTCTTTCCTGTGAAATGTAAGAAGCAGGTAACTGAATTATAATATAATACTTACAACATATTTGTACCCCTATTTTCCTTGCTTAAAATAAGTTTTACAAGCTGATTCATTTACCTCTGTGGCAGCCTCAGGTACAGTGCTCAAATCTTAGTACTGGAGTTACTTTAACTTCTGCAATATAAGCATATGTCAGAAATTCCTTATTGTGGTTTTTTAAAATAGTGCAGATATTTGTCCCAGAAAAGAGATTTCTGCCAAGAAACCCAACTGAAGTAATGTAACAAAACATGGCATTAATGTAAATAAGCAAAACAGCAATCCACATGCCTTTACATGATCCTGCAAAAAGGGCTAAAAAGTATGAAAATGGTGAAAACTAGAAACTACTCATAGCTGTTGCTTTCATTTGTTGTCTTTACAAATTGATGGGCTAATTATTTGACCCTATGCCCATAGAAATATATCTATTTGAAAATAAAGTTATTTTCAAAATCCACATTTAAATAGCAGTGTAATAAGAGAAAAAAAAACTGAGACCCATTTAATAAGAGTATAGTCGTTAAAAACAAGGAATTAATTGCAAAACGGGTTTTCATGTAGTCTTTTCACATTATGATAATAAAAGAATTGAGAAATCTCAAATGTCACAGAATTTAAGAACATGGAAATTTGCTCTTCAGATCTAGCATATATCAATCACCTTTGTCTCCCATGTTTCTCATCTTATTTTCAGACGTTAAGTCTATCTTCCATATGTCCAGACTTGCATCCCACACACCTTTTCCTGTCCAGCCAAACTTCCTGAAACTATTTGCAATGTGGCAAAGGTCACAGTTCCCAGACTGTGAACCAGTGACATGTGGTTGAAGTTTGGTGGACTTACTAGATAAATGCATTAAATAATTTTGAGATGTCAATGATCAAACTCCAAAATGGCTAAAGGAGGTCTTCCTCAGATGCATCTTGCTTACTTCAAGCTGTTATTAGTAGCACACTTATAGGGGACCAACTCTAACAGTAGATTCTACAAATACATCAGGTGGTTATAAAGCGCTTAAGGTGTCATGATCTCCTCAGTACCCCCTGGAGGATTTTTATGATATGAACCTATGAAAACGTAAAAGGAACATAGAAAACCTTGCTCACGTGTTTCATTGCAACCAGTAGAACAATGTAACTATCACCTCTCACTCAAATCCATAGTTTAGTACTCTAAATTTGGTGAGCATTATGAGACTATATGATCCAAGAGTTTTGAGCAAGTCTAAGTTGATTAAAATTTCACTATCTTCTATTGCATAGTAAGCATTTCAGTTACTCTGACTTACACAATTAGGAATGCTATACTTGCACCCTTTTACTTTTCTGGAGGTTACACTTCATTCTGCACATTATGAATTAATTGGAGCTGTAGATGTATTCTATGGGTCTATCCAGCTTTTCTTGTCCAGAAATGTAAATACATATCAAGATATAAATATATCCCAAAATTATAGAAGACAGTGGAGAAAAATGAATGTCAAATTTTTATATATATTATTTGGTAGTAGCCGCCAGTTGCTGCCATTAATTTAACAAGTGCTTTTTCTTAGCAGCTTTCTGACATAAAGGGAAGAACTGTGTCTTAGTTCTTTGTGATATGAGTTGCTGCAAACAGAAGGAAGATTTTTGTTTACTCTCTACAAATGGGGTTAACTCCTCTAGCTGTCATAATTCTCTTGAGCTGCTCATTAGACTTTAGGCCAAAATATATCTGATGAGAAAGACATTTTAATATACAGCTTAGAAGAAATCATACTTTTTTACTGTTACCTTAGTAATATTTCTTCCTTATCATTTTTTCCTTTTGTTAATATCAATTTTTAACATAGCATTTCAAGTAATGTGATTTGAATATCTCAAAAATAAAGATAATTTTGCATACTAGTATCTAACATTTTAAAACCTATAATACATTATCATTTGATGAAACTTTCAAAACTATAGCACTTCCATTTCCACAGAAAGTGTTGATTATAAGAGCCTGATGATGTGATTTTTTCCCACTGATTCCAAGGAAGACAACCAAATTCCTTGGATTGTCAAGCTCATGGAAATCCCCAAATACAGACACAAGATTTAGATTTTTTTTTTTTTTGTAATTTTCAGAACGTTTGGCCATTGCAATCCCATTCTGAGAGTCAGCATGCATTAGAAAACAACATAACAGAAACAACTCTATGACCTAAAGGGCTTTCTTGATTGTTTCTGATTCTGAATGAGAAAAAAAATTGTAAGTGGAAGTGAACGAAGGCAAAGCAATTTGTGAAATTTGAAATTATGCTCTCTATGCATTCTATCTATCCATTTGGAAGGACTACTTTTTTCTAGGTTTATGATTTGTGTCTGTAACAGCTGACAAAATAAAAATGGATTTTTTTTCTAAACACAACTTCCATAAAGCTAGGAAATACTATCCCATTTTATAGGGAAATCAGTAAAGAACAGGGACATTAAATGACATGACTATGCAATATAGGACACCATAACTGAACCAAATCTGGAATGTTGTCACTCCTGAGTCTACCATCATCTCACTCCTTTGTAACCTTTTTCTCTGGCCTGTTTTCCCATACAGACTATTATGCCCCAGTTATCTGTTATACAGATCTGTTAAACCACACCTGTGATTCTGAGAGTTCAGTTTATTAATGGTGCCCACTTATGAGTGGGAGTAGCATGCTGCAGTCACCTTATCCACTTGTTATATCTGACTTTGCTCATATTTTATACAAATTACAAGTGATGTAGGAGGGCTGGAGGAACATATGGTTAATTATTTTTTCCAGACACCCTTTATCTTTTCTCATAGAGTCATTCTTCACCTACCGAGGGAGCATAAGGACTCTCATCACTGTGTTTTGTCATATGTGGCAATCATCAGTTCTGCATTTTATTTTTCACTCACTATGTTTATTTCATTTGTGGATTCTTTAATATTCTGCATGAATTCCACTTTGACTTATTTGAATTCAGAACCTGAATTTCTATTGCTGGAAGAAATTCAGAGGCAATATCATGTGTAGATATCCCCAGCACAACAGCATGGAATCTGCTTCTTTGCAACAGATGTAATTCATTAGACTTATCTAATGCATGGCACAACCTCTCCAAATGGCATAGACATGACTAAGATAGGTAACATCGGATTAGGAATTAGTGGCCAGAAATTCATCAAACTGAAATTGCACAAACTCCTCATAGTGTAGGATGAAAACTATTGTTAAATTCTTCCTTACTGACATTCCTTGTGTAATTTCTCCTGCACATTCCCTATTTTTTTTCTCTGATAAAAAATTGTGAGTGTTAGTTATACACACTGTTAAAAAGTTGTCAGTCCATTAAATGTAATATGTACCCATAGGGAAAAGGTGCACATTACTACCAAAAGAGTGGAACCCTGTGTTCAGCCCTCACAGATATCCTCATAAACACTGTGGAGATGTTATCTTTGGACAACCTATGCCATTCTCTTTCTTTTTGGGCCAGCCATTTTTGCATTTTCATGTTGGAATGCAGTCAATAAATGCAGACTATATTTCCTATTTTAATTAGGATACATATAAGCTGGTTGGAAAAATTTCATTTTTATCATTTTCTGATTAAAAAGGCAGCTGAAAAAAAGTATTTAAAATTACTTTCCAGCTGCTTAAGCCAAATTAGAATATTTTAAAATCTTTTGTGTCATTTGTCTTTAAGAAAAAATGTAATTGAGTTTCCCTATTAGTTTATTGCCTTTTTTTTAGTATTCTGATTGGGTTTCTGTCCTCCCAGATCAGTCAGGATACTTAGAAAAAAAAAAACATGTTACAGAATTGAAAGCTAGTTTTCCTCTAATGTGCTTGGATAAGTAAAGGGGATACAATCATTCAAGATGGGTTCCGGAATATATAGTCAGATAGGCATCAAGCTCCAGACTTTTGGAGTAGAATTACAAAAACATAATTTTTCATTGAATTTAACAGAAAGTGAAACTAAGTGAAGACAGCTAATTAAAGCAAGTTGAATTTTGCTTCATTTCCCATTTGGAAATACTGAGACATGTCATTCTGACTTTTAAGAAATCTCCATCCATTCTGGATCAATTAATTTAGAACTTTTATTTCATTAAAAAAAAAATAAACTGTCATGATTTCATTCAAAATCTTAAATTATTAGTAAATTATTCAAGATTAAAAAATCAACTTCTTTTTTTTTTTTTGCTCTGCTATATATTAATCTCTTTAAAAATTACGTAGTGAACCCTACAGACATTTCCTTAATATCCTTTGCAATATAAGGATACTATCAACAGTGTTTCATTTCTTATATAAAATGAGACGGAGTCCTTTGTGATCAAAATTTCACTATAAAAGGGGTAAAGGATAGTCTTACAGTTCATCTTAATCCAGGCAATTCTGACCTTTGGTTTAAAAAAAAATGTAGAGCTACTCCAGCTGAGTTCTGCTGTCTGTACCTTTTTCACCATGAGAGTTAATGAGATAGGGTGTACTGATAATCATTTTGCTTCATTAAAGTCACCTCTCAATTCTAGATGTTACCAAGTTCTTCTAGTCTTTGCCGAATTCTGGTGAAGCTTGGAAGTACTCAGCAATTTCCTGAGGAAACTCTGAAATTGCAGAATGACTGCAAGCTAGCAATGAAGGAAATATCTGTGCATAATAATAGTTGTGCTGTACCTGTTTACAGTGCTTATCTCTTGCATTCTTTTAACAATTTCATGTTCTACATAGTTTGAAACAAAAGCAATTCTAAAAAGTCTTCATATGTGTATTATTGTTCTTTAATTGCACCTTCCCAGGAGCTTATTCCAAAGTGATGAATTCTACCAATCTACCTAACAAAATCCATTCTCTTGCAGCTACTGGACTCTCTCAAGGTTTGTTTGTTTAAGTCTTCAGAGGTAAATATAATGGGTGAGACTTTTTGCCCAAAAATATCCAGAAAATAAAAAACAAACCTCAGAAAAATAACTGTTTGTTTAGGAATTACTTAATGCATTGGCTTAAGTGTGATACTTTATGTTGGTTTTACTTAGTGGGGGTCGGAGGAGCTACGGTGGCAGCTTGTCGTAGTTCAGCCCCGATCGGGACCAGACTACGCAAGAAGCTGCTAGAAGTTTCCCCTTTGTCTGGTGGATTTAGCCAGGTCTAGGGTGGATCCACTTCTGGCCAGGTGTCGTGGTGATGAGCCAATTGGTGGCAGAATGTTCAGTTATAACATCTCTGTGATAATTTATTTAAGAAAGGTAAAAATAAAGAAAAAAAAGAAGTGAAGAAGCAGAAGCAGGGGGCAGAGAGGGGGAGGCACGAGCCTATTTTCTGATAGGAAATTGAAAAAGAAAACAGTTTCCAAACTGACAATTTCTACCTGCCTTTCTGCACAGCACCTGCATGTTTCTGTGATGGGTTCCACAACCTGTCATTGGAATAGTATGCTGCAGGTCGATTATAACAGAGGATGTATTTTGTTCTTACCTTTGGCACATGTACAATCTCTGTATTCCACTAAGTCACAAAACAAAATTGCTTTTCTCCGTCTATGGATTATTCAGTCTTTCTCAAACCTGCCATCTCTTTGATTATGCTAGGATTTCTCATCATTTTTTCCTTCTCCATTTCTGACATATAGGTATGAATAGCACATCATGAAAGATAGATAGAAAGGAATAAACTAACTAGTATAAGAAGCTGGGCTTAGTACAACAGTTAAATTTATTAAAATGTTGTCTGTGAGTTGCCATACTTCCAAGTGTTTACTTTAAGATTTAAAAAAAAAAAAGTGCTTTCTTATTTTTTAACTATAAATCTTCAGATTTTGAAAAGACTACATGACACTCTCTCTATAATAAAAATGCCTTGTGTCTTTTAAAACACAGGTGTGTTTGTGTGTACATATGGTCCATTTTTTCTTGGTTATCCATTCATTTTAGCTCTTCTAATCATCACCCTAAGTCCTGCTTTCCTCTCCCTTAGGTTGATGTATAGTTCTAGCAAGAGAAAGGTCAAATTGTGATCAGGAGAAGCATAATAACTTCACATATCAATGTACATTTCTCTTTCTTGACAAACGATCACCATTCCTCCTGAAAATTCCCTGCATCACATAGTCCCCTTTGACCTTTTGGTCAATAAATAATGCATTCTCTCTAAAGTAATTGAACTACCTATTTGGCTGCAAAATCTCTTATACCAGAAAGCATGCTCCATAGGACAGTGAAAAATTACATTATAGAAAGACTCCAGTTTTACTCTAGCTTTTGGATGAAGACAGATTCCTTCTTATTACAATCTGTTTTTTTTCACCACCCAGTAACATAATCTGAACCGAACCATAATACCTAGCGTTTCATAGACCAGGTAAGACTGTTTCTTTTTAAGGATAATTTGAAGAAGTGTTTAAAACAAAAAGGATTTTGAATTTGAACATACTTTTTGGAGGGCTGTTTTGTCACTGCAAAGTGACTCGGTCTGGGAACCATACATTCATAATTTATTATGTTATTCAACAGCAATTTGTTAGTTGTCTCACCTCACCCCCACCACCTCCACTGGCCCCCCTAGGATGGAGCTCACATTAGACTTGACTTACAAGTTCACAACAAAATTGGCAAGATCTATTCACATGCTAGAAGACAGAACCTTCCATGCTTTTAGGACCCAATTCCAGGTTTGAGAAGAGACTACAGGAATTTCTGGAGACTGTGGAACTATTAAGTGTTCTAAGAGCAAAATATTCCACACTTTACGATCGGTGGTAAGATGAATCAGGGTGATAGCTGATACTGTAGGTTTTCTGTCTGCTTTCAAATATTTTTTTTTTTCCTGCAAATAAGTGAGCTTTTCCATTTATTTGAAGAACAGGATCAAGACCACAATAAATAAACTGCAAAAGCTGAGCTTTTGTCTTCTAGTACTTTGAGCTATTTTAGTATTTTCTTCTGTAAAATGGAACCTAAATTCAAAATCCTAGTCTTTCCCATGGCTATGTTTCAGTGTTTTTTAAAGAGATCCTTGGCCAAATAAGCGCTAGTTGTTTTTAGCCTTAACTGTGAGTTAATAAAGTGTTTTGCCTGGAAATAATACATTATATTTCCTACAGTATGGTACTGAGTTTTTCAAGAACACATAAATCATAATGAAACAGACTGTGATGCAATCACACAGTATTGTTTCATGATAGACTGTTGTGTTATGACTTGAGCATTCCCTTGTGAAAAAAAAAGTAACATTTTTCTTTGCTTTCTAGGCTTTTTATTCTTTCCCTGTATTTTTTTTCATAACAGAAACTGTACCTGAATGTGCTAAAGTGTAAAGCTATCAGGAAATTGCCCTGAAACTGAAAACCTCCAGGAAATTGAATGGACATACTGCATGCAACATCCAAGGTATTATGTCTTAGTCCTGTTTCTTGGGATTTAGTGTTGACTTTTTTATTATACCCAACCATAGATACATTGCTCTGAACATACAGTTTTGACCAGCCTTGAGGACAATAATAACATTAGACATAACAGGAAGAGCTCTCATACTAGGCAAGAGGTCAGTTGCTCTCCCCAGCATGCCTATTGTTGAAAAATATCTTTTAAAGAAAATCATTACAATGGTCTTCTATGTGATGCCTATAGAAGAAACATCTACAAATATCTTAGAAATATATCTGTTAAAAAGTGGTACTGAAAGGGAGATATTTTGTCTTCCATCTAGTTGTTTCAGGGCAAAATCTTTCATCCAAAAAAGCTCCCAGTGCTCTAATAGATAACGCTGTTCAGGATGGAAATAAGATTTTACAAAACACTTCAAAACAGGTATTCTAGATTCTGAGAGGAGACACTGGTGTAGTGAAGTTTTACTCTACTACACAGTCCTTCAGTTGATTCTCTGCCAAACTTCTGCAGAGATGCAAAGACTTACAAGAAGACTGTAGTTCAAATATTTGCCTTTTCTCTTACTGAGGATCAGTTCAGTATTTCTGCAAAAGCCTTAGAGGTCAGACATGGTCAGGTCCTCATGGCTTCCCAGTTTTTACTAGTTTCTGGGTCATAATCCTTTCCAGATGGATTGTGTTTCACCACTTCTTTACAGTTGGTCATAAAAACTTTGGCTTTATACCACATGCTTCTGCTTTTGCAATCTGCTACTTTGTTCGCCTTCATTACTGTACCTGTGAGTGCAAAGCTCCTCTTATAGGAATCACCAGATCTTCCTTCTCTGAATGTAGTAGTAAGATTTACATACAGACAGCAATGACCTTAGTTAGTCATGATGAAAATGACTAACTGAAAATAAGGGCAAGAAGAAACATATCTGAAATAAGGGCAAGAAGAAACATTCATAGATGTCCTCATGGTAGTTCTCAGGAGTGCCCTTCTGAGAGGACATTATCCCCGCTGAGTGAAATCTAGTCTTCAGAGAAAGCAAAAGGAAAATACTGTTAGGGGGTCAACCAACAGTCATGCTTACTGTATGATATGAATATATTTGTAAGGACCTCTGAAAACGCTAAGAAGGATCACAGTGATAGTCTATCTATGAATGAGGACACAGGCCTGGGATGTTTTTGAGGAACCAGAGAAATTGTCAGCAGAACATATAGCAAAAGAATATTCCTTGCAATATTTTCATGGTGTTTGAAAAGGCACTTCATTGGCAGGTAAAGAGGATATTATCCCGTTTAACCTTAGGCACTGTGCCTGTGTTAAAAGGTCAGTCTTTTTTAGCTCCCAATACAGTCAACTGAGGCTGAGTTCATCACAGGAGGCCTGTGAGCTCCAGCTGTGAGGGATCTGCTTGTTCGCTGGATGACAGGGAAGCCCACAGAGTGGCCTCCAAGTGGGGTGGCAAATGGGATATGACTATCAACCCCTGATATAAGATTGAATATTTTTGTCTTTGTTGAAAAAATATAAAATATTTTGTTAAAAAAGGAAGCTGCTCTGAGTTGTTTGAAAACTGAAGGGAAGAAAACAGTATTCGCTTTATCATATCCTCTTTAAATTTGTTCATATGGCTTGTATTCACATGAAATATGTGTGGAAAAGAGAGGGTTAAAAATACAGAAGCAGCAACCTACTTTTTATTCTCACACAGTTTTTTCTTATTTCACCTGAAAAACATTGGCAAAAGATTTGTGAAGTGGAAAGAAAGTAGAATAAACACATTTCTTAAGTCTTCTGAAATGTGAAAGTGGGAAAAAGTAAATAAAGAAAAAGCAGCCCTTTTACATTTAGTGATTTATTTTCCTGATTTTTAATACAGCAAAAGGTTAAAGCTATGCAAGGAGAAGTAAAACACCTCTGAAAACACACAGGCTAATGTGGGAAAATGAATTTATTCTTGTTTTGCTTTACTCCTATAAGATGGAGCTATCGTATTTGAGAAGTCGTGGCGGTCTGGTGAGGTCCACGATGACTGGAAGAGAGGGAACATAACCCCAGTTTTTAAAAAGGGGAATAAGGAAGACCCAGGTAACTACAGGCCGGTCAACTTCACCTCTGTGCCTGGCAAGGTCATGGAGCAGATTCTCCTGGAAACCATGCTAAGGCACATGGAGAGCAAGGAGGTGGTTGGTGACAGCCAACATGGCTTCACCAAGGGCAGATCGTGCCTGACCAATTTGGTGGCCTTCTATGACGGGGTGACGGCATTGGTGGACAAGGGACGAGCAACTGACATCATCTACCTGGACTTGTGCAAAGCTTTTGACACTGTCCCTCACGACATCCTTCTCTCTAAACTAGAGAGACATGGGTTTGATGGACGGACCACTCGGTGGATAAGGAGTTGGCTGGATGGCCGCACTCAGAGAGTGGTGGTCAACGGCTCAATGTCCAAGTGGAGACCAGTCACGAGTGGCATCCCTCAGGGGTCTGTGCTGGGCCCGGCCCTGTTCAACATCTTTGTCGGCGACATGGACAGTGGGATAGAGTGCACCCTCAGCAAGTTCGCTGACGACACCAAGTTGTGTGGTGCCGTCGACACGCTGGAAGGGAGGGATGCCATCCAGAGGGACCTTGACAGGCTGGAGAGGTGGGCCCGTGCCAACCTCATGAAGTTCAACCAGGCCAAGTGCAAGGTCCTGCACCTGGGTCATGGCAATCCCAGGCACAAATACAGGCTGGGCAGGGAATGGATTGAGAGCAGCCCTAAGGAGAAGGACTTGGGAGTGCTGGTGGTTGAGAAGCTTAACATGAGCAGGCAGTGCACCCTTGCGGCCCAGAAGGCCAACCACATCCTGGGCTGCATCAAGAGAAGCGTGGCCAGCAGGTAGAGGGAGGTGATTCTCCCCCTCTACTCTGCCCTGGTGAGACCCCACCTGGAGTACTGTGTCCAGTTCTGGAGCCCCCAACACAAGAAGGACATGGACCAGTTGGAGAAAGTCCAGAGGATGGCCACGAAGATGATAAAAGGGCTGGAGCACCTCTCTTATGAGGACAGGCTGAGAGAGTTGGGGCTGTTCAGCCTGGAGAAGAGGAGGCTCTGGGGAGACCTGATAGCGGTCTTCCAGTACCTCAAGGGGGCCTACAAGAAAGATGGGGAAAGGCTGTTCAGTAGGGCCTGTTGTGATAGGATGAGGGGTAATGGTTTTAAAATAGAGGGAGGTAGATTTAGACTTGATATTAGGAAAAAATTTTTTACAATGAGAGTTGCAGAACACTGGCACAGGTTGCCCAGAGAGGTGGTGGAAGCCCCATCCCTGGAAACATTCAAGGCCAGGCTGGATGAGGCTCTGAGCAACCTGATCTAGTTGGGGATGTCCCTGCTCCTTGCAGGGGCATTGGACTAGATGACCTTTGAAGGTTCCTTCCAACCCTAACCATTCTATCATTCTATGATTCTATGAAAATGGCATTTGGGTCAAAATTAAATAATTTTTTTTTTTGTTAGCTAGATTGGTAGACTCCATCACTTTGGAATAATCTCCTGGGAAGGTGCAATTAAAGAAAAAAAAAGGGGCAAAAATATAATTTGTGAGTGCTAGGAAAAGTTAGATTGGTAAATACTGAATCAGGGCAAATAATCTGCTATGAAACATTTCTTCAGCCAATCTAATCTGAATTTTTGTCCATGCATTGCAAAACAACACCTTCCTTTGAGGTATAGACCTTAGCTAAGAGGTATGAAGAAATTTCCAGCCTCCTCCTTTGGCTGTTGCATGTTTTTCCTCTTTGTTTTTCTTGCAGTTCAGCCAGACAGACTCCAGATACAACAGTGCTGGAGAAGCCAGTGACTTTCTCTGACCACTTCTGTGCATGTCTCACAGCAGTTACCACCCCAGATACCTGCTGACCGGTATGCTCATGGGACAGCTCCTTAACCTGTCCCAGGCTAAAATGGGTCAGAATTCTTAAGGTTATTTAATCTAGCTAAGCAAACCAGGGTAATTAATTCCCAAAGCAGTTTAGAAAGCAAACCCAGAAGGAGCTCTGCTGACAAAGGTGGTTTTCTCAGACTGAGGAGAAGTGATGAGCTTTAGCAGGGAGCTACAGCAACAAATTTTTCTGCCACCTTAGATGGGCAAGGAAAAAGATGTAAGATCCTGGCCTCGTGCATTAATGATCCATTATCCCACAGTAATAAGGGCCTCAATAAAAGAAGAATGGCATCATGAAGCCAATTCCCTGTCTTTAATAAAATGGGTTTTTTTTTTCAAGTTGCAAGGACTGCTAAGCAGGGCCCTGGGGTTTCAGGCCTACACATCTTTTTTTTTTCTTTTTTAAAATGAGGCAAACCTTTCTATAAAAGTTATTTGCACTCAAGGATGATGACAAAACAGATGATTATGTTTGTTTAACTGTTGACAGTCTGACAAGAACAAAGCCTTTTTGAAAAATACAAGTCCTTTTTTTCCTTCCCACATGAACATTTTGAGCAAAAGAATCTGGCACTGGAAAGAATTTGCCAAGAACCACTCACAGAAGCTATTATTTATATAGTACAATATGCTCATATCATCAAGACCTTGCTCTCTGAAATATACACCTCAGCTTGAAAATTGTCAGTATCTACAAGAAATGAGATGTTTAAAAAGGAAAAAAAAAAATGATACCTACTATTCAAGCATTGCTGCTTCGTTAATACATCTTCACTGAGCAGGATTGCTAATTTATACCTATAAAATAATTAGCATCTGTCAGACATACTTTTACCGTCATCAAGCTGTGGGAGAAGTATAGGTTGATCGCATGCGCTCTGAATTCAATTCAAATTAAATGGCAATGTCTATTGATGCCTCCAAAGAGTAGGCAGCTGCTGCATCTCACTTTATTGTATTATGATAGAAAGCTGCTGCATAAATAATAATGACATTAAACCTAAAGCATTTTCTTGATATGATTGTTTCTAGTTTTATAATTCTTTTCTATTATTCAGTTAGACTGTGTTCAAAAGGTGTAACAGTAAACTATAAAACATATTACACCTGACAGAATTTTTAAAATATTCATTTTGAATCCCAAAATACAGTAGCATGGCAGAGTTTCTTTTCCCAAAGGAGAACAAGAAAATATTTAGTAAGAACCAAAACAGCCCATCACTGAGCAAAGGAACTCATACTGAATTAAGTACATACACCTATATACATCGATATGTGACTATTTTTAATGAAGGTTTTTCCTAAGCACTGTAGATATATATCAGCCCAGGAGTACACACCTATTTGTCAATGCCAACAGCTGTTCTGGTGCTATCCTCTCTTAGTGGTGTATAGACGTATATATGCATGTACATATTTATTCATTAATTTATTAATAGTAACATAGAAATTGGTATAATAAACTGCAATCATGGTAGACTACCATTCCTTGAAGGAATTCCAATAATTACCTTGTAAAAAAGGCTGCAGCTGGCAGGAACAGAGAGGGAGGGGAGTACATCACAAGATGGATAGAAGGGTGTCTCAGGGGCCAGAGCCTCAGCTGTGGCAAATTACTGTGGCTTCATTGACTTCTGTACCCCTCCAGCCTTTCTACAGTTACATCCTTAGACTCAGTAAGTAAGGAAGGCAAGACAGTAATACAGCTCCCTGAGAATGGGAGCTGAGAAGACAAGAAACAGAACTAACAGGAATTTTTAATTTTAGTTTTTTCCCCTAGCTTGAGGACTATAGTGAGGAATAAGACAGCTTCATAGAGATGAGAGAGGTGTCGCATTATATTTTTATTTGGAATCTTAACTCAGGTATTAGTAGGAATACATTTTTTTAACCTACGCAGTATTTAGTGGTACTGTCTTTTTTTGAGAATCACGCACCTTGACACCACTCCAGCTCAAACTTAAATCTGAAGTTTTCAGCAACAGAATCCCTTTTATGCACCCCTTTACATACATTTCATGCTTATTTTATTATTTGAAGGTAGAAGTATTTAACGAATTTCAAGCTCCCACTACATGGAATACTTTGTAAATACTGATAAGGTTAAAAATTGTTGCAACAGCTTAAATTAATTTTCACAGATTACACTAAAGTTAAAAAAAAAGCATTCCATTAACACCCTTCACACTTTACAGTGTGAATGAGATAAATACTCTCTGAAGATGCAGTTCAAAAATGCTCCGAGAGAAGATAAAGCAAACTGATGGAACAAACCAAGAAATGCAGCAGTTGCACAGTGAAGTGCTGTGATCTTTATGTTTCCAGAGAGTTCAAAGCAACAGAACCAGCTCAGCTGGATAGGATTCAGCCTCATTCTGTCCTGCCTACATAATAAGAAGACCTCTCACCTTCACATGTTTATGTTTGGAGGCACAGATGGGTTCTTCAGCATAAAAAAAAAACCTCCTTGATGTCCTAATAGCTACCAAAGTTTGCTTACTTTTTTTTTTTTTTTTAAGCACCCCAGCAAGCCTTCCCCTTCTTGCTCTCTCCCTCGCCCTGGAATCTATAGCATTTGCTACCTTCAGAGCTGTATTTGAAAAAACCTAAAGCTTTATCACTATACTGGAATGAGACAAAAACAAGCTGGTAACATTAAGTAAGATAACAAGAGCTTTTTAATACCTGCCAGTGAACAAAGAATGAAAGAAACCATTTCAGCTTTAACTTGTCCTGTTCTTTGGTGTAGAATATGGCATTGTTCACTTTAGTGTGGCTTTTTTAAAGGAAAGGCTATGAACCTGCTTACTACAATGACTGGAACAGAACTGATCAGTGAGGGATGCAGGTTACAATTAAGTGCTCTGGAAATGAATCTGTTCCCTGAGCAGTAGGTGTAAACAAGCAGGGAAGCCCGTGGGTGTGGGAAGAGCTTTCACAGAGAGCACATCAAAGGAAGAAGGAGGCAGCCTTGGGAGCGCAGAGTGAGATGGCACACGTTGCTCCTTCAGACCTTTTAAAATCACTGCATAAATGTCTCTGTACACTGAAATGAGAGGATCTAAAGCAGTTAATTACAAGTGAAAAAGAAAAGTTTGTTGAAGAGTTATTCATATATGTACATAATTGTTGGAGAATTAGATACCTTGTCACAAAAATGTCCTGCATTTCAGCAGTGTAGTGACAGTGGAAGTACAGTTGTGTGGCAACATCTAGTACTTGTCTGATGTGTGCTGACCCCTACTTCTTAGGTTTAATTAAAAGCCCTGTTTAAAAGAAACGTAAAATTATTTATGCATTTTATTCAATATTTGCAATACACAACTAAGATATCTAATTTCCACAGAAGCTCCCATCTATACTGGAGCCAGAATCAGAATCCTTTTTTACTTTATTTTTTTCTAACCTCTTTGGTGCACAGAGACACAGCATCAAGCAGATGACAGAAAATTCTTCTCTCACAGCTTTATCTCCCACCAAGTGATCAAGGCATTCAGCTGGCTTAAGGTGCAATTCCACCTCTTTCAGTGTCTGGAACATGCAAAGAATCCTTTTCTGTGCTGTTAAGGCAATGCTTTGTCACCTCTGGCATCATAGTGAGGTTCTAGGGCTTCAGGACGCCCAGGGCTTGGGATGGAGCATACACTTATCCATAGCATGTCGCTCTTGTCATACTCCATGGCACAGCTTAGGTGTAAAAACAAGCACTCTCCCAGAATAACCTTGACGTAGCTCAGGGGGATGGTCCTAGCATAAGTCAGGGACTTTTTCCAGTAGTTAGTCAAGATGGGATAAACCTTTTGGGGCAGAAAAGAAAGTTTAGTTTTGTAGAAACCTGTTGGGTTGTACCTTTTATCCTTGGGACCAGCAATCATTCCCTGGTAGGTTCTATTTCTGTTAGTAGGTAGTGAGGCCCAACAAAGATCTGTAGAGTGAAGTGGTTGGTGCTAAGGACCTAGTGTGAACATTATACATGTTTTGTTTTTTTCCCCTTGAATTGATCACCTTTTAAATGTGAGAATGCAATAGATGTGCTTCTGGAGCACATCTGGTTTAGCCTGACCCAAAAGGCACCTTGGGACTGCTCTGTGTCAGGAAACAAGCCTCAGTATATGAAGACTACTGAGAGACTGACTCCGGAAGTGTATTCTGGATCTGAATTAGAAAGCTAATGTAAATGCACCCACAGCCTGCACAACCGGTGTATAGGGGAAGCAGACCACAGGTGAAGTCTGGTCATTTCCTGGTTACCTAACTTAGCTTTCTAATTCAGCTGAGTGAAGTCAGGATGGCCAGGAGCAGTTCTAAGCCTTTGCTAACCTTACCTGTGCACCTGTGACTCTACTGCAGGAAAGAAATAACTATGCTTAAGTTGGGAAGTGTGGTAGGTGTTCTGAATTTGTCGCCCTTCATCCTTGGCATACCAGCATAGTATGGTTCTGGAAAACACATATGTTTCAGTGGTTTATGTAGCTTTAGAACATGCTGGGGAAAAGTGGTAGTAAAAATATCCCTGAGAAGGGATTTTTTTCTAATAAAATATTTAGCTGATACTAGATGTAAAGTCAGTGGGCCTCTAGTTGAAAGGAAGTGCCTCCTCCCCCTTGGACTCTCTCCAGCTTACAAACCTCCATCTGCTAATTGGCCTTAATCCACAGAAAAGAAAGACTTCATAGAACATGGAAAATACTGAAATGATACATTGATCCATTTTCGTGTTTTAAGCCAAAGAATGCATTGCTTTAACATGGAAAAATAGGTAATTGAACAAGTAGCTTTAAAAACTAAAACCAGAAGTTAGTGGGAGAAATTTTTTTTTTAAAAAAAGAGGTTGGGAAGTCAAGTTAAGAAACATGACTATTAAGTAATAAAATTTTTTTTTTGCTCAGCAAATGTACACATTGTAAAATAATCAAAATCAGTCCTCTCTCAACAATAGGAGCTGGTAAAAGAATGACACAGTTAATATGTTTTCCATCCCTTCTCATTCTGCAATTAATGCCTTTTTCCCTATGTTTCTGTGGGTCCTTCTGCATGAACACAAGCTGCTCTTTGAACCAAATCCCTCAGGTTTTCAGTTATAAAAAAAATCCTGATAAAAATAAAATATAAAAAAGCCCTTTAGGGACTTTTAAGTCAGAATGAAAATTGTAGCTTGCCCTGCCTCAGATTTTTCCACTCATTTTCTTTTTGTATAAGGCCCAAGCTTCATCAATAAAACTAAATGATAATAACATATTAGTCAAGACACTTCTGCACAAAACCTCTCCCATTAACACACTAAACTTCACTCCCACAGAATTAAAAGATTAAAAATAAACTAATTACCCAGAATTTAGCATCGTAACTAGTTCCAGCCACCTGGCTCACAGCTGCTATGGAAATTACTCAATTAATCAAAATAAAGTTGTTTTTTTTTTTCCTGATTATTTAAAGAAAAAGAGAAAGGAATGAAACCCCCACACACTCAGTAGGAACAACCTTCCCTTCTGAAATATTCCAAAGAGACTTTAATCAGTCCAAAATGTTGACATATGAATACCACAATTGCAGAGAAGAGAGAGCTTATAGTAAGATAGTGAAAAAATTTTGTTCTCTTCTCTGGCCTCCTAGCACCATAAATGTATTTACATCTGGTACAAAAGTTTACCCTTTGTGTAGTATTTGGTGAAAATCACAGTGAAGGAATGACAGCTTCAGCTGTCTCTTGCTCTGTTTCCATCACATTAGTGAAGATGAGTAAGTGCTTCATAGCTAACAAACATCCCAGCCTGTGTGTGAAAAGTTCTGGACAGACAAATCATAAGTTTGTTGACACATGGCCACATTGTTTGTGTGGGGAGGAGGAAAGTGTATGTGTAGA
The DNA here is from genome assembly GCF_036417535.1 of Chlamydotis macqueenii. Taxonomy (NCBI): domain Eukaryota; kingdom Metazoa; phylum Chordata; class Aves; order Otidiformes; family Otididae; genus Chlamydotis; species Chlamydotis macqueenii. The sequence goes on from NC_141556.1 coordinate 205,828,527, forward strand.
AACATGTTTTGTGTTTGTCTGTGAGTTGTAAACACATTTGCAGGAGACTAGGATTAAAATGCTAATTTCATACAGCCCTACGTTTTCAAGAGAGATTAAGGAAATTAGGTGGTAAACCACTCACAGGGCCCTTGAAAAGCCAAATCTGAATTGCCTTTAATTATACCAATTCAATTACTTATTATTAAAAGTGATGTGTCAAGCCTTAGCCCTGTTTTTGATGGAGTTGGAAAGACTAAGACTGTAATGTAGAAAAAGGAAAGCATGAAATAAAATAGAAACTGCATAACTGATGTAGTCCAAATTTAGATCTCCACAATAAATCATTATCAAGTAGAAATGTTTCTGTGTCCTGCAGTCATATGGACTAGGTCCAACTTAAAAAAAATAATTTAACCTACAATCTAAGAATAAATATGAGATCAGTACTTTTAACCTTTCCATGTAGCACAAAATTTAGGAAAGTGGCCTATATTTGTTAATAAGACAGCCCTACAGACTTCTAGTTGGTAAGCTGAGCTTGTTAAAATAAACAGTTCTTTAGTACAACCAGGTAGAAAATTGCATATCCGGGGCCAAGAAATGAAAGATATATCTAGAAAACTTACAAAGAGGTGGGTGGAAGCACAAGCCTGACGCATTAATTTCACCAAAATTTAATTGACTGAAAATGTAGTAGCTCTCTGTGAAAACAAGGGAGAGAGATTTATCTTCAGGGGACAGTTCACATATCTCTGTTACATACCCATCCCAGAACAGAATGAATCACCTCTGAAAGTGCCTGGTTTACAGTCTTGGCAATAGAGAGGAATCTAAACTTTTTAAACTGTTTGCCTTTGAGTGGCGTGAAAATACGATCAAGATGGATTCAGAGACAGCAGAAAGCCCTGCCTTACACCACTGTGGCTGTGTCCTTCCAGTTGTCTCATTTTCCCAGCATCTTCTAAACTTTTCTTTCTTTTTTTTTTTTCTCATTCTTGTAAAAGAAGATCCTGAAAAGCTTGAAGGATTACAATAAACTAACAATTAAACACAGGTTCTCATGCAAAGCTAGGGCTGAAAAGACTAACAAGATTCGTAGCTTCATAACTCACAAGACAATTAATAGGAATGGTACACAGAAGGATCTCTGTGCTTCTGTATAAAACACTGGTAGGACGGGCATGGAAATACTGAACGTGGGTCTATTTTTTACCATTTTCAAAAGTGTGCTGTCCTAGTTTTGGCTGGGATGGAGATAATTTTCCTCTCAGTAGCCGATATGTTCTGTATTTCGTATGTGAATGTCATGAGTTAGCTACAGTCAGCAATTGAGTACCACACAGCTGCTCAATCACCCTCCTTCTCCCAGGGGACAGGGGAGACAATCAGTAAGAAAAGAAAACTTGTGGGTTGAGATAAAGGCAGGTTACTAGGATAGTAAAAGAAAATATTATTATATACATATGTTTTAAAAATAGTGATAATAATACTAATAGAAAAAATAATAAGAATAATAATTTAAAAACCCCAAGCAAACAAACAAAAACAATGAATGATGCACAATTTCTCACCACCCAACAACCTGATGACTGATACAGTCCATCTTGAGCAGCAATCACGGAACAAAAAAACTCCCTGTAAAAGATCCCAGAACAATTCTGAACAGTGAGAGAGAAAAAAAAGAGCTGCTCACCGGTTCACCCCTCCACTTAAGTACTGAGCATGACATTTATGACATGGAATACTCTCTTTGGCCAGTTTGGGTCAACTATTCTGGCTGTATTCCTCCCAGCTTCCTGTACCTGTGCATTAGCGAAACCTGGGAAGACAGACAGTGACCTTGGTCTCTTTAGCAACAACAAAAAGTGTGTTTGTCAACATTCTTCAGGTACAAAATCCAAAACACATCAGCTACTGAGAGGAAAATTAACTCCATCCTAGCTGAAACCAGGACAGTGAAGAATGCTGATAAAAACACTGATGTTACAGGTTGATGTTATGAGGGGGCATCTCTCTCTCTCTCTCTCTCTCTCTCTCTCACTTTCTCTCTCTCCTTTGCCTGCTGCTTGGTTTCATTTCCATGATCACTACTCAGGATGGGCTGTATCAGTCATTGGGACATCTGGTGGTAAGAAATCTTGCTTTGCTCCTTTTGTATATTTAGTGCCCTTATATTTTGTTATTACTGTCATTTTCCTTTGCTGTTCTAGTAAACTGTCTTCATCTCAACCCACAAGATTTCCTTTTTTTCCCAGATCTCTCCCCTGTCCTGCTGGGACTAGGACTAAAACACCACACATGCTGAAAAATTAGAGCTGATACAAAGAGTATCAGTATCCTGTTTCAAAGACTGGAGGAAAAGCCTTCTATCAAAAGTCTCAGAGATCAATTTCACTTAGTAAAAAGACAGATTGAGCAGAAACTTGCTAACAGTGTGTAGCATGTTTTCATGAAGAAGACATCATATGCTAAAGGACTAAGTTGCTATTGTTCTTTAGTTCTGCTGAATACAGATATGCAGTGCAGTCCTGTCTCAGGATAGAATTGGTGTAATGTACAAAATAAGACAATAATATATGACTGTGTTGATCTTGAGCAAAATGGTATTATGTGTACCTTATACCTCAGTGGGAGTTTCGCAGAACAAAGAGCAAAGTGCTTCTGGTTTGGAAAAGGTAATTGGTGATGTGGGTTAATTTGACTGGACATCAAGGTTGATTCCTTTGGATATAATAAAAATTGAAACAAAGGGATCCAAATGGAAAAACAAATAGTGCATATCACATTGATTTATTCATTCCAGTTGCAGCAAACTACTTGATCTAACTATGTAGCCAATAAATGTTAAGATGAAAAGTACTCAGGAACATGCAGAGAACAGCAGAAGCTTTTCAAATATTTATGTTTTCATCTTAAGGTTTTTTTTTCTCTTTCAAACTATCAAACGGCATGAGTCTGCATTAAAGAGAGACTTTCATGCCAGCAAAAATGTTTAGATCTTTCAAACTAGAAACTTAAATGTGTTTACCTTTTGGATTATTTTTGTAATTTTCATAACTGCCATTCCACTGGGACTGGTATGTGTGCTAGCTGGAAGTGAGTAATGGTCCCACAAGGATATACTTTGCTTTCTTCAAATAAATATAGGCATATATTAGCTGGAAAAGCATCCTGGGATAAATTTAATTCTCAGACTGCCAATGTTGCATTGTAACCGGGCATTGTTATTGCTTATTTGTATCACAGTAGTGTGTAGAGTGGGTGAGGCTGCTATTATTGTAGGCAGTAGAAGATTATACAGGAAAATAAAGTCTCTCCTACAGGAAGTCTTCCATAAAACTCTAAGTGTGGGATAGGAAGTCACAGCTCAGGGAAGTGAAGTAACTTGCTGAAGGTCACACAACAGATCAGAATCAGAGCTGCTGGGGAAGTCCAGTATCACTGATTTCCTTTGGCCCTGGCTGTTGAACCAGCCCAAGAAAAGATGTCTCCCTATTCCAATTGGGTATAAATAAAGATAATCTGTCCAGACTAACAGCTAGCATAAATCTTCCAAACCCCATGGAAGTCAGCAGAGATGCACTTAATTATACCACCTATAAGTATAATTTGCTACAGTTTGTCATCAGAATTCTTTAATTGAGCTGGAGGAAAATAGAATTTAAACAGAACATAATAATCATAATGAAATACCAGTATTACAACAATAAAAAAGAAAAATATTATGAGAAAGCTTAGAACAAATGGGACATCTTGTTTAAAATAAGCTGTGACTGATGGGATGAGCTCAGTGGGGATCCCCAGAGCCTCCAGGGGCCTTTGTTAACATTTTACTACCCAATTGATCCTTCTCTCAGTGATTGCTCATCTCTTTTCCGAATACTGCCAAATCAGCCCTGTCAGATGCCACTCCTCCCATGGGAATTTCAAACTGAAAGAATGGCTTGCTTTGTTTCAGATGATGTTTTATACCATCACAAAGTATGTATCTTTTTTCTTTAATTGTTCCGGAGTCTCCTGATCCTATGCTACCAGATCTCCGCTATATCATCAGCTTGAATTATACACCTCTGACACTTTGCTTTATTATCACTATTCTCTGTGGATTTCTAAGGATCAAAGTATAAACTACAGGGCTGTAGGCCAACAACCCAAGAGCCTCCAACTGGCAAGTCTTCAGCAGGCAGTGCAACTCACCTTCTTCATGCTGGTGGGAAGTTCTGTGAGAGTTTTTTATGCAGAAACTCTTTCCTGCTCAGTTTTGGACCAGCCAAAGCTCTGAAATATATCTGTTTTTAGCTGAGTGGATTTTTGCCTTCCCTTGCATATTTCCTGATTTGTAAACTTGATTTTAAAAAGAAAAATTGTTTAAGTAACAGAAAAGCAAAGTCTTGTTTTTTTTTTTTTCATTCTCTCACTAATCCAACTTGATCAATTGCACTCAAAGGTCAAGAAGAAATTGTGGTACTTCCTAGCTCAAAATAAACATAGCACATTATTTCTAGCCATTAATTAAAAAAAAAAAAAAGCTACAAAAAACAGAGCCTACTGGGTGTGTTTGAATGTGGAATTCCTAGGATATGCAAAGACTTGTTCTATCTCTTTGTACATATGGAACTAGTCCTTGCAAATCAATGAACCGAAACCTCGAAGACCCCTCAAGTTTTTTACTCTTATACTCATTGTAGCATGAAACTGCTGGTCTTCTAGTATTTTTCCTCTGAGATTAGTCCACTGTTTAATTGATTTCACAGTCCAGGCTAATACTGCATGAGGTGATGCCTGCAAATTGACTATGCTTTGCATCATGATAGTACAGTAAGAGTTGGCACAGCACAATAAACAAAAAGAGAGGAAAATGTCAAGACAAAGCACAGACGTCGTGCCCAGACTGCTTATCCCACACACAAGGAGCTAAAAGGAAAATTCTGTGGCAATTCTGTTCCAAATCTAACTTTTGGGAGGTAAAAACTTATGGTCTCTCGCCAGCTCTGGCTAATTTGTAGTATCAGGCCCTGAGAGAAGATGACAGCTGCAGATGGTGTGGAAGGAAAGCCACCTTGCAACACATTTTGTCAAGTTGCAGTCTTTGGCATTGGCCCAGGGCCGGTATTGCTGGAGACATGATGAAGTGTGAAAAGTCCTGGCAGGCATTTTAGACAAATAAAAGATGGGAGGCAAGGGAAAATCAGGACCGAAAGAGATTAATATTTGTGAGGTTTATAGCAGAAGAGGGAAAGCAATAGGAAGTAAGAAAACCCCCATAGGGAATTTAGTGCGACAGCAGCAGATTAAAAACAGGATGGACCTGAAGAGTAAGGTTATTTTTTCCACCTGGACCTTCACCTGAGAGCAGAGATCAGGTTGTGAGCAGCAGTCAGAGAAAAGTAAACAGGCAACAATGAGAGAATTTGCAGCCCCAAAATACAAAAAAGCTAAATGAGGCTCTATGTATGTGTGTATTGGGGGAACTAAGCAGTAGAAGAGTGCAGGGTTTCCTAAGCTGGGAATGGTAATGACAGTTTGGCACCGCAAAAATGTGTAACTCTGCAGTCTTAGTCTCACATGTGGGGGTTGGTGGCATCCTAGCTGCATGTGGAGATGGCAATTGCTGGACCTCCCCTCCCCTGAGTTCTGGTTCCCTTGGAAAGAAAGCCCTGAGGGTAGAGAGGAAGCCCCAGAAGGAGCTTGATGTGGAGGAGCAGGGACGATGGTAAGGACGCACTAAGTGGCAGAAGACAGCAAAGGCCAAACTGGAGTCACTGCCTGGTACCTCTGGTCAGACCTGCTGGGTGGGATCTGACCAATCTTCTGGAAATCTCCTGTGGGTTTGGTGGAAGTAAGGCAAACCGCATCATCCAGGGGAAAGACAAAACCATTTGGAAGAAATTTTAAAAAACATTAAGTAAAACTTCAGAGAAGGGCTCATAGACTGAATGTAATGTACAAATTTTCTTCCTCAATCTTCACTGGTAACCCGTCTTCCCACACCTCTCTAGTGGATGGACCACAAGACAGGAACTGCGGGAGCAAATTGCCTCCTACTTTAAGAGAAGATCAGGCTCATGACCACCTGACATACCTGAATATACGTAAGTCTGTGAGACCTGACGAGATGCATCCCAGAGTCCTGAGGGAACTGGCTGATGTAATTGCCAAGACACTCTCCATGATATTTGAAAAGTCATGGCAGTCAGGAGAGGTCCCCGCTGACTGGCAAAAGGGGAACATTGCACTCATTCTTAAAAAGGGTAGAAAGGAGGATACTGGCAACTACCAACCTGTCAGCCTCACCTCTGTGCCTGGGAAGAATCATGGAATAGATCCTCCTAGAAGCTATGCTGAGGCACATAATGGACAGGAAGGTGGTTTGAGACAGCCAGCATGGCTTCAGCAAGGGCAAGCCCTGCCTGACCAACCTAGTGGCCTTCTATGATGGAGTGACTACATCAGAGGACAGGGGAAGAGCTACAGATGTCATCAACCTGGACTTCTCTAAGGCCTTTGACAAGGTCCCCCACATCATCCTTCTTGCACTTGTGTTAGGGCAACTCCCAGTATCAATACAGGCTAAGGGATGAAGAGATTGAGAGCACCCTTGCTGAGAAAGGCTTGGGGGTACTGGTGGATGAAAAACTGGACATGAGCTGTCAATGTGTGCTTGCAGCCCGAAAGCCAAGTGGATCCTGGGCTGCATCAAAAGAAGAGTGGCCAAAAGGTCGAGGGAGGAGGTTCTACCCCTCTACTCCACTCTGGTGAGACCCCATCTGCAGTACTGGGTCCAGTTCTGGAGCCCTCAGCACAGGATAGACATGGACCTGTTGGAGAAAGTCCAGAGGATGTCCACGAAGATGATGAGAGGGCTGGAGCACCTCTCCTATGAAGAAAGACTGAGAGAGTTGGGGTTGTTCAGCCTGGAGAAGAGGAGGCTCCAAGGAGACGTTATTGTAGCCTTTCAGTACTTAAGGGGGGCCTATATGAAAGATGAGTACAGACGTTATAATAGGGCCTGTAGCAATAGGGTGAGGGGTAATGTTTTTCAACTAGAAGAGGGTAGATTTAGACTAGATATAAGGAAGAAATTTTTTATTATAAGAGTGGTGAAGCACTGGAACAGGTTGCCTGGAGAGGTGGTGGACACTCCATCCCTGGAGATGTTTAAGGTCAGGTTTGACAGGGCTCTGAGCGACTTGGTCTAGTGGAGGGTGTCCCTGCTGTTTGCAGGGGGTTGGACTAGATGACCTCTAAAGGTCCCTTCCAACCCAAACTATTCTATGATTCTCTGAAATTACAAAAAAAAGGCCAGAAGTTGCTCTTGTTTCCTGGCAAATGGTAAATTCCCAGTCTGTACTCCTGTGAAAATTATAGTAATTTTTGTCTGGCCAGTTTATTATATCAAAGGTTGAAGCTTTGGATTAATCTTGTTGCTCATGGGCCACCAGTAGTTTTAAGAGAAAATGTGGTGCTATTTTAGGCAGTAACTTGCCATGGCTAGATTTTGTCTGGTGAAATCAAGGACATTTTTTTTTTTCTTTATATTCTTCAGAGAAAAAATGTATCAATTTCCTAATTGTGCAACGCATCATTGGTAGACCACAGAGTAGCAGTTCTTAGCTGATGAGACAGAAATTACTGGTGGAGCACAATTCTCTCTAGTGAGATACAGATACATCACAGTGGAGGTGATGTACAGAAACCAAGCAACTTAACCTGGCTCATACCATGGAGGACCAGGTAGATAGTACCAGGACTTAGCTCCAGCAAATGAGAAGACAGTACAAAGATAATTACATGGCAAAATCAACAAGAGTTGGCTGGGTAGTCATCCCACTTGCAGAGCTGGTCTCCTGAAATTAGCAGCATAAATAAGAAAGAGGCATAGGCAGTCCTTTGATGAGAGGAAAAGGGAAGAGTAGTAAACATCCATGGTATATGGTGGTTCTTCTGACTCTTTGTGATGACTTCAAGTTTGATGAATCCCCACATTTTATTCCTTCTTAAAAAAACATTAATTTCCGTTTCTTTCTTCCATGAGTCATCTCCATTTGTGTCTTTTATCCCTGTTATTTGTCAGTCCCTGTGTAGTACTGATTCCATCAAATTTTCTCATACACCTATTTTGTCTCAGTCTTGTCTATCTGCTACTGACAGAGAGGTGTGGTCTCCAGCCAAGTGTGAAGGATAGAGAATACAGACTTTTTAGATCAGAAAGGAAATTCTAGTACCTCTGTCTCGGAAATATAACTTTTGTCTCTTCTTTCTTCTCCAGTAGACTTTGCAGGGAGTCTGATCTTTTAAGCCTGGGTAAAACAACCTGATTCCACTGAGAAAAATGGTGGCATTTCAGGTGCACTGTGTGGAAAGACATAAGATCTTCTCTTGACCTCGGATAAGCTCAGTGATACCTGCCTCAAAGTACAGGGAAGTTTTGTGTTAGGACTTTCCCTAAGCTTGTGCTGCAGCTGTAGTTTCTTGGTGGGTTTGAGTGAATACTGGGATGCATTTTTACACAGAGATGGAAGATTTATCATGCCTTCAGGTGTCTTGAATGGCTGTAAAGTCTTTTCCTGGTATTTTAATTGTAATGTTTTGCAATTCATTTCAGTTTCAAGTGCCACTGGCATGAAAAAAAAACCTGTATTACTAGGGTGTTGTTGAAGCAGTATAAAGATGAGAACTCTTTACTTCTGCCAGCAAAGTTTGCTGAAGGGCTGAATGTCTTGAGGATCAAAAGATGTAACAGTACCTTTCAGCCTTCAATGAAGAAATTAATGCTAAGGCAAGAAAGGTAGGTTTACAAACTAGATTAAGTGGGTGGAAGAAAGACTGGAGCAATGTATTCTGATGGCAACATACATCTTCAAGAAGGAAAATATTTGACTACCGTGTTTGTCCTTCCTCTTCATTGTCTTTGAAGATTGTATTATTTGATAAGAGCACCTCTTTCTCTCCCTGGTCTCAAGAGGATCATGGATCATACAGGTTTCACTCAGACAGCTTCACTTATGATGCATGTAGATGTTTGAGGAAACAGCTTTTGTGACCATCTTCTCATGTTCTTGATTAGATTGTCCCAGAGAAAATAATTTAAGAAAAGGAAGAAATTAATTTCCCAAGAGCAGTGATGAAGAGGGAGAGTAAAGGGGCAGGAAACTCTGAACCACTAAAATCAAGATATAATCATAATACCATGTCAGGATATGTCTTTGCTGTTATCCTATTTAATACATACCTGACACTTCATCAAACCCCTGCCATGGAAATATTTATGTCTGCTGCTTATGTTCAGCAAAGATTTGTCCCTCCTGAGTGTGCAGGACCTACCTGAAGCCAGAGAGTGCCTCAAACATGTAGTTCTGCCTGCATGGATCTGCTGGCAGGATCATGTCCTGGGTTTCTCCTGTTTTGCCATGGGTGATGCAATGATGTTGTAACCATCGTGCTTGTAAGAATCAGTCAAAATTAAGACTCCAGTGGAGAAGAAAGATATATAATAACTAGAGGACTCGCTGGGGACTTGAGACTTAGTTTCACACCCCTCACAATCAACCTCTATATTTGCCTTGGTAAATAATTTTAAACTTTTGTGTATCAGTTCGCCCTAAGTGAGAAGACAGTACTTTCCTTTATTAAGGAACTGTGACAATACAGTTATTGAAAGTGTGAGAAGTTCCTACTGTGATAGGGACCATATGTAAAACTAATTGTAAGTCTGTACAAACTGTTGTCTGTGTCTGTCATTGACTGTAATTGCAGTCATAAGCTTCAGAAGAAAAGGAAATATTTGTGTCTTCTACTCTTTCAGACTTATTTATATATTATGCATATCCAGAGTTCCACAAGCCCCCTGGCAGCTTAGATTTAGACTTCTATGTTTTTCTTTTACTGAATTCCCTGCAGCAGAAAAAATGTTTGTCACTACAAATGACGCAGAGAAGATGGTAGAAACTCTTAGGTGGAGAACAGGACTTAAAGACCTGTACTAGATCTTAATAAAGGGAACTGGGTCAAAGAGCAGGATCTCAAGAAACCATTCAAAGAATTCCCATGGGACAGGAGACACAAACAGAAAGCAACAACTTTTAAGCAGCATGAATACTTCACTAAGTGACGGAGAGGTTAGGTAGAAGGGTAGTGCAATCTCAGAAGTGCCTATGAGCCGTCCTCCACCTACTTCTTTTTCACATGGCATCTTCTCAGACAGCCTGTAAATGCACTGCCTGCTTTTGCATTTGGACATCGCTACTATTAAACCAGTTTGTTTGCTGTCATAATGCTAACCTAGTAAGTATGGGAATTTGAGCACAGATGATTTCTCATGTTTCAGAGGATGGAACTCAGCGGTTTGTTACCAAAGATGTTTGGTCTTTTGGGTCCCCGTGGGATGCCCCGCATCATACCACTGATAAGTGGTATGACAAGTACATCAGTCAGGTACTTGCATTACTGTTACAGTTATTACTGCTACTGCCTTCTTTCCCATCACAGAGATTCCCCTATTCTAGGTATGGATCCAGTGCTTCCCTATATGAAAGAGAAAATGAGAAAGTGTTAATTTTTTTCTGGACTTTTGTTGGACTTGTGCATAGACACAATGAAATAATAAAATGAAGTAGACTGACACATTGCTTTTTGTGTGCTTTTCTTCAATTTAATGGCTTTTGAAGACTAAATACCATTAAACTAAAAATGAGCACTGTAGGCACCTAAACACCCATTTGAGTACGAGACATGGCATTACAGGATGGACATTTTGCTTCCTGGCTCTCTCTTCACTCCTTTTTCACAGACTCTCCTGGTAATACTAACTTAAGTAGCTCACAAGGGTGTTGTGCAAGTTAATTAAGTGCTAAGTATTATTAAGTGGACCGCAAACCTAGTAAAGTTTGAGTTGAACTTTTGAACCTGTGCTGTTCATGTGGGTTCTAAATTAGCTAAACGAGCTTACAGAATATTGCCGTACCCAGATGAAACAACCAGGGTGAATTTAGGTATGTAAATGTAATTACTTGCCTTGGAATTTGGCCAAAACACCATAGACAGAGTACTAGCCATGCTCTTGCAAAAGCAACTGCAGTTTTTTAAGCACTACACTAGTATAAATTTACTTCAGAAGGATTAAAGATGATTGGATTAAAGAGGATTCAAGGAATATATTTCAGGGTTTTGAAAATTAATTTCAAAATAAAGCCATAAATATACTGAGTAGAAGCTACATGATTTTTTTTTTTCCAGAAATGTTTTGATCAATCATAAAAATGGGGAAGAAAGTGAGGTTTTGGTTGAGATTTTTTAATCCAGAAAGAAAAATCATGTCAAGCTATATTTTTTATTTAAAAAAAATATTTAAAAGTAGTTTGACAACAGAAGGTAATCTATCAGAAATAAATTTCACTGATGAGAAAATGACATGTCCAAGAGGGTGATTCAGTTTGTTTCATCCATTGGCAGTGCCTTTGTCCCTTGACTACAAAGGCAGGTAGAGATTCATTAATCTAATTTATATTAGCTATCAAAGTTATGTAAGTCTCAGCCTGAATATATAATAATAAATTCCTGAATAATAAATTCCTTCTGTATTCATAGAGAAAGACATCATCAGAAGTGATTCAATTTATCTGGTTTAGGTATTTGTCTAGAATGGGATGAATCTCCTTCTAGAAGTGTCTGACTCCACCAACTTTAGAGATGACCATGTTGGACTAAGTGTCAAGCTTTCAGATGACTGAAGGCAGGTGAAATGAGCTTCTCCTTTAAACGACTATACAGCTAATTCAAGCATCTAACTTGGGTGTGCTCAGTTAGGATAAAAGAATCTGTTTCTTAGGGTGGATGCCAGAGAAAGGTGCTAGCATAAGAAAAATACATTCTAGTACTTGAAGGAGCATGAACTTCAGCACGATAGTTCCTGGGTCTTGAGCTCACCTTGGAAAGAAACATTTTTACAATGGAAGAACAAGGTCAAAGTCTACAATGGGACTTAGAAGATCCAAGTATAACTCCCAGGTTTGTGGATTTTACTTTTTTTTTTAGTTCCTCTTATTTCAAAGTGCTGTGATGTTATCATAATTTCAGATTATATATTTCTATATGGAGTCTTAACCCTTATGTCTACCTATACAGGTATTTTTAACAACATTTACAATGTTGGGTTTCAGATCTCATTTTATTAACTTTTGTAATCTGAACCTATGCCATAGCAATGGCATAGTCAAGCTACCAGAAAGTTATTATCTTCTGGGCGGAGAAGCCAGGAGCCGTGCCTGTGATTTATGAGATATCTATAGTACGATGCACTTAAGAACCTGAGCCTTTTAATAAGGTTTATAGATACAAAAGACTGCTCAGGACTTTGCACACTATTATTGTAAAAACTGATCTAAACATTCCTTCTCCAGTGTATAAGCAGTCAGATCTTTGCCCGGAAAAGCACACAAGCAATGACCATCATTAGCATTTATTATCAGCTACTTTGAACTTAGCACACTCTCTTTAAAGTATGAGTTTGACAAGCTATTTGGCATTCATCTCAAGGGCCTTTTTCCAAAATATGCAATAAAAATGAAATGCGTAATAACCTTCAAAAACTCTTCTTTTTTCTCATGCACATATCTTTGTCCAAAATACTCATTTTAAAGAAAATTAAAGCCTGGATCATCCTTATGAAATGCTATTATGTAACAGTATAGAGTTTGAAATTGTAGAGTGCACAGATAACTACTGTTTGTAAAAAAGAAAAAAAAAGCAGTTTCCACTGATGAAAAAAATATACAAGCATTGATATTAAGTGAATTCAAGTTAAGTAGCCCCATCCACACTTTTAAATTATTGTCTCACTTTCTATTTCTATGAAATAGAAGCAATTTATGTTTTTAAATTTCTTTCTGTCTACATTGCTCTATGTGTGATCCTCAGAAAACACTTTAAATACAGAATTTTACAGTAATCCAGGAAAATATTGTGTCATTTTATACATGAAGAAATGGAACACAGTTTAATTAAGTGAGTCAAAGTCAAAAAGGAAGTTTTTATAACCAAGGTGAAAATTGGTATCCAATTTTCAGTGTTCTAGGGTACTGTTCAGTCTATTATTCTTTAGTTTGAAATGACTTTGATAAGGAAAAGGGTTTGTTAAATATTTTTCTTTCTGGGTCTCAAGGAGAGAGTAAGAGTCAACTAAAAATATTTGATCTTAACCAGACTCAAATGAAGAACTTTTGGATGCAATTTATATTTTTAATTTGGAAGACTGGTACATTTTTAGTCTTAAATGAAAATACATTAAGCCAAAAGAGGAAAGAATATGTGGTAAGCAAGAATCTTTTTGTTTAAAAAATTCTTGATTCTTCATAAGATTTAACGAGAAAATTAGTGATGCTTGAGCTGGGAAATCAGTAAATTTTTTTTTTTTAAGATAAAAGGAGGTAGATTTAGACTAGATATAAGGAAGAAATTTTTTACAATGAGGGCTGTAGAGCACTGGAACAGGTTGCCCAGAGAGGTGGTGGAAGCCCCATCCCTGAAAACATTCAAGGCCAGGTTGGATGGGGCTCTGAGCAACCTGATCTGGTTAGAGATGTCCCTGCTCCTTGCAGGGGGGTTGGACTGGATGACCTTTAGAGGTCCCTTCCAACCCAAACTATTCTATGATTCTGTGACTTGTCTTCTGGTAACGATCTCTTTCCTCTTAATATGTGATGATTCATATGTGTAAGCTCTCCTTAACAAGCTGCTAAAAATGAGTTAAGGGTTTGGTTTCTGCATGTCTTTCCAGTGTTGCTACATGGAGCAGCCTTCAATGGCCAGTGCCTCTGAGCTAGAAGACCACTTTCTGTTGCTTTGTAGGAACATAAAAACTCCCAAGCTGGTTCAGTCCAATAGTCCATCATCGTAGTATCCTTTTCCTGACAGTAGCCACTGTTAGATGCTTAGAGAAGCAAAATAAGAAACAAGAGCAATGTTGCATAAACTTTCCTGGCTTTTGGCATTAATTTTTCTGAGTACTTCCCGGACTAAGAATTTTCATGTGGTCCATCCTGTTAAACAGGAACTGTTCTCCATCAGTATGAAAAATCCTGTTTTGAATCCATTCGCTTTTCTGTACTGTTAACAACTTTCACAGTTTAATACTTCAAGTGTGAAAAAATGTATTTCCATTTGTTCCCCTTTTTTTAACCTGCTGCCTGGTTATCTAATACAGTGACTGGCGTTTCTTTGTTCTTCATTATTTTCCAGCACTATATCATATGCCACAGATGTTGTCTCTTATCTAGAGATTTATACATTGGTTACAGAAGTAATTTCCAGACTCCTCTAATTCCACAAAACCAGAGAAACCTAGAGCTGTTCAAAAATTATTTTTTTTAAATTCTGCTCAGAATTTTAGTTGTGATTCAAGAAAAATCAAGTGATATTTCCATAGTTTTTGACCAGGAAGACTGTTGTGGTATTCACCTCTGCTTTTAGGAAGAAAGCAATATTTATCTGAGTCTGCCAAAAATAGTGGAGGAAATAAGGAAACCAGAGCTGCTGCAAAGGCAGCGTGGCTCCCCAGGTGCCCCAGCCCTGCAGCCCAGCTGGAGAGAAATTTGTCAAATTTCACCTTCTGCTGGAAACTCAGTTTCTGCTGGAAATGGAAATTGACAGGAACTTTTCAGCTGGTGGTTGGCAGCTGACAGCTCCTTCTGAAACAGATTTTTCCCTCTTCCTTGAAAATACCTTCTTAAGGTATTTCTCACTTGCAAATTTTCCTTATAATATGGAACTTTTCCTTTTTCCTTTTTCCTTTTTCCTTTTTCCTTTTTCCTTTTTCCTTTTTCCTTTTTCCTTTTTCCTTTTTCCTTTTCCCTTTTTCCTTTCAAAGACTTCCTGTCTTTCTTGTCTCCCAGTTATAAGCTCTGGTAAGGCCTGAATGGAGAAGCCTTAGTGCAGAATTTCTATGAATTGTACTTTAGACCATAATTTGTCAAGTTCAATTTTAAAGTGCCAAGTGATGGGGATTTATTTAATGACATTTCTTTTCCCAGAGTGTCTTTGGTGATTTTCTTTCAAGCTCACTTTCATCCTTCCCTGCTAATTAAGACCTTTTGAGAGGAATATAAAAATTAAACTTCCACTGATACCTCATTCTTTGTGAACCTCTCTGCCAAGGCTCACTGCCTTTACATAAAATGTGATTCTCCTCTGAAATTGACTGTACAAATTAATATATGATATTCATTTTTATTTCCTTTCTAGCTTTACTTCTAGATGTCTAGCTACCTTCAAACAGTACTAGTCTGTTGGAATAGACTCAGTGACAAATGCTTGGACTTGAGTAACTTTATAAATTGTTCCTGCAAAAATTAACAACTCTCATTATACCGGCTAATTACCTAAGTCTTCCTGTGTATCTTCTTATCATGATCTAATGTCTTAAATAACTTAGTGTGCTAATTTTTCTGGTTGATATTTATCTCAGAAATTGTAGAATTTGAAGACTACATTTCTCATTTATTGTTAACATAGAAAGGACGGAGGAAAAAAAGGCCCAAAGGCACAGCTAAAGTCTTTGGTACACCTATGTAAAGCCACTGAGCCTGATTCTCAGTCAATTCCAATCTTTCTTCCATTATATTAATTTGATTTGGTGCAGTGGTGAAGGCTGTACTAGGTGAGTTAAATTCATTGGAGAAATGCCGCATCTGCTGTCCTAGTGTGAGTTAAAGCAAGGTCAGATCTAGGTGTGCATGTAAGGAAGAGGACAAAAGGATTCTATCCCATGCAGTACTTGCCTCCAGGCATTCAGTAGACTTTCTCATTCTTGCTGAGGATAGTGAAGCAAGGAGCTTTTTATGTCAGACAAGAGCACAGGTAAGACTTGTACATATTTTTTTTTTTTACCTTTTTACAACACTAAAGTAACATCAAGGGACCTGTAATAGATATTCAGTGAAGGTTTGTTATGTACAAATTAAAACCTAAGGAACACTCTTGTAAAAAGAGTTACGACCTTGAAAGCTGGACAGGGTTGAAGGAGACAAACATCTATTTGCTGGCTTCTGAAGTCAGCAGAAGAGTGTCAATGTCCTTGCAGAGGGTAAGCGGTCACCATATTTACACAGTTCCCTTTGCAAAAGACTTTTGTTCTCTGATGTGTCGATATGCCAAAAAAAAATAATTCAGGAATACAGTCTAAGTTTTGGATCAAAGAAGTATGCAGAAGTTTAGACTTAGATCCTAAGGGTTTTAGATTTACAATATGTTAATATTTTGCTGAGTTTTTGAGGATATTTTCACTGGCAATAAGTTCTTCCAGTGTTATTTTCTTAATGATAACAGGTGTTGCTCATATACTGCCTACTCAGTGAATGCTCTTCTCTTGAGGTCTCCAGTTGGCCCATGCACTTATCAGTCGGCATTTTCAATAGGAAATTATAACTTGGGGCCAAATTAACTTGCCTCCAGGAGCTGTGTTGTTATTGAATTATTAGATATAATAGCACCATTAATGAGAGCCCTTGCTGTATGCAGTATTGTGTGAGGTTTATGTTATGATTTGATTTGAAAACTTACCAAATGCTTGTGATAAAGTTGCAAGCTATATGGCATCACATGGGAAAACATTCTTGTTTGGATCTAAGCGTGGTTTTCATTATACGAATTCTGAGTTCTGGACCACTTTCCACACCATCTGCAGCCAATCTGCATAGCCTGGGAAATTCAATCAGACATCTTGCCCATCTGTAAAACCAGAACCGCTCTGTTACTGTTTCACCCTAATTAATGGAGTTTATTTCATTTGCTTCTTTGTTTACTGCTCGCCCTGCACTCTAAATCCCATTAGGAAGAGTACAGATTAGTTTTAGCACCTGATTAAAATGCTTCTAGAAGTATTATCTAAATTATCTAAAAAATATATTTTACTTAATAAATTAAATATGTCAAATTAGGTGGATGTGGCAGATATAGGAATGTATATGTTTTGTAGTTCCAGCCTTAAATAAGTAACTGTTTCCAAAATCTCTTTTACACTTACTGCAGATTGGTACTGCATGTAGTTCTAGGAAATTAGATAATGCTGCTCAAAACAGGTACATTAAAATCAGTGTTAAAGAAGAACAGGGCAGAGTATAGTAGAAGGCTAGAGAACAGCTGCTAGATTTGAAAGGATGAAAAAATAATATTAAGATCTGGGGCTCATGTTGCTGATTTGTATCAGCTAAATATAAAAGACAAAGCTATTCAATCTGTTTATCTGAGATAATCTACATTTTCTAGGCTGTGTATTTTTATTAAGAATAGCAAAGATGCAGAGAGAGGAACAGTGAGAGGATGGACTTAAGACATTTATATTACCACATCCCAAAACTGTTTTGAGAGACCTGAGCTTGCTCGGATGCACCATTTGTTTTCTGAGCGGTTGCACAAAGAGAATCAAAACCCAGCTGCTGCTAGACTAACAAAAACTATGTTAATCAAATAACAGAAAATGTTAAAAGAAAAGTCCAAAACATGTGGTTTGTCCTTTGGTTTGAATTGCAGCTATAAACTGGTTGCCAGTTACAAAAAAATTCTATTTCTAATGAAAGCTCAGTTTCCCCTCTTCATTATTCTGTGCTTAGACTGAAAAACATCCTGGCTGAGATCTTTGGTAGGACTACTGAATCAATGGATTTGTAAAACTAGAGGAAAATCCCTTCAGCTATTTTAGAATCATAAAATCCACTCGCCATATGCACACAGCTTTCTAGCCCTTGATGGTCTTGAAAGCTTGTGGTTGAAGAGATACAGTCACTGGAGAGAGTAGGTCAGGTGTGGACAGCTGATTTTTAAGAAGTGTTTTATGAAGGGATTTCATTATACCCACATTAAGCCAGAGAAAATCCTTTCCTAGGTCAGGCATCTGACCTAGGGTTACAGGATGTGATTATTTTTGTGCTCTTCCAGATAAAGCCACCCGTAGCTTTGGAAAGGGCCCTTGGGGACCACCAGCAGCAGGCAAAGACTGCCTGTGACACAAGACCAGCACCTTCTCACTGTGACTCCATGTGCTCCACCTTACCTAGACACAGAAAACTGGGATTTCAAGTACGAGAGAGAGGCTGCAGAGCATTTCCCAGGACATGTCCATAGACACACTTTTCCTTCACAGGCTTGTTTCTTAACTAAGCACCATAGTGTGGCTTCTACAGAGCAACGCCTTTAAAGCAAAAGATGAATGTGTCCAATTTTCAGTGAGTCAAAAAAAAAAGAAACCAAATACTGTTTTAACACGCTCTTTTTTGGACTCTCAGCTCCTTAGGGCAGTTTTTCCTCCTTATGAATGTCTGGAAATTGCTGAGCACTTTGTGGTCACTACCATCAACAACTAATGAATAAAAATGATGGTGATTATACTACATGAACCAAAACTCTGAAAAGCTGTAATCACAACAATGTAACAGATTAATTAGAACGTCCAAAAAACCAGAAACAATGTATCTGATTTTGAGATGCTTGAGTGGGAATTTTCACAAGTGTACAGAGAATTTTAATAACATAGAAAATCAATTATATTTATAAGAAGTATAATAATTATAAATACATAGTAAATGTTAATGCCAACTCTGATATAATGCCTTGAGTCAGTAGATCTCAAAGCATTATATAAAGGAAGTATTCATTAGCATCATAATGAAAACCAAATTAATTTTGCTGATTTGCATTATGTGCAGGCCTGTATGATCAGGGTAGAAAAGCAGGCAGATAGTTGTGTATGCAGGTGAGTCAGTAATTTAACTAATTTATTGGGGTGTAGAAAGTGAATAATGGGAGCTGAAATGTTTTGCAAGCCTAACAAAGAAAGGAAAATATGAAAAAAAGAAACTACTGTGGTTCGATCTGGACGTGGTAAACTGCAGTGAATAAAAAAGGAGCAATTGGGCTTTGCCCGGTTTTAAATTGCCTGTAACGTACTTCTAAAAGTTATGAGGTTGTATATGATTAAGCAATTGCCTTCACACATGTGGAATGGAATATTCTGCCCTGTTTTCAGTAGTTTAATCACCTGAGGCCTGTGGAGTCCTGGTAAATCCATTTGCAAGACATCACGGAAGCAGCATTGGAGAAAAACCTTGAGAATGGCGATCCAGAGGGACTGCTTATTTTCTCTTTCCTGAAATGTACTTAGATTTTTTTCAGTTTGATCTAAGATTTCCTGTATTTACCCACAGAGCTATTGTGTACGTCTATAGAACATATAGTGCAGAAACTTCCTCTGAAGCACTGTAATCATAGAAACAAACTCTGTCACAGATATGCCTTAGAGAAGTGCCTTGTATTCTGGTCACATGCTTCCTAAAGGAACAGTTTTATGCTGGGAAATACTATGTCACTTCAATAGTTTGGGGACAACTTTTCATTTGGGAATAGGGTTTGCCTGCTGTGCTTTTTTTCAAAAGCTTTTTCGTATTTTAAAGGTTTTTTTTTCCTTAATCTCAGTCAGGTTTTATTATTGTACATTTAATTTGGAAGCACAAAAAGTTGAAAATAAAGCAAAAAATGTATTGATTTTGTTGAAACTGTACTCCAGTAAGTCGAAAATAACATCTTGTCTCTTAAAATCTCCTTTTGTGGAGTATTATGGAATTATCTTTTTTTTTTTCCTTTGTTTGTTTGTTTGTTTCCCCAATCTGGAAGAAAATTGCATAGGAGGCTTGTGGAATTTTCCATGAAGTTAAAGTTCCAGCTTATTAGCTCCCTCGTATAGACATCCAAGTGAGAAATTTGGAGTGAATGTATTCAGACAATTAAGCTTCATTTTCTGATCCCTAATTGCACACACAGAGAGTGATTTAATTTAAACATGAGTTCCTTCAGTGCTAGCAATTGTGTGACCTGTTGTTTGACCCATGTTTTTATTGAACAGATCTTTGCTTAGGACTTTTTTCTGAGTTGTTCATCTGAACTCTTTGTAACACACTTTCTACCTGACCTTGTTCACAGTTTCCAGGTTTAAAACCAGACCATCCTAAGTTGCATTTTCTGTGTGACAACTGCTGTAAATATGCCATGGAACATCTCTTTTCAAGTCCCTTTGCTTGAATACATTGGCATCTCTAACTCATAATCTCTTCATATAACCTGGAGAAATCACTGAAAGCTTTTCAGGGATACATAAGGACTGTGACCTTAAGAGTACGTTATAGATTAATTTAATAGGCAATATTTATAGACCCTAGTTTGTAATGACAGAGTATCTTTTCCCTCAGCAGCTGTGTGTTTTAGTCTCCTGTGCCATATGCTGTTATTTTGAGCCATAGAAATTGTGATTAAAATGCTGTCCAAAAAGAATTACGTCCGTTCACATAGGTTTTTGACCACTCTCCATCTGGAGATCTCAGGGAGACCTTCAGCATCTCCATCTGGTACAACACTGTATCTCCTTGCTAAATACAGATGGAAGAGGGAAAATAGTTTCTACTCATCAAACTCGTATGAAGGCTGAGGAAACAAGAGATTCAAAAGCATTCAGACAGTAAGGATCACTTCAAGAAAGATTAGGGAAATTCTTCAGACATTTATCACAAACTATCCTCCAGATGCTCACTCCAATCTATCAGCATCCTCTGTTAACTGAAGCCAAATCCCTTTCATCAAAATCCTGCCTTGGCTAGCTCTTAGGAAAGTAAAGACAATAAATGGGGTGAAGGAGTCGAATCAAACAGTGATGTGTGATTTTCCATATTGTTTAAATGCTTGAACCTTTGTGGTGTAGTTTTGCCTGTGCCCTCTACCAGTATACTAGATCATGTTTGGATAGGACAGGGACAATGCCAGATAGACAATTTTCCCAAGCCCATCCTGTTTTGAAGGGGAAAGAGATTTGTCCGAATAGATATGAGTTGTGCACACCACTTGCCCTTGGGTCAGAGGTCAGGCCCTAGCCTTGTCTGCTTTGCTACTACAGACACAGCCAGGAAAACCAGATGTGTAGCAAAGAGGTTAATTTGCTATGTAATAAGATTTTGTAGACACCCTTTCAGGGTCTCTGTGCCTTTACTTCCCCTGCTGCAGGAAGGAAAGTCGACTGAGATTCAAAAGGCCATTTGGAGGTGGAGGGGAGTCCACTGTAGGATGGCGCATGTGCGAAGAAGTGCCATAGATAGCCTGAAATAGATTGCTTGGCTTATTCTCATTTTTCATGGATGATTTTAAATGATCCAGAATCAGTTTCTCCCAGGGCTTTTGGGAGCCTGATACGGCCTGGAGATTCTCTACCTGAAGAAGAATTTTATCTACGTGGGCCAGAGCCCCTGCTGCATGCAGGCTAATGTCATACATGTCTCCTTTCTACAGGCCTTCATTGCTGCTCTCCTTAAACACGTAATGCAGGTAATGCAACCCCAGATGAATGTGGTCCTTTAATGCGGCGTTTTCTTAATGTTTTGGGGGTTTTGGGGGATTTCATGGCTATCAACAGCACCAGAGTGAACTGACATTTAATGCCCATTTCTCTGAAAGGGGCTGGATCCAGAATGGTGCTGGGTGCCTCCCGAATGGGAGTGAGCATTCTCTGAGGCGTCAGTGGGAGGTGAAAGACTTCAGAATCTTTAAGACTGGGCCCAGCATGGTGCAGAAAAAGCACTGTTTCTTACTAGTATGTACCTAATTGTATTGAATTGTAGTACTATTTCTGCAGTGAGATAAGTTAATGAACCTCAGCTGATTATGCCCTAGTTTACTTAATAGTTCACATTATTATTTAAATGTGAAGCAGTAAGTATGCCAGCCTATAATTGTTTTTACTATTTCTCTTTTTTATTATAGTGCATCTGTAGTATGTGGCTTAATTATGTTTTACTCTATACTCTACATGTAAATGAAGAGAACAGTCTCTCTTTTTTTTTTTTTTTTTTTTGTCTTAACCTGCAACAATGGTATTAGGGAAGGATTAGAAGCTGGATGAGTGGTGTCCAGAAGTGGGAGATGGGGGAATCTGTCAGCAGCCTTGACCAAGCCATGTGGGCAGCATTTTCCAAAGCAGGAGACCAGAGACCACTGAGCAGCCCTCTGCCTTTTTTTATATGAGAGGCTCTTCTCTGCTGCTGAGGAAAACTGAGCAGCATGGTGTGAGATAGAGATACAGCTGTGAAATGGCTATAGATTTAGAAGTTAATGGGTAGTTTTTCAGCCCTGCTGAGTGCCCAGAGCTCCTGTTCTCTTCAGAGGAGTTGAAGCTGTAGAAAATCAGGCCACTGCTTTAGTTGCCTAAACAAAGATATAGTTTCCTGGCTGTTAGGAGCCTCAGTTCTGGCATACCCGTTAGAAGGATAACAGTCCTCTTCACCACAAATCCCATCCACCTGGAAACTATTTGAGAAGAGCAGGGAGAGCATGGAAACCTGCCTGTCATCAAAGTACAGGCCTCTGCAGTGGCACATGTAGCACAAATGCCTCTCTGGATCAGGATTCTGGCTCTGGAACTCTCAGGTGGTAGCTTTCCATGTGTGTTCTGGTTTGTTGTCTTTGGGCGAGTGCTGCCCTATCTCTGACTAATGAGTGTTTTTAGCCAGTAGGCAAGTTTCTGAAGCTAGCAGGTTTTCACCTAGCAGCGTAAGCAGAAAAGAAGTTGAGGTCCGTACTCAGAATCCTACGACAGGCCTAAGGCAGCAGGAGGGGAGGAGAGCGTAGAGACACGCAGAGCAGATGGAGAAGGGAGCTCTGTGGGACCACCGATGAAAAATACCCCAGGCTCTCTGTCAGTAGCTTTTCTACAGGGTTTTAGGTGAATCAGTTCCAGAAATGCTCTGAGATTTGGCTGAAAGAGTCTTACAAAATTGCTCCAGGTCTTTAAATGTGAGGAGAAATAGTCTGCATTGATTTTATTGTATTTTGCAGTTAATATACTGTATGTCACATAATTAGTGCCTGTGTTGTAATGTACATACACAAGTGGGGAAAATAAAAGTAGAGAGAATATTCAGCATTAATTAGTGCTTCTTAAATACTAGGTGCTTACATATGCAACCATATTGGAGCACTGGCATACATGATGATTACTACCATTTTCTGACAGAGTGTATTTTTCCTCCTGGAGACAAAAATCTATTGAATGAGTCTAAAATACGCCCAGTGTAATAAGGCAGACTGGACTGAAAGGCAATCCACTTCTCAGTTGTTTTACAGCATTCACAACATGAAGGAGCTGATGAATATTAGACCAACTTTTTCATTCCCTGACACATGAATGGCATTCTTGAACTTATTTTTAAAAAGGACATAAATGAAACCAAAAGCAAATAGGATGCTGATTGTTTTGCCTTTCTCCTCATCTCACCAAATACCCACTTGGTCCTCAGTGAATATTATTGTAATTCATTTTATCCTTGTAAGTCGTGCAGTTCAAAGCTAATGGTTCATCCTATCGAAAGAATGACAGTGCCAAGATCTGAAACACTTCGTCCATTTTATCACTATGATTTTTGTATTAGAAGTGTGACCTCTGCCTGAAACTGCCAGCTCTTGCTCCTCTGTCTGAGTAACTGGCGTCATCTGATACTTTTGGCTGTACCAATTCTGTCTGATTGCACAAATGGAGTTTCAGAGGATACCAACAGCTATTGTTAAAAATCCAGGCTCCAATTGTGAATGGATTTTACGAAGTCTCACATGAGGGCTCACACTTTCTTACAGTCCCCAGCTTGTCAAAAGCAGGCAATAGGTATTCTTCTCTATTTTTGTCAGAGAACATTAAATTGAAACCTAGCAGTAACTGCTGCCAGCCCTACTTGTTGCACAAAGTTGGTTGTTTTTAGTTAAGAGTTGTTTTGTAGGAGGAAAATGAGAATTGTAATTAAATGTTTATGAGGACGGAGAGGAGGAAGGAGGGAAAAGAGTCCTGAGTATCAAGACACTGGAACAGGTTGCCCAGAAAGGTGGTGGAGGCCCCATCTCTGGAAACGTTCAAGGCCAGGCTGGATTGAGGCTCTGAGCAACCTGATCTAGTCAGGGATGTCCCTGCTCCTTGCAGGGGGGTTGGACTAGATGACCTTTGAAGGTCCCTTCCAACCCTAACCATTCTATGATTCTATGATTCTATGATTATAAGCCATTACTGTCTGACAGAAAGGGATCAGTGGGTTACACTGGAAGCACAAGACAGATCTCTGCTTTGTAAGGTCACAGTAAAAAATAAAGATACGTTATGTAGACTTCTGATTTCGTGTTGCCTCCACTTTTGCCCTGTGCATTGGGATAACCTCAGGAATGCAGAATTTTTAAGGCTGGTTTTGCAGCTTTGGAGGAAAAGTCTTTTTGGACACGTGAAAATGAAACTCCCTGAAGAAAGAAGACAGTAACTTTTTGAGAAACTTGACTCATATTCTTAGAAGCTAAAGACACCTAATGAAACATAAAAAAAAAGTAAGTATCTTTCCACACCTATTTCTATTGCGGCACAGTTATGTAGTCTGGATATAATAGAAGTGTTTGGGAAAAAATGCCCTTTGATTGTTACTTCAGGGTTTTAAAGTGACATGCTGTAAAGGGTGAAGACTGACTCTTTGATCTTAAAAAGCTTGAAAAGAGGGACCTTTACTCTGTTTAAATAATTTCAGGTAATTGTAAGTAATCTGAATTGAGTCTCAGGGCTGCAGGGCTTTACATAAGAGATTCACATTTGAAGAGGCTCTGAATAAACATGAGTTCAGATTTCAGGAGCCTCTTTACAATATTAGACACTTTCAATAAACTTTGCTTAACTTTCTTGGTCTGAGGCAAGAGATAACATGCCCACTGTGAAAGAAGCATCAGCCAATAGTAGAAATTATGACAGAGGCTAGAAGGATGAAGGAAAAGGCTGTGGTTATGACGTGTATTAGTGCTAGCCAGATCTGCAAAAGATACTGCCCTTTCTTTTGCACCTGGGGAATGGACAAGTCAAGGAGTATTATTAAATGAGCTAGTGTCAATAGGAACCACAAAGTCGGGAGCTTGACCTACTGAGATCTGTGGGGATACAAAGTGTCTCAATGTCATAGAATCATAGAATAGTTTAGGTTGGAAGGGACCTTTAAAGGTCATCTAGTCCAACTTCCTTGCAAGGAGCAGGGACATCTCCAACCAGATCAGAGCCCTGTCCAACCTGGCCTTGAACTTTTCCAGGGATGGGGATTCTACCACCTCTCTGGGCAACCTGTGCCAGTGTTCCACCAACCTCAGTGTAAAAAACTTCTTCCTTATGTCCAGTCTGAATCTACCTCCGAATCTACCTCCTTCTATTTCAAAACCATTGTCCTTTGTCCTATCACAACAGGCCCTGCTGAAGACTTTCTCCTCATCTTTCCTGTAAGCCCCCTTTAGGTGTTGGAAGACCTCAATAAGTTCTCTCCAAAGCCTTCTCTCCTCCAGGCTGAACAGCCTCAGCTCTCTCAGCCTGTCCTCATAGGAGAGGTGCTCCAGCCCCTTCAGACCCTCTCCAACTGGTTCATGTCCTTCTTATGTTGGTGGCTCCTGAGCTGGATGCAGTACTACAGGTGGGGTCTTACGAGAGTGGAGTAGACGGGCAAAATCCTCTCCCTCAACCTGCTGGCCACACTTCTTTTGATGTAGCCCAGGATGTAATTGGCTTTCACCTTAAAGAGGCAAAAATGTCTTACATGCATGCAGCCTGTCTGCAGCTCTGTAGCACTGGAATCAGATCTGAATCCAACATTCAAACAACCTGATCTCTGCTGGACACAAGGCCTTTGGGTCTCGAGAGGCTTCATGAAGTTGAATCAGAGAGATAGCCAGGGACAGACTGTGCCTTTAGTCATAAATCCATTTACAGAGGTGGCCTTGAAAGCTTGTTAGCTGTGGAAGGCAGACACCTGTGCTTCATCAACAGAGTGATTCCTGGACCCTCTGAAGGTAAACACTAGACTTGGTAAGTAGAGGCATTTATCAACACTTAATGCTCTTGTTAGGCTGGGATACAAAACAACAAATGCAGGAACAGTGAACCTCTTGCTGGTGCTGAAAGACTTTGCTTTGGCATATCTTGCTGCCAGTGTGGTCTCCAGCTCCACATAAGGCACTAAGGGTCCTATGACAATATATTAGGAGAGTTAGTGTCTGTCAGGGAGACAGAGATACAGATATTGGCTCAAAATGATACATGGACTAATTCTTATCCACCTAGAAAAAGAGACATCTGAGAAGAGTTTTGTTAGACATCTGCAAAAACATGAGTGGTGTGAGAAACAAAAACAGGGAGTGTGATCATTGTCTTTTCCAATATGAGATTTAGGGGGCATCAAAGGGGAACCTGCAGATAAAATCATCAAATGGAACTGTCTCTTCACACAATGTGTAGTTAAGCTGTGGAACTCCTTGTCACACGGTATGATGGAGGCTGCAAGACTTAATGATTTCAAAACAAGATTAAGCATTTAACTGAAGTCCAAGTCAATCAAAATCAAAAGGCACTGCCACTGTTTTTGAAAACTCTTAGATGAAAAGCAGTGGAGACTGGGAAGTTGGTTTTAGGGAAGTATTCCATCTTCACCTTGTTTTTAAACTATTCTTTTGGCATAGATTTCTGGACACTGTTTTAGAAAGAACACTAAACCAGAATGGACCTTTGCTCTTTCTTAACTGCTTCTAACCCCCATGAAGAAGCAGCTCTCTCGATGTTTTCTGATTCAGTATCTGAGATCTTATCTGTTGGACTGTGGGATGGTGTTAACCTCATCAAAAGATGTGGGGAGGCTCCAGCTGACACATCACAGCTTGACCAAGCAGCTCCATCTGATGTGTTTGGTTCTGGAGTGGAAGAAGGATCATGGTGGTGAGATGAAAATGTGTGAAAGACCTGTGCCCAGCCAATGCTGGGAGCCTCCGAGGCATAGCACAGAATCTCTGAAGTGGCTGTAGGATACAACAAGCTGTACTCATGGACAGCCTTGGCTGCAGTGACCATGACGCGGTGGAGTTCAAGATCCACGGGGCGGCAAGGAAACGGCACAGTAAGCTCTCTGCCCTAGATTTCAGGAAGGCGGACTTCGTCCTCTTCAGGAACCTCATGGGCAAAGTGCCATGGGAGGCGGCCCTGGAGGGAAGAGGGGCCCAGGAAAGTTGGTCCATATTTAAGGAGCACCTCCTCCAAGCTCAGCAGAGGTGCATCCCAATGAAGAAAAAGTCGGGCAAAAAGGCCAGGTGGCCAGCGTGGATGAGCAAGGAGCTCCTGGACCAACTGAAAGTGAAGAGGAAAGCCTATAGAGGGTGGAAGCTGGGACAGGTAGCCTGGGAGGACTACCGAGTGACTGTGCGAGGGGCCAGGGATAGGGTGAGGAAGGCTAAAGCCCTGATGGAATCGAATCTGGCCAGGGATATAAAAAGTAACAAGAAAAGCTTTTACAGGTATGTAGGGGACAAAAGAAAATCCAAGGAGAATGTAGGCCCCCTCCGGAAGGTAACGGGTGTCGTGGTTACCCGGGATGTGGAGAAGGCTGAGGTACTCAATGACTTTTTTGCCTCAGTCTTCACTGATAAGAACTCTTGTCTCCCCACCCAAGCTGTGGAAGGCACAGGCAGGGACTGCAAGGATGAAGAACCGCCCACAGTGCTCGAAGAGCAGGTTCGAGATCATTTAAGGAACTTGAAGGTGCACAAGTCCATGGGGCCTGATGAGATCCATCCGCGCGTCCTGAGGGAACTGGCGGATGAAGTTGCCAAGACACTGGCCATCATATTTGAGAAATCGTGGCGGTCTGGTGAGGTCCCCGATGACTGGAAGAGAGGAAACATAACCCCCATTTTTAAAAAGGGGAGTAAGGAAGACCCAGGTAACTACAGGCCGGTCAGCCTCACCTCCGTGCCTGGCAAGGTCATGGAGCAGATTCTCCTGGAAACCATGCTAAGGCACATGGTGAGCAAGGAGGTGGTTGGTGACAGCCAACATGGTTTCACCAAGGGCAGATCATGCCTGACCAATTTGTTGGCCTTTTATGACAGGGTAACAGCATCGGTGGACAAGGGATGGGCAACGGATATCATCTACGTGGACTTGTGCAAGGCATTTGACACTGTCCCTCACGACATCCTTCTCTCTAAACTAGAGAGACATGGGTTCGATGGATGGACCACTCGGTGGATAAGGAGTTGGCTGGATGGCCACACTCAGAGAGTGGTGGTCAATGGCTCAATGTCCAAGTGGAGACCGGTCACGAGTGGCGTCCCTCAGGGGTCCGTGTTGGGCCCGGCCCTGTTCAACATCTTTGTCGGCGACATGGACAGTGGGATAGAGTGCACCCTCAGCAAGTTCGCCGATGACACCAAGCTGTGTGGTGCCATCGACTCGCTGGAAGGGAGGGATGCCATCCAGAGGGACCTGGACAGGCTGGAGAGGTGGGCCCGTGCCAACCTCATGAAGTTCAACCAGGCCAAGTGCAAGGTCCTGCATCTGGGTCATGGCAATCCCAAGCACAAATACAGGCTGGGCGGGGATTGGATCGAGAGCAGCCCTGAGGAGAAAGACCTGGGAGTGTTGGTAGACGAGAGGTTCAACATGAGTGGGCAATGCGCCCTTGCGGCCCAGAAGGCCAACCGCATCCTGGGCTGCATCAAGAGAAGCGTGGCCAGCAGGTGGAGGGAGGTGATTCTGCCCCTCTACTCTGCCCTGGTGAGACCCCACCTGGAGTACTGCGTCCAGTTCTGGAGTCCCCAACACAAGAAGGACATGGACCAGTTGGAAAGGGTCCAGAGGAGGGCCACAAAGATGATCAGAGGGCTGGAGCACCTCTCCTATGAGGACAGGCTGAGAGAGTTGGGGCTGTTCAGCCTGGAGAAGAGGAGGCTCCAGGGAGACCTGATAGCGGTCTTCCAATACCTCAAGGGGGCCTACAGGAAAGATGGGGAGAAGCTGTTCAGTAGGGCCTGTTGTGATAGAACAAGGGGCAGTGGGTTTAAATTAGAAGGAGGTAGGTTTAGATTAGATATGAGAAAAAAATTTTTTACAATGAGAGTTGTAGAGCACTGGAACAGGTTGCCCAGAGAGGTGGTGGATGCCCCATCCCTGGAATCGTTCAAGGCCAGGCTGGATGAGGCTCTGAGCAACCTGATCTAGTCAGGGATGTCCCTGCTTCTTGCAGGGGGGTTGGACTAGATGACCGTTGAAGGTCCCTTCCAACTCTAACTATTCTATCTCTTGTGTAATGTTTTCACATTCATTAGTGCCTTTTTAATTTGAAGTGCTGTAGCAAGTTCTAATTTCATTCTTAAACAATTTTATTTTTAGAGTATTTCATCTATGTATTTATTTATTTATTTATTTAGCAAAGATTTTAGTCTTCTCAAGCTTTCTAGAGATGCCAAACACTTCCAAATCAGATGAAGCACACATCAGAGACTCCCAGCACAGCAGCTGCTTTAATTCAGTTCTACACTGGAAGATAATTAAAATAACTGCTGACTGGGAAGTTGAATCTGGCTGTAAGGTTTTCAAAGAAGTCAAGCTTTCTTTAGTCCCCTGGGGAAGAGATTCAAAACTTCTTCTATTCAGTTCAAGAAAAAAAAAAAAATCATTTTTCTTCAGATGGTGACTGTGCCCCTAAAAATAAATTTGTATATATTAGTATAGAGGAGGTGTATTTTTTAATATTACTTTAGTCTTTATCCGCAGAAAGGTGTTTGATGTACATATTTTAAAGTAAACAGACTAGATCTGATCTAATCTTATCTTGGGGGAAAAAGGTGGGGAGAGAGGGCACATTTAGCCCTGAGAAATCACTGCTGTATGCCTTAGGGTTGGAAAGGATATTCAGAGAGTCATGAATTAGCAGGGGTTAGGTGTAGGCATGGCTAAAGGTGGAAAATACGGAGAGAAAAACCAAGAGTAGTATTCATCTATGCCTGCTTTCCTAGATTGATGGAATTCAAAGTTGGAGAGTTTGATTTGAATCGCCATTCATATTGACCCAGAGAAACACTAAAGTGTTTTAAATTAAGCCAAACATTTAGAGAATATTCAAAGTCAGTTACATTGTCACAATTTGAGGGGCAGTCATTTACTAAAATAGCATTAACTCAGTCTCTTGAAACTAATAATCTAGTATTTCTTCTTGTTTGCAGCCTTTAAAACAAATCTAGACAGATAAAAATGGAATTGAAGGCTCACCGAACAGTATTTCTGAGTGGCTGCAAGTTCTGTAGTTACTACATTATAAATCAAATGGGAAGGCAGGGTGAGAAGGCACCTCCTGTGAACAGGGCAGGGAGCTTTCTGCTCGACACTCCTTCTATTGCATTGTATATACTGGAAAACAGTTGGAGAACATCTGATTTATATTAAGAAATAGAATCAAGAGGCGTTTTTGAAATGTGGATGGAAATATGAGTGTATGAGAAGATAGTAAGACCAAAGTCATTGTTCGAAGACCAATGATTTGGAAGCTGGGCTTCAGTTATGGTATTTCTCCTTAATGCATGAGTCATTCCATGTGCAGCTGCTTCGCAGTGAAGCAGGAGCATGAAACAGGAACCTTGAAGAGAGATTGTTTTGGATCACTGAATCAAAGAAAGCATGTGTGTGTCTTTCTTTCTAAAGAAGTGAAGATTAACAGAGTAGAGGCAGACTGTTGTTCAGCATGTGTATTTTGCTCTTCAGCTCACCTGTTTATGTATCTATTAAAATATTGTAATTCTGTACTAAGCTAATTATCAGTCTACAGCTTGATGATACTCCAGTATCATTCAGTGCATCAGAAAAAGGCACATCTGTTTTCTTAAAGTATTTTACACTTCATTTCAGAAGC
Source organism: Chlamydotis macqueenii (assembly GCF_036417535.1). Taxonomy (NCBI): domain Eukaryota; kingdom Metazoa; phylum Chordata; class Aves; order Otidiformes; family Otididae; genus Chlamydotis; species Chlamydotis macqueenii. The sequence goes on from NC_141556.1 coordinate 205,859,264, forward strand.
TGCCAATTTTTTATGTATTCTCAAGGGCATTCTCCTTACGGTTATATTTTTGTTTGTAATGTTGAAAAGAGGAAATTTCCTTAGGATTCAAATTATGCTTAGAAGGTGATTTTTTCTCTCATTTTCTCAAATGTCAAACTTTATTTGTGGTATTTTTCTTGCAGAAGAATCAAACAATGGCTGTCATGTTAGCCATCAAATAAACCCAAGCCTTATTAAAGGATAAAGAGTACGAAAAGTCCCTATGGCAAGAAGTTACTGTTTTCTCTCTGAAATCTAGTCTGAGTTATTCAGTCTTGGTGGGTCACTTTTGTTATAACACGCCTTAGAATTCTAGAGGATCTTAATACTTCAGACTGTTAATGCTGTGAGGGCAAGCCTATGTAATACAATATTTAAAACACATAAATAAAGTTGCACCTCTTCTGAGTATTAAGTTCCATTCTTAGAAGAAAGAACAGTGTTTGCCCTCATGCCCTAATCAAAATCCAGCTAAATTAACTGCACTAGGGTTGCTTTACTGAATTTGCTGAAAATATCTTTGTTTCAGCTCTACATATGGGATAACAGTGGTACTCTTTCAGGTGTGCATATATTGTCTGTGTGTTACGTGATATTGTTGTGCAAGATACAGATTTGCTTGTAGGTAAAACTGAAAGCTAGGCTGAGAATAGTTTCCTAGCTTGTTGGCTAGAGGTGCGCAGGCATTAAGGAACTATATCGGATTCCAGTACTTGCACCAATTTATATTGAAGTACTTATACAAAGAGAGGACTTTCTTCACCTTAGGCATATGCCATGCCTTGATCACTTACTTGTCTTAATTCCGTGAATTTCCTTTAAATCCCTGTGGGAATCTAGGCTGTAGAACTGAGAGTCTCCTCTCTCTCAATCAGCTCTCTCAACATTTCCAAACTTTTTGGTCTTACCAACTGAAGCATATTGCTGGGCTTCTGTTAGTTTGTGGTTTTCCATTCTTTGGCATTTGACATGTCAGGACTCCTCAAGCATCAGAAATTTATTTTTTAAGTGACTGTAACTGATGTACTTTAAAAACTTTTTTTTGTGCAATAACAGACATCTGTGTGAATGTAGCGTTCTGGTCATTCAAGGGAGATGGACAAGGTGGAGTTTTGTTTGTCTTTAATTCTGAATATGCTCATTGTACACGGTTGGACCTTTGCACAGAAAGAGAAGTCACGTTGGCATTTGCATCACCAAATGTACAAATACCACTACGGGTATAATTTTTATAATTGAATTTAAAGTTCTTGATGCATCCTCCCTAATTTCATTCTCAGTGCTTAAAAACAGGAGTTTCTATATGCTAGTCACTTGTGTTAAATGATGACACATTCTAGGTAACTGGTAACTGGCTTGTAATGGACAGTCTTTTTGTACATGAAATATTGTACTTGGTTAACTGGTCATCTCATAATTATTAAGGACATGTTGCAAGGTGAGAAGGGAAAGAAGAAGATAAGACATATAAAAATAAAATAAAAAGTGAAAATTTTGGTATTTGTACTTTCAAATCTTTACTTATGAAAAATATGAGAATCAGACAAGGCATGGGTAAAAGGGGTCAGAAGGCAAATAAAATGTACAAGTACAATAGAAAAACATCTTTATTCTTCTTCCTACTCCAAATATTTCATGATTTAAAGTTTAATTGACATTGATATTTCTTTCATGTTCTAATGGCATTTACGGTTGGCTATCCGAGGGCAGAATTTGGTTTTCATTATACACTTTTTTTTTTTTTTGGCATGCTTTTAAGCAGATAAATCAGCTTAGATTTCTCTGAAGAAAACCAGCGGTGTTCTACCCTCTGTAGGCCTATTCCCCACTTACATGCTAAGTAGTTTCTACATTCCTGTGTATTGTTAAGGGTCCTAATTTACATTCTTGTTGAATAAACTCAACTAACAAAGAATAAACTGTAATCTTAAAAAGCCCATTCTAATTTCTGGATACTCCTTCACATTAGCATAGAATCATGGAATGGTTTGTGTTGGAAGGGACCTTAGAGATCATCCAGTCCAACTTCCCTGCCTTGGGCAGGGACGTCTTTCACTACATCATGTTGCTCAAAGCCCCATCCAACCTGGCCTTGAACACTTCCAGGGACGGGGCATCCACCACCTCTCTGAGAAACCTGTTCCAGTGTTTCACCACCCTCATCATAAAACATTTCTTCCTTATGTCCACTCTAAATATACCCTCTTTCAGTTTAAAGCCTGTCCTGTCACTACATGCCCTCGTGTTCTCTCCGTCTTTCTTATAAGCCCACTGTTAAGTATTAAAAGTCTGCAATAAGATCTCCCTGGAGCCTTCTCTTCTCCAGGCTGAACAACCCCAACCCTCTCAACTTTTCTTCATAGGCTGTTCCAGCTCTTGCCTGGACCCACTCTAACAGGTCCATGACTCATACTGGGGATCCCAAAGCTGAACCCAGTACTCCAGGTGGGGTCTCACGAGAGTGCAGTAGAAGGGGAAAATCACCTCCGTAGACCTGCTAACCACACTTCTTTTGATGCAGCCCAGGATGTGATTGGCTTTCTGGGCTGCAAGTGCACATTGCCTGCTCATGTCCAATTTTTCATCTGCCCATATCCCCAAGCCTTTCTCTGCAGGGCTGCTTTCCATCCATTCATCCTCTGCTCTATATTGGTACTGCTCTGGTCTGTATTGATACTGGGGATTGCCTCAACCCAAGTGCAGGACTTTGGTATCTCTTCAACTTAGCAGTAAGAATGTTGTATGGGACTATATCAAAGGCTTTACAGAATTGTAGGTAGATGACATCCATAGCTCTTCCCTTGACTAGTGATGCAGTCACTCTGTTGTAGAGGGTACTGTTCTCTATTGAATTTTTAACTTCTAGTCACCCATGAGAACCATTCATTTGGTGTGGATACAAGAACAGTTGGTTGGAAGGGATAGTGCAGATGAAGAAAAGAATGGTAATTAAATTATGTTCTAAGAGATGACCTGGTCCTAATCCATTCAAGGAGAAATTTTCTAATGATATTTTTAGTGATTTTTTTTTCCAGAAAGAAGTGTAATAAAACCTAATAGTTGGAAGATAAAGCTAAATAAATTTAAATGGAGACAACTTGCATTTTAAAGAATAAATGAAATTAGGGAGCAATTCAGATCAAGATGAAAACAAGTGATTTTTAGAGTGCTTATGTAAACCATGTGCTTGAGCTCCCGGAAGGACCAATGGAGCTTGACTTGGTTGTCTTCATGAAGTCTTGATCTATTTCACATTCTTCTTTTGCCTTGCTTATAGCTGTTCCTACTGAAAATTAGTGGATCTTCTTTAGATCCTGTGTCATACCTGCCAGATTTATTAAGAAGTTCTAGGTAACACAGGACTTCTCAAAAGGACAATGCAGCCACCCTAGCAAAGGAGAGAATAGAGAAAAAACAGAAACAAAAACAAACCCACCACCAACATTCAAATAAATCTGTAAGTGCAAGCAAAGGATAATGTAGTCTTGAGAGTGATTCTGCTGATCAAATATAGATGACCACTTTAAGAAGACAGAAATCATACTGAAGGGGTCTACTGTTAGTGATGACTAGGTCTCTTATAACTGTACTCCTCTCTTGTGCAGATGTGCACTAGTGAACACCTAAATTTAAATGCCTTAATACAGACTTGAACCCCACCTTGACTGTCGGAAAAAATTGCCAGATAATCCAGTAGATTCTCCACTGGTATGTTACTTCAGAAAAGTTTAATCAAAACAGTGACAGAAGGCCTGTTACATAAATAACTGGACAAAATTCCATGTCACGGGCTATCCAGTGTTCAGATTAAATTACACTATTGATTCTTCCTGACCGTAACATTTTATAAACTATGAATTATACAAATTCCATTATTATATATTGTAAGAATGAAAACCTATGAAATATGGTGTGATACAAAGTAATTAAGAAAGCTCCAAATGTTATTTAATGATAAATGAGCTATAAAAGTCTTACTTTAAGAGAATGGAGAATATTAAATGAGAAACCTTTTTTTTTTTTAGGGAAATATTCTCTTCCACTTTAATTAATTCTGATTGCACCAATACATTTTTTGGCAGTTTTATAAATTGCAGCTGTGTCTTACGTGCAACATGAAAATACTTCCTCCTGAGGCTTTGTGGTATTGTATGTAAATAGCTCTTTAAACACACATAAGTAGGTATATATTTCAGATTCATTTTCCACACAAGTGTATATATTTAAAAGATCTTCCTTTTAATTTATTTTTCTTTTCAAAACTAGTAGTGCACAGGGACTGCAACTTAGTGGAAATTTCTGGTCACACATGTTCTATGCCAGTGGAGTTTTGGCAGGACCTTTGCAGGTCAAATATGAACAACACTGCATATGGAAAAGATATTTTAAACCTCTAGAGAGCAGCCAAATTAAAACAGGTTTCCTTGGGATTACATGAAGCTATGACTGCAAGTCATGCTTCACTGTCCAAGTCTGAAGTCTCCGTCTTCTCCCATTGAGCCATCAGAAGTATTTTAGAGGCTTTGCAAGAATCTTCTAATAACAAAACACAATTTTTGTGTCCTTAAAAGTAACAACTGTTTAAATTCAGGTTTTTGAAAGCCATTTGACAGCTGTCTGAGAACAGATTATTTCATTTTTAAAGGTTAAGTTTATAAGCTTGTCATAATGAGCTTTAGGAATGGAAATGTAGATGCAATATTAACTTCAGGCATCGATACAGACCATAGACAAAAATTAAAGTCCAGATGGTGGCCCATTCAGAATACCAACTTTCCACACAACATAATGGTGCAATGTTTTATTAGCATAAGATACATGACTCTGATGAATCAGGACCGATAAATTTTTATTTTGAAGGAAATGGGACCCAGAATTTTGTGGCTTTTATGTGTTTCCACTCCATTGTCAAGGGTGAGATGCAGCTTAGGACAAAGAACACAGTCCTTATCGCCTGTGCTTAACGTCTATGGATAAGACAAGGGCAGATGCCCATAAGTGGTGGACAGCACCAAGAAGTACTGAAATAATATTTATCATCATGATCAGGATATAGTAAGTTGTGTGGAAAACACATTGTGGCATTACAGCTGACCTTTTGTGGGCACCACAGCAAAGGTCTTACAGAGAGATTTACAGAAGAAGAAGGAAGTGGATTTACAGATGTTTAAGGTGAGCTTCTCCCAGGCAATAGCAGTTTTAGAGGCAAAAGACACAATGGTTCCTTTGAGGTACGGTGGCCACAGTTCTCTCCCAAACTTTCAATTCTGAATGAGTGCCAAAAAGCAGGACAGGGACAAAGGCTCTTCAGGCCACTGCAAGTGCGGATGGGCAAATGATTCCATGATGCCTCACTTAAGGGATTCAAGTGCTGGGGAAATGGTAAATTAGGGAATCATCATCGCAGTAGCTTTCTGCTTGGATCCTTGTAGGCAGAGTGACCTGTACCCTGTGAGAAAGGCTGCTGTGTTAGCTCTGATGGGAAAGCAAAACTGTGTCAAGAGTCAGAGAATCCGATTACACTGACTATAGCATTATCCCCAGTGGTATTGGAGGTAGAGGAAACCTGATTTCTTTTCTCTTATTCTGTTCTAACTTTTACATTAAACCTGTTCATCAATATTAATGTTGTGCTGGTTTTATATTTTATTTAAAAATAACATTTTAAATATTTAGTGACTAGTTAGAAAAATGAGTGCTTGAACTTGGATATTTAGACTTGGATACTTGGACTTCTAAGCTTGAGGTAGTCAATGCTTTTACTCCCAAGGCAAATGTTTGACCTTGACGCAGCCTTTAGACAGCCTCTTTCTCTCTGGTGATGAGAGAGGATTCAGGGTGGCTGGCTGATAGATGTCCTGTTTGTAAACACTAAACTCAAGATAGATGCAGTAAATGCAAAGTTCTCTTATTTGGTTTCTTCTAGGCCTTTTTGTGCTGTGTTAGAGTTTTCATCTTGATTCAGCATAATTCCTTGCTCTCTCTTTTTTTTTTTTTTTAACTCTCTCTAAACCAACAGATGAGAAATCTTAATTTCCAAGCTTCATTCTGGGGGAAAAAAAAAAAAAAAAAGTTTTGCTAACTCGTCTGTGAGAATTCATGAGTCAAAAAGTCAAACAAGAGCTCTGCTGAACTGAAAGGCTTTGAGGAAGGATACTCTCTGTCTGCTATTTACCTTCTTACCTTCTACCTACTTTTATCCTCACTGCTTAGTGGTACATAATCATTACTGTGTTTTGTTTTGCAATTTTCCTTACGTAGAAGGGAAAAATAAATAATTATGCCCTACTGAGAAGAAACTGTAAATTCGAGAGATGTGATCTGTGACTTAATGAACACTTCAAACTCACATGACTTGTCAGTGCACCCTGAGGTGATGTTTCCTTCTGCTTTCTGTCCCCAGCTGTGCACTTCTGCTGTTTCCCAGCAGAAAGTGAAGTCTGAGTCTGCTGGTCCAGCTGATCTGTAGAAAACTAACTTACCATGCACGCAAACAAACGAACAGAAAATGTTTCCATGAAATGTCCTTGGTCATCTAAATCCTCAAGGGTTTTTTTTGATCACATAGGGAAGGAGACATAATGTAGAGTTGATGGTGTGGAGTGAGGAGAAAGGAGAGGAGAAGGTGACTGTCTCTCTTGGCAATGACCTGAAGTCCCACTGGATTAGGTGCAGTGTAAAATGCCACAGATATCCTCCAGCTGAATCAAAACTCAATCACAATTCCTTCAAGTTCCATATTTTCTCTGTTAGACTATGCCTGTAATGTATTTTCATGGGAGTTTTGGCTGGAGATAAAGTTTTTCAGCAACGGGTGTACTTTCTGAAGACAAGGCAGTAATACTTGGTTTCTCTGCACCATGGTGACCTGTCCCTGAGTTTGCCTGTCTGTCCATGCCCCTGTCACTGCAACATGATGCTTTTCTGCCTTGTAGAGCTGTCATAAAGAAGTGTTCAGTAAAGATTGTTGTTCAGATGTTGTTAAGTATGAGACTTTATAGGTGTTAGACACCCACATTTAACTTTTAAATTTACTTATTTGGCAGCATCAAGGATCAGATTAATATTTTAGGGCTTCACTTGCAAATCCCTGGCCCAAGACCTTACCTGGTCTCAGGCTGTTACAACACATTCCCTGGTACTCAGATGAAAAAAACTAAAGAGAATGGCTGATGACCAATGGGTGTTATCAAGGGAGATAATGCATTTCTACCAGGTAGGTAAGCACAATAAGGGTAGTTAATGCTTAAAGTAAAGCTATAACCAGAATAATTTTAATCTCTTTTCCTCTGGAGAGGCAACAGCTAAGCCCTGGGTTACTTTCCCTTCCCACATAATTTTCAGCTGCACTTGGAGATTGTTAAGCCTTTCCAGGAGGCAAGGACAGATCTCAGGAGAGCTCATCATTTGGCGAGGGCCTAGCTGCCTCATCTCCCTTGGCCACATACTGTTCCCTGCCGGTTTAGGCTGTCCTTTCTGCTGCAAGCTCTGTCTGGCACCATTCCTTACCTTGCTCTGGTAGTTGCTCTGGCTCTCTCTGTCAGATCTAAGAGCAGTTTTTGTAATTTGCATCTTAAGAAAATACAGTTGTGACTTAAGACAGTCTTTCATGACATAGGTTCTAAGGAGTTTCCTTTATCTTCTGTCTTCTCAGGGAGGACTCACATAAAGTCTCTTCTTCATCATCTTAGGATCACATGTAATTTTTATCCAAATATTGAGGTTGTTGCCCTCATCCCTGGGTCACACTCAACCCATGTATGTCTGGACAGTTATTTGACTTGGATTTTTATACATAGTTGCTACTGTACTATTTCCTCCAATTTGGAATGCCTTTCTTAAGGGAAAAGAATCCTACCCACATTGACCCATGCAATTCAAGAGCTTTAGGCCTGTTTGTCACTCCTTTTTTATTTCTCTCCCCATAGCTTCACCCGAAGTTGACAGAGTACCTTTCTATATTACAATTCTCCTTTCTTTTCTTGGGATGGAGGGAGGTTACAAAGATATGTCTTATATCTTCTGGCCTTGGCTACCTGGCTACACAGGTGACATCCATCGTTATTGCCACACCTCACAGCCTTCTTCCTCTTCTTCATCTGCACCTGTCTCTTGCTGCTGTGACACAGCAGCACACTCCCATGTGCGACACAGCACATTTTGACCAAGAGGACCCATGGCCAGGCAGTCAGCACATTTTGTATACCTCAAAAATGAGACATAATATTAATTGTCTTTCTGTAAGTACGAAAGTGAAAACAGTGCCAATTTTTCTTGATTCTTATTCATACACTTTAACAATCAGTCTGTCTTTTTTTTTTTCTGTGAAATCATTCATGGTACATACATGATAAATGTTTGTTAAACAAAATCTAGCTTATACATTGTTTAGCCTGTAGATAATAATTGTCAAAAATTACAAAGAGGCAGATGGGAAAAATGCAGGTACAGTAGGTATTTATTTGTGTAACTTTCAGTGGATAATGAAATTAAATAATTTTGAATATGTAATTTTGCTAATCACCAAATATATTTACATAATCCCTTCTTCTCACAGTGATTATAGGATTTGTGTGGCAAGACTTACTTTGAAGTGGCATAGCATTTATCTCCCTGTTTGGTATTCCATTTTTCAGCATAGATGGGTTTTATTTCTGATTTTCTCTTGCATATGCAATCACTTCTTTTCCTAAGCAGCACTGTTCAAAGCTGAGAGGTACTCTGGGGATTTAGCCTCACTGTATCTACTAGAATTTTAAGCTTTATGCAAAATTATTTGCTATCAGTGCTGAATATCCCTGCACACCCCTAAAATAAATTGGCAGTTTCTAAGAGTTTCTGCAGTCTGGAGGATCTGACAGAGTAAAGAAACACAGTATAAATGATTGTATTTTGTTTTCTTTCACTCCTGTGTTTGTAGTGTCAACACATTGTCTTTGAGCTCTTGAAGAGACTTGGACAAATAATTTTTAATGATTCACTCCATAAATTTTGCCTAATGTTTGTGTTTGCAAGTAGATTGCAAAGCTCAGGTCTCTTCAATAAAGTGTTTAAATAATCTGTAAAAAGCCTCTTGCCTTCAGTAAGACTAATCCCAGGTTTGAAATTAAGTACGAGTTTAAAGCACCAAACCTTTTATGTGGTAGATCACCTGGACTCCTCTGTGGTATGCAGAAACCTCTTACCGTGACACTAACTAAATTAAAGCGTTACAGCATCGTAATGAGCATGCTGTGTTTTGTCTCTGCAGAGACTCTGGGAACAACATGGTGAGTATTGCATACTTCAAAACAAGGGCCAAGAAAGCAGCTTTAAAGGCATCTGCCCACTGTAAACATTTTCTTGGCTTTCTGCTAGCCTATGCCTTCGAGGCATAAAAGGTTTTCTTTCTTCAAAATTTCAGTCTTCAGTATTGTACCTAGAAGCTGGATCTACCTATCTGTCTGGTGAGTCTTTCCCTGATTGCTGCCCTCAATGTCATTATGCAGCAAGGAGTTTGACTGTTGCACCTCAGTGCCCTTGCAGTGATAGCACAGCTGTTGCCCCACAATATAGCATTAATGGGGCTCTAGTGTGAGCCACAGCTCCTTAAACACTTCCTACCTGATGAATTTACTCAGGAGTCCTAGGAATATATATTTGCTTATAAGAAAAAATGCTTCTTGTTGTAGTATATTTTTAAATTTTGGGTTTTTTTCTAACTGCTTCTATAACTGTTTTGGAAGAGGAACCAACTGTGGGTCCCTTTCTTTGTGTGTCTGGGCCTTTTCTTGTTCAAGCATTAGATTTATACTAATGAGATGAAAATCAACCATCTTTAGGCAACCAATTTCACCTAAACTCTGATTATGTTTTCATTTACAGAGGTTTGTTCACATCATGGGAATAATTCCAGTTTACCTCATGGTAACTTCAGAATCTACAGTTTAGTATTTCATGAATACCCATTTTGCAAAGCTATATCAACATTTAGTGCAAATGAGGAAGTCCTGAACTGGGATTTTTGCTCGTGTGTCTATATTAAGCTTTATTTGCCTTCCTATTTTTATTTTTTCCCAGATAAAAGCAATGCTGAACTTTCAAGGACATAAGTCTTCTTATGTGTTTGGAAGCCTGAAAACCAAATACAAAGAATTAGAGATTTCACAAGTTAGGAATTCCTCTTAAAATATGGGTAGTTTTAACTGTTTTTCAACCTACATGTAGGATGAATCTCAGTCTGAAGTCTCCTCCGTCAGACATGCTCCCGCTGTTACACTCTTTTCTATTATGATTAATAATGTCTGAAATCTGAAACCAAGTCAGCTGCACTATAATAAACTTGGTATCAATTTTACAGGTCACAAATAACCATGTAATACAATAACCCTCTATATGTTCCAGACCAAAGTGGGACCACATGCTTGTGGGGAGCAATGACTGAGTAATTTCATGAAGAATGAAGACCATATTCAGGGAAAAAGACTCCAAAAGCTGAAACCATTTTCTGCAGGAGAGCAGGAAGCAGATTCAGAAAAGGAAAGCATGTTTCCCAGAGATGGTTAGCTTTAATGGTATGAACTATCTTCAGTCTTTAAAAAGTGTATATGCATTTTGGAGTGTGTCCAAATGATGAATAATTCATCCTGAAGAGAAAGAACATGAACAGTTAAAGAACATGAACAGTTAAAGAACATGACATCAAAGTAGAAATGGTCAGTCAGAAAATCAGTGAGGCAAGATTAAACAAAAAAGTTTGCTCTGAAGGTGAGATTTAGGATCAGATATAGGGTGGTCTATCTCAATTACAGTCAAAAACTACAAGAGATTGCGCTAAGAATCAGAATCATCATATAAAACCTATGAAAATACTTAGAAGAGGGAAAGGATTATGTCTTCCATATCTAGCTTGCAAAATGATGTAGTTAAGGCAGGTTCTCAGCTTTCTTTTTATTTCAGAAAATTAAATTTCTTTGGTCATAAGTGTACAGAAAATCTTGAAAATGTGAACCAAGTGAACCCTACCTACTCGGAAATCAGAAAACAAATAGTGGCCTTTTTCTCATTTAAACTTAATCTTATGGCTGCAAAGCCAGCTGCCAGCTGCCTTCCAGTTGTCCTGCACTGTGAGCTGACAAAACTTTGCAAGGAGCAGAGACATCCCCAACTAGATCAGGTTGCTCAGAGCCTCATCCAACCTGGCCTTGGATGTTTCCAGGGATACGGCATCCACCACCTCTCTGGGCAACCTGTGCCAGTGTTCTACCACCCTCATTGCAAACATTTTTTCCTAATATCTAATCTGAATCTACCTCCCTCTATTTAAAAATTATTATCCCTCATCCTACCACAACAGGCTCTGCTAAAGGGTTTCTCCCCATGTTTCTTACAAGCCCCCTTTAGGTACTGGAAGGTCACCATAAGGTCTCCCCAGAGCTTTCTCTTCTCCAGGCTGAACAGCCCCAACATTCTCAGCCTGTCCTCATAGGAGAGGTGCTCCAGCCCTCTCATCATCTTCATGACCCTCCTCTGGATTCACTCCAACTGGTCCACATCCTTCTTATTTTGGGGGCTCCAGAGCTGGATGTAGTACTGCAGGTGGGGTCTCACCAGAACAGAGTAGAGGGGCAGAATCACCTCCCTCGACCTGCTGGCCACGCTTCTTTTGATGCAGCTCAGGTTGCAGTTGGCTTTCTGGGCCGCAAGTGCACATTGCCGGCTCATGTGGAGCTTCTCATCCACCAGCACAACCAAATCCTTCTCCTTCGGGCTGCTCTCATTTTCTGCCCAGCCTCTATTTGTGCATGGGATTGCCCCCACCCTTGTGTATAATCGATCTTATACTTAAGATAAAACCAAGTAAAAACTACAGTCCTGTGCTTCTGCAACATTATTATAATCCAGGGAACTAAGAGAGAAGAGCACTGTGTGACTGAACTATTCACTAGCATTTGAAGGCTCTCAAAATAGGTTTTAAGAGGTTTTAACCGGAAAAAAAAGAAAGTAACTATTAGATGCTTGTATCAGTGTGATGGGCTGAGGAAAATATCTTTCTTGCTGCTGCAAGCTGGCAGCTCTACATGCATGCAGAAGTCAAGGGAACATGTCCAAATGAATTCCAAAGAAACTCAGAGCAGAATTCAGCTCACTGAGCTGTAGTTTTGTTAGAAGAGGCCCTACTGCTGCTGAACATTTAAACAGGGGGTAAAAAAAAGCTCCCTGTAGCTTTTGAACCATTGACCTCAGATGGAGGGACAGATGAGGAGTCAGATGAGGGACAGATGAATCAAGGCTGATTCTTCTAAGATTGCTATGCTGATGGGTCTTAGGTATTTTAGCCCAGCACTGCTTGAAAACACAGTGTTTGAAATGTTCCCCGAGGAAGTGGTAATTACATGTGTCTGTCAGTAGAGAAGGAATTAAAAGAGCAACTCTGGGACAGAAGTAGCACTTGTCCCTCCTGTTGGCCTGCACTTTGATTCACATAAGGGCACATGAGTCACTGGAAACGCATAGGAGCCCATATGCAACTGTTCTTCTGCCCTGTTGTTTTATACAGGGTGGGCAGCCAAAGCAGAGAAATAAAGAGGTGCTTAGCAGTTATTTCTTCCTTTGTGTTTCCCAAGAAACAGCTTTTTGAACTGTCTTTGTATGTGTAAAATCCAAAAGTTTTCACTGACTGAAAACACTTTGGCACGAGTTGCATGTCCCGTCTTCCATGTGAGACATACATGATGGACATGCATGAATTTGGTGGCATGGGCACTGTCAGCACACAGGACTGTGAAGGTCCATACCATTTCTCCAGTACAGGCATGTAAACGGTTCTGTTAGCTGCGACCTGACTCAATGCCATGTGAAATCAGCACTACATGCTTCCATGGCTTCAATGGTAGCAGATTATGTCCTTAATGGGTATGTAAATTACAAGAGAGTGGAATGCACAGGCTTTGAGGAGTGGTTTTATTGTGTTCTTTTCCAAAGACATTTATTTTAGCAGAAGAGTGAAGAATTGGTGGGCTGGGTATTTTAAAATATAGCTTTCAGCTTGTCATCGATATGCTTTAAAAGAGAGCTGTGAGTTGAATTTTTTATTCTTCTCTCCTCTAACCTCTTTTTTCTTTTTTTTTTTCTTACAAAGAAAGTCATAAAGTGTACTTGAATAGAAGTAGTTTGAGGGTTTTTTTCTATATATACTCTTGGTGTATATGGTTTTGACCATTATTTTTGATTACCTGTTCTGGCATGACCGAGATTTCCTGTAATATTTCTAATACTTCTTTTTCCTCCCTGGGGAAATTTTATGTCTGCTTTTAACATTTGTCCTTTGTTTTTATTTTGTGAAAACTGAGGCAGGGAATTAATTTTATATTTTTGTCATATCTATTTCTTTGGTTAATAATATCTTACATTTACAATATCCTAGCCTATGATCTCCTTGGATGACCTTCCTGCCCTAACACATTTCTATTGCTTCTCTTTTCTCTTCTTGTGCTACTTTACTTTTAGTTTCTTTGCTAAATTCCCCTCATTTTTTTTTTGTTACACTTTCTCATCTCTCCCTTCCATAATCCACATTTTATCCCTCACATTTGGTCCCTTCCTAACCTTGATTACTTTGTACAGAGCATTCTTCATTTACATTGGCATCCCTTTTCGTTTACAGTGTATTTACTGGGCAGGTAGCATACACATACACAACATTCCCTGAGGCAAACATGAATTTTACTTTGAACGCCTTCCAATTTCCCTCACTCACCCCTTCCCTTTGTCATTATATTTCTTTCACTCTTACCCAACACTTTCAATTCTAACAAAGCTTGCTCCACTGAAATTGAACACCCATATTTTTTCTCCTCTATAGGCTTATTTTCTCCCTTGTTAGAATGGTAATTAGATTATTCCTCTATTTCCTCTACTTCATGGATTTGCATTCTGTTTAGAGCAACGAACCAAGAGGACATTAACAAAAGTTTATTTTTTCTTCTATTCTTCTATATTATATATAAAATATATCCTTACATTTTTGCTTTTTGTTCTCTTGACAGTCATTCTCTTTTCTCATGGATGCACATTTTTTTATTCACTTTGTCTGCTTTCTCTGTGTGCCTTTTGTCTGTTCTCTGCTTCCATTTAGTTGTTCTCTTTGAGAGTTTTGCCACTGACTACAATGCAACCTGTGTTTGAACTCATATGCCTTTCCTTCTGTGTCCATCAGCTTGACCTCTTAACAGCAAGAACCAAAGGTTGTAAGCATGTGCCCTGTTGCTTGCAGTAAACTTGTTGGGCTCACAAGAAGCACAAAAATATTTCTCTTCTCTGCACAGATGAGCCCTTGATCATTTCTACATGCCCCTCTCCATTCTGCTTCTCACAATTAATCTAGATAACCTCTGCCCTATGGCTGTTGTGCCAGGGAATGTCTTTGGTCTGGTGTGTCCACAGGCGGTTTAAAATGGTCTTGGGTGCTGTATTCCTAAATTTAAGGATGACCAGTTAAAGACATCTTTGACAAGTAAAAAGTAGACTGGGTATAGCAGAAATTCTCAAGCAGGTGTCTCCCCATGGCTTTGCCCCCACACCTCGCCTATCCTACAAGACGTATCTGGCTGAGTATACTCCTCCTTTGGAGATTTCTACTGCTTTCCTTTAGGCTGTCTTCAAAGGACATACTTACAGGACACAGTATAAGGGATAAACAGCCGTACCAGGATGGGTTTGAGCATGCTGTACTGCATGGCTTCTACACTGGAGAAAAGCAGAAAAGGGACTGAGCCTTGTGCTCACGGGCAATGCTGCTGAGCCAGCGAGTGTCAGGGAATGGTTCTCCTTTCAGGTGCCGTAGGAGTTTATAGGGCAGGCTATTACGCTGTCAGAGGAAGACTGGTCATTCATTTTGTCTGCACAGGGAAGATAGGGACAAATTTTGATCTGAAACTGAATTAGACCACTCAGCATTAATTGCGCGTTAGGACTGTCCATGAGAGAATGCTCATGCAGACTCCCTGGGCACTACACATTCATGGCCCAAAATGTGATATGGGAACTTCCATACCTAGACAGGTATACACCTCTGGGCTACAGGTTGCCTGGGACTTCTCTTGCATTACTGCAGGCTATTTATCAGCCTTTCTACCTCCCTGCCCCAAATAAAAAAAGTCACTTGTCTCCCCAGTTTCTAGGAGGCTACAACATTTGCCTGACCTGCTTGTTCAGATGCCAGCCCCCAGCCAATGCCCCACCCTGTCCAGACAAAGGCATTTATCCATGTTAGGGCTCTTCCTGGACTGAGAGAAACTCATAGCCTCAGGCTTGTAAATATTGTATAGCACTACAATAAATTGACTCTCAAAGTCAGCAGTTTGGCTCTCCCAGCACTCAACAAGTCAGCACCCTGTATACACCTAATTCTCTTTCTAGATATTGTCATTTACAAAATACTACATCTTGTCTTGCTTGCAAATCGCAGATTTATTCTCACATAGGTATCTAATCCTCAGTCTCCAGAAACTTAATCCTGTAGTCTACCTCTTCCCCAAAAATACTCTGTCAGGAAACAAAAAAGAACATAAAACAAAATGTAAAGACAGCCAGGAACTTGTACTTTTTAAAACTCCAAATCAGTCCCATCTGTGGCATGGCTGAACACAGCAATTTAATATAAAACACATATATAGTATCCATACTTATAACTTACTTGAAAAATACTGTGCTTTAACAAAACCCCTTTTTTATTATTTAATTTGAGTATTTAAAGACATACAGATCTCAAAATTAAAACAAAAAAGATACCTAATTACTGCAGTTAATTAGTAATACGGAGACATTATTAATAACAAGAGATTAAGTATGTTGAAGTCTTATTCAAATCTTGTGAAGCATTTAATCTTTCTGAGATCTAATTTAAAAGGAAGGGAGTATCGTAGCCTAGAATGGTAAAAGCCTTCTTTTTTAGTTTTGATACCTTAATCAACAGTCGGGGCTTGAGTGGCTTTTCGAGCTCATATTCACCAGATGTAGCTCTACTGAAATAAAATGAGTTAAATGGTGACATGCCAGAATGATACCAGCTTCTCACTGAGACTCTGCACTTCTTCAAGTCAGAGTAAAACTCAAGAAAAACCAATGAAGCCAAAGGATTTCTTCTAATTTTATGCAAGCATTGGTAAGGAAATAACCTATCTGATTAATCAGTCAAAATCATACAGTTCATCCCTCACCATTTGTTTTAAAGAATTAAGATTTTTCTTTTTCTGACATGAAGGAAGCTTGATTTGTGCTTCCTTGCAGGAAGAAGTCAAGATATTTTACAATTAATTTCCATAGATCAACAAATCATACAAAACTAGTTTTTTGGCTACAGACATTTTTCAGTTTTTCATGAGGTCTAGAAGTGGAAATGAGAGAGGAAAATGTATATGACTCTCACATTTCTTTGCTGAAACTTAATGACAAAAACAGATGGGAATTGCTAGCCTTTTAGCTAGAAGGAATAATATTTCTGGGTGCTGTGACTCAGTCTTTCCAGAAAGAGACATTTGGTAGGTTTTGTTCATTATGTGGTGTCAGGAGATTATTATTCTGCTACTAGGGAGTGAAAGGATAGGGTTCTTTGTTTACGGGTTAGTGGATACAAGGATCATTTAGCTTTTGCTCACTGAAAGAAAAATCTGTTATAGTGAGTATATGCTGCTTTGCACACTTGAGGGTAAGATATTTAATTTAGCTCAGGGACAGAATTCTGTCACAATATTAGAAAGACATTTTTGAAAATTCTAGCTCTCATTCAGGAACCTGAATACAAGACATTACCAGAAAAGTGAAGAACATGGCATCGTCAGGGCAAAGGCCGGGAGGCTGTCCCTTCCATTTCTCTTGTTATGTGCCGAGAAGAAAAGAGAGTGTTTTAGGTGTAATATGTTCACAATTTTATTTCTTCAGAACTACCTCCTTGATCTGAAAGTATGTGATCCTATGCATACACATGTATATATATAGCTTTGAATAGATTCCTGCAAGGTGGAACTGTCCTATGTTTCCAATATTGACATCTTTGATGAGCTGATAGCAGCTTAGATCTTTTCTGATAAACCACTTTTCATCCAGGAAAGCTGCTAAATAGAATGGGAAATAAATGAAAGCGAACATAATTGTCTGGAGGGTTTCTTCCCTGCTGAGTGCAAGCAGACTCCTATCTGCTCTTTCCAGCAAACACAAAACATTTACATCTGACGTTAGTGCCACCTGGAATTATAAAGCAAAAGGAAGCAAGCAACAACAAAAAACCAAACAGTTGAAAAGGATACAGAGAAAGGAAAAATCTACTTTTATACCAAATAATGAAACTAGGCAAAACTAATTAAAAATTAGCAGAAAGAGACAGAGAGCTAGACTGTAACATCATTATTTGTGTTGGTAGAACAGCTTATTCAACATTTTTCTCTTTTTTCTTCTTGATGCAGAGTAAGCTTCTTTTTATTGTAATTTTTACCGCTGTAGCACAGAGGAGGCCCCTTTATGGGCCAAGATTCACAAGGCCCTTGTACTGTGAATAATAAAAGACAATTGTTCTTTTCTGCGGAGTCCCTTATGATGAAGGCACTCTTCCCACCATGTTGCTGTGAGGCTGGGACAGTAAGCCAGAGCCTGCCATGGGGGATGACTCTGCATCACCAAGTCTGAAAAACCCCTTCCCCCACAACTTTGTGGATAGGCATCCTGCTACTCCTCGGCCCTCCTGATCGAGGTGTGGGAACAGTAGTCCTGGAGTATTGAGACGACACTGTGATCAACATTAATTCACTCCCTTATTATGAGACAGAAAGAGATAAGGTAAAAGAAAATTGATTTCTTACGCTAAATTGCCAGGTTATTGTATTTGGTAAATCAAACAATAATAGGCCATAATTGGCTTTGGTTTTGCTTTTCCGTCTGCATACTTTCCTTACAGTATGTGATCCAGTCAAACTAAGTTTCAGGACATTATACATAGCTCCCATGGAGAGAATTGAGTCTTTCCACTCAGTCGCCACTTTTTCTTAAAGTGAATTCTAATCTGGAGTGAACCATCTCAAATTTTCCTTATTCATGGAATTCTGTTGGTTGGAAGAAACCTTTAGAGATCAGCTAGTGCAACAAGTCCAGAGCAGGTCTAACTTCAAATTTAGAATAGGTTGCTCAGGGCCTTCCCCGGCTGAGCTTTGAAAAACCACAAAATGGAGATCCCACAGCCTCTCTGGACAACCTGCCTCAATGTTTGACAAGTTTAATTGTGAACCGTAGTTTCTTTGTGCTTACCTGGTATTTCCCTTGCTGCAGCTTTTGACTCCTGCCTCGTCTTTCACTGGGCATCTCTAGGAAGACTCTGGCTATCTCATAACTGCTCCATGAGGTAGTTGAAGACAGCAGTTAGATATCTATCCACCTTTTTCCTCTTCAGGCTGAACAAACCCAGATCTCTCAGTCTCTTCCTGGGCACCTCATGCTCTACCCACAAGATTTGTCCTCCACTGGACTTGTTGCAATTTATCATATTTTTTCTCTAATACCAGTGAGTTAAAAAATGGCCACAGTACTCCAACCATGACTTCAGACATGCTAAAGAGATGAGAATAATCACTCCTCTTGACCTGCTGGCTATGATCATACTAATGAAGCCCAGGGTGCTGATAGAGTTCTTTGCTGCAAGGGGACACTGCTGACTCCTCCAGTCACATTTGTGTTGAGTGTAAATGCTTCAACTCCATATTCTTGATTACTGATTTAATTAGGAAAATGGCTGACCTCTTAATTCCTGCCATCTAAAGTAGTAATTGTCTGACACAGCTTTAAAAAAAAAAAAAAAAAGGATATAGTTTCCAGCTGAGTGAATGTTGTTTAATTTAATGCTACATTCTACACACAAGTTCATGAGCATGCTTCTTCCTGGTCGGCCAATCTACATACCAATTTACATAATTTCTGAGTATACATGAGTTTATGTACATAGTTTTTCATAAAATACTATTTACACAAACACTTAACTAAGATCAAGAGCTGTGATTCATTAGCTAATTAAATCCTCATGGAGATTCAGCAGGATGAAAGATGAACAGCACTGAGATAACATTAGTCCTGTTTTAGATAATCCCTAAATGTGGCTTTTGGGACTGGGAACTCCATGACAACACTCCAAAGAGGTGCCATCTACCTGTAGGACACTACACGCAGAGAGAAAGGGAAGAGAGTATTGTGGGGGACGTAGAAGCCTGTGGTATCTGTATCCTAGAGGCGTAACCACTGACTAGTTTTGTAACATAGGGGACCATGAAGGAGGATGGGAAGGAAGACAAAAAAGACATGATAACAGTTCCTGAGGGACATCTGAGGAGCAGAATGAGGGAAACAAAAATTTCTTGTTTGTAAACAGTGAAGGTTAGTAAAATGGAGGCAGATGTTTAAATAGGAAACAAGGAATGGCATGTTGTGAAGGCTTTGCAATGCAGCTTTGATTTGACGTGGCAGAGAAAAGGCAGCTGGGAGAGGGATTTAGTAAGAGATGTGTCCACAGATGAAGTAGAAATTGTTTCTGTGGCAAGTTCAAGACGCAGAGTCAAAAGCAATGTAATATCTCTTATGCTTGGATGAAAATCTGTATTGAAAGTGGATTGATAAAAGCTTGGTTTTCAGCATCTGTTAGCTCCTGCAGATGTTGTGAACAGCTGGAGAAATAGCCAGAGAGCAGTTATCTGCATCTGGTGCCAGAGCAGGTTCCTCCAAGCTCAGTACCAGATCATCCCGTAGCTGTACCAACCCACTAGAGAGCAGGAGAGGTTGCTCTGGACCATGCTCCACTGAGCAATATTGATATACCCAGAGGCCAAGTCTGCACCCAAGCTCACCATTTGTGGAATGATTTTCACATAATACTAGGGAGAATCAAACCCATGAGGTGTTTCAGGATGATAGCATACAATATGGGGAGCATTAAAAAAAGAGACAATTTAAACTAATACTTTTCTTTACGAGACTAGAGGCACAACAAAGCTGTACCATCTATGATTCTATGACTCTATGTCTTTGCATTAAAAAAAAAAAGAATAAGAAAGAAGAAAAAATGCTTCACCTTTCAAAAGGAAAATTGAAGATTTCCCTTAAGAATTTTGATTCTCTGGAATCAAGAGTCAGGGAAAGAAGTTGAACCAAAAGCAAGTAGTTTAGCTACTGGAAAGAGCAGGGAGTTCTGATAAAGTGGTTAGAACAAATAAAGGAACTTGAGAGAGCAGTCATTTTAAAAGTCATAAAAGAAAAAGAAAACGAGAAATCGTAATATTTAACAACCCCTTAAATAAAGCCTGCTTGGAATGCAAAAGACCTGAATGACCCTATTAAGAACAAGCAAAAATAGGAATTTACCTGAACCAACAGAAACTGGATGGAGTTATATTACAAGAAATACATCAAGAAACCAGAGGCTGTTAAATTAAAATTGGGATGGAAAAATCACTTACCACACAGTTTTTCAAATAAAACACAAAATCTAAAGCAGACGGCAATTTTAGTGGGGAAAATATTTATTTTATGTTATAGGATATGCCAGAGATCTCGAAATATGCAAGGTCAGAAAGTAGTAACTGGAATGATATGTACTAAGAGCGGTATTTCTGGAACAAATCCCTTGAGAAATCACTTCTATGGGTTTTGTCCAGCTGCTGGAAAAAGCTTATGAAATTATTGTTTGAGAAACATTGCTAGGTAGATGGTGGTGGTTTAGACCCATTCTGCACTTCTCCTTTTGTCCTGATTTAGTCAAAACTCTCACTAAAATTGATCTGTGAATGGATATAATAATATAACAATAATACAATAAATATATTAATAATAATAATATATAATAATACAGTAACCCACTTATGTTAGTCCCTGGTTGAGTAATTTTTTCTTACTTTCTTTCTCACTTTCTTCCCTTGCTTATAGGATAATAATTTTCCCAGATGAATTTCAAATTTAATTTCTCAGCTGAAGAAACTAACGGCTCATTCACTGTAAATGTGATAGAATGGAAGATTTTTGGTGTCTGTGGCAACTGAAGCTCATAAAAATGACTAAGAACAGTGAGTTCCTTGGCTTTCCTGATGTTTCAAGGGCTCCATGCAATATGGCCCTAAAACTGCCCTACTAGTGTGATGGATTTGCAATCTGAGGCATTCCAAGTACCAGAACCATTGTGTAATACAGAGCCTAAAGGCCAGATTGGGTCAGCCAATTCTACCCAGTGGAACCAGTATGCATTTGAGGAAGAGAAAATCTAATACTAAGAGGGATTTAATGAGAGTAGGTGGAAATGAATCTACTCATAATAATTTCAACTGAAAAAAAAAGAGAGATATTAAAATTCTGAATAACTTAATTGCAACATTTTTAAGTATCTAATATTGAGTGAAATATTGTATCATGGAAACACGATAATGTTACTTTCAAGATTTCTTAGGGAAAATCTGTCATTATTTTTCGTATCAAGACAATATTTTTTTCCTTAAAACTTGAAATGCTTTTTAAAACATAAAGAAAACAGAAATAAAAGGATTGATGTTAAATCACACAAGTAATTTAATTTTTAAGAAAAATTAAGTTCATACTGAATATCTCTTTTAATGGAAAAAATTCCTCAGCTCTACCTGAACTACAGCTTTTTGTTTTCTTTGCTTTTGCTTCTCTATTGCTATATTGACTTCAAAATTCAATTTTTACTATGAGGTAGGAGAGAAAAACATTAAATGTTGGAGTTAAAAGTCTTTCAGCATGTCATGTTCATCAATGTACTTACTGAGAGACCATCACATCTGTAAACTCTAAATATTCCTGAAGTAAAGTATAAGAAATGTGTGAAGAAAGTAGCTACCTTTTAAAGAGAGTGTACCACATTACAGACAGGAGAAGTGAGACACAGGGAGACCCAGAGCTGACCAGTTAGCCAGTGAGCACAATTCAGTTCTTTGGCCACCAGCTTTGTTCTCTAGGTCAGAGTGTCCTCAGTAGAAAAAATCCCAGATTTTTTTTTTTTTTTCTTTTCCATTGGCTGTGAAGTTCTTTGCATATTTACAGAATGATAATGGCATTTGTTGATCTACTGTAAAAGGCAAACCATTGCCATGTGCCTTCCCAAAACATCTCCAATTATCAGAGGGGTGTTGAGGGTTAAATATGGCCAGAAAAACAGGTATTTTTTCTCTTTCTTCAGAAAAAATTCATCCAAAATAATGTCATGAAGGATGATTGTAGGGCTTGTCCTTTCCTCAGAGGGATTGCCTTTGGATTATGCCTCTGTGGGAAGAGACTTAATCTAGTTTTGAATTCAGTGCACAGTGCTCTGAATAAGCAAATATGTTCTGGGCCTTGGCAAAGCTAACTGGCACAAGGGAAGCACATACCAACATACCCGGTTTTCACCTGGTTTTCTCCGGGTTTTCAGGTAGTGCTGTGCCATCCTGGGTGGGAACTTGTATGGTCCAGGAGGCTGGGTTTAACTGTCAGGAAAGGAGGGCTTCCTCCTTACAGCTCTGCACAAGACTTGACGTGGCACCAAGGGAGATACATCAGAAGTCTATAAAATGATGGGAGTCAAGGAGCAGGCCAGAGACAGTAAATCATCATTTACTGTCTTTTCCAGTACAAGAACTAAGGGGGTTTAAATGGAACTAGCAGGTGGCAGGTCTGGAAAATCAAAACAATGTGGTACTTCACACAACTTGTGAAGCTTAGAATATTGTGCACAATAAAAATTTGTATGAGTTAAAAATTACTGAACCTAATATATGGAGGAAAATTCCCAGGAAAAAAAAACAAACAAACAAAAAAACAATAACCAACCAACCAAATAAACATAACAAAACAGAAAAGACGCTGGCATCAGGTGAAGATTTCTGCAGGCTTGTAAAGACTGCAGAAACATAGAATCATAGATCTCATATTCTTCTGTGTTGTCCACTACCAGAGACAGGTACTGGGCTAATCAGCTCTGTCCTGATTTACAGAAGTTCTTTCAGCTTTATGGTCTTTGCTGATTGAAAGAATCAGATGCTGACAACAAAACAGCTCAGACAGCTCTAAGAACAGACACATGATAAAGAAATAAATATCATCCAAGGCAAATTCAAAATGAATCTAGGAAACACTTTTTCTGATGGGAACAGACTATGCAATCATTGTCAAAATAAGCTACTGAAACAAAGAATTTCAGAAGTTTCAAAAAGAGTTTGGAGCTGTACTTGGATAACAAGAATAACCAAAACAAAAAATACTGTGGAATCTTGTTCTTCAGTGTTTAAAAAACCAAAAAGCTATTAGAGTGTGATCGAAATGTGGGCCAGATTGTCCCATCTCATAAAGTGCGTGTTGTTTAAAGCTTCTTCTTGATCTTCTGGTACTGGTCAGCTCCAGGTAGAAACTGGGAATGGGACTGGCTAGTTCAGTATAGTGATTTCTTCAACCCTATAGACATGTTTGTGACATAGTGTGCACCTGAAGAAATTTAATGGAAAGGATTTGAAATTAAAAGGAGCAGGAAGGGTGAGTTAAGCTCTAAACATTACTTAAAAATATGAAAAAAAAATAGTATTTGATGGAGTTTTCAATTATTTTGGTAGTCTATATAATAATTACCTTACCGGCGAAATGAAACACTGAGAACTCAAAACTTTTCTAGTATTTCTTCACGTAAAAAAAAGTTCACTTAAAATGACCCTTCTTACAGGAAAGGATCATTATTTTGTATCACTCAATATTTTTGGCAAAAGTGTAATAAAAATAATCTTGGCTGTCTCTGGTTTCTTCAGTACTTGTTTTTCCCAGAGATTCCCAACATTTCATCAGGTCTTATAAATGAACATACCTGACCTTTGGAGTGCCTGCCTGCTCATGTAAGGTGTTAAGAGAAACATTATCACAGCATTTTCAGATTTTGAATAGAAGCTCCGCATCCATCAGTCCTCCTAGTGTTAAAAGAAACTTCCAGTAGTTAAACTAGATACCTTCTCAAACTACTGGCAGTATGGAAAGCATCTTTGTGCTGAAGTCTTTCTTCTGTACAGGCAGCCCTTCAACCTCTATTACCAACTCTCCAGGTTGGTTAAATCACACTGGCAGGATGCGGCTCATCAACGGTGCAGGATAAGGGATGTAGAAATGGCACCTTGGAGGAGCCTTCACCTAACTGTTACAGCCTCTTTTTGTGTGTACACAAGGAAAATACAGGGATTCATTTAAAAAAAAATCAACTTTCAAAATGGCTTAAACATGAAAATAAGTTTAAAGAACAGGATTGTTAATGAAACATGTCAGATCTTTTCTGTCCTCTCTGTCTCATCTAATAACAAGATGAAACTGGCCACATCAGGTTGGATTAAATGTCCATCTGACCCAATATTCTATCAGTTTAAGGGACCAGTATTGGATTTCTAACGAAGAGTATAGGAGTAAGGCCAGCATGTAGTTAACACTGGCATACCGTCTTATTTGATGGAGGCATATTCCTTTTTTTAAAAAAAGAAATCTTGTCTCCCTCTGTTATAAATATATTATTTCCTAGAAAAATAATAAAAAACTATGGCTAAGCTGATCATAAGGATTTGCCTAGGAAATGTCTGTTGCTAAACATATGATCTACTCTTTTTTAAACATTGTTCTTAGTGAAACTCTCTTCTTTTTCTCTTTAATCTTTTCCTTCTTTTTTGTTTTTCCTTTTTCTTTTGGAACTGACCCAGTTTTTAAATCCCTGTCAAAGATCTGATGGTTTGTAAAAGAATCCATGCAGTGTATTATAAATCAGTTCAGGCCTTCTGTAACTGATGAGGATAGATAGTGCTACATCAGTATCATCTCACCATTGAAGTAGTTAACCTGATATAGATCTTTCTAAAGTGTGTTTTTTTCATGTGTTAGCAATGAAATGAAAAGTATGAGCTTTTGATGATGGTTGAAGCTTTTTCGTCTTATATCCATGCATTCCCTCATTAAAAGCTTGAGGCCTCAGCTTTGCAACATGCTGTTGAGAAATTTAAGTGTATTCCTATTCAGTAAAGCGTTGAAGCACACATTTATGTATTCCTGAAGTCAAAAGAGGATAAGTACATGCTTAAATTTTGCTTCATAGGGACTCTTAAACATGAATTTAAAGCTAAAGTTGTGCTTAGAAACTGGAATTGGATGTGAATGAAACTATACGAGAACCATGCTAATGAAAATTATCCTTACACATACTGCTCCCTCCTGTGGGCATGGATGTGCACCAATTCAGCAATTCTTGTGTCTGTGGGTTGGTGAAATTAATTTTGAGAATGAAAATCAGCAATGACAGGCATCAGAAATTCTGAAAATTTCCATTTTGGTGTTTTTAGAGAAATGTTTTGATTTTTCATTTCAAAATGTCTTAGATGAACAAAAACAAAACATGAATGTTTTGATTAGCCCCAAAAGATTTTCTGAAATATTGTGTCACATAAAATTTTGAATTTTTTATTTCAATCTGTTTCTGAATGAAAAGAAAAAATCTGAATTTTTTAACCTGCAGGAAAAAAAGGTTCCCTGTTAGTGTCTATTAAAGATGGCAAAGCATGGGATGAAGGAGAAAGATGATTTTTTAGAAAGCTATTAATGTTTGAGAAAGCATATATTTTTCCCAACTCTTTGCTTGTTTGATATTAGAGGAAATCCAATACCTTAATTTTAAATTTCTGTTTACTTTCTTTGGCTGAAAGAAATAAATACTTCACTTCTTTTATTAAAACTTGTGATAGGATACAAGAAATAGAAAATATTTTCCTTTAATACAAATAAAATGTAAAATAAAAATGATCGGTGTTGAAACTGTAACCTTTACAGACTACAATAAAAATGTGCATTAAAATCTCAACTTTATAAAAAGAAAATAATGGAAAAAGAATCAATACCAATATTTCCAACGAACTCTAAAATGGCAAAGAACACACAAAAGTACCAAACGGAAGTGAATCTGTGGTTGGCTGTGCTATTATTTTATAGATACAGGGGGAAAAAATCTCTCCCTCAGAGGCCTTTTAACCTAAAGGATGCAGGCAAAAAGGAAGATAGGAAACACAATCCCACAGAAGGAAGGAAACATTGACTGCTAATTTTATATTTTATTAATGTGGTTATTAGGTATATGCATTGTATTGTTGCCTCAAATTACCTATCAAGTCCTGTCTATGTTACAGCTTGTACAATCTGCTCTTGATTAAAGACAAGATCCTGTACAAGAATAAAAAAACCCCTGATTTGTTTGCAGTACAATGGTTAAAATATTGCTTCTAATAAATCCCTCTGAGCTTCCTCCATTATTTTTTTTTCCAGCCAGTCATCTCCATCAAATGGAACACTTACTTAAATACTTCCCATAAAAATTCATAGCTAAATGAGCTGGAGAAAAATAATAAATGGTTATCACACACTGTCTATATACACCTTCATTTCTGATAGGACTATTGGGAGGGCTAATCATAATTATATGATTCACATGGCTTAGTGGGTGCAGCCTGTTCGGAAAGGTAAAACACAAAAATAAAGAACAGAAAGCTAGCCCCTACTTCACATGACAGATTTTCTTATAATCAACTTTGAATTAAAAATGTTTGTCAGATGGCTCTTTTCATTTAATCTCAGAGCTGGGAAGGTATTGTCCTTATTTCCAGTGCTGGTGTTTTTCAAACCTAAACCTAGAAGCCTACAGGAAAATGGAATCTTTCAAAAAAGATCCTCATGAAGCTTTCTTGTGGAATGGCTTTATCATAAAGTGATTGTTTGCTTCCTTTGTATCTTCCGTAATGAAAATCGTAATAGAGAGGGCAGAGAGGACACACAACAGGAGACACAGGACAAAGTACGGTGACAAGAGGCACTGAGCTAGAATATTGGTTTTACAGACCCTAGAAAAGGCCTTGATAGGTGGCTGGAGAAGCAAGACCCTGTGGGACTCATCCAGGGAAGAGGTACCCTACCAAGCTGTGCAAAGATGAACCAGAATGAGTTTTGGGCCAAATCCTTTATTCCACTGAGTTCAGTGGACTAAAGGCATGTTTTAGTTGCTCATCTTCTGAGTTCATATTCATAGCCATATGTAAGTTCTAGTGGTGGAAAACTCAAACAGGAGGTAATTTGAGTAGAGACAAGACAGCGTCACATTCACTAAAAAAGAAAAGATTCCAAAGAAAAAGGAAGAATGAACCAACTCATTTTCAGATGATGCCTGTGAGAAATGTCCTGAGGCAACTCAGACTGTATCTATGCATTTAAAAAAATTGAAGTTGAGCCTAAGCATATTTGGAAGCACACTTTCAGACCAAATTCAGAAGTTAGATTTCCTTAGCATCACTCAGATATCTGCATGTCCACTGCTCACACCAATGCAAGGTAACACTGTTCAAACATGCCTACCCTCTGTGGCATTTCAAGCACATATTATTGCAGTGTATGCCTCAAGTGATTGTTTTTATTATTTTATTTCTGCCAGAGTATGTTATGGTTATTAATTCTGACACTTACAGATCATCTCCCATTGGCTCCCAAAAACATCACGAAACAAGGCTATAGAAAGCACTGATTAATAATCCCTAGTCTTGTTTCATTCTTGGTGTTAATCTTCTCTAATTCTTCTCTTGAACTGTTGACATTAACAGTAACCTCTTTCTTTATTCTACAACACAGCAAAAAACAAGAAGCCTAAACTGGCTATACTGAAACAGGAGAAGAATTTGTTTTTACAGGATTTTTTCTTGTTTCTCTGAAGAGTTGTTAAAGCTTTGACCTGACATTTGAACACTTGCTGCTGATCTATCATTTCAGGATTCTCTTTTTGATGTACAACTGATTCATAAATTTCAAAACGGATAAGGATACAACGTTAAGGGGAGACCAAACCCCTGATATTATAATTCCATGCAGAAACCTGTGTTTGGGAGTTATTTACACTTTTTCATTCACAAAACTAGCTATAAATATGTTGGTTTTGGTGGCCCACAAGCTGGATACTTTGAATAAGTAAATAGCAATCCTCAGTTGAAGGGAGGCTGGATTAATGTATCTTTCTAGATAGCGGAAATCACCGGTTTTGGGGGGTAGGGCAGGGGGAGAAGAGTAAAATTTTCTTAAGTTCGCTTCTTTACAAAGTGGGTAGATAAAGCTACTTCGATCACAGAATAGAATCATAGCATTATAGGATAGCTAAGATTGGAAGGAACATTTAAAGGTCAGATAGTCCAACCCCCCCGCAAGGAGCGTGGACATCTCCAAGCAGATCAGGTTGCTCAGAGCCCCGTCCAACCTGGCCATGAATGTTTCCACGGATGGGGCATCCACCCTCTCTCGGCAACCTATGCCAGTGTTCTACAATTCTCATTATAAAACATGTCTTCCTTATATCTAGTCTGAATCTACTGCCTTCTATATTAAAGCCATTACCTCTCATCCTATGACAACAGGCTCTACTAAGGAGTTTCTTACAATCTTTTTTACAAGCCCTCCTTAGATACTGGAAGGCCCCAGAGCCTTCACTTCTCTAGGCTGAACAGCCCCAACACTCTCAGTCTGTTCTCATAGGAGAGGTGGTCCAGCCCTCTGGATCATCTTCATGGCTCTCTGGACTCAGTCTAACCGGTCCATGTTCTTATTATTTTAGGGGCTCCAGAGCTGGACACTACTGCAGGTGGTGTCTCACCAGAGTGGAGTAGAGGGGAAGAATCACCTCCCTCGACCTGCTGGCCACGCTTCCCTTGATGCAGCCCAGGATGCGGTTGGCTTTCTGGGCTGCAAGGGCGCATTGTCAGCTCATGTTGAGCTTCTCATCCACCAGCACTCCCACGTCCTTCTCCTCAGGGCTGCTCTCAATCCATTCTCTGCTCAGCCTATATTGTTACTGAGATTGCCGCAACCCATGTGCAGGACCTTGCAGTTGGCCTTTTTGAACTTCATGGGCCCACCTCTCAATTCTGTCCAGGTCCCTTTGGGTGGCATCCCTTCCCTCCAGCGTGTCGACAGCATCACACAGCTTGGTGTCATTGGCGAACTTTCTGAGGGTGCACTCTATCCCACTATCCATGTTGATGACAAAGACCTGAAACAGGGCCGGTTTCATTACCGATCCCTGAGGAACGCCACTCGTCACTGGTCTCCACCTGGACATTGAGCCGTTGACCGTCACTCTCTGAGTGCAGCCATCCAGACAATTCTTTATCCACCAAGTGGTCCATCCATCAAATCCGTCTTTCCAGTTTAGAGACAACGATGTAATGCAGGACAGTGTCAAATGATTTGCACAAGTCCCAGTAGATTATGTGAGTTTCTTGTCTCTTGTCCACCGATGCTGTAACCCTGTCATAGAAGGCCACTATGATTTGTCAGGCATGATTTGCTCTTTGTGAAGTCCTGTTGGCTGTCATCAGTCACCTTCTTATTTTCCATGTGCTTTTTCATCTGCTCCATGACCTTGCCAGGCACAGAGAATTTTCCCAGTTCTTCCTTGTTCCCCTTTTTAAAAATGCTTCCCGTTTTCCAGTTGGCAGGAACCTCACCAGGCTGCCACAGCTTCTCAAATATGATGAATAATAGCTTGGCAACTTCATCTGCCAGTTCCCTCAGGACTCATGGATGCATCTCATCAGGTCCCAAGGACTTGTGCCCCTTCAGGTTCCTTAGATGGTCATCCTTAGATTACTCCTGTAAAGATATATCCAGACTCGGTTCCCAAATTTCAGGGACAGTATTTTAAAAAATGGAAGTCACTCATAAAAGAACTATAAGAATTTTCTGATATTTGGGAAACCTGCCTTTTAACATGGTTGAGCTGTTGCTTATCCATGGAGGAGTTGAAAGATTTTTTTCTAATCAAATTCCATAGCTGTCTACATCAATTTGTAAGACTGAAGGTGCTTATATCAATAGAAAGAGAAAATAATAGAAAGCTGTAATAATGGAAAACAAAGAAATTCACACTAAAAACACCAAGCAGTTTTTGTCACTGAGCATTTTATATCATGGTTAAATATCAATATGATCAATTATTCAGCACTTTAATTCTTTAACACTTATTTATATGCTTCTCTCAAAATAGAATGAAACTTGAAAACACATTATGGGCTAGCTACAGGAATTTCAGAACAAAACTCTGTGTCTTGAGATATGTAAAGACCATCTTATTTTGAGATTTCTACTGATTTTAGAATCATCGAATCTTAATTCTTAATTCAGAACTGCATGTTCTGGTTATACAAATCATGACCAAAATTTGATCTTAGAAGTCACTATTCCTATCGTGCCAGTGGGACTGATCTAAGATCCACAGGCTTAAAAATATTTTTCATTTTCATGCTGCATTTAATACGCTGTTCTCTTTGCCAGGCACTCAAAGAATTGCACTTTGACTTTGAACTTTATTAGCTCTATTACCATATCTTCTTGCTTTCTTTCAGCAATTTCCACTCTTTTCATCTATCTGTGAGATTTGTGGTGCAAACAAAACAATTTTCTGTGCTATTGCTCAAGCTTTTACAGGGAGAGGTATTTGCAGTTGTGGTTACTCTGAGCTGAGGAATTTGAAGGGGGACACATGAAGACACTATTTTCTTCCCTTTTTGGTGGAAAAAAAAATATTTCTGTGCTGTTTTGCTTTCTTGCTTATCTGAGACTCTGTGCTCAACACGACTTTTGTCAATTAGGTGTCCATTGGTAGACGGCCAAGTACTGAACATAACTGAAGAAACATGGGAAAGAGGCTTTGACTTGGTTCTCAGTTCTGACATAGGATCTGTTGGTGAGTTTGCATAAAACCCTCAGTTCCCTATGCTTTACTTTCCTCCTCCATAAAATGGGATTAGAAAGATTTTCTGTGAATACTTTCCATTATTTACTTACAGTTAGCAATGTCCACTCTCATTTCTGTTACTGTATACTTTATTGGAAAATTCATGAGAGTGCATAAAAAGCACAAGAACAACCCAGAGTTTTTATTCATCCAGGCACCCTAGCCTCTGTTCTACTCATTATGTTCAGTTGACTAAAGGACACTATTTTGTTGTACTTTGTAACAGCACAGAAAAGAGAGAAGATATAATTATATCATTATAACACTTAGGAGTCCTAGCCAAGAATTTAGTACTGGTACTCTTAATTTACAAAATAAAGTGGCTCCTACTCTACGAAAGTTACAATCTCACTATAAAACAAGAGCTGAGAGAGAAAGAAGTCTCACAAAAAAATAAAGCCATTTAATTGATTTTTCTGTCCACCCTTCTCAGGTGCTTTGGTACCCCATAGCACTGTAAGAAATAATCTGTGAAACTGATTTCAGTTTAAGGCACCTAAATTTTAGGCATCTGCTTGAAGACATCACCACAATGGAGGTCAAGTTTAACTTAACAAATTTCCCCAATAGCAAGTTTGATCCTGTGGTGATCCATAGTAAAGACTGGAGTGGGAAAGAGTGTTGCAGTAAGAAGACGAGCAAAGCCGAGGGATCTGTACTTAGGATTTGGCCATGTTATGTCTCAGTCTAATGACTAATTAGTGAAAAAGCTGGAGTAAATACCTACGTAGTAATCTACCACTGTTTTGCACAGTACAGCTGGAACAGGATCATACAGATACTTTTCTAATCATTACCAATTCATTCAAGAGTGAAATGCAGCCAAAGCTGCACAAAACTCAGTAAAACGTTTGTGCTGAAAGCATGATTACTTCTTAATACCGCTTCCCATACTTCCTATTTTAAAACAGTTGCCAGTTTTCTGAGCCCAAAGCAACTTGATTTACAGAAACTGTAAAATACATTCTTAAGTAGTTCGTTTTGATCAGAGTTCACACTGAACACCAAGTGTAAACGGTTTTATAATAAAAGACTTCGTAACCTTGAGAAGCTAGAGGTTAATAATTCCAATTATTTTTAAAAGCGTCTTGGGAATTTGTTGAATTAACAAAAGAGATATAGCTGAAAGTATGGTAAAAATAGCAAGGACATAGCAGAGCTATTTTAATAAAAGTCTTGTAAAATGCAGCCTGTAAATGATCAAGTACCGCACTTTAACCATATATCTTAATACATTAGGTGAATTCGGTGTTCACAGGATGGCTTTGATTTACAGACTGGAAATCAGCTTGGCCTGTGGCATAGTAAAATCTTCCATATTCTTGCTCTAACACTAGTAAATCGTGGTGTTTCGTAAGTGAGGTAGAAGCTTGTGATTTTTCAGCCATAGACTCTAAACTGATACACCTTGATACTGTGCTGACATGCCCACGATTAATTGCGTGGGTGTTTGTTGCACAAGGGAGGGTGAGACTGGTCCACATGCATGAAGATGTATGAGCAGGATCCATAGCAGATGACGTGCATTGACTCCAACGCTGAAAGTTACATTCGGGGAAAATAAAGAGGGACAGCAAGAGCGAGAGAGAAGGGAACAGGAAAGGGAGTGGGAAAGGGAACAGGAAAGGGAACAGGAAAGGGGGAACTCTCCAGTAGCCAGGCAGAAGGAACAGTGATGGGAGTCCAGGATAAGTGTCCTCCAGCGCAGCAAGAGGCAACAACATAGACTATAATAGTGATGATAAAGACAATGATGACAGCTTTCACCACACTTTTCCCCTAGCATTATGTACTTTTAATAAGGAATCACTCAGGCTTCCTATTCCTTGCTTTCCTTGTGAAGCTATTAGCACTGGTTGGAGTGTGCTAATTAGACACAGATGTTGCACATTGATTGGCTGTTGAGACGCTACAGACATAGTCCTAGATAGTATTTTTTCAAGTATATAACTGACTATTATCTACTGTGCTGCTTTTATTGTTTTTCTTTTGTATAAAATAAAATCTGCAAAACAAGAAGTGAAGGGAAGCGAGGTGTTTCTTATGCTAGCGGCAGTCGCTTCCCATGAGCACCTATCATAACACCAACGTCAGGTTTTGGCGGGTGCAAGTTTGTGAGGGCAATAACATCTGAATTTTAGCATGGAAAAAACCAAGAGGAAAGTGTCACAGACTTTGGAAAATCGCTGTTACAGCACCGTGGGTGAAAGGGTACAAAACTGCAAATTATAGGCCCTGAGCACTGCTGGTACTAAGGCATGAAGGCATCTCTGCCACTGGGCTTCACTGCTAACTGAAGAATTCTATTTTGACATCAATTGGTGTAATTCAAATAGTTAGCAAAAGATATTCCTCCAGGCCCTGATCCATAAAGGTGCTTATACCTCAATTCAGGTGTCAACAACGGAGACCTCTCAGTCATTGCTTATTATCCTGCAGGTGGTGGTGACAGCCCCAAGAGCTGAGATGTGATAGATGATTGTAAGAGCCTGCTTACTCTGCTTCAGTACAAACAAAGACTAGGTCAGCAAGCCACCTTTACTTGAGGAGCAGTAATTAGCAGCTCAGGGCAATGGTTTCTTCAGCTGTCCCACCACAGTCCTCATGAGCTGAGCTGTCTGTCCCACAGATGTAACAAAAGAGAAGAAAGGAGAGATGAGCCTTTTTCAGACTGCCTACTGCAGGCACCTGTCCCTCCGGGGACTTAGATAAAGATTTGGTATTTCTATACCAAGCCCTCTCTCTGCTGTTACATCGTTTAGAAAGAAGCAAGAACTACAGAAATTTGGGAACAATGAAGGGCCCTATGCTTAGAGATGTAGTGATCTTAGTCCCAAATCATCAGATGATATTTGCTGGTTTTAGAGGTTAAGTGTTGCTGTAGAATTTGTGGTTAGATTTTACTGGAAAAGTCAGAATACTGAATAACTTTAATTAATCTAATACCGTTCTAATACTGTTTAGTCAGCAAACATCTTAAGAAACGTATAAATAAGCTTCCTGAAGAAATTGAGATTGGAGGTACTATCCACTCCATCTGGTTTGGGGGAACTGAATCCTGAAAGGCTGCTTCAATTGAAGCAATTTCTTCCTAAAAATCAGACTATTTTCTTTAAAGTCCTTTACCTGACTTCATTTTTATGTGACATATAAAGAGAATAAAGAAAGTGCTTAGGCTGTATCTTCCTCCTGGAAGGTATTTTGTTGAGAGATGACAGTGGGAAAAGTTGTCCACACAGAAGCATGTGACACACTTAAGTCAGCTTTCATCTCTGTGGGAAATCCAGTTCTTCAGTGTTACTTCCAGCCTGTGAAATGGGAGTGAATGGCAAAAACCTGGCACTATGTTATGGGTCTAGGTGCAAAATACTTCAAACACATTGCATCTATTGTCTTGGAGGGAAAACATCTCTTCTGTAGATTCATTAGGCACGTCAATAGCCTTCATTATAAGATTCCAGTGGAGATTAGGAAATTGTCTAGCTCACCGGCACTTATAAAAAAAAAGGCTGGACACTTTAAATACAGGATTAGAGTTTGATCTGATGGCAAAGATACACTTTTAATAAGCATCATTATATATTACTGTTACCGAGTAACCTGCCAGCATCTCAGAAACTAGCTGAGTTCTGACACATAAAGAAATGAAAGTAGCACAGTAGGACCCAGATGGCATTTTTAGTGCACTAAGAATAACATTTTTTGCAGTATAAACAGTTTGAAAATTTCAGTTATTAAGATGTTCTCTGCATGTTTGTTCATATGAGTTCATTCCCCAATAAGCAGAGGTGGGAAGAGATATTTTTTTCAGAACTCAAAAAGAAGGCAAAAATTTGAAAATGGGTGCAACTCTAGCAGCTTAACTCCTCCCTCCAGTCTGTGTCATTCATTACATTTATTTTTACAATAACTAAATAATTCATTTTACTTAAGCTCTTGAGACACATTTTTGTTCCACAGTAAATTACATATCTGAGAGAAAAAATAATTTAGAATCATACAACAGATCAACTTGGAAGGGACCTTCAAAGGTCATCTATTCCAACCCCTATGCAAGGAGCAGGGACATCTCCAACCAGATCAGGTTGCTCAGAGCCCTGTCCAACCTGACCTTGAATGTCTCCATGGATCTTGGATTTCATCTACCACCTCTCTGGGAAACCTGTTCTAGTGTTTCACCACATTTACTGTAAAAAATTTCTTCCTTATATCTAGTCTAAATGTCCCTCCCTCTATTTTAAAACCATTACCCCTCGTCCTATCACAACAGGCTCTATTAAAGAGTTTCTCCCCATCTTTCTTATAAGCCCCCTTTAGGTACCAGAAGGCTGCTATCAATCCTCCCTGGAGCCTCCTCTTCTCCAGGCTGAACTGCCCCAACTCTCCCAGCCTGTCCTCATAGGAGAGGTGCTCCAGCCCAATGATCATCTTCGTGGCCTCCTCTGGGCTCGCCCCAACAGATCCATGTCCTTTTTATGTTGGGAGCTCCAGAGCTGGATGCAGTACTGCAGATGGGGTCTCACCAGAGCAGAGTAAGGGGGTAGAATCACCTCCCTCAACCTGCTGTCCACACTTCTTTTGATGCAAAACCAGAAAAATTTGAAACAAACAAACAAAAAATATTGCATGTGAAAATTTCTGAACAGGAAATTTTGACAGAATAAAATAGATTTTAGTCAAAAGGAGAAATTAATGAAAAAAGCAACCTCTCAACTGAAATTTTCCGTTTTGACAAGTAATATCTCTTAGTGGAATAGTGTAAGCCACTCTGCATTAGCTTTTCTTATGAATGCCAAGTTATGAGTCAAAGGGGAGTTGAAACACCATTTTCTTTAAATTCCTGATACAGATATAGCCATTCAGGAAAATTTCCTTTGCAGCTTGTTGTGAAGTCGGGTGTCATTTAAAACCTGTGAATGAAGTGTTAAGCAGGGAAAACTGATCATTTAAGGATTATTTTACTTTCTTGGGTTGGCAACAGTTTCTTGGCATGTAATGCCACAAGGTGACAGGGAAAAATACATGGATTTTTCTATGTATTCCATTGTTTGGACTACTCTTTAGGTATGAGCCAACATCTATCACTCTGCCCTGTATTGTCCTTTGGTAGATGTAATTTGTCGCCTCAGAGCTCAAACTGGCAAAAGGACTACTTGAAAACTAGGAGATTCAGAGCTTTAGAGCTCTGAACGTGCTTTAGAAACAAATGCATTCAGGACTGAATGTAATCCAGCCATTTCTAGGGCTAAGCTAACAGTAATCACCAGCTTTTCCTGAGCTGCCATATTGACCTCCACATACAGCATTGCACTGCACAAAAATGTGAACACAACCAGTATTATGTGAAATGAAACTCTCTTCCTTGCAGCTGTACCTGACCACAAAGACTCATCTATTCGCCCACTTCAGCCAAGAAAACTAAAGCCGAGAAAGTTCTTACCTCATCCTATCATTCTTGGATGGTTGGATTTAGGGTTTAAAATCTCAGCAGAACACTTCCTACACATGGAATTACATGAAATATGAAGTGTCCTGCTCAGAAATAGAAAGGGCAAGAATAAAGCTGGGAGGGCTGAAATCTATGATGCCAATAAATGTAAATGGTTCAGACACCATGCTTAGCAGGATCTTCCAGGTGTTACTGCTCCTGGCACTAATATGGATAGAAATCTTAAATGACCCGATATGCAGTACCACAATGACAAAAACTGAGAGTTGTTACTTTCATTTAACAAGTTGTTACTTGTTTTTTGTTTGCTTCACTGAACTTTTGAAAATGCCCGGGACTCATTTCCCACAAACTCAACCAGAGAAGACCTCAATATATTTCATCACGTAAGATATAAGACTTGGCACTCTGTGTACTCTGGGAGAGAGGAAACTCCTACATTGCAATGTAATAGATCATCTCAAGTTTCTAAAATGCTCACAGCACATCACACACCCTGACATTTTTTTGCTCAAAGAAAAACTGGATATGCAATCAGAAGATCAGCCTCTCAAAATGGATGCCATCCTGAACAAGGAGAATCAGCTCAGCCCTCCTCGGCCTGATTTTTCACCAACATACAACAGCAACAGCTTATCTGTCACTCTGCCTATTTTAAACTTTATGGGATGTAAAGTAATGATCAACATAGGCAGTTTAAAACAACTCTAGAGAAGGACAGAAAATTCTGTGTCAATTTAGCAGATACTCCCCACAATTTAATGAAATTATACTTATTTAAAAAATACTTTACAATTGGCTTAAGTAGTTCAGCAGACTCCTGCTGCTGTTTCAGCTACTTCAGAGAAAATATAAAGAGAAGTTATATACCTGAGGGAACAGACAGTTTTTATTCACATCCCATCCTGAATTTCTTCATTGTCACAGTAGCCAATAAAAGGAATATGCATCAGTCAAAGAGAATGGGGAAGCTAAATAACTAAACCTCTTTGGAAGGAAAAATTACTCATCAGCAAGTTTACTATTTCAAGTTAAAAATTAGCATTTGAAGTCACACTAAAGTGTGATTGTATTCCAGTAATTTATCTTACTGACAAACTCACAAGAAAACAGGGAGCATTTCATAGTTCTTAAA
Organism: Chlamydotis macqueenii; assembly: GCF_036417535.1. Lineage (NCBI taxonomy): Eukaryota > Metazoa > Chordata > Aves > Otidiformes > Otididae > Chlamydotis > Chlamydotis macqueenii. The sequence goes on from NC_141556.1 coordinate 205,896,695, forward strand.
AACCATGTCAAATATTTGATAAGTTCTTCATGTGGATAAGCAGATATGCATTTGATGCCACCCCACAATCCAGGGAGATTGGTCTCTGTAGCCACAAAATTTTCTCATACCTGAAAGAAAGAAAAATATTTCTGTTTTTAACACAGGGATTTTTCAAATCTTCGTATTACACCAAGCATCAAGACTTATTTGCTGTTACAGAACACTTGACTAATACTTGTCTTGCTGTTCTGGCTTCTTTTTAACGTGCTCTGGGTGGCCCACTGGTGTCCAAAAAGCATCTTATGCCAGAATGCATTAGATAAGCATCTCTTTTGGACTCCTGTTGGAGGTATAATCCTTCCACCCACAAGGCAGTAGTACTTCAAGCATTCAGTTGATAGTGGGTCATTTGCAAAGGAATACTGGTAGGAATGACTACTCAGAAGAAAACATTCATTCATGTACAGTAAATACTGTCCTGAAATGTGTTGTTTGGGCACAGTTTTGCTACCCAGCTTCCTGCTTACCTACTTCTGATTCTATTGTAAAATGCAAAGCCTGTGAAAGTCCACCATGGCAGAGTGAATGACCAAACAAGCTTTTCTAAACTATATAAAATGCAGGAAGATGCCTGAATCATGAATTAAAAATAGTCTGGTCTAAAGTCCAGAGTCATGCATGACCCATACTGAGACTCACACGACAATGACATAGAGATTTTAAATCTTCTCACAAGGCTGAAATCCTCCAGTCACTCTAAGATAAGTAACTTTGCTTCAAGGCTTTGCCTGTGGCCTCCTTCAAGCCATTAGCTCATCGGTATTTAGGGTTGTAGCTTTTATTAGAAAAAAAAAAAAAAAGGGCTGTATGTTATTCAATTGGGATTAGAGCATGCTCCTACCAAGTCATGATCACATCTCTCCTAAGAGAGTCACTACCCTGTTCTGGGGCTTCACCATCTGCATTTTCTCTCCATGGCTTGTGGTGACAGACCAGTCAAGCAAGCTTTCCCAAGACACGCTGTGGACATCCACCCCCCGCTTTGGGTGCTTGGGGTAAGAGTGTCATAGCGGCTTTCCAGCCCTAAGTAAAGTGTCCACGAAACTGTTTATAAATCCTTGTCGAGTTCTTTAAAAATGGGTAATTACAATAGACAGGCAATTACTAACATAAAATTATTCCTTTGGGCTTCTGAAATAATCCCAGTTCTGGGTAAACCATTTCCTACATTTTCACTTTTATTCTACTGTTATGATATCCTGAAATGAAAGATGAACATCCTTGGAGGCTCAGCTATTGTTAAACACATTGTCTGAGGCTTCAGAGAAATGTGACCTTTCATTGTTCTCCACCCTGCATAATTCTTTTCTAAAACATGCTTTTGTAACCGAGAGCACAATCTGAAAACTTTTCAAGTGATTTTGGAATTTTAGTCCTCAGACATCGCTCAATGTGCACAGACTGCTCCAAAATCAGACACTAGTTTCATCCAGATAATTACATTTTAGCTATATTGCTAGTTTAATCATATTTTACCATTTTTAAACAGTACCTTTGAAATCATTAGAATTTTTGTTGAAATGGCACTGCTATCTCTTTCTCCTGAGAATAGGGCTAGATGAATAATGGACAAAAATGTATTAGCGATCAACTCCAAAATTTTCATTGGTTTAAAAAATAAAAGACTATTTGGAGTTTGAACAATCTGAGATATTTCTAATTGTTATTAGCTTATATGTAAACTCTAAATGAACACTCATTTTACAGAAACAAAGTTGGATTAATTATGCTCTTTTTTATTTTTTTCACCTCATCCTGAACAATTTAGTGACATTAGAATGAATTCCCTTTTTTTTTTTTTTTTGTCTTCACTAAATTTGCAGTAAAAATGTTATCTGCAAATTCTTCACAGTTGTCTTTCCCATTAAATTGGAGTGGTAGCGGAATCAGAGTGATACCGGAGGGATTTTTTTTTTTAATGTTCAAAACTACAATACATTGGACAAGCTTGAACTCAGCATTCAATGTAGTTGTGTACAGTGCAAATGTCCTTTAATTATTTATTACTGACCAGGGTTTTCAAGCAACCCAGTTGTAAATTCATAAAAATCACCTGTGAACTCCTATTACATATTGAAATGTTATTAGAAGCTAAACCAAAATCAATCTAGTCCCTTCTTTCCTACTATCTTGAAGATATCCTTTCAAAGCACACACAAATAAGTTGTGTGGCTTTGTCATTACTATCAGTGATATTGCCTGACTTTTGTAATAAACGAAAAAGACTGAAAATATTTTTGGAGTTGGTCATAGAGAAAACTTGAGAACTATTACTCTAAATGCCCAAGCAGATATATTTTTTAAGTTATCTTAATATCAAGGAAAAACAAATCTATGAAAACCATACTTCAGCCAATTTTCCCCTAGCCTACATTCCACTTAAGTCTCTGAGCCTAGCATTTCCTATTGGCTGGCTGCCTCTGAAAGCCTGAAGCCAACAAGAGGTACCAAGGCTCAGGTGGAATTTAGGTTGAAGCAAGGCCTCTGGGGCTAGGTATTGGTCATAAATTAGAGTAAAAGCATCCTTCACTTGCTTTCTTCTGTTCGTTTTACACGGTAACGCTTCAGGACTGTTGTGCTCCCCCAGCCATGTCTGGAGACTGAACCAAGGCTTTCAGTGCTGACTGCTGTCCCTTGCAGAACAAATAGTTTTCTCTATTATAAATATATTTTTTAAAAAATATCCATTAGGCTTTCAAAACATCTGTATTTCAGGAAAGGTAGACATTTGAGTGAGTTCCAAAACTTCTCTCTGATTTGTAAAATTAACCATACTCCTACTCTGCCCAAGGGCATATGGTGCTTCATATCCTGCAAGTTGTGCAAATTCCTAAGCGAGCTGCAGGTGATGAGAATTAGGAATCACTAACACAGGCTCTTGCAGACTGACTAACATCCTGCTGACAAGTGAGTAGGTGGAAGGGAGTCAGAACTGATGTTACTTGAGTGCTCAGAAGTTGTATCTTTTTAGCTTTGCTTAGTATCAACCTATGCCTTCCTGTTGTCACTTTTCTTGTTACCTTTATTACCACCAGTTTTAGAGTTGAGGAAAGTGTATTGGCATCCCAGTGGGGGGATACATAGCAGGAGAGTGGTGCAAGATGACCAGGGTACTGAGGGTGGAGATAAACGAGAAGATGGAGCTGTAATCCTATTTGGAGGAACATATGAAGGGCATACTTTAGGATATGGAGGAAAGGGAGGTAATAGAAGCCCCTTAGATGTATGTGAAGCTTATCACAGAAGTGGGAACTGTTGGTATTTCCATCAGGACCAGTTGTCGCATGTTACTCATTGTAGCCAGTATTAGTGGCTACATAGAATCATAGAATGATTTGAGTAGAGAGCGACCTTAAAGATCACCTGGTTCCAACTGCCCTGCCATAGACACCTTCCACAAGACCAACTCGCTCAAAGCCTTGTCCAATCTGGCCTTGAACACTTCCAGGAACGAGGCATCCACAGCAACTTGTGCCAGTGCCTCATCATCCTCACAGTAAAGAATTTCTACCTAATATGTAATCTAAATCTATCCTCTTTCAGTTTAAAGCCATTACCCCTTGTCCTATCATTACATGCCCCTCTCAGAAGTCCTTCTCCAGCTTTTTTCTAGGCCCCCTTTAGGTACTGGAAGGGTACTATAAGGTCTCTCAGGAGCCTTCTCTTCTCCAGGCTGAACAACCCAAACTCTCAGGCAGCAGAGGTGCTCCAGCCCTTTGTGACCCTCCTCTAGACATGCTCCAACAGGTCCACCTCCTTCATATGTTAAGGGCTCCAGAGATGGATGCAGTACTCCAGGTGGGGTCTCATAAGAGCGGACTAGAGGGGCAGAATCACCTCCCTCGACCTGCTGGCCATGCTTCTTTTGATGCAGCACAGGATGTCGTTTGCTTTCTGGGCTTCAAGCATGCATTGCCAGCTCATACTGAGGTTCTCATCAACAAACATCCCCGAGTCCTTCTCCTCAGGGCTTCTCTCGATCCATTCTCCACCCAGCCTTTATTTGTGTTTGGGATGTGCAGAACCTTGCACTTGGCCTGGTTGAACTTCATGAGCTTGGCACGGGCCCAGCTCTGCAGCCTGTCACGGTCCATCTGGATGGCATCCCTTCCCTCCAGTGTGTTGACTGCACCACACAGGTTGGTTTCATCAGCAAACTTGCTGAGGGTGCACAAAAAGTACATTTCTCAAAGCAAGCTTGGCAATTTTAACCAGTAGCAATTCTGAAAACATGCATACATGTATTTCATACTCCCTGTGCATGTGTTTGGATATAGGCACATTTTAAGTTCCAAGATAACACACAGGTGATATATTCAGACTTCTTTGTACACCCTTTTAGCAACTCCTTTGACTCTGGAAATGATCTGTTAGCTTCCTATTTCCTTTTTTTTCATTCTACAGTTTCCTTTGTGTAATTTTGGATAAAATAATAACAACTATTCTTTTAGAAACAGAGTTACTTTTATATCTGGAAGTTAAATCTCTTCATTCTTTCCCAGAAAATATTTTAGGAAGTAAAGAATAAACATTTAATTCCTATTTGGGGGCATTGTTTCTGCAATTTCAGCTGTAGCAATAAATCTGTGAAATCTTTATGCTTTTGTATTTTAAATATCGACTGAAATTTCCACCCATCACAGCCACCACATGCATAGCCTGAATAGCCAAAGCCTGTCTGGGTTATCTACAGCCTGAATAGCCAAAGCCTGTCTGGGTTATCTACAAGAGGTGTGGCAAACAAGACCCATTCGCACAGGTAAAAGAATGACAAAACCTGGTAACAAACTTCACAGCACTTATTACCAGTTTAAGGTCAGACCAGGCAGCACCTTCCAATCCTATATGTTATTTCATAGAAATATACAATTATTACCAAAATAAGAGGAATTTTCTACTCTGTCTATATAACCAGTTCGCTACATAAGTGTTAAAGTTAGAATGCACTGGCAGGTCTAACTGAAATGGAGATGGAGACTCCTTTGATTGAAAGGAACATTGCTGTTCAACACAGAAAATGTGCTACCAATCTCATTGCATGTAGCAGATAAAATGCACCAATGCCTACTACTTTTCCATTAAAAAAAAATTGGTTTAAAAGATCACAGTCAAGCTAAATCTCTGGCATTATCATAATAAATCAGTCATCACCTGATCCCATTCCTCAACACAAACCATCACTTCCTTTCTTCCCTCACTGTAAGTTAAATTATGTTAGACACAGGAGAAATGAGATCCTAGTTCCAGGCATTGGCATTCTGCAAATGATAGAAAACAATCTTTCACACCTCGTCAGTGGGGAGTTCTCAGCCATGAATAGCATTCCTGGTATCTAAAAAGTCCCCTAAAATGCATATTACTTAGTGTGACTGACTTTCCCTAACACAAAGAGTGTAAATTACATTTTCATAAACATTATTTTCATTATACCGTAGATTCTTCCTAGTGAACCTAGAAGAGAATTATATATATAATCTAGCAGACAAAGCAGGCTCTACAATAAATATGGAAGAATTAAAATATGATTATTATTGCTAATGGTAAACAGAATCTTTATTAGCATTTGAGTTGATGAGAGGGCACAGTGCATGCAAATAAATTCAAAGATAATAAATAAACCCACGAATACTAAAAAGAGATGAATAAGTGAACAGGAGATATAATTATTTATAGGAGGAAAGAATCAGGATGACAGAAAATATGCATGGTAATTCCATACCTGTTACCTTTGGCAGTACAAGAGAGAGATTTTTTATTACAGTGTTAGGCTTTGATCTCCTAATCATTGTCATGTCCTGGTGCTAGTAGAGACTCTCAGACTACAAAAATGGTTGAACTGTCACACCTTGGGGCAGATCGTCAGTTTTAGTCTGACTGCTGATACACTGTCAAGTTACAAGGCAATATATCTCCATACTGAGTAATCTCTCTGCATTAAGAAAAGAAAGAAAGATTAAAAAAAAGCCAAAAAAAAAAAACCCAAGAAAAAAATAACAACAGTGACCAGTTTATGATTTTTAAGCAACATGGAAGCCTATGATTAGGCATCTAAAGCTGTGCCACACGTGCTGGCAGGGCAGTAGGAACAGGGGCTGCCTGGCTATGAGAAGGGAGCAAGCAGGGGTTATGTGGGCTGACATGGCTGGCTTGCTCCATCTTGCTTGCCTACCCTGTCCCTGTCCTATCATTTGAATGCCCTGTGGATGGGTAGTCATTTCCCGTTTGTGAAGTGCTCCTCGCCCACACCGTGTTTCATCTCGCTGGTTATGTGGTATTTATGGCTTTGTGGCACTCGTCCCTGTGAGATGTTCAGCACACAGCTCCTACAGCCAGCAGAGCTGCCTGTCTCTGCAATATAAATCTGTTCAGGATACAGAAGTACAACTGGAGAAAATCTGTTGCTGCTTTAATTTTAGAGAAGGTCTTCAATCACTGTAGCACTAACTCATGTTTTGTATATAATCATTTGGTTGTTCTATGCATGTCACGTGAATTTGCTGTCACTCGCTTCTCATTTGCGATATCACAGTAGTAGCTTAGGACACAGCTCTCCTACTGAAGTCCATGATAAATCATGTTAGGCATATCAGTTAAATGTACATACCCTTTATAGGGTTTTCAACTAAAAGTTTGATGCTAAAGTCACATTATTCTCTGTGAGAAACGCTAACATTTCGTAGCAGCCCATTGATGTCAAGACTTTACTATTTACTGGTTTAAATCTTTAAATTTTCTTGCATCTTTTATCCTAATGCATAGGACTAAAGTGTAGAGAACTGATAGTAAAGCAGTGACTTTACAGCAGTGGATGAGAAATTCAGGAAGAACTGTCTGTCATTGAAGGGTGGATTTGAACCCACATCCTGAAGTATGATGCTATCATGATAAATTGTAGCTGCTGCTACTACTGTTTTCCTACCCATAACTTCCATCAGATCTTAGTTCAGATTTTTTAAATGGCATGTGTACACTTAAGGAATAAACATCTGTGTAAACCAATCTGTTTCTGGGAACTATACACTTTTATCTAGCCATGCAGTCAAAATGACCTGCTGACAGTGCAAGCTACTATTCCTCTACCAGCTGATAGCAGAATTCAGTCAGTCATGATTTAGCTGCCTAACTTTACTATTGCCTCACTGAAACATAAGTGCTGGAACCTTAGAGACAGGAATGCCGACAAAACAGATGCCTCCAATGACCTCCAGACGGCTGACAACTATTCAAAGTCTCCAAGAGCAGTACCTCCCTCTTTTAACTGTAGAAGAAACACAGTCTATTAGTTCGTCTTTCACCTGCAAGAGGAGATTCTAACATCCCAGACATCCCAGATATCATACACTTCCTCTTCTTCTTCTTCTTCTTCTTCTTCTTCTTCTTCTTCATGGGTGCTCTTATATTTCAGGGAATTTGTTTTGCATCTCTATTTCTAATCTCTTTCTCAATGGGACATCCTGCTGTAGACAGCCTGTTTTCCAAGAAAAGATAGCTACAGTAGACCTATTAAAGCTTTGATTAAAAAATAGTGTAGAATCTTCTTTATTATTACCCTGTGTACCTAGTGCAAGCTATGCTTGAAAAAAAGTGTTGCATTGCAGGAATTTTTTTATGAAGCACAACTGAATGTGTGACTTCCTATAAATGACACTCTTGTATGAAAACAAACAAACAAGACAATTTAAGCTTCATTGCATTAGTTTACAACATCTTTCCTGTAGAACAGATGTAGTCATTATTGTCCTTTTCCATGATGGAGGATCTTTGCCGTCTTGTTAATTACTCCACTCATCCTTTAATAGTTGGTATATTAATTCTTGTGCTACAGATCTTTTTTTTTTTCACATTTCTAAAGCACCTTAGTAAAGTATGGTTGTATTCTACCATCGATAGTAGTCAAATTCTCATCCTGGGTTTATTTTCTCTGCCTTGTTCAAGAATTACAAAATAATGTTTGCAAGAGGAGAGCATGAGAATAAGACAAGATGCCCTGCTATTATCATGTTTGTAAGGAAACCTTAAGGGATGATATTCTTTTCAAGTGGTGGTGAAGCCGCTCTTACAGTAAATGTCATTTATTTTACATTGGCTTTGCAGTGTTCAGCAGAATGTGTGGCTGCCTATAAAGACAGCATTAAGCAAATTGACTGTATTCAGCACCTTTCTCTCATAATCAGACCATGAACAGAGGTTTGTTTTGGATTTTGTTTACAAGCATGCATGTATTTTGTATATATATTATGTTAAGAATACTGAGTAGCTGGTGTTTGACTGGTACCTCTGGGATATTGTGGGCCTTGAAGATAAGGACGGAGACTATGAATCTAATTTGATAGCTTTAGGCAAGCAGCATACTGTGTTAAAAAAATGCTATAGTGTTTTCTCTTGGCCAGCACTCCTGCAGTGTCGTGCTTCAACGCTCTGGAAATCACTGAATCTGGAAGGTTTCCTCCCTGGTTATACTACTATATTCCAAAGTCGATGGTATAAGTGTGTGAAATACTACCTTGTTTGGCAAGGTAAAACAGTTTCTTCTAACCAGCTCATGTTGGTAAGAAGTCCTGCTCATGAGTGCTAGTTGGTGTATCACTATTTTCTTGCCAAAGAACACACCATCTTTCACTCTAGTTCTGCTTCAACTCCACCCATGAGTGGAATCAGGTCAAGTTTTGAGCTACATGGGTGGTAACAATTTGGTCATACATAGTGAAGGACAGGTAGGTAACCCTTAAAATCCATAACATTCAAACATTTTCCCTTGTAGCTACGTACAGATTCTGACTAAGGCTGGCATGGCAGCGAGTCATTGCAGGATTACAGGCAGGCAGGCATAGAAGTGCAGTTTCTCACTGCTCTTCATTAAGTGTGGATTTTTTTAGGAAAGGCTGTTTCTGAACTTTCCTTTGGAACACCTCTTATAGGTGAGATTGTAATATGTTGTGGTTCCTGTGAACTGAAATGTTTCAGAGAAGTACAGAAAAACGAGAACATCTATCTGTCCTTCATCTATTGATATACACAGCTACCGATGACATTGCAATTCTGGGATTTCCTTAAAACTATCTGTTGGCTCAAGGTTATCAACTTGGATCGTACTTGTTAGTAGCTAATTTTTGCCTAACTCCATAGTATTTTGCTCAGGAATGTAACTATTGATAATGACTGTAGTAGAGGTATAATCAGCATGGCCAGGGTAAGTTTTCTTATTTTTAGTAACAATGTTAAAGGAGAAAATATTTTTTTTTTCCCCTTGAAGCACTCCAGATTGTAGTTAGAATCAGCCCATTGCTTACAATGCTGGAATACATGGGTCATTTTTAAATCTATGGATTTTTTCATTAATATAATAAGATCTAGTTTTACTTTCCACATAAACTAATATTCTCCTCATATTCCCTTAAGACAAGCATTCATGGCTTTTTTTTTTTTTTTTTCTTTTTTCTTAAGTCAATGCTATTAACAAAATGCTACACTGGGAATAATGTTTGGTGGCTTTGGAGTAATTGTTTACTTATCATTCTGTTGTCAAGCATATTTATTAAACTCAAGTGCCTTACAGAGTAAATCTCTAGCTAAAGTGTTTGAACTTTTCTAAAAGAGTCATAAAATACAGTATGAGCTAAGTCCTCTTTAAAGATCTGCCTCTTTCTCCTTTTTCTCTATAAACATCTGTATCCCATATTTGCTGTAACTGATATTTTGTCACCTGTATACAGTTCCCTGATACAGTCAATTTGATTTAAAGATTTACCACCCGTGTTAGATACTTAAAGTTAGAATGGCCTGTTACAATATTTATAAACCTTAAACTGAAGACATAAAAATGGAAAAAAATAAAACATGCGTTTTTAATAATGTGCATGTTGGAATAATTACAAGTTATGAGGCTGGACCATGCTGGGGAAAGCAAAGAGACATTTGGGTTGTACCTGCCTTCTACCTGGACATGTCAAAATTCTTTATAACATCATTATATTATATATCATTATAATAACATTTCCTTAATTTTTCATTTAGACATGATCTTTTTTTAAAAGTTGAAGGCCTGCATGAAAACAGACCTCGCCTACAAATGTAACCCACTTTTAATACACAGAACAGCAATGGAGAATGTAGTGAAGTTTCCAGATTATCACTGCCATGTGCAGTCTGGCCATAATAGTAATTAGGAAGGCTCTAACTTCTTATGATCTGAAAACCTGTAGTTGGAAGTCATCAGCTGGTGAAAATCAATATTGCATTACTCTAAGTCCTTGTATCAGACTCTTAGCTAGTGGAAACCGATGCACCTCTGCTGACAACGGTGCTTGATTTACACCAGCTGGGAATGAAGGCCACAGCAGGCACTCCAGTTTTTACCAGCTGGATATCCCACTGAAAACTTTTCAGCTTGCCTTGCACATACTGAGGATATGCTGGAAATTGCTATTTTCCGGTTACTTTGGTTAACAACAACTGAAGTTCTTTGCTAGTGTCCTGAGCGCTTGAACTAAAGGAGATTCTCCCTTACCTCTGCTGTTACAGAGGACAAAAATGACAGAGCAGCTCTGAATCAAGGGGTAAAAAAGCCTTTGCATGCTCATTTAGAACCATAATATTTCTTCAGGACATTCTGGGTATTTCCCCATCACTGTCTGGGATATATAACTACTACTTAACCTCATCTCTTGGTAGGCCTCGTCAGGATTTCTTCAGCTGCAAAGTATTATCTGGGCCCAGGGAGGATATAAAAATATTTCTTGTTCACATCTACCCTGCTTGCAAGATGTTAATGATCAAAATGGATCCTAGCATCCACTGACAGATGGCTGACCATTCATACTCTGTTCGAGAGGTTGTTTTTTCTGCTGCAGCAGTATTTGAATCAGCTTACTTGCTAATTGGCTGACCTGGATTTGAGTCATGTCTGTGTAATGAATTCATGTGTGAGTTCCTCCAAGGGTATCTGTAATTGATGCAGCTGTGTCATCTACCTCCACTATTTCACATTCTACGTTTTCAAGTCTGACTGTGAGTGGCATGGATCACTATATCCTTCCTCTCATCAAAGATCCCCTCCATCAGTGGGAAATAAAGGAGCAAAAATGTGAGACTAGGCAGGAAAGCATGTTTGAGAAATCTGAAGCAGACTATCACTGCTGTATGAAGTTTAAACTTGTAGCAGTTTAATGACACCCAAAGCATTGCCCACTGAAGACACTGCTCATTAACAAGTGGATCTCATGTGTTCTTTTCTGTCTCTGATCTGGAGACAGCCTGACGCAACACTACAGAAGGGAGTTTGTGCTCTTCAACTTACCTTGCACAAGGCAATGACCTTTGCACAGACAACCTCCAGCTCTTTGCTAGGTAATCCAAAATGGTAGCTATCAAAACTGTGTTTCCCACCAATTCTTATTTTCATAGAACTGAGGAGAGATGTCTATCCTAGAAGGGCAGAAGATGACCGTGACAAGTATATGGAATTGAACTTCAAAAGGCACTTGGATTTACGAATATGTCTCTCTGAACCAAAGTTTTGTATTGTTATCATCTGCATTCAGACTGATTTATGAGTTTGCCCTATTTTATAGAGAGATGACATAAAATGTCAGCTTTACATATTTTATTTAAATGTGTGATATGAGGAAAGCCTAAAAGAAGCATATAATGTTTGGAAGATTGAATATTTTACAGCTTTTAGAGAATATTATCCTTTAAAAAATAATCTTTTCAATATTTATCCAGAAACATACTCACTATTTTATTAAGTAATGTCTTTTTAAGCGGCAATGCCTTTTGATCTTTGATTGAAGCTTTAAAGTATTAGAACAAGTCTAATGCTAAACAATAAGGAGATGATTGGTGACAACCAACACGGCTTCACTAAGGGCAAATCATGCCTGACAAATTTGGTAGTCTTCTATGATGGGGTTACAGCATCGGTGAACAAGAGACAAGCAACTCACATCATCTACTGGGACCTGTGCAAATCATTTGACACTGTCCTGCACAGCATCCTTGTCTCTAAACTGGAGAGACAAAGATATGACGGACAGACCACTCAGTGAATAAGGAATTGGCTGGATGTGCTTCCAGAATAGTCTCTGCTGGGCTCACTGGGAAATGACACCTCTTGTGCAGAGAGCACAAAGCCCATACATTACTTAAAATGCTGGACTGTTATGCCTGTATTTGTGTGCACCATCATCTTAATTAACAGAACTGCTTGGCAAAGTTAAAAATGCAAGACTAACCAATGGCACATCTATAAAGTTACTGAAAAGTGGGGACTACATGAGGGGGTTTTGGTATCTTAACTCGTCTACAGAAGCTTCTATATGGGTGATGAGCTTTAAAAGGATATAACTCAATTTAGCGGTTGGGATTCAGGTTGAACTAGCAGAGCTGTTTAGTTAAGAATACAAAGTATTTCTTGTCCCCTCGTCCCTGCAGGTTTCACTTACAGTTTGGCTTTTTTATGTTCAAAGTAAAAACCAGGGCAGTACTTGAGAACTGTAAAATCATAAACACAGGCGGTTTCAAATTTGCAGTGAATTTAGGTCAATTTTATATGCTGCGTGAAGGAGATTCCTGTGGACATTCCATAATTCCAAAAATAACATTATCTCCTAATAAGCCCAAAACCAGCAAGGCGTTGCTATATAAAGGTGCAGATACAGGGAGAGTGGGAAATATGAGTACTACTATACAAGGCCCTGGTGAGCACTAATCTGCAAGACTGTATATTCTTCTTGTCACCCGTATCTGAGAAAGAGGAATTCCAGCTGAAATAGATGCAGGAAATGCAGCTTTATTATAAACCTTTATATGGAACGAAGTTGGAATAATTTGATTTAACCTAGCAAAATAAAACTGAAAGTTAATATAGACAAATTTTGTTTATAAGTACACCAATGTGTAAACAGGAGGTAAGAAAATCTATGGCTAAATAAAATGGTTCAAAGATATTATCTAGTACCTATGAAACTCAGAGATAAGCATCCCTAGAGGTTGATTAATCCCATCTGAGCTCTGGAAAAGAGTCAGCAAAGACCTAGTTGTTCATTCAGGCACCTTAACAAGGTGCCTAAATGTGGTGAGATAACGCAGACTAATGTTGGCACAACAGTAAGTGGGTATAAAAATATATATTATTTGACCTTTTTTCCAAAGTACAAATCCTATCAAGAGGAATATTAATGTGAGATTGTATGACCAGGGTTTCAAAGGAAGTTATGTCTTAGTTCCCCTAAAACATAAGGAATGGATTTAGTGATTCACTTCTATATTCCAAGGATTCTCAATCTTATTTTGCTTATTTTCCACCACTGACTGTAATGGAAGCCATCAATTAATTCAATTACTGATAAGAAAACACATATCACTTTCCTGATGGGATTTTTATTTTATTTTGGGCACTTTTCTAAACTTTTTTTTTATTTTGTCCTGTAATTTTTTTCAGCGTCATGGGGCATATTTTGCAGTAGAGATCTTCTTGGTCAAGTAAGAACAGTGCTCAAGAGCTCTTATTGCCATAGATCTGAAATGCACCAAAATGCAGAAAATACTCTATTTTAACTGTTCCAATGTGATGTTTCCTAGGCTAGATATAAAGATAAGCATTGGACACAAGTGCATTCATGTTTGCCAGTTAATTTTACCTTGATCTTGTGTTTCCTTATTCTCATGGGTAGTGATGGTGTTTGTGAATTTAGCCATTTCAGAAAAAAAAAAAACCAGGAATGTAGACTTAAAATTCGACTTTGATAGTTGCATATCTATTCACATAATGTGGTTTGCATAAGGAAAGGATATAAAAGAGTTGCAAGAGAAATGAATATAGTTTCAATTTCTAATCTATAAAGTTAACTTTAAGCTTAAACAATGACATACACAAACGTGCAAAATCTTTGCTCTCCATTCACATATTTTTAAAACTAAGATCATCTAGCAGTAGCCTACAAGTATATAATAACTCTGTTTAATGTGAAAATCTGATAATTAATGTCTCAGAATTCAGATTTACTTTTAAGTATAAAAAGTCAATTGAATTTTGGAGCAAGTCAATGAAGAAAGGTGTTTGGAAAAATGTTTATCTGTGTGACTGTATTTCAAGATACTAATCTTATTAAAATATTAAGCACTAGCTTTTTAGAAATTTAGGTATAAAAATGCTATAGAGATATACACGCTGATTCTTTTTAATCAGAGAAACCAATAAATTCTCTAAAACAACAAAAATAAAAGGCTGTTAAAGAATGTGTTTCATCTCAAAGCCAAAATACTCATCGTTATGAAATGTAAATCTATAAAAAACTGATCTGTCTTCTCTTCAGCCTTTATATGTGCCACATCACCTTCAGTCCTGTAGTTCAGTCTCTGCTTGTTGTATCTATCCTCTGCCTGTGTTATATCTATCCTGCTATAAACGGTCAAAGTAATTCATGACATTGTCCAATTGCCACTCAACACTAATGGGACAGATAGACTCTTTTAGGGATCTTTGGCAGAATGACGATAGCACTAAATCGTAGTTACAATTAAAGCTTATTTTCTTAACATTAACAGAGGTTGGGAGCAGGGGGTAACAGTCACATCAATGAAATAGTGAAAGAAACAGTGATACAGATCTCACTGAAATTCACATGATCCTTTCTTCTGACAGAAGGAAATAATAGTCAAATACAAATTCATCTTATAAAACACCGTGCATTGCTCTGTATACAACTATTACTTACTCTAAAATGGAGCTTCATGTTTAGTTCCATGCTTCGATCACACTCCTACTTGGAACTTGCTTATATTTATCCTAACAAGCATAGGGTCATATAACGGATGTAGTGTTTCTTAAAGCCACAAGAACAATATGGAGAGCATAGCCGATTAAATATTTAAAGGTCATCTAGTCCAACACCCCTGCAAGAAGCAGGGACATCTCCAATAAGATCAGGTTTCTCAGAGACTCATCAAACCTGGCCTTGAATGTTTCCAGGGACGGGACATCCACCACCTCTCTGGGCAACCTGTTCCAGTGCTTCACCCATCCTCATTGTAAAAAAAAGTCTTTCTTATGTCTGCCCTAAGTTTATCCTCTTCTAGTTTAAAACCATTGCCTGTTGTCCTTTCATTGCATGCCCTTGACAAAAGCCCCTCTCCAGCTTTCTTATAGGCCCCCTTTAGGTACTGAAAGGCTGCAACAAGGTCTGCCCAGAGCCTTCTCTTCTCCAGGCTGAACAGCCCCAACTCTCTTAGCCTGTCCTCATAGGAGAGGTGCTCCAGCCCTCTGATCACCTTTGTGGCCCTCCTCTGGACTTGCTCCAACAGGTCCATGTGCTTCTTACGTTGGGGCCTCCACAGCTGGATGCAGGTGGGGTCCAACAAGAGCAGAGTAGAGGGGCAGAATCACCTCCCTCGACGTGCTGACCACGCTTCTTTTGATGCAGCCCAGGATGCAGTTGGCTTTCTGGGCTGCAAGCACACATTGTCTGCTGATATTGAGCTTCTCACCAGTACTCCCAAGTCCTTCTCCTCAGGGCTGCTCTGAATTCATTCTCCACCCAGCCTGTATTTGTGCTTGGGATTACCCTAACCAATGTGCAGGACTTTGCATTTGGCCTGGTTGAACTTCATGAGGTTTGCATCGGCTCACGTCTCCAGACTGTCAAGGTCCCTCTGAATGGCATCCCTTCCCTCCAGCATGTTGACTGCACCACACAGCTTGGGGTCATCTGCGAACTTGCTGAGGGTGCACTCTATCCCACTGTCCGTGTCAATGACAAAGATGTGAAACAGTGGCAGTTTCTATACTGACTCCTGAGGAATGCCACTCATCATCGGTCTCCACTTGGACATCGAGCCACTGACTGTAACTCTTTGATTGTGACCATTCAGCCAATTTCTTATCCACTGAGTGGTCTATGCACCATGTAGTTCCCAAGTCCTGTCTGAGAAATGTGAAGCAGCCAGTAGAAAATTACAATGATTTAGACATCTACATTTTAAAATATCAACTTGGGCAATGATTAAGATGGCTATCAAGAGACAACAGCACAGAACTGGCTAATCTCAGTGTGAATCCAGATAAAAAATGTGCTTTCCAGTGAGTCAGCAGATATTTGAATAATGCTCATATCCCTGTGTCCCTTTGAAAACGGATATGAATCCAGTTCGTACGCATATATGAGAACTAAACAATCCAAAACCTCCAAAAAATAATATCCTGAGTTGCCTGATGCAGATCTGTGAATCTATTACACTACAATAGATACTGTATTTTAAAACTGCTTCGTTCCTGGAATTTCAAATGAGGGCTGCTGAATTACAGTCAGGGTCTCTTCCAAATTTTTTTTTAACTCCTTCCTACTTATTTACTGAAATCCAAAGTCAGTGATTGGATAAAAAACAATTTAAAAGTTTTAGTAAAAAAAAAAAGAGAAGGATTTAGTTATGAAGTGAATTTTATAAAAAATATGCCACAGATGTTCCTCTAAAAATGCATAACTTTAAATTAGCATTTTCTGCAAATAAAAGTGATTCATCTTAGACTCCAGGTCTTCAACAAATTGTGTCATTTCTTACATGGTAATCAGTCACAATTTTAATTAGAAGTTGTCATTCACCTCTACATACCACATCTCTGGCAGAGATCAAGTACGATTTTGTACAGCTGCTATCCTGATTCTCCTGTCATCTTTGGCCTGACTTTGAATTGCTTCCTCTTTTTTCTCTCTTTTTTAGATAATCCTACTTCTTCTTTTCACCCCCACTGAGCTGTCAAGAGTTTCAATGCTGTGATATGGAATCATTGCCTCTGTAAGACTGAAAAAAAGGCCCTGCTTGCATTGGATTCTGATCAAAGAGAATCATTTATAGGAGAGATGCAGCAGGAACCTCAGGGAATTTTTTTTTACCAGCAGGACCATGTGAAATGGGAAAGACAAAGCAGCAGATTTTCAAACCTTTTTTAAACATATAACTACATGATTAAGATTTTTATTGTGTAATGTTTATTTTTTTTTTCTTCTGTTCTTGATGCCATGCTATTCAATGACACATCAAAATGGTGTCAGGCACATTTGGGTAGCTCCTGTGGATACGGAAAAGCCTATAAAGCCTAGTTATTATGGACTACCTTTTGTGGGGAGAGAAAGAGAAGAGAAGAGAGAGAAGAGAAGAGAAGAGAAGAGAAGAGAAGAGAAGAGAAGAGAAGAGAAGAGAAGAGAAGAGAAGAGAAGAGAAGAGAAGAGAAGAGAAGAGAAGAGAAGAGAAGAGAAGAGAAGAGAAGAGAAGAGAAGAGAAGAGAAGAGAAGAGAAGAGAAGAGAAGAGAAGAGGAGTTGAATTCTTCTTTTTACCATCCTTGTAATGACTGTGAAAGAAGGGATGTTGATGCTGAGCTTCAAAAAGTACCCTCCTGTTGTCCTGTCTCAGCTTTTCTGTAGGTTGTTTTTCTCAGGGTTGTTGGTGTCACCCCTTCCCTACAGATTGGTGAGGCCGGTTGCCTAGTGGGACTGGCCAGCCATTAAAATTAAGAAATACGGAAAAAAGATGGAAAAATTGAATCCATTATTTTATTTTTCACACTCTTGACTCGATATTCACATTCCAATGGATCTGTCATATTTCGGGGTTTGTAACAAATGCAGAAAGCAGTGTGCTGTGAATCTCTTCTTCAACCAGGGATAAAAGAGAATGGAAAACAACAACAACAAAAAATATAGGCTATTTCCTTCAAAATTTTACAGAGTTATTCTGATATTTTTCAAGGTATGGCAGTACCCAAGAACTAAAGGCAATAGCTCTGCAAAAAAAAAGGATAGAGAGCTCTACTTTTTTCTTTAGTGTTTTGCTTATTGAGGACGAGACAATGGGAGACACTGATACTTGCTGATACTCTGTCTTAATTTTTTAACTGATTCTGATTACATGGACATAGAAAGACTAGAACTGAGACTAAACCCTCATTATTTTTCATGGTTACTTCATAATTTAGCTTTCATTTACAAATCAAAACTCAAAAAAGGCAGTTATACATATGTTGCCCAACAAGCCCGAAGAACTGAACTCCTGAAGACACTTGAAGCACAGCACCTATCCTCTGTATCTGGCAAGATCATGGAGCAGATCCTCCTGGAAACTGTGCTAAGATATATAGAAAATAAGGAGGTGATTTGTGACTGCCAGCATGGCTTCATTAATGGCAAATTGTGCCTGACCAATTTGATGGCCTTCTATGATGGAATTACAGCATTGGTGGATAAGGGACAAGCAACTGACGTCACCTACTTAGACTTGTGCAAAGCATTTGACACTGTCTCGCATGACATCCTTCTCTCTAAACTGGAGAGACGTGCATTTGACAGACGGACCACTTGTTGAACAAGCAGTTGACTGGATGGCCGCACTCAATGAGTTATGGTCAACAGCTCGATGTCCAAGTGGAGACCAGTGATGTGTGGTGTTCCTCAGGGGTCAGTACTGGGACTGGTCCTGTTTCATAACTTTGTTGTCAACATGGACTGTGGGATAGAGTGTGCCCTCAGCAAGTTCGCCGAAGATACCAAGCTGTGTGGCCAACACACTGGAGGGAGGGATGCTCTTCAGAGGGACCTTGACAGTCTGGAGAGGTGGGCCTGTGCAAATCACATGAAGTTCAACAAGGCCAAATACAAGGTCCTACACATGAGTTGGGGCAATTCCAACCACAAATACAGGCTGAGCGGAGAATGAATTCGGAGCAGCCCTAAGGAGAAGGCCTTGGGGATGTTCATTGATGAGAAGCTCAACATGAGCTGGCAATGTGCACTTGCAGCCCAGAAAGTCAACCACATCCTGGTCTGCATCAAAAGAAATGTGGCCAGCAGGTCGAGGGCAGTGATTCTGCCCCTCTACTACAGTCTTGTGAGACCCCACCTGGAGTACTGTGTCCAGCTCTGGAGCACCCAATATAAGAAGGACATGGACCTGTTAGGGCAAGTCCAGAGGAGGGCCATGAAGATGATCAGAGGGCTGGAGTACCTCTCCTACGAGAACAGGCTGAGAGAGTTGGGGCTGTTCAGCCTGGAGAAGAGAAGGCTCCAGGGAGACCTTACGGCAGCCTTTCAATACTTAAAGTAGGCCTATAAGAAAGATAGGGATAAACATTTTAGCAGGGACTGTTGTGATAGGACAAAGGGTAATGGTTTTAAAATAGAAGGAGGCAGGTTCAGACTAGATATAAGCAAAAAAAATTTTTACACTGAGGGTGGTGAAATACTGGAACAAGTTTCCCAGACAGGTGGTTGATGCCCCACCCCTGGAAACATTCAAGGTCAGGCTGGATGGGGCTTTGAGCAACCAGATCTGGTTGGAGATGTCCCTGCTCCTTGCATGGTGTTGGGCTAGATGACCTTTGAAGGTCCCTTCCAACCCAAACTATTCTATGACTCTGTGATTCAATCCATCTATAACATTAAGAAAAAAGGTCTTCCACTTTCACAAAATACCTATGAAGCCCTTTTCATGGCCTTTGGGCTGCTGTCTGCCTTGGAGCTGAGTTGCCCTGCGATTGAATGAAGTAAATTTGCTTTAGATGCTCTGAGGCTGGCAGGGGCAAAGGTGTACAGTTATGATTCCCTAAGGGGAATGTGGTTCCCAGCATGTCATGAGAACTCAGGGATTAACTGTGATGACCTTCCAGGTCATAGGACAGTGTCATTTTATGCAAATACGAAGACAAAACCAGTCTTCTGTACTTTTGTTATACCTAAACAGGCCCCCAAATACAATGGAGATAAGGTAAAAACAGGAGGGATAAGTGGAGGCTCAGACATAGAGGTTCTGAGACACACGTACAACAGCCTGCTTAGATGTATATTGTGATATGTAGGTGCCTAAGTATGGGAGATAATTTCAGGAAAATCTGTCTAGGCTGGTTAGATACCTGAAATGTGCTAAGCATTGGACAGTCCAGCCCAAATCCTCTCTGAACTCTGGAAGGTGCTACCAAAGTAGGTAGCTGCCTGCCTTGAAAAGTATGATACCAATCACTTCAGTCTTAATGGAACTGACTGCCTAAAACAATAACAACAACAAAAATTCCCCAAAATTTCCTAAAACTGGCTATGAAAACAAATATCCATGGTTCTGAGTTTCTGGAAGAGTGCAATTAAATTCTTAGTTCTTAACTCACTTGAACTAAAATGCATAAAATAAAAACTCTGGTGGTAGACTTTTCCCCTAGTACTTACAGCAGTCACCTACCTCAGATTAACAAGAGGTAAGCCCACAGTCTCACACGAGTATCCAGGACAGCAGGCTACAAGGAACTTACTTCCTGCTAAATTTGAATGAGCACATAGCCAGGAAGTGAAGAAGCTACAGCCTACTGGCTGTGCATGCAGAGGAGAAGTTTGCTATGTTTATGTACTTTTCTGTAGAAAATAATCCACAGCTTAGAAATGATGCAAGGAGCAGCAAGAGGACACCCCGACTCTAGCCCTCTCCAATATTGTGTTGCTTGTACTCCAGGCCACAGAACAGCAGGCTTTGACTTCTAGCCTCCCGCAGGTGCCTGAGCACATACAGAAGATACCACTGCAGCCAAGACCTGGTGTTTCTAATCCATTTTCCACGTCCCAGCACTCACCATCTCAGCCGCTGTGAAACCCAGTCTTGGATGCAAACCTCCCTCCCTTCCCACGCTTGGGAAATAACCAATTCAGCCAAATGAGCTGTCTTTACTGGAGGTGGATATGTACACTGTCAGTCACTCCTGAGTTGAACATCATATCCCTCAAATTCTTTGAGGCATACGTAATGGAGTGACAATGTGCAACTGGTTGCACCTGCCTTACAAGATGCAGCACTTCACCTAGGAAGGTTAGCCTAGTTTATAATTGATAACTTTGCTCAGTTAATGTTACTAAATTATGAGTTTGAGGGCTTTTTTTTCATACTGTCACCTGTCGTTTGGGAACATGGCTGAATTTAGCCTTTTCATTTCCCTCTGGCCACTGAACAACACAAAATGCAGCAGTGTCTTCCACTCTTTCTTGATCAATGTTTCTCTCCATCAGTATGAACCTTCCAGGCTCTTTTCCAAACAGCTGTAGTATATATGTTTTTATCAGCAGTAAATAATATTCTCTGGAGTTTTGATAAAGAACCAGAAGTCTTTACTAACACTTTGTAAAATTTACTCTATGGCTTCATTTATCATAAAAGCCTGCTTTAAGGACTAGTTCTATTTTTAAGTATTTTAATGTATCAATATATGTATTTTCCACTGTTCAGATAGTTAATATTTTTATAGAGATCGCACAAAAATTAGAAACAAAACCAGCATTTTTGTGATGTATAACTGACTCAAAATAAGCTACTTGAAGTGTAGGCAAAAAAAAAAAAAAAAAGGTGCCTGTAGTAATAAAAACAAAATGAACAAACCTAACGGTAATATTTAATAAAACTAGTGTGTCCAGGCAACTGTGAATCTGATCTGCAAAACAGGACTTTTGACTCTAGCCCTTGAAGGTGCATTCAAGTTCATTAACTAACTACATGCTTAATTTTAGGTATAGGCAAACATCCCTCTGAAATTAATTTTAAGTATGTGCATACTTTCTTTCATTGGGAACCAATTTCTGAAGCAAGACCCAAGAAGATGACAAACTGCTAGTATGACTGCTCTCAGCCTGGCAGTTAAACGTTTCTTCCAGTTTGAATTCAGAGCATTTTACAAGTCACTTGCAAATTACTCTCTCTTTGACTGCAGTCTGTATTTGATTAATGAAAATTGTGACTAGGATCTCTTACTAGATCTTCTTCTATTTCATATGGCTGTCTTTTGGTGTTAACTAAGCTATTATTAACTTAGGTAAATATTTGTCTTGTGAGTTTTGAAATAATTTTGTTATTGACATAATCATGAGATTATATATTTAGAGCCTTTTCTCAGTATCTTTGAAAGTCTATTGATTTAGAAATTGAAGTTATTTTAAGAATGTATGGGAAGTTTATTGTAGAGATTTTAGACTCTATTTTCATTTTTGAAGAGTATTTGATGTCTGCTGGGAATGCTAAAAATTCCTTACCTGGACTACTGAGGCCCTGAACTGGACACTATAATAAAATTTCCTCTGATTTAATCGCAGTCTCTCTGCCTTGCTATGCCTTGACTGGCATACAAATTTTCCAGTGAAGAAACATACACATAATTTCACAAAGTGTCTCACACTTTAAGCTACTACTCATTTCAAACTACTTTCATCATTTTGTAATGTCATAAACAACCTGAATGCTAATGACTTGGATTTTAGTCATTCTAAATCTCACAAGAAAAAAAGGAGAAAAGGACTACTTTGAGTGCCCATTTTAGAGATGGAAATCTATGACAGATTCATTGTATTTTACTTTGGTCTGACATAGTATATTGCACTAGTTTGATAAAATCCTTAACAGCAAGATATCGGTTTCATGAAAATATGGAACAGACAGTAGTGAGCTTATTGAATAGGTCCCAAAACTTCTAAAGAACTCATTTAATCATGACCTGAAATATCATTGTAGTCAAATATTGTATGTCTTTTTTTTTGTAGAAATCCTATTAAAGCTTGAATCTGGGTCTCCAGAGCTGGAAAATTAACGCTTATATTACTCCATTCAGATTTTTATTTCTTCCTTAGTGAGGTAATACTAAATGCTTTTCAGGAACACATTAAGCAATATGGCAAAAGCAAATACAAAAGTATGTCAAATATGTTCAGTATAAAATGGCTACTATGGTTAAGATATTTCTGAGGAAATTATGTTCCTTCATTATATTTTTCCTATCTGTAAAAATGTAATGACAATTTTAAAAACTGGTAAGGAGAATCATCAAAATTCATAGACTTTATACATTTGGGATTTCTCAGCCTCCTTGCCTCACCTCTTACCTGAAGTAGACTTTTTCACATCTGACACTTTTGCCATATGGTTCTGGTCCATGGGGAGAGCTGGGATAGTGGTGGGACTGTACTCACAAGGAGAGGCTCTTGCATTTGATGGACATGATAGGGCACTAAATGATGATTATTCTGTCTCTCATAGATCTTTTCATGAGATCCTTTCACAGTTCCTTTCATAAGCACAGCCAGCTCGTAAGCAACTTAGTCTCCCAAACACTTGAGGTTGTTGCACACAGTTAACCTTCTGCTCCACAAGCAGAACTGTCAGCCTTACACATTGTCTTGCTTTTTCAAATCCCCAGTGCTTCATCACCTCTCGGCATGCCTGCTAGTGGATGTGATTTCTGATTTTATCCCCATCAACTAGTTTTGTTATATTTGTGACTAAAAAATATTTTTCTTTCTATGTTGACTTCTACCATATCTTTCATATTTGCTTTTTAAATGTTCTCCACTCTTCTTATTAAGATTTTTTTTCCGTATGAACAGAGCAGGAAGAGAACAGGCTGCGGTGTGCCCATGTGGGAGCTATGAAAGCAATGTCCTGCAAATCCTCACCATAAGATGTATCTGTTTTAGTACATTTAGGTTTAACAGCTTTTTGCTTCCTGTTTTGGTAGGTGTAGACAATGGCTGCAATAGTGATGAAACTAGAAGTATGAAAATGAATTGAACTAGGAAGAGTGACTATTTCTGTGTTAAACTGGCTTCTAGGTCTCTTTTAGACATAGATAAATACTTAATGTGGGTAACATATTTTGAACATTATCATGCCTTCTGTGCTTTTGCAGAAGCCTGTTGCCAGGGAAGCTATAGTTTCACTTTTTTTTTCTATCAGAGAAACTTACTTGGTGAACTCACAAATAGTCTCAAACAAGAATAACAAGAGTTGTAAGAAGATTAATACAAGTATATAAATGAAGAATTGCCAACTGACAACAAGTACAGAAATAGAACATATTGCAAATATTAGAAGTTTGAACATCTTTCATTATAGCATTATTGATTTTTACAAGTTTTACAACTTCACTTTATTTTCAAATTCCATCCTATTTCATATATTTGTTTAATCTTACTCTTATTCTCAGGATGAACTAGAAAAGCGTAGCCAATGGTCTTATATATTGTTTTCATTGCTGCTTTTATTTAATCTCTTTGAGAAGATAATTTCGTCTCTGATTTATCCACTAAGCGTCTAACCTATGCAATTAGCCTCAAGTTAATAATTTATAGTAGTCAACATGCTTATAATTTGCTCTGCGAAAATAAAAATAGTCAGGTCCTCTTCTAAGAATAAGAATCTTCCTCAAATTCATGCAAAAGGATCACATTTAGTGCCAGTCCTTTTTGTGTAAATTCCATTTCTTTGCAGAGTAGAAGCAAGAAGACAGCCTCATCTTGAACTTATTTCATTCCCCAAGGCTCATTTTTATGCTGTTGTATGGACTGCTAAGACTCCTTAGCAGAATAAATGGGAGAAAATTCATTCAGGCAAAATCTGTGCTCTAAATTATGTTTTACATTATTAACATTGCACTGACACATATGCAAACAAAAACTGAGGAAACAAATTATCACTTCCCACTTTGTTTCTGCTTCTTGCTTCACTGGGGCCATTTCACACCTTCAACACATGGAGGAAGATTCATTCGTTCAAATTTAGATGCCTCCTCTGTAAATCGCTTCACCCGAGTTGGTCACCCTGGACTCCCTTTGCAATCCCAGAGAGATGGAGTCATTGCCAGGGCAATTCAATTTAGCCTAAGGCAGATGTCTACAATAGATCAGATGAATCATGCTCTAAAAGAGCTTGTTTCTTCCTGTTGACAAAATGCACAGCTGAGAATACAGGTTCAGATGTAGATATTTACAGCGCAAAGTCAGGCAGATTGAATCTAAGGCCAGAAACCTGCTCAAGATGCTGTTAATGTCCAACAGAGAAACTAATCTGAAACTGTCTATGTTTTATTAATTCACTGGTCGAACTAAAGATCTCTGTGTTCCCATCCCATGTTTGGGAGGAGTTTCCATTGTGCATGTGGGAAAACCATTTAATCTCCATCTCAGGACCTTGCTGGTAGATACTTCTCTTGTTTGTTTTGTGTGTTTAAGCTGAAATCTCATTTGGTTAAGATCTGTTTCTCAGTATATTTGTTCAGTATCCATTTCTTGGCTGAGGCCTGTGTGTTCTGCTGTATAACAAATATGGACAAAGAAACATGTATTTGTTTACATGATTAAACCTAGGGTCCAAAATCCAGCACTTTAAGATGTATTCAGTACTTCCCATAGCATTGACAAGGTTTGTAAAACCCACAGACACATGCTGTGTTCCTGCCTCTCATAGTTTTACTTAGAAGGCTTCCATGGCACAAAATGATGTGATACTGTTCTTGTACTCATTTTTAATTTAATTTAGTTATGTTGAAATGCTAGGCATCCATACTTGAAAATCCTTGTTTTTCTGTGTATCCAGTAATTTAGATCTTTATGTGGTTTGTTTTTTTTTTTGTTTTAATAAAAAAGAAAATGAATACAAGTAAAGGTAGAGAGTCTTACTGAATATTCTAGGTTTATGATGAAATTCTAATTTATACTTCACAAATAAAATCCCATCATGCAATCATTCCTAGTTTGGGTAGCCGCAAAATTATTGTGTCACTGGAAATATTTGCTCATAAATTACTAGAGTAAAAAATATTGCTGCTTTTTGTTTATACATGATAAAAAGAAAATTATTTCTGTACCCAGAAGTACGTGTATATATTTTTTCCCTCTTTCTGTCAGGCTGGTAATCCCCTAGACACCAAGTCAGCAAGAAAATCATTTCAGTGTTGTCCATTAATTTTCAGGAAGTTCTCTGAACTAAATTGATAATAACAGTATGTTATAGGTGGAATAAATTTTCCATAAAGTTATTCACCTTTTATTCTGAGACTCAGAATGGAAACCGTTGGGGTTTTTTTTTCATTATTATCAGATTTCACATTATCATGAGGTTGAAGAAGGCTTGTAATTACAAATATTCTTCTACAAAACAAATGAAATGTAAGATTTCACAAGTATGTCCTGTGATTATGAGTTAATTTCTGGATCTCAGACAATGTCTTTGTGTGTTAGATAGGCTTCCCATCTAAGCTGTCTACCAACCGTCACTAACTCTTTGCTTCCATACCTAAGAGAAGCACAATTTTGTGCTGGAGGTAATACTTTTTAAATCAACTGATGTAGCTGGAAAAACACAGACAACTTTTGGGCAAGCAAACTTTTCTTCAAAGCTCCATGTGCCTCAAAGCCTTTCTGCTTGGTTGGTTTTCCAGCTACTTTAGTTGGTCTAATAAAAATCTTGCTTCTTTTTACAGAATTGGCCTTGCTCATCTCTTTTGAATGTCAGCACTTGTGACAGCATGGGCTCTGCACAGACGGGATATCCATGTGAACTGAGGGCACAGAGCACAAACAGCTAGCCAGACTCTATGGAGGAATTTGTGCCCTAAAGACTGTCCCTGGAGTGGAGACATTCCTGCTGGTGAAAACAGTGGTAGCTGGCTGGACCATGCTCCCCTGGGTAGCCAGATGCACCCCTGCTTTCTGTCCCCCAGTACTTCAGCTCCCTCCCTCTCTCTTCCCTCCCCCATTTCAATGCATCAACTGTATTACTAACTGTGTGTGCCTGTTTTAAAGAGATGCGTGTGTATGAGTGTGTCATATTTCCAGCTGGGACAACACATCTTTCCTGGAAGGAGCTGAGTGCACTCAGCATCCTTTGAAGTTGAAAAGCCTGGTGACTTAGCTGGAAGCCTTGCTCTGCTATAGACTGTGTAAGCAATAAATCTTTGGTTCAGAAGTTTTTTACTCCTATTTTATTAGTGTTCCAACTTTTCTCATAACAATAGCAAATGAAAAAAAAAAAAAAAAAAAAAAAAAGCATTGCAGTAGGTTTTTTTTTTCCAGACACAGAAGGCTCTGGACAGTAAAGTAGTGAGGGTTACGGTAAAAATTAAGCATGTATTAAATTCCTATTAATTATGCTGATATCTGATACCAAAATGCTTTTCTGAACTGAGAATCTTCTCAGGTTGAAAGGTCTTAATGAGAGAGGAAACAAAGTTCTAAATGGAAAAGTAGCAAAGATGCAGCTGGTCTTCAGATTAAAGGTACCCCAGGTGAGCTCGCTGCCAGGCACTGGAGGGAGCAGGCAGAAAGCTCTGTATCCTCTTTTCATGGATCTCTAATCACACAAAACTCCTTTAATTACCACAGAGACCTTCTGTCTCCCTTTATGGCATTTTTCTTCACAGTACCATTTTTACTGATTTCAGTAATGGAGAGTGTAGATCTGGCTCTGAGCCCAAAACCAACATGCAAACATATGATCAATAGGAAGCTGTCCATGATGCTTCTGGCTCAATTAACAGCATTGCTAGCTGTTCCCTTAACTAAGTATTGGAGGGCTTTAGCTCATTCTGATTGCTGTATCAAATGAATGCACCTCCTTGAAAAAAAAGTAAACAAAGAATTGAGGAAGAGGGAGGAAGGAAGGAAGGAAGGAAAGATTTTTCTTTTGATAAAAATGCATTGTGTTAATTACTTATTTTTGATGGATGGTACTTCGAAGACGTTAAGGAAAGACAATTTCACATAATGCTTCTGTGGAAATTACTTGTGTTGAAAATTGTCTGCCTGCATTCCAACCTCTGCACAGAGTAAAAGTTGTAGTTTATGCATCAGGCTAAATTTAGATCAAAGAATTTTTCCCAAATGCACTCTTGAATTCCTAGCAAGGTGATAATATTTATTGGAAGATTTTTTGTAATTTCCTACTTATATGTTAGAAGAACGTTCATTTCGTGTCTCTCAGCTCTGTGATCTTACTTCCCCATAGAAAAAAAAAAAGTCAAGGGATATAAAACTCCTAACTTCTGTTTCATACCCTCAGGACACTTTTGAAGATGTTGATGTACAATTTCTCATGTCTAGACATTACTTAGTTGTGTCAAGTTTAATTCTCTATAAAGTGTCAGTGAGACCTGCCAGACTGATCGTCTTGGAAGACAGAATCTTCCTCTTAGCTCCAGAGTACTAAATACTGGAAAAAAAGAACATGATTTTCTCCACACTTTTTCTAGCCATGATCTTGGTATGCAAGCAAAGGACTCCCTCTCCACACCTGTCTTAGCTTGGGCAGACCTCTGTGGTACCATGTCTTCTTCTGCTCCAGTTAGACCTGATTCTTATCAGAGTGCACAAAAATAGACTCGAAGAATTATCAATATCCATATTAAGTGTGACATTAATTGCTGGCTCTTGTTAACATGAGAGTGACATTGTAATAACTGTTGCTACTGTTGTTTTCTACTGCCTGATGATTTGGGGATAGATAGCGACAAATGATTAGCGATCATGAAATTATATTTTTTTTATTCTTGGAGAAGTAAGGAGGGGAGTCAGCAGAACTGTTACCTTGGACTTCAGGAGGGCAGACTTTGTCCCATTTAGGAGAGGGGTTGACAGAGTGCCTTGGGAGGCAGTTCTGAAGTGCAAAGGAGTACAGTCCAGGAAGGATGCACATTCTTCAATAAGGAAATCCTAAAGACCCAGGACCAGGCCATTCTCATGTACCAAAAGACGAGCCATCAGGGAGGAAGACCAGCCTGGCTGAACAGAGAGCTTTGGCTGAAACTCAGGAAAAAAAAAGAGAGTTTATGATCTTTTGAAGAAGGGGCAGGCCACTCATGAGGACTACAAGGATGTCATAAGTTTATGCAAGGAGAAAATCAGAAGGACCAAAGCCCACCTAGGATTTAATCTGGTTACTGCCATAAACGACAATAAAAAATGTTTCTATAAATATATTAGCAACAATAGGAGGGCTAAGGAGAACTCCCATCCTTTATTGTATGTAGGGGGAAATGTCATGACAAAGGATGTGGAAAAGGTTGACTTACTTAATGCCTTCTTTGCCTCAGTCTTGATCAGGCTCAGTAAACATGGGTTTATGAAAGGCAGGTCCTGCTTGACCCACCTGATCTCCTTCTATGACAAGGTGACCCACCTAGTGGATGAGGGAAAGGCTGTGTATGTTATCTACCTGGGCTTTAGTAAAGCCTTTGACACTGTCTCCCACAGCATTCTCCTAGAGAAGCTGATGACTCATGGCTTAGACAGGTTTACTCTTTACTGGGTAACAAAATGGCTGGATGGCCAAACCCAGAGAGTTGTGGCGAACACAGTTAAATCCAGTTTGCATGCAGTCATATGTGGTGTTCCCCTGGGCTCAGTTTTGGGGCCAGTTTTATTTAATATCTTTGTAAATTATCTGGATGAGGGGATTGAGTGCTCCCTCAGTAAGTTTGCAGGTGACACCAAATTGGGCAGGAGTGCCGATCTGCTTGAGGGTAGCAAGGTTCTGCAGAGGGATCTGGACAGGCTGCATCAATAGGCTGAGGCTAATTGAGGCCAAGTGCCAGGTCCTGAATTCTGGTCACAGCAACCCCATGCAAAACTACAGGCTTGGGGCTGAAGTGGCTGGAAAGCTGCCCAGCAGAACAGGACCTGGGTATTGCTGGTTGACAGCTGGCTAAACGTGAATCAGCAGTGTGCCCAGGTGGCCAAGAAGATCAACATTATCCTGTCTTATATCAGGAACAGTGTGGCCAGCAGGACTAGGGAAGTGATCATCCCCCTGTCCTTGGCATTGGTGAGGCTGCACCTTGAATACTGTGTTCAGTTTTGGGCCCCTCGCTGCAAGAAAGACATTGAGTTACTGGAGCGCATCCAGAGAAGGCCAACGAAGCTGGTGAGGGGTCTGGAGCACAAGTCTTATGAGGAGCAGCTGAGGGAACTGGGATTGTTTAGTCTGGAGAAGAGGAAGTTGAGGGGAGAACTTATCGCTCTCTACAACTACTTGAAAGGAGGTTGTAGGGAGGCAGGTGTTGGTCTCTTCTCCCAAATAACTTGTGATAGGACAAGTGGAAATGGCCTCAAGTTGTGGCAGGAGAGGTTTAGATTGGATATTAGGAAAAATTTCTTCACTGAAAGGATTGTCAAGCATTGGAACAGGCTGCCCAGGGAAGTGATGGAGTCACCATCCCTAGAGGTACTTAAAATACATATAAACGTGGTGCTTAGGGACATGGTTTAGTGGTGGACTTGACAGTGTTAGTTTCGTGGTTGGACTTGATGATCTTAAAGGTCTTTTCCAACCTAAACAATGTTATAATTCTGTACAGCATGAGATAGTCAGCAAAATGCAAACTTCTATGCAGACAGGACCAGCCAGAGCCCCTGGCCTCAAAACAAATTGTTTGGCAGCTTGGTATAATCCTCTGGGCCATCCAGACACAGCAAATGAAAACCTAGTGCCTGTTTGCTTCTCCACTGCTCTGGTGAGCTCATCTGTTCTGGGTTGTCACATGGCTTCATTTCAGTGCAATAAGCACCTGGCATCTCTGATTAATCTTTGTCAGAAACTGGGAGAAACTGGGTACAGGCTTCAATGCTTAATGGGTCTGAGAAACCTAGCTTCCCAGGGCTTGGCAGATGCAAAAGACAGGCATTGTTTCACAGCCTTTTGAGATACATATATTTGTAGACCTCTTTTTTAAACCTTAGTTAGATTTAGATACCTGTTGGAATGAAAGAAACCAAAATAAAATATGTTTTTGTGTGTCTACAAATACTGTAAGAAGACAGAGATCATTTCATTATTGATAAACATTTTCATGTTTTGTGCTTTGTGTTTTCAGGCTATATTTAAATACATTCCTCTGCTATTTGCAAGGTTTCCTATGTCTCCTGTTCCCCGTTTAATGGAATCAAAGACTCTTGCCAGATTTCTGACTCACTGAAAAGGCTTTCACACATGCTGCCATGTAGTTAAGAACGTGCATTGTGTAACATTGACAGACTGCATTGTGTTAAGAATGCTCTGTTTATGAGACGGTCTTGTACAAGTTTGGGTCTAATCATCTGGGTGACTTGTTGACACTATAAATTTGTGATGAAATTTGAGGTTTACTGTAGCCAATTACTTTGCCATGCCAACAGTACAGGCTCCCTTTCTTTTTGTCCTTTCCCTAAAATTTCCCTAAAATATCTCTGTCTAGCAAAACTAGGGAAGCTGAACTATGTATATTATTTAAAATGGAAATTAACACTGTTGCTGGGTTCAGAACATGATCAAGACACAATTCAGTCATACCAGCATTTTTACATTGCTTATCTAATTGGCTGTGCTTTCAATCTGGATTCTGGGCTGCAAACCTTCGGCATAATTCTCTAGGAATTTGCCTAGCAGCCAGAGCAAAGTAAAATGATTTAACTCTGAAGTTTCCCTTCAGTCTTTTGTCACTAACTGTTTAAATTTGGATGAATTTCATAGTGTTCAGTCTTAATAAATGTCTGTCTTTGGAACGACTTCTTTTAACTCCCACCATAAAGCATGTTTCACTTGACTCAAGGAAGTATTAGTGGTCACTAGATCACAGTATTGTTTGCACTTCTTTCCTACTGTCTCCTTGTTTTAGGTCTAATATTCAGGGAAAGGCGTTTAATTAAGTTTTCATGGCTCTTTGTCATAGTTTAGCCCTGATCGGGACCAAACTACACAATCTCTCTCTCACAAGAAAAATTCTTCACAACAGGCAGGCAGACACCTCTCAGGATCTTTTTACGTCTCATCTCCTCTCCACTTCTTGCAGCCGGGCTGGGCCAAGCTGGGCCCAGTCGGCCCTGAGGCGGGAGGCCAGAGGGTGAGGCCTGCAAGGCCCACAAGGCTCGCGCCTCCCCCTCTCTGCCCCCATTCAGCTCCTTCACGTCTTCTCTTCTTCTTTTTTCCGGTTTTCCCTTTCTTAAATACGTTATCACAGAGGCATTATCAGGGAACATTCTGCTGCCAATTGGCTCGGCCCTGGCCAGCAGCGGGTCTGCCCTGGGCCTGGCCGAGTCCACTGAACAAAGGGGAGCGACTTCTAGCAGTTTCCTACAGAAGCTGCCACCTTAGGCCCCCCCTCACTTAAAAAAACCAGAGCACTCCTGATTTGATGAACTTCAAATAATAACAAATATGAATTCAAAAATATTTATTTTATATATATATGTATACATTTTTTTATTTGAACTACTGTTTTAGAAATTTCTGTCATTATATATAATGTGCCACACTTCCTTTTCTCACTACTTTAGAACTATAAACAACATGTGAGTCAAAGAAAATGAAGCAAATAACCCTTCTCTGAAAGGTAAACTTATCTTTCCATCTATTTCACCCTCGAGATGACAAACACAGATACTACTTTGATTCCATCTAGGATAGTTGAATGCCTAGAGGCAATTTATCATATTTCTTTTTGCTCATAGACAAATGAAGGAATAATAAAAATGAAGGTCATTCAATCTGTTAAGGGAAAAGCTTAAACAGATACTAATTTCAAAGCATGTTGCATATCTTGTAGGTAAACAGCAATTCCCACATTTTTTTTTCAGTGAGAACTCAGATACAAGAAACACTTTGTTGATCTTCTTAGAATGTGATTTTAACTAGTGGGAACTGTGCTTCTCAAATAAGTTGTTTAGAAAGGGATGACTTCTGGCTGGTCATAGAAATGAAGGTAAATCTGATAAGGGAAAAATCAGGTTTTCAATTAAAGACAAAGTTTTCATAGAGAAACAATAATTCCCACTCATAAATGCATAAATGAACAACTTAAACCTGATGGTTCTGACTGTAAGACAGTACTGTGATTCCTCTGAGGAGGGTGCCCACTAACTTGGCTTTTTATCTCATGGAAGAAAGCCATCTAACCAATAAGCTGCCACCCACGGAAGACAGTAGGAGTGCAAGTAATGTTTTAGGGAGGATTTTACCTAAACATTACTATATTTTAAAGTGGCAATATCCAGAGAAAAAGTCTCAAGTATTTAGAAAGACCTGTGCAGTGTTTTACCACCAAGACATTTTTTTATGGAAAGAGTTTATTCAGGTAGCATTATGAACTTCAGCATGAAGAGCTTTGCCATTATATTCACACCTTTATTCTCCACATCTGTCCCTTTACATCTTGATGATACTGACTGAATACCATACAGCTGCATCTCTTCCTGAAATAATCTGTTGCTACATCAAAATCAAGGTATCTCACAAAATTTTTATTTAGTCTTAGCAAACGTTGTTTCTGTTGGTATAATACGGTTCATAAATTTACTGTTTTGAAAATGTGCATCTGGTTTTTTTTGCCTTGCAACAGAACTATGCTCACATTATTTGCATGGTGATCATAATGTAACAGGTTTAAACCCTAGTCACCTCATAACTTGAAATAGCTTATCATAAGTATGCTCTAAGGATATGGCATGAAAACAAAGTTATTTTGCAGGATCTTAATTTGTTACATACATTTAAAGCAATTATTTTCTGTCTCTATCCAAGATATGAATCTCCCTATTCACGTTTCCATATGAATGAGTTTCACAGAAGTGTACTAGAATCTGTTCTGCTTTACTGTGCATCTGCATTTTATTATTTTGTAGGATCACTCCAACTGATGTCATGCAAACTGCTAAAAAGCTTTGTAATATAATGACCACGCATTTCTAAGACTCGTCTGATTACAATTTTATAGGATAGGATTGATCCAGAAATCATTGGATAACATTTTACAGGAATGCAAGGCTAGATTCATTTCTTCTAAGTCAGATGACCAAAGGGGAATAATTCAGCTCCTGAAGGTAGCTAGCTGCTTTTTGTTGTGTTGCCACTTCACCAGGCCAAACAGCCAATTCCCCTCTATAGCCACTGCAGTACTTTGGATTCGATAGCATTTCATCCTGAATGATGCATCTGGCTTTTTGCCTGACCTGTGCAGATGGTGACTGAAGGCCAGTAAAATGTTTTTGTGAATGCCAGTGTTTCTCTGTCCTCCTTTAGCCAAGGCAATTTGCAAGCAATGACCCATTTCTCACCCAGCATCTTCTTTATTTCAGACTGAGCATCAAATAAGGCAAGTCACTTGCTACTTGCCATAGTCTATCACTAGATGACAGGATACTGCCAAAGTTAAATGACTGCTGCACTTTGACACTATCAGTGGCAAAATGCAGATATCCCAAGGCCCATAGGAGGATCGGAAATTCATGGAGCTAATTAAAACAGAAGGGCCATCCACTACAAGTACAGCTGGCCAGAATGCCAAGAGAATATTTAAAAGATCCTAGGGAAAAAAAAAAAAACCCTCCATTGTCTCACTACCTCTTCTGCCTCTCTGATTTCACTACCTATTAGCTCCAAGGTCAAGATGAGCTGGAGGAGGCCAAGGTTGAGTACAACACAGTAAGCGTTTCAGTCTGAGACCATTCGTTACTAGCTATTTATGTGGGTCTGAGATTCAGCAAGAGTTAAGAGCTGTCTAGCATTCAGAGAGTTTTAGAATTTTGACAGCTGCCCCTAGGGCGATTAATTACAGCTGGACTTTAGTAAGGGCTAGATGTCTAATTTAGGCAGAGGTGGACGTGTTCTGCAGAGGATCAAATTAGGCAGTTTAAACAGCTATGGACTTTCACTTGCCTAAATCTGGATGAACAGCAGATGCTAATATTGACTGAGGGCTGAAGACAGGCAGGATGAATTGTGAATTGGTACTTAATCATTTAAAAATTCCAAATCGCTAATTCTTGGTAGATTAATCCAATCTTTAGAGGGTAATGACATCACCTTATTTTACATATTTAAATTAGGAGCCAAAATTCGAAAGCTGGTCTTTCTGTGATCCCTCTGAAGCCAACAGGTAGATACTGGTCTTCTAGAAGATTAATAAAAAATAGATTTATACTCTGAACTCTAGTGAAGTGCGCTAGTCTCTGCTGATTTTAGATGATGAGTTGATATTTATTACTCTATCGAAGGTGATTGGGTACCTACAGACCATATGAAATCACTCTTCCCCAAAATTGTAAAAGCTTACATATATATGAGCATAGCCTCAGGATCGAGATCAAGAAGGCCATAAATGAATCAGTTTCTTTAGAGATTGGTCTGAACATGCGTAATTACAATGTATAATCCAGCAGAAATAAGTATTCTTTAATTTTGGGATGCTGTAGACATAAGGAAACCTTTTCGTGATAAGCTCTGGAGAGATTTCCAGAAGAGGAAATAGTAAAAATCAAGCAAAATGCATCAGTTCACAGGTACAATGCAAATAATTCTGCTTTTCTGTCAGGTGCACAACTAAAAATGCCTACAGGCAGTTTTAATTGACATGCATAGCATTCATGAAATAGATAAACCATACAAATAATGACCTTGCCAGTATGAAACAGGGCAATATTAACATAAAGATGCCCTTCATTCATTTTATTATGATTTATACTGGAGGGAATGCTGATGAAAATAAATCTTATGTGTCCATGTACCTATTCAACATCCTGCATGTATTTTACTGTGGGAAATATATGGTTGTTACATCTCATGAAAGGAAAATAAAAATCCTTAGTTTTTGAGTATGAGAGTAGCAAGGGAGTAGAGGATTGTGTTACATAAAGCACAAATCTTTCAGTAGGATTTTCACTTACGCTGCCAAAAATCCAAATGGTAATAATGACTGATTCACACCTTTGGTTTGAGCTTTTGGGAACTGAAACTTATTTCCTTCATCCTATCCTGAAGAAGTCTGGCATGTGACCCTTCTCCTCTAAGTGTCTCCAGCAGCATAAAGACCTGAAGCAGATGCTAAAGCAGTGTTTAGGTTCTTTCTGAAATTCTTTCTGAAATCAGCATCAGGATGTTCATGATGGACCACTGCCTATCCCCTGTCAGAGACTGAACTCATCATCTACTGCCAGTGCAGTAGGCACTTTTTGATAATTAGTATGTGCAACTTCCAGTGACGTTAGAAAAAAGAAGTGGTAGGATTTGATCCTGCAACCTCTGAGCACTCATTAAACTGAAGTGTGTCTTTCATTATCTGTTGACTGGTGTAATTTTTTATTTATCTGTTTTATCTCACTTTAATTGTGTCAAATTCCTCTTGAAAACATGGCAGAATGTGTAAGGTATAAGAGACAGGTTGTTGAAAGGGCAAATGAGGTCTCACTACTTCCGTAACAATATTTATATGAAGACATGTGGAGACATAGTGTGAAGCTGATGTGAAATTTCCACTTCACATTATGACCATGCACTTGAGCTGTTGATGCAACATGTGTGAAGTTGATCTGAAAACTTTACACAGCAAATATGTCAATGTTGTGAAGACACACTATTTTCTGATTATGTTAGTGATTTTATTTGAATAATTATGGTCTTTCTGTGTAGTCTATAATAACAAGAACAATAGCAACAGCAGTCCTGAGAGCTAATGCAACTAATGGCCTATATTTCCAGTTTTGTCCTTAGCTGTAGCTGCTTGATCAGTCACATTACCAAGACAGATACTCTAGTCATTCGTCTGGCTTGCATGCCAAAGCAAGGGCATGCATCTGCAAAACTCAGTTTGTGGCAGAAGACTACAGAAAAGATTCAGCAGTGAATGACAGTTTATTGCCATATGATACTGACTGATGTCATAAGAAATGCACATATGTTTTAAGGACTGTAATAGCAAAGCTCAATATAAGTAATTATCTAGGGATTAAAGTAATTTGTCATACAGAAGACAACATCACTTTGGTGACATTTCTCACAGAAAAAAAAAATATCTATAACAAAATGATTCATTTGGGAAGCATGGCTACATCTTAGGCACTGATCTTCAAACTTTCACCTTCAAGCTACCATAACCCCACATGGCTGAAGTCACAATTAATTTTTTCAGCCTTCCAAGGTGCAGTCATCAGCATTCTCGCGGTGTCTATAATTGTCTTTTTATAGTTATAAAACTGCAGCAATGGAAGAAGACAGCTTGTGTTGGTTCAATTGAACCCTGCAGTGCTGTTTCCTGATAACACAGAAGATTATGTATGGCACCTGCACAACTCTGGGATTATGAAAGGCTGAGATAAGAAAAGACAAAGAAAACCTTGAGGAAAAGAAGATAATCTATATTTAGTCAGTCTGTGACAAGAGTAACAGAAATTCTGCTGGGAAAGAGCAGAATAGGACCTCAGGCAAGCTTACCCTTTCCAGCTAATTTTATGTCGCACATCACAGTGTGATAACCTTGGTATGAGAACAAGCCCAGAGGTGAAGTTTTTCCTTCAGATTCATTGAAGTCCTTGTGCTAATTAAGATGTATGTAAACAACTCCACTGTGTGATAGCTCAGGTTTGCTTCCTGACCATTATGCCTTCCTCTGACATGAAATGCTACGGATAAACCTTGCATCCTGGCTGCCCTGTCTTGCATACTGTGTCAGATCTTTGTTTTGCCTGTTCTCTTTGAGCCTCTCACTAGATTTCATCTTTGGTTTTTTTCCCATATGATATCATTCACTCCATCCTAATCACCCTGCGAGAGTCACATGTGTGCATCTCTTCTTTGGCTCTACTCAATACTTTCCCAGACACTTGTCTAGACAACAACCCTAATATAAACTTCTAAGTCTCCTATTTCAACGGCTTCTAAAATTTCTTCCTCTGGCTCTCTATCTTCTGCTGCATCAACTGTAAGTTCCTAGTTTTCTCCTTCAGGTCAGATATAATCTGTTTCTTCAGATGTTCTTTATTTCTGCTTCAGTAGTCTTTTCTATAAACCAGAGCTACATTATTTTCTTGATCTTAACTTTAAAAGGACTTCTGCCATGAAGCACTGCATATATATTTATGTTCATACATGAGCTCAGTCATTGTCATAATTGATTACTTCAATTATAATTTAATTTTCAAATAAAAATTTTTGTAAGTACTAATGAGAAATACTCAGGAACATAATATATGCACTATTTCAATAGAACTATTTTGTGGTAAATAACATATACTATGCTCTCTGTCCTTCTCTGTTAAAAATACAGAAAGATTTCTTCCTTCTGCTTGCTTTTTAAGTCCTTCATTGTCAACTATCTCTTATGTT
Source organism: Chlamydotis macqueenii (assembly GCF_036417535.1). Lineage (NCBI taxonomy): Eukaryota > Metazoa > Chordata > Aves > Otidiformes > Otididae > Chlamydotis > Chlamydotis macqueenii. The sequence goes on from NC_141556.1 coordinate 205,934,643, forward strand.
CTGAAACATCTTAACAAACAAAAAAGAAAGAGATCTTTTCTTGCCCTAAGAAGGACTCCATGACGTCTTATCCTATGTCTGGAGAGGAGCAAATGCTACTCAGCTTTTCCAAGACATTCTTATATGGAATTTCTTCACCCATGGTTTGTAAGTTAGAGATACTCAGATACCTTCACAAACCTGTTTCTAGTGTTTCCCATTAAGCACCTACCTTCTTAAGTAGTTGGTTTAGATGTGCCTTCTGAAACATCAAAGCCTGGATTTATCACATTTCATTTATTTGCTGATGGAGATGATGAATCTGGGAGAGCAGTTGCCATGTGCTCACTATATAGTCAGCTGAGCAAGATGTGTGCATATTAGATAAACCAGTGGACTCAGAAAACAATTAGAAAACAGTTCAGGTCTTAGGAGGAATGATACACCCTCTGAAGGTTCTACAGTCCTGCCGTTGTCTATAGTGAGGTCTGTAATGTCTTACCGACGTCTAATTGTCTCTAATGTTATGGTTTACTTAGGTATTTAAAGTTTTTGTGATGAATATAAGTCTTGTCTGTTTCTAAAGAGGCATAAAACCAGCATATACAGGTTAACTTGTTTTAAGATTTATATGTCCTTTGTTGGATCTGATCCATTGCAGATCATAGAAATTATAATTTCATGAAAAGTCTCATTCAGGATGGTCGTCATGCTTTTCTATTATAGCCAGACAAGGACTGAACCGAGAGCAGATCGGAAATGAATGCAAGTGACAGTGTGATAGTAAAAAGTAAATGGATCTGAGTAGGAACTCTGGAATAGGACACAGAGAGACAAGCTTTCCAAAAGAGGCAAGTTTTTTTAAATCGTTTATCCGTGCCTGGCAATATAAATCTAAGCGGAAACTTTCAGACCATTATAATAGATGGATCAGATTATATTAGCATAATACTGTGTATTGATGGCAGATCTACTCCACAAAATATCTCCTAACTTGCCATCTCTTATTAATTCTCCTCACTGCATGGCCCTCTTTTTTAACTACTATTCCTTTTTTGGGTCCATATATAAATTTGTCTAAGACAAGCAAGCTAAGATACTGACAAATTTTTAATGTTTTTCCCAGCTGGAAATTGCTAATACATTTTAATATTTTTTTTCCTGATGAGAAGATATTAATTTCTCATCTCCTTGTTTTTTTAAGCAGAGAATATATTGCCATCAAAAGAGCTAAACGCCTTTGCTAGCTAAGAGGTATACACTGGAGAGAGCTTTCAAAATCAAATCAAGTTTATGAAGTGCTATAGAGATTATGTCCTTGTACTCTTCTAGGAGAAGAAATAAGAAATCAATTTTCTTTGCAATATTTATTTTTCAAAATAACAATTCTAAAAGAAACTGGCAGTTTATGTGCAGAACTAAATAATTCTTTCCATGTCAAGTAGAGCAATTTTGTCAGACTCACTTTGCTGCTAACATGCATGTCATACTGTTAAATATAAGCTGACGGAGTGTATGACATAACTAGACTAGATCTTACTCCCAAGGATCAAATTTTTTTTCCTAAAAAAAAAAATAGTTCTATATTTGGAGTGTTTTTTAACTGTCAAGGGAAATCAATATCTGGGCAGTAAGGCATCTCCTTGGGCAGTCTGAGAGTTCTCAGTGGAGGTCATCAGTGATACAGGCATCATTGCCCATGTCTCAGTAGAGTCCTAATTCTTACCATCAGGTCTGGGATATGGTCATCTATGTTAAGTGCTACTGAAATGTATTGAGCGAGGAAGTATAATTTGCTGTACAGACATAACATTTCTCATTCACAGAGTTTCATTTCTGAAATTATTTCCTCATGTATGTAAGTGTGAATAAAGCAACTTTAGAGCATAGAGTGGAAAGACTTTATTGCGCCACTGTACCCATGCAGGCAATTGAACATGCATGCACACAATTGCACACACAGACATACTGTTGCTAAATAATAATGTCTGCGATGCTAGCAAATGAAAGCAATTTGAAACATTTTTTTTTTTTTTTTAATCATACAAGTAACAACTTCCTTGAGCACAGGAAGAATTGTGTAGAACAGTTGTCACCCCAAATGGCATAGTTAAGTAGCACAGAGACAAGGAGGTCAACACAGAATGATCTCAATTCAGAGCCAAGAAAAATTGCTGTAATTCCTTAGCAAGGCATGTAATTCAAATCACACACATTGACAGTTCTAATTTAACATTTTTTCTTTATTCTCTGGAGAAGACAAAAATTGCCATGATCCTTTGTCTGTCCCAAGTGCCTACAATGGTTACTAAATTCCAGAAATGGTCATTGATGCACATGAAGTCACTAGCACAGACGACACAGCCACTTTGTTCAGTGGGAACTTTAGTTAGGGGTCTTGCCAAAGACATCTGATTCCAGACACAGACTTACTGTGGGTATTGCCTGTTACAACCCACATAATTCTGTGTATCTGACATGAGAATAATTGTGCAGCTGATCAGTCCCGTCCTTTTTTAGAGTTAGACTTAGTACAACTGCACTTGGGCACTCGAGAAAATTAATTCATCCAGCATCGGTACAGAGTGTGAAGGAAATGCCAAGGGGAGTTTCTTGGGTTTCAGCAGCTTTAAGGGCTGTCATAGAACCTGTCAGAAGGCGAAAAGACTCTTCATGTGAGTTGGAGCTAGTCTCAGCATTAGTGAAATAATACCAGTTGTTTGCCAGCAAGGAATCTGAGGACAAGAGTTCGTGATACACTTGTAGGATGAACGACAGTTCATCAAAAATCCGAATAGCAGGAAAAGAGACGTGTTTGACGTGAGACAGCAACTGTAAACATCAAGATCAGAGAAGACCTGGAAAGCATATCCCCATGCCAGCTATGGAAGCACACTTAGCTGAAAGTTTTCTTGGAGTAGAAAGGTACCTTATGAACCATTGCTTAAGAAGGACCAGAAATTCTAGAAGAGATTGGAAGCTGAAGATTTAAGATTTAAGCTTGCTGAAGAAATCTGGCTTAAAATTTATTTGGTGCTCAATGCTAATAAGCTAGATCCCAGGATGACCCTTTCATGTCTGTGCCAATGAAATGGAGGAAATGGCGAAAAGTCATAAACAAATTGGTAACAGACTAAATAAGATGACCATGGACTGATTTTTATAAATACTCTGGTAGTTGAGGAGAAAGCTTCAAAGTAGCTCTGCTCCTCCTCCTTCCCTTCCCTATCTGACAAGGAATGCCTTTCTGCTTTGAGGACCAATATGTAGCGAGCACAAAACTAGCGTGTGCATGAAGACATGAAGTGTGAGCTCCACAGAGCTTTTCCCATCCCTTATTGAGACACAGTCATGCAAAGCTGCTCTAGTATGATGATAAATCACCTCTAGTGTGCTCAGAAGCACATGGCTACAGAGACTGGGAAGCCTTGTTGAGAAGCTTTCGGGTTAGTTGCTCTAAAACTAACAGTAGTTTACAAGTCAACATATTCACAAGCTCCTACTGAGGCTAAATAGAGAATTGTAGCTTATAACATAGTGAATACAGGAAAGGAGGTGTATAATTAGATATAACCAGTCTTTCCATGTATAATTTCTATGACTGTGCCACCAAACTTTAATCTTCTCTCTTTATTTTCCTGCCACCATCTCTTCTCTAATCTAATTCTCTTTATGGATTAAGTTGCAGTTAAATAACATTTAAAGCCTATAGCCACCATTATATTAAGATTGAATTCCTGCAGAAGTAGAGCGAGACTCCTGCGATTCTTTTATAAGGAAAGTTCACCATTTCTCTCTGGTTAATCAAAGTGTTGTGGCCTTGTCTTCATCTCTAGAGAACCATAGCAGTAGGTATTCTGTGACTGATGGCTGGCCAAAAACATATCAAAGGGTGCAACTGTGGCTCGAGACTGAGAGCATACAAGTTGAGGCAGAAATTTAAAGAGGGGAGGAGCTTGTTGTGCCGTAAGTCACAATAGACTCGGGAAACAAGTATATAAACTCTTGTTTCACACATTGCATATGGAGATACTTGTTTAAAATCTTAAATCAATCTAGTTCTATGAGATTGTCATTATGGAAATTGTCTATCAGCGAGCTTAAAATAAGCAAGTCTCTTCTTTCAGGAAAAATGCACATGACTGAACTGCCAAATATTACTTAATAAGAGGATTATATTGGATTTGATTTTGCTTAAGACTGTTTTGTAGAGAACAATTTCTCTCTTTTCATTTTTAGCAAGCCCCTTGCTTTTGGGATATCGGTTTGGATTCGGCATTAGTCATAATTGACATAGGTTTAATTATTTCACGAGTCCTTTATCACAAGACTTCATATATCATATAATTTTATATAGATAGAAGGCTCCCTGCCTACCATGATCCATATACTGGGATGGAAGGCAGGGAAATAAAGAGAGAAACTTGGTTTGTGTCCTTAGGCCCATGAAATCTATAGGTTGAAATGAAAGACTATGCAGCAGCAGAGTTATATGATTGAGGTGCCTAATTTGTTTTCTGTTTAATTCTCTTTCTATTGATTTTCAAAGTGTATCAATATGCTATCCACAAAATAGACACTTGGAAAATCAATCAGTTTCAAGAAATTGGGTGAATTTAATATAGTAAAAAAATGAAAGAAGAGTAAAATCGTAACTGTAGTAACACAAAAAGTAGGGAAATCAAGGAGGAAAAAACAGCTTCAGTCATGTAATTCACCTCATCAGGTGGGCTGTGTGTTGTGGGCATTAGCATTGATCCTCAGTTTTGATCAACTGTTACATCAGACAGTTGCAGAGTCTGATCTTGGAAAAAGTGTACACATTGAAGTTTTCTCAGGGTATTTTAGATAATCGTAAATCTGTAATACATTAATTTGCTTCTGCAGTTTGGATCAGTTATGTTTACAACTGGCTGATGGATAAGAGGCAGGTACAGAAGGAGATGCAGTTACAGAGCCTGGAATGCACCCAAGAAGGAAATGGAACGGGTCTGAGGTAAGAATTAATTTGCCCCTGGGAAAATGCTTCTTGACTTCAGTGAGAGAGCATCCAGAAAAGATGCAATTGTTTATTACCTATTCTTTTCCTCAGTCTCTTCTGTGTCAGTACAAGGGCTTGCTAGACATTTCACAGGGCTAGAGGGAGGAGCAAAGAAAATAAGGAAACCATCTGCTTGTGAAATCTGTTTGCTCACTCCACTAAGACTGAGGTACCTGCTCAACTGATCACGGAAGCAGCTCATGCATATTTCCTAACAGCAGCTACTTAGCTGAGAAGCAAGAACACAACCAAGTTAAAAATAAGTTGTAGGAAATCAAGAAGAAGAAAGAATTTCAGATTAATTTTGATTAATTCTGTAGCATCGTGCTTTGCCTGTCTGACGTTTGCTTGCATGAAGTTCAAAGAATTTCAAGCAGCATTAGGACAAATTCATTCCTGTTACTCAGCAATTTCATCCTTCCTACGTGTCTTTGAAAATCTGTCCCTCAGTTCCAAAGAAATAGATGTTATGCAAATTAAAACAGTGTAATTCCTCTTGAATTGCCATATATGTTCAGTTTGAGCCATTGGGAGCTGTACGAAGACAGAAGGGCTAAAACTTTGAGCCCTTTGATCCTAGAAGTATTATCCGCCCTGTGCCTGAACTAAAGACCATGTGCAATGCATACCAACCTCATGGCCCTGTCTACCAGGGTCATTCTAGTAGAGAGCAGAGGCTATGCAAGTTGCTGTGCCTTACAAGAGCCTTCAGGCAGGAGGCTGTGTGAGAGGTGGAAATGAGCTGTAAGGATGGACTAGGTGCACTGGAGTATAAGAACAAGGCAGAGATAAAACAAGGCAAGAGAATTTACTGTTACACATTCTGCCATGGCATGTCCCATCCCTAGAAATATCCAAGGCCAGACTGGATGAGGCTCTGAGCAACCTGATCTAGATGGAGGTGTCCCTGCTTCTTGCAGGGGGGTTGGAGTAGATGACCTTTAAAGGTCCATTCCAACTCTAACGATTCTATGATTCTATATAAAGAAAACAGCTTATATCTATGCAGTGTCCAAGGAAGGGTTCAACTTCTCCATTTCACTTGGCTCCAATTGATTGTGTCCACACTGACAGGAGGGGAGTGTATTGAGTTCAGATAGATATCTCCTCTTGTGGGAGACAGTTATCTAACTCCAGCCTTTAGCCAGATTGTGAGCTGGCCTGAGTGTGCAATAGATGATCAGGGAGTTAGTCATCAAGAATGAGATCCAGCTTTAATCTGACACAACATCAAAAACTTATTATAGCATTTAGAAGAAATAAGCATTTTCTATGCTGACAGACTCCATATAACTCATACTAAACAGAGATCAATATTTTTCTCAATTACATGATTGATTTTGATAATGCATGGCTTCAGTATTGAGACATGCCCCAGTGAACAGTTACATTTATATACTGATTTGGTGTTTGAGAGCAATGCACACCTTACTGGCACACTGGACACTGAAGAAATATTGACTCAGCCCTTCTCTGTAGCTGTGAAAGTCCCACGTCCTTTAGTACTACAAAGTGCAAATACCTGTGTGCATGGAAGTTGGCACTTCTCAACTAGATGACAGGTGCTGGGAAGATGTGAGGTAGAAAAATGCAACCAAGCCACTGACATACCATTGTCATTCCTAGTGGTAATGTCCTAGTCATGCTCAAACTCTTGTTTATAGGCAAGGAGGAAATGTACCATAAGCCAAGAATTTATTGCTAGTATAATTGAAATCTTAACAGTCTAATCAAAGAATTATTATTATTTTGGCTGTAACTATTATAGAAAGATAAAAATACAGACAATGCTTCAATAATAATAATTTAAAACTGTTATACATGCTCTTTTTCCTGCTGTTCTGATCATCTTTCTGCTGTTCCTCTGAGTCCTAGGTTTGGTGGTTACATTTCAGGGTGAGATGGGAGAGTTAGGGTGAGTTGTCAGCACCTGGATTCCTTCGCCAGGAGGAATATGATGTTCATCTTTCATGTTGATGTTTCTTCTTCACTCTAGGATCCATTTTGGATTATTTTTGTTTGTTAACATACTTTTAAATCTAATTCTTTCTATGTTATTCTGCAATTGCACATTACATCTAAATTTACTATATATGATGCTTTTTACATGCATTATATGGTATTCCTCTATTTGTTATCCCTGAAGCCTTTCATGTCCAGCCCCAGGAGTGCATTTCTTTAACTGACCATTTGTGAGTTGTTTACAGCCATGATGTCTACAGTGCCAGGCTGTGCCCTGTCTCTTACTATTCCATGTCTGCACTCCTCTGTGCCGCACCCTTTGTCTTTGCTTCTCAAGATGTTTGCTCTCATAACAGCCCTGTATTTCTCTAAACAATATCATTGTGTAAGAGTTATAAATATCTCATCCTATACAGAATAATTGCTTGTTACTGCTATCTATATTAAACTATGGTGATACTTTACAAAGATTAAAAAAAAAAAAGAAAAACAAATTAGCTACAGACATTTGTCAATTAAACAAATTGCTGTCATGGATAAACCAACTGAAACAAAGCTGCAGGCTGGCCAAGTTCAGGCAGAGCAAGCCCGACAAGCCTCACTCCTGAGGTTTGCAAACTCAGTAGAAAGCTTATAACTTTTTACCAGCAATAGAAAGAGCGTATTACAGGACTACACAGATACACGCTGCACATGGTTTCCTCTGGGGAGATCTTAATACAGGTTATCAAAACCAGAGTCCGGAATACACAGACCCAGAGGAGGTAAACCAAATCATCCCAGTTTCCAGTAGTCTCAAGATTTCCTTTGAGAGTAGTTTCTATTCTCTCTTTCCATAGATCTCTTCCCAGCTTGTTTGAGGGCCTGGCGTTATGTAAGGAAATGTGTCGATAACCTGCATTCAGGCTAAATAGGACAACTGTTTTACAGTAGAATAATACACATCAAATACCGGGGTTGGAAACCAAGCAACATCCTACAGAGATTACAAATCAGAACTTTCAGTATGTAAAATCGTATGGCAGCAATATTTTAAGGCATAACTGTTCAAGATGATGCGGTACACACAGATTCCGGCCCATGTGCATTTCAGTTCACGACAGTAGTTGACAGTATGCATTATAGTGACATAATGGTATATTTATCACAAACAGCGTTGTCTAATGAATGAATACTTAATGAGCTCCTATTAAGCTTAGAAGTGCCTGGTTTAAAACTATTAGATCATTACTTTAATAAGGTATTTTCTACTGCAGAGGAGTTAAAGCAAACAAAGCAGTTCTTTGAAGACAGATGACTGCTTAAGGCACAATAAAAAAGAAAGCAGAATTATTAATTCAAAGAAATATGAACCTGAATCTAGGTAAGAAACTGTGCAGAGAAAAAGCAGATTTGAATTTTCTTTTTTCTTTTTCTTGGTAACATTTGTTGGTTTGGTAACCGCTTTGACTTTCACTACTGGGAGTGTAGTAGATTTTCAGTCATTAATTATTTGTTCCGATAGTCTCCTCACCCTGGCTTTGGATTGGATTGGAATTAGCTAAAAATCATAGCATACAAGACTTTTAATGAGGAATTTCCCTTTAGTTGTCTTACATTACTTGGTCTTTTATTGCAGGACATTTAATACCTTAATTTGGGAACCTTTGCTTAAGGTAAGAGAAGCTGGGAGCTTGTGAAAACTGTCCATGGAGCTCCCATATATAGTGCGATCAAATGGAGAGTTAGATTAAGAATTATATAAGAGAGATATTTAGATGCCTAAAGAGATAAATAATTGCCCAATGAGAACTTTAAAAGCACTTGAGTCATGAAAACTTAAATGTGAGGCTGCATGTCTGTAGTATATCTGTTTCCCTAGGTGCATATCCAATCAGAACAATGAAAGATTTCCAATCAAAAGAATTAGAAAGAAAATTATGACCATGGGTACTTTTATTGAACTTATTCTGATTTATCTACAGACTAATAATTATAGGTCTAATCCAGAGTTCATAGAATTCAATGAAATACTTTCTACTGACTTAATAGATTTTGTATCAGGTTTTCATAATTATAGTAAGTCATTCTGAATGAGGAATTCATCTCAGAGAATTATAATGTATTTCTGGAAAATAAGCTAATAGAAAAAGGGCACAATTTTTAAATTGTTTTCTATGAATTATTCACTCAATTATATTGTGTCTAGATAGACAGATAGGGGAATTATGCATTAATAATTATGTATTCCATGTAACCATTGGCAATATGATGAAACAGGCTTATCATGAAGGATCTGTCCATCAGTAAAGAGATTCACTGTGAAGTATTTCAAAGACTCCTATTTGACTTCAAGTCATCAACTAATAAACAAAGAATGGCTGGAGGCTGGCACTGTTCGAAAATCAAGATCAGTGAGCAAAATGCTGTGTGGCAGAGGCAGTATTTTCAACATATTCTTCTCCTCTTAGCTCCTCTTGCAGAGGCCATGTCAGCGTGATTATTCCTTCAGGAAACACAGAATGGGAAGACATCAATGGGAGAATATTTAGGTGTAGGACCTAGCCTCAGGTATTCTACTCTTATAATTTCCCATAGGAAAATTTTAAACCTAATGATGTCACAGATTAAATTCTTGTTGCAATTAATGAATTCAAAATTTCTTCTTTTCAGCAGTCCTTGTATCTTCAGTGTCAGCTTAGGATACTTGTCCTTTCCCTCCATCTGGCTTAACTTCAATTAAAAAAAAAAAAAAATTAGGATCAGTTATGTCCAACACAGAAAATAAATTCCTAGTAGATTTAAGAGAGCAGGCAATTAATTTTAAATTTAGGAGTCACTGCTACCTTTTTTTAATTTCATGCTTTGCCGTGTATGCAGTCCCCTGTGTGTGCACGACTGGGTGCAAGATCACACCTCTGTGCACTTGACTTAGCGTGTACACATGCCTGGCTCTGTGCATTCGTGCACCATGTGTGTGCACAGCTTTGTGTATTTGTGGCACTGTTCGACTTCAGGGCTCCGCGTGTGCATGCTGGCGTGCACCTGTGCACACGTGTTTCTGTGTGTGTGGCTCTGTGTGTTTCAAAGTGAAGGAGGAATGAGGTGTCTTCATGTGGACATATACACAAAATACAAACTTTCTGTTTCTTTCCAAGCTAAACATGATGTAGCTGTTTCATTGTGGCTTATCCCACTTTAGTGACCTAAAGAGTTATCTGTAAATGGACACGAGACAATTCAATCTTTGTGCTGCATTAGTTCTCAGCAGAAACGCAAGGAAGTTTCAGTTATAGAGTTTAATAGTGTGGTAAGGAGGCTATTAGAGTACATTGTATGGACTGTTTTGTTGTAGTGATTTCACATAATACCATGAAAATAACTCCAAATCATCACCCCCAGGATTGTATAGTTTATCACTGTCATTTTCAACCTTGGATAATGCCACCCCTGATTGTATGTGAGTGCATATCTGCAGATAAAATGGAAGTTCAGAAATTTCAGTGTGGATATACAAAACATAAGAAAGAAGAATATGTATTCAAATATGGTGCTATTTCACTCAATTTTCCTGCCTGTGGCACTGTGCATGTGTGTGTATTATGTGTGTACATCACAGCCATGTCACAAACAAGCTAGTGAACCAGGGAGAAAAGGTGTAATTCTCACGCCAGATCTGCAGGATGTAAGGAACAGGCCCTGTTATCAGCGTTACTGTGCCTGCCATTCCCTCTAGATCCATGTTTCACTGTGAAAAAATTTATGGGCCCTGATCTTGCAGAGATATAGACCAGATATTTATCCTTATCCACATCTGGATAACGCAGGCAAGTGCACCCTCCATAAGTTTGCAGATGACACAAATTTGGGCAGAAGTGTTGATCTACTTGAGGGCGGAAAGGGTCCACAGGGGGATCTGGACAGGCTGGATAGATGGGCCTTGTATGAGGTTGAATAAGGCTGAGTGCCAGGTCCTGCACTTGGGTCACAACAACCCCATGCAATCTACAGGCTTGGGGAAGAGTGGCTGGAAAGCTGCCCAGCAGAAAAGGACCTGGGGGTGCTGGTTGACAGCTGGCTAAACATGAGTCAGCAGTGTGCCCAGGTGGCCAGGAAGATGAACATTATCTTTGCTTATATCAGGAATAGTGTGGCCAGCAGGACTAGGGAAGTGATCATCCCCCTGTCCTTGGCATTGGTGAGGCCGCACCTTGAATACTGTGTTCAGTTTTGGGCCCCTCGCTGCAAGAAAGACATTGAGTTACTGGAGCGTGTCCAGAGAAGGCCAAGGAAGCTGGTGAAGGGTCTGGAGCACAAGTCTTACGAGGAGCTGTTGAGGGAACTGGGATTGTTTAGTCTGGAGAAATGGAGGCTGAGGGGAGACTTATTCCTCTCTACAACTACCTGAAAGGAGGTTGTAGCAAGGTGGATGTTGGTCTGGAAGAGGACAGGCTTTAAACTAAAAGAGGGTATATCTAAAGTGGACATAAGGAGGAAATGTTTTATGATGAGGATGGTGAAACATTGGAACAGGTTTCCCAGAGAAGTCGTGGATGCCCCATCCCTGGAAGTGTTCAAGGTCAGATTGGATCGGGCTTTGAGCAACCTGATGTAGCAAAAGATGTCCCTGCTCAGGGCAAGGGGTTTGGAACTAGACAATCTTTAAGACCCTTTCCAACCCAAACCATTCTACGACTCTATGATTCTACAAAATTGCCCTAAGGGAAGATTAAAGTAGATATTAGGAAAAATTTATTCACTGAAAGAGTTATCAAGCATTGGAACAGGCTGCCCAGGGACGTAGGTGGTTGAGTCACCATCCCTGGAGGTATTTAAAAGATATGTAGACATAGTGCTTAGGGACATGGTTTAGTGGTGGACTTGAGAGTGTTTGGTTTATTGTTGGACTCAATGATTTTAAAGATCTTTTCCAACTTAAAGGATTCTATGATGCTATGATTCTAAATTTATCTGCTGTGGACTGGCACTGTCAATAGATCCATTTCAAATAGATTCACCACATGTCAAAAGCAACACAGCACCTGCACCTTTGCAGGATTAGTGGATTAGTCCTTTAACTTTTCAATGTTAGAAGCAGGGAGCTGTAGCTTAGCGTAGCTTTACACTACACCCAGGATAACACAGCTGGAATTCTGAATGGCACTTTTAGGTGCTGCTTGAGGTATTGAGGAAAATATACAGGGAAGGACATAGACTTGGTGCTCAAAGAAAAGCCCTTAAGTAGCCACCATGCTACTGCTGTTTACTACCTCCCTGTGTGCCTAGATCTGTAAAGATTGCCCTGTGAAGAGATGGGATCAGTTCTTCCCATTCCTCTGTGTTTACTTGTCCTGTCATAACTCACCTCTGTGGAAAAGGAGAGCAGCATTTAGCTAACAGTTGCTCTCTGAGGGATCTGGCAGTGCAGGCAGCCCACATGGGAGACTAATGAGACTTCTTATGGACCATTGCTCCCAGAGTGGACATGTGCAAGGATTCACAGCTGAGCCTGTAATTAATAAAGTAGACGAGTGAGGCTGACCTGTGGGAGATAAGGAATCACTCTTGGTAAGGGAACAGAAGACCTGCGGTTGGATCCACCACAGTGATGGAGCAACACTGCTGCTGCTCACTAGTGGGTAATGATTGCAACTGGAGGAGCTGCACTCCCCAGCTGCTGCACATCTGTTCGGCTGGGTGGCCTCAAATCTTTTTCCCCAAGGCTCTTGCCACTGTCAAGAAGAAGCCTCCCAAAAGCTGTGAGGCAAGAGACACATGCACTTGTTCCTGTCGCTGTACTTACCAGGGACATTGGAGAGGTGGGGAAGTTCTGATAGCTGTAACTAATAAAGACATGGAAAGGGAATAAGAAAAAGGTAAATGATAGCTACAGGTAATCAATACTCACTCATGGGTGTGTACTGCTGGTGAAAAGTGGGTCTCAGCTTGTACTTGGCTGCAAACCTCTGTACTACCCAGATGGCTTTCTTGTAAAGACATGACCTGGAACAAACTCTGCAAAATAGCAAGCCCTGAAATCACCTGGAAAGCTGAGCGTTCATTTTCCTGACAACATCCTCAGCTTTTGTTTGGACCTTTTCTTGTTTGAGACAAGTCAAGACTGGTTGGAAAGAAACTGACAGCACTGACTTTCCCAAACTCAGCATCAGAATGCAGTTCTCTGAACTTTAATCGCATCAAGTTGAGAATAAGCAGGAAGCAAGCAGCTGGAGTGTCCCAGCAACCTCAGGGTCCATGGCACTGTTCACTTCTCAGTGAAGGTAGTGCCCCAACACTGAGCCTGTTTGTTGGCCCTTGTAAGCTGTCCAGATATGGAAAACCACCTACAAGGAAAGGGAACTATTTCTTCAGATTCACTTGAATAGCAGCATTGTAGGAAGAACAGCTCCCACACTACTCCAGTGATAGGATGGTTTTGCATAAAACATAAACCTTTAAGACTTCTGTGACACAATCAGCTCCTATGACTTATTTCTTCTACATTATTTACTGGCTGTACACAGTGGCGAAGGTCACATTATATTGGTCTTTGCAAAGGCATACTCACATATCTGTAAGTGTATAAACACTGAGAGAACAGTTGAGCTTCATTTCATTGGAAATTAGTTCAGTGACTCACAGAACTGCTAAAAGAGACGTGACTCTGTAACCATCACAGAGCCGCCTTTACTCTTTTTATTAAATCTCCGCTGTCTTCTACAATAAAAAGAATTTGCAGGTAAATCTAAAAAAAAAACCTTAGTTTCTGAAAATCAAACTGTATTTCTTCTCATTCCTATGCTAGGAATAAAGATTTTGCATTTGGGTTTTTCAGTGCTTGAGCAGTCTCTTAGTCTTCTTTCTGATTAAAAACCATTATATTTTACAAGAAGAATTCAACTGCACCCAAGAATCTGCTGTGAAGTAAATTAGTTTTAAGCGGACCATAGTTCACTTCTTGAGGGAGCAGAGAAAGTGAAAGAACCTTTATAGGGCAGGGAAAGCAATTCTTGGCTTTTGGGACTATCTGGGTGAATCAGTGCTGCTAGGCAGACTGACATCAGACTTGGATCAGAGGAGGGCAGGAAGTGCAGTTCTCAGGAGAGCTGTCAGATGAAAAAAAAAAAAAGAGAGAAAAAGACTAATAAAAAGTCAACATGGAAGCTCCTAGCAGAGTTTTATTGATTTACAGATCAAACATAGTGGCTACTGTGTGTCCTAATTATCAGCTAATTACATTTTGTAGTCACTAGGTACAGCTCAGTTGTATAAGGTGTGGCCCCTCACACAATGACTGCTGACTTTTTCATCTCCTCCCAACACAACAGATTTGAGTTACTTGGTATTACAGAGTGGTTTCCACCCCTCCACACTCATGAAAAATATTTTATTAGATTGTAAATGAAGTTGTCTTGTTCTCTGAGGTTATTTTCTACAGCAGTTTCATTTCTCCCTTCTTCTGTCTTTTTCTTTTTTATTTTGTTTTTATTGGATGCTAAAGGGTAAAATGTAAAACAGCATCAGTGAAAGAAGCTAAAAACAAATATACCTTTAATGTATTGGGAGAGAGGAATTAAATTGTACTTCCATCTCCTCAGTCTAATAGCTTATACAATGTGAAATGGAACAGGGTAAGCTCTTTTACTATTTCAGCTCCCAGCAGTGTAGTTATAGTTAAAGATGTTTCATGCTTCCCATTATAAATACTTATTTTCACAGCTTTACAAATTGTCATAAAAATTCACTCTTGATTGAAACTTATTCAATAAGGTCATAGCCTAAGAACAATTTCAGAGAAACACTGGGTGAAATTGGGTTGACGGAGTCAGGTAGCCTATTTAAACACATTGAGTCACCTGGAAATCTAACACCAAGAAATTTATTGATGTTCAAAATACTGAGGTGTAAAAAGATAACCTGCTGTGACAGATAGAATCAACGTCTTCACAGGGCTCCTCTGTTCTAATTAACACAGATCAGCAATGCATTGTTAATAGGTCGCATCAAATATGTCAGTACTTTTTAGAACATTGAGCTAAGGAATGCCTGAAGTATGTACAGGAGGAGGGAGGGAGGATGAAATGCTGGAACTGAGCACCCATGTGAGTGTGACTGCTCCTCTCAAGTAGTGTCTATCTCCAAGATCTCGTTGTCCTTCAGATCGGAGGCTGCCTAAGCACCTTTTCCTAACATCACTATTTTTTCCTAGAGTATTTTCTTTTTTTTTTTAGTGAACAGGATTATCATCATGGGCAAAACTGATCTAAGAATCTTCACCTGCTTCCACTTCAAGCAAATTGAGCTGCAAAACAGAATCACGGTACTATATAAACATACAGATATATATATACAAACATACATACACAAATATATGTACACATACACACACAAATATATGTACTTACATAATGGGAATGTTTCTATTTCATTAAAATATTTTTAGAAATGTGGATTTCCCACTCAAAACCAGAATTGCTGAAGCTCCACCTGTCCTATCCGACCCCATCCACAGCCTTGTTAACATCCCTACAACAGCGATGTAAGATGTGGGTGACCCACAACCTACCCCTGCTCTTATTCAGGGACGCTCTGACCTTGTACCTCTGTAAGTCAAGTATGCATCTAACTATTGGGTTTTGACATCAGTTCTTTGTCTCAGGAAATACTATTTGATTGCACATTGTGGAACAGGTAAAAATAAGAGACTGAGGATGTATATCACGATTATGTGATTAAGAACCTAAATTAGAGCATAGAAGGATCAGGTTGAATGACGATGAAGTAGAGAGTCCTAAGGAACTACTGCAGTTTCTGGGCTTCCTTGCTTTTGCATTCTGAATTTGTGGGTTTGCAGGGATAGAGTAACTCTTTTCCTTGTAGCTTGATGAGTTTATAGGCTGGGGCCAATATGATCTGCAAAATTAAAACTTTTTTTTTTTTTCAGTGATTTTCCAAGAGTCACTAGTATAGTACATACAGAGGCCAGTGATTATTGATTATACCTGCCTGGTTCTGTGGTCGAAGCAGATCAGAGATATTTCTTTCAAAAAAATCTGACTTCATAATCTGAATTCCATTTTCACAAATGCCTGAGCACACAGTAGCTGAAGGAGGAGATTTTCCAGGGCTTCAGTGACAGATATCTACATCCCCTGGCTTTTCTTTGTGTTTTTGACATCTTAGCATGTCACTTAAATTGTCATCCATCATTACCCCAATGCAATGTTTTATTACGTATCATTTGAGTTCTGATATTTATCAATAACAGCCACATGGTACATGCAAGGTGAAGCGGGCTTCACATGATTCCCATTCCTTGCAGTTGCAGTGGGTGATGACTGCATCCTGGGCAGCACTCACAGCTTGGATGACTTACGGAAGCTCAAAGTATAATGCTATTAAAATAGATTAAATTTATCTGAGAAAAAGCTCCAAAATAAAGGTATTTGTTTGCTAGTCTGATTTCACATGTCTTGGGGAAGAATGAAGTCCACTTTGCTGGCTTTGCTTCGGGATTTCTTTGCCCGTATTAGCTTTTTTTTTTTTTTCTCTTGGATTAGTGTCGTAGTTCAGTTGATAAAATAACAGGAGAAATTATCACCATGGGGTTTGTGGCAAAGAAAAAGGATACTCAGTGATTCATGTATTTTTGGGTTCAGTGATTGCACTGAAGCCCTCCACATGTCTTATTTATTTTCCAGGCAAAGTAATTTTCTGTGAATTATAGACACAAATGGCAACTTTAAAAATCCTCCTTTCCAATAATGCTCACTGACTTCTTGCATGAAAATGAACTATGCCAGCCTGTAAAGAGCACAGACTGTAAAATAATTACATTCATTCTTACTAAAATGGCCAGTCATTTGCTGCAAAAGTACAATTTGTGATGGCAGAAGAAATTAATTTTTTTAATAAGATATTCATCCAACTATTCACAATGTGATTTAATCAGTAGATTGTATGCAGACTTTAAATATAAAATGTCCAAAATCATCATAGTGAATTATTAACAGCTGATATCTTGGAGAAGGGAGAAATGTAGTCCATACTTTCAATGCTGGGAGAAAGAGGAAAAGACAGATTAGGTCAACCAATGCGCCACATTTTTCATTCTCTGAAAAGTTTCTCATCTTCCTGCTGAGCTCAGAGGTTGATGTCCTAGCAAGCATGATGTTTAATCCTCACAAATTCCTCAGTAAGCTAAGACCTTAAAACTTATCATCTTTTAATAAGGCTTCATGTTTTGGTGCTTTTGAAGATGTAACTTGAACGTAGTTGTTAATCTAATTTACAGCACATATGTTTTCCAGTAGCTTGGCCACCAGATTTCATACATATTGTATTGAAAAATATTTTCTGCTTTATGATTCCCTCATTTGTTCATATAGCCCTTACTCTGCAAAAACACATGCTTTCCTTCTCTTTCTTGGACAATAGTTGCTAGAGGCTACTCAGGCAACCCCACTGGTTTATGAGATGAAAAATTCATGTATGATGCATTTACCCCTTTTCAAAATCTGGCACTTTTTATGTGTGTGCGGGAAGATTACCTGAAGCACATTTGGCAGTTTTGCAGAGTTCTAATATGTACTACCTGTATATGTAAGCAATTTTCTGACAACATATGCTAGGTAGAAGGAAATCTTTAGAAGTACTTAATTTTTCACTCTAGCCACTTTTAATACGTTGTAGAGATCTACAGATTTTTTTTTTTAAATCTGTAGCAGACAAAATATAATCTTATGAAACAAAAAAGTAATGTCAAACAGCCATAATATGCTGTTGCTACATTTCTGTATGGTGTCTGGCATATGCCAGGCTGTAAAGCACAAGATTAGAGGCTTATAATATGCCTTGCTCACTGAGATTCTCAGTTCATGGGAAAAAAAATTACAAGTCTAATTCTGTGCTTGTTTAAAAATAGCACAAATAATAATAAGCTATTACAATATGTGACAAGAAACTGCATCAATTGCATTTACTAATCTGTTATGCCTCAGAACATGTCTCTCACACAAAGAAAACCTTTCATTCCTGTGGATCTGATTCTCCAGTGCATGACACCCATTTTAATCTAAGGTAATTTCACCTCTTTTAATAGCATTATACTTTGATAACACTGGTATGATGGAGTAGAGAATTAGTCCTGCGTATATAAGGTAGCTCACAGCCCTTCCTGCAAAACAGGCAAAGGAGCTGGGATTTAATCTGGTTTCTATTGCTCATGTTGTGCAGTCATGACCAGATGCAGGAAATCACGTACCTGCTTCACTCAGGCTCTGAGAGAGTATCCCTGCCTCTTGTTAGCTTCAGTGGCAGCACAACCTCTCAGCTCTGGACCGGCAGTAGCTGGTGCCATCCACCTGGGGCATGGACTAAGCATGTCTGCCTGCACCCTCCACCCTCTAGTGCAAAGCGGCTTTGCTGGGTTCGCTTACCTGAAGTTGTGCTAATAAATGACAATGGAAAGTTATGCCAATAAACAAGAATAGATATGAAAGCGAAGTATTGTCACTGAACCTCCTTGGCTTCCATAACCGTTTCTGGGAGCAGTGAGCAAAGACAAAATCAGCACAGTATACAATGCACTGCTCTCAAGCCTTCAGCAGCCAGTGCCACTTTTAAAAATCTAATTTACTGGCAACAAAGAACTGCATTTATTAAATAATAAAAGAACAGCAGTGTTTTGCCATTATTGAGAAGTGGATTAATTATGGCAGAGAATAAAACAGATTCATAGAAAGGACAGACAGCGCAATATGTTTCTGTGGCAGCTCATATGTTTCCTGAACAGAACACATTGCTGAAGGACAACAACAATGTAGTGATGTCACTGTATATAATGATATCTTCTTTCTATGAGGATGTTTTATTCTCCAGAGTCAGTATTGTATGTAATTCTACTAAATCAGATACACAGGTAACATGCTAGTCTCCTAAGTACAGATTATAATTAAGTTTCCTTTGAGCATTCATGAATTAATAATTAAAAGACAGCAATAATTTATTTGGCATAGAAAGCAAAATGACAAGACACCCAGAGAGATGCCTAGACAATTGCTCAGTTTCTAAACTGCTGGGAACTTAGTACTTGACAAACGAATTAGTAAAATATTCAAAATGGCTCTGTGTGTGATCACAGAGAGGAGCTGTCTGAAATGACTTATGCTGGCATGTCTGATAGTTCCTAACAGCTATAAAAATACATCTCTTCCGGTTAGATTTACTAACATTTTGTGTCAACCCAGTAGCCAAAAATAACACTAATAACTTAAGTGCCAGTGATTATCCTGGTACAAAATAAATGCATGATTTAAGAAGCTAAATCAATTTTGCAGCTTTTTGAAAGCACTGGGAACATCCAACAACTTGGATGGATTTTTTTTTCATATTATTTGTGAAAGATTTTCTGTATACTGTGCTTCAAACTAGTCCCTCAGGTGTGTTCAGGCAATTGCCTGTGTTTGTGGCAGGTACTCATCCTCACAAAAGAACAAAAAGACTGCTGATGAGCCTTTTCATTTCTAACTTGCACACCAAATTTCCTTCTCAATTTTGTTAAGATATCTTTGATTCTGGCATTCAAATTTATGTTTAAGTAACAGCAAATACTAGAGTTTGCATGGTCTAAATACTAGCAATTCCACTTTTGAAAGTTTCTGTTTTCCCTAGTTGTAGAAAGGTACAGTTTAAATTATTTAAAAGCATACAACCAACTTTTGGGAAAGCTGGTATACTAAAATCTTCACATTCCAAGAGTCAAAGTCAAAAACCAGTAGTACAATGGACACAGTGATGTAATGATTAGAAACACAGGAAAAGAAATAAGATCTTAAGTCATCAAGTCAGCCCTGGATGCTCTTGTTGAGGATATCCACCTCAGACAGCCTGACTAATGCATCTAGCAAGCTGTTCCTCAAAATTGCTCCATGTTTTTGTCTCCCTTACTACTATTACTCAAAAGCTGTTGCTCTGTAATTATCTGCCTATGTTTACTTGTATCCATGTTACACCTATGTATTTGAAAACCAGTTTTGTCCTATAGACTGTGTAGCTGTTCCTCCTCCTGATGTTCATTCTCCAGAAAGACTTTCAAGGAAAAATCTTACCATCTTTTGGGGTTTTGTTTGGTAAATTTGATCAAACGAAGATCTTACATTCTTCTTCCTTTTCTCAACCACTTTAGAAGCCCTCCTCTACATCTTTTTCAGTTTGAATTACTATCTTCTCAACATGAGAGATTGGGATGGTACTGAAGGATATCAGTTTCTTGCAGAATTGTATGAATAATCTCTTTTCTCTACTGGAAAAAAAAACTTTGTTAATTTATTGCCATCTGTGTTGGTATTGTTTAGTGGGGGAAGGCAGGGTGGGGGGGTGGGGAGAGCTATGGTGGCAGTTTCTGTAAGAAGCTGCTGGAAGTTTCCCCTTTGTCCAGTGGACTCAGCTGGGCCTAGGGCGGACCCATTGCTGGCCAAGGCTGAGCCAACTGACAGAATGATCAGTGATAACGCCTCTGTGATAACATATTTAAGAAGAGGAAAAATAAAAAAAAAAAGTGAAGAAGAAGTGAAGAAGCAGAAGTGAGGACAGAGAGGAGGAGATGGGAGTCCTGTGGGCCTTGCAGGCCTCACCCTCTGGCCTCCCGCCAGGCAGCCATCTGGGCCCGACTCGGCCCAGCCCAGCTGCAAGAAGTGGAGAGGAGAGGAGATGTGAAGAGAACCTAAGAGGCGTCTGCCTGAGCCAGTTGTGAAAAATTTTCTTGTGAGAGGAACGGCTGCAGATGCCAAGGAAGAAGGAGAGGGAGAAGTAATGCTGCTCCCACCAGAGAGTCCCCTGCAGCCCATGGTGGAGCAGGCTGTGCCCCTGCAGCCCATGGAGGCCCACAAGGGAGCAGAGATCCCCCTGCAGCCCGTGGAGGACCCCACGCCGGAGCAGGTGGAGGCCTGAAGGTGGCTGTGGCCCGTGGAGGACCCACTGGGGCAGCTGTTCTGGAGGGACTGCACCCCATGGAAAAACGACCTGCGTCGGAGCAGTTTCATGAATGACTGCAGCCCGTGGAAGGGACCCCATGCTGGAGCAGGGGAGGAATGCAAGGAGTTCTTCCTCCAAGGAGGAAACAGTGGCATAAAGCAACGTGTGATGAACTGACCATAACCCCCATTCCATCTTCCCCCCTGTGCCACTTGCGGTGGAGGTGAAGGAGGTACAGATAATCAAAATGAAGTTAAGCCAGGGAATAGGGATGGGTGGGAGGGAGTTGTTTTTATTCTCTTCCTCATTATCCTGCTTTGATTTTATTAGTAATAATAAATAAATAAATTTCCCCACTTTGAGTCTGTTTTGCCCATAACAGTAACTTCAGTGATCTCTCCCTGTCCTTATCTCAAACCTTGAGCCTTTTTATTATATTATCTCTCCCCCATTTCTCTCAGAGGGTGGGGGGAGTGAGTGAGAGACTGTGTAGCTTGTTCCTGAGTGGGGCTAAACTACAACATTAGTTCAATATCCCTGAACTCTCTTCATTTAATCAACTAATTAGTCATCTCTCCATTTTCATTATCTTGTCCTCTCATTTTCTTTCTCAGTGACCTGAAAAAAAAAATAATACTGATAATTAACTGCGCCTTAGCACGACCAGGCATCTTCTGTGTGCTGACACAATCATCCTGAAGCGAGGATACTTCTTGATGATTTCATTTATTAAAAATTGTACAAATAGAATCACCAAAATATTTGGAGAGCATGTGGCAAATTTCAGATGGTGATACTGAAAATGGTTCCTGATCAGGATAGTAAAATTTCCAGAGTGAAATTTCCGGTGTATTAAAGATATGATACAGAAGTTGAACAATGTCAGCTAGAAACTAGTGCAAGGACTAGAAGAAAGGCCTTCAATTGAAATGTAAACATGGTCTGAAATAAAAACTGCTATGGTGTTCTGCTTTCCAGTGGGAAACAAAAGTCAGTGAAGGTAGACAAGACAATAAAGGCTTTGAAACAGTTGGTGCTTCTACCAAAATGCTCACGCTTGTAAGATAATCACAGTATTACTGTATTTTACAATTAAAAAATACAGTTAGGCAAACTTGTTTCTCCCATATCCAACAACTGCTTTCTTCATTTTCAATAGTAGTAAACAAAGTTTGGAAAGCAAAACAGATTTCCATTTGTGCAATAATAAAAGTCTGTTGTCATTTAGAAATACTCTGAATGCTCGTCTAAAAAATGAAAAGAAACTAATTATTAGTATAAAATATTTTTATTACGTGTTTGATAGTTTATAAAATATGACATCATTAAAGTATCAGTTAAAAGATCACTTTTGTTTGCTTTGCAATATAAAATGCAATAAACAGTTGTTGAGATTGATTAATAACCAAAACAAAGATGAACATTGAATCAACCTTAAAATCCTTTGGTTATGTAGAAATAACAGATTTGTCCTACCATACGCGATAAACTAACAGGTAGTGAGAAAAAGAAAAGAGGCTGGGCTCAATTCTGCTTTCAATTCTACAGAGTAGGATTCCTCTGAATTCACGTATCACTTTAATCCAAACTAGAAATGAAGATTTCCATTCACTACATAGAGTGAGTGAATGGAAAGAGACAGGCTCTTTGAGAAGGTAATTTATCCAGCCTTTCATAAACATCTGTGATTAGACAAATCATCCTCTGGAGATGCCTATCTCCCTCATTGATTTGAGAGAGCCTAGACAGTTAAGTCAATAGAGGCACACACTTAAGATGGATGAAGACTGTATGATGCTGACATGCCACTTTCACTGCAAGTATGTAGGGAATTACTACCCACTGAGATCAGAAGACTTCAATAGCAACTGACCATCACTAAACTTGCATCTTCTTAAAGACAGAACTATATTATTGCATGTAAACTATACTTAAAATATCCAATAATCTTTCCCATTCTGTCATCCTGGGTTGCTTTTTATGATGACTTATTTCCTTGAAAATTCTCTGTTTCAGAAGGCACTGTAAGAGCTGTGTTTCTTCCCAAAGAAGGTTCATATAGTCTGGCACCTGTAGCTCCTGTCCTGAGCATTCAGAGGTCAGTAAATGTTCAAGACGATGCTTGCAGAAAGGAGTAGAGTGATGATATGAGTACACCATTCCTCTTTCCTCTCTGAAACTATGCACAAATTGTTATTCCTCATGACTTTCTAGTATACTCATTCCCTGTGTACTGGCAGGTAGATCCAAACCAGAGCTCAAAACTGTGTTATACTCTGTGTTATACAGATGTGTGAGCATAAAGTGCCAGGGATTTATTGTTTTACATGGTTTGCTCCGGGTTATCTTCTGAAGGCGTGATAGCTGCAGTTTTAAAAAGGTGGGTGCTAAAAACATAAATAAAGGAAGGGGTGAGGAGGGCATAAGCTTGAGGTGAGGGTGCCCTTTCTGAATCTGTACTGTTTAATCTGAGTCCATTAATCACAGTGAATGAATTGAACAATTTTACAGAAGGTGACCAAACACCCTCATTTTTTACTAGAATCCCGGAGGAAGTCTATACTGAGTATTAAATCTGGGGCTGAATAGATTTGAATACCCTGATCTGACATGAGCCTGGGAGTCACCATAGACCTCTGCTGTGGCTGAATTTTTCCTGAAATTGAGCTTATAGCACACCACTTGCCATCCCCCCATCACTGGCATGTTATCACACAGAATAGTTATCAAAGGTCATGAGAGTCAATACAAAAGAATAAAGAATAAGGAATTCATATTGGCAAAATCCTTTGAGATCCATAACTGAAAGAAAATAAGGCAAATTATTAACAAAAGATGGAATCAATTTTCATGTTTTTTTTTTTTCTGAAATTTTCTATTTCGCTTTGACCCAATGTCTATCAGATATACTATACAGTACGTCTGAATAAGATGGGACTTGAAAAAAGATAAAATCTAGAGTAAATCAAACTCTGTGGAAGTTTCAGTGTAGCAGATTCACATCAGTGATTTATTGTGGTCTAACTCCTTCTACATCTATCATTATACTGAGCTTGGATATATCATATTGTCTAGAAAAGTCACTGGAAAATTGACAGCTTCTCAGTTGTATATTAGTACATTTAACCTTATTTCTGTGAACCTACAATTCCTTATATCAATGACTGATCATCAACATATATCTTAATATAATTCTTCACTCTCCTCTTGGGCACAGAAGAGACAGTTACAAATTACTCTGTTGTTTTTAAGTCATAAAAATTAAATATTACAGGGGAAACTTGGAACAGATGACTGCAGTTGCTCATGTCAGGCAATAGGGAATTTTGACGTGGGAAAAAAATCTTTCACAAATATGATGGCGTTAAATGGAGAGCTAGATATTTGTCAGCAAAAGTCAGAAATTTGCTTGTTAAAGTACTTAAGTAAAGAAAATTTGAAAATAAAGTATCCAGCTCTGACAGCTAAGTCCTGTTCCTCTCTCGTTAATGAAATACAGGTAGATGCATGCATTTTCTCTGTGGTAAAGAAAATGCAGGAAAGATTTGTACAGACAACAAGGAAGAAAGCAAAGGCCAGGGAAGAGGGGCTGTATAGGTCATTGTTGCAGAGCATTCACAGAGTGAAGTTTAACCAGAAAAAAAAAAGTCTTTACTGCTTTGCCACCACATAGCAGAATTAGGCTCATAAAAGGCTATTCAACAGCCAAAAGGGCTGTTCTACAAACTAAACAGCACAAGTGATACTTGTTTGATAAGTAGACTGTGTGTCTAAACTGGCAGAAAACTGGTAAAGGTTTAATGAGTGCAGTGACAAGTCAAGGGAAGCAGTAGGATTGAAACCACTGTTTTCAGACACAGCTATCTGTTAGATCGGCTTAATCACCTGTCAGATCATGCATTGGAACTGCAGCGGGACTCAGTACAGTGTCTTAAGCTGATGCTACAGAAGCATAGCTACCTGGAAGGGCTGTCATTTCAAAGGTGAAGGACAGAGACGATGATATTCAGATACACTGGGCTGTCGTGAGGGTGTCACATGCAGAATGCTAGCTGGGAAGCAGATGGTAGCACTTTCAAAGAAACTGTGACATACTAAGTAAAGCAACAGTGTCAAGTTGATGCTGCCAGAACATACTTGGTGGGTTTTTCCTTCCTTGTTCTTTGCCAATGCTTTTTCCACTCCAGGATGCTCCACAGATGCTTTCTAAGATAACTAAGCAAACCAAGAGTCAGTAGGCTCAAATTGCAGTGCTGAGGTTTGCACTACCAAGGAAAAAAAAAATAGCAGCTTGAAAATCTAAAATGTTCACAATCAGTATTACCTACATGAAATTCACAGGTGAGCTCCCTTTAGTCTGGTACTTGAAAGAATATCCAAAGGTATCAAACATCTTTGGAATTTGTTGTAAAGGTTATTACCAGTCTTCCTGGGACTTCTGCTTGATTAGTATTTCTGAAGAGCAGTTATATTCTGTGAAGTCGTTACAATGCAGCAGTCTGGCTACATTATGCTGATGGACTACCTGCAAAACAACTTTTGAGAGCAGCAGTGTAAGTTCTTTGGGCAAGAGTTTTCCTCTTACACTGGACAAGAAGAAATTAATGAGGCAGGTATATACTAAATAGTCATTCCTGTCTTCTTGAGGATTGGACTAGATGACCTTTAAAGATCCCTTCCAAACCAAACCATTCTACGATTCTGTGATTCAGAGCAGATAACTTACTACCCTGTCATGGTAATACTCTGAAATGCTCAGTATATCCTGCACCAACCTCAAATGGTAGTTTAATTCTACATGTGGAATAAAAGATTTCTGTGGACTTGACTTCCATTCCCCACTACAGTGCCAAAACTGCAGGGGAAAAAAAAATGACTGCTTGTTAAGCTGCACAGAAAGCCCTGTTTAATAAGAATGAATGCCTACATGACACTGAAAGAGCAGACTTGGATTTGACAACAGGGGAATGTTGTACGTTTAGGATACTGCCTTTCACCAGCAAAGCTTCTCTGGTTCTGCACTGCTTTAAATGCAATGATTATAGCTTCTGCAAGCAAGAGGGGAGAGACATTTGAAGCATGAAGTAATTGTATAATGACAACTTGAAATCTGATCACCAAATCCTCCGCCATTTCTACCCTATCCTCCTTTCTGTGGTGCTAAGAGGTTTACCTGCTAAAGCTGCGTGCAGGATTTTGCCTGAGTGACTCCCACCGAACTGAAAAATGTCTGTGTTCTGCTTTGGTAACTCAGTGCCCGAAAATCACTTTGCTAATGGACAGGCAGCCTGGACTTTCTAGGGGTTATGGAGGTCTCTCAGGCATATAGGATGCAAGTAGCTGTAAAGTGGCACAATACTACTTGAATTGGGACTGTCCTGTAATTGTGTGCTTGTGTTTGTTTAGGGGCTTTAATATGAAGCAGCATCCTAGAAAATGATCTTTTTTAAGAGCTGAATGCTGTAGCAGAGTACTTACATTCCTTAGCTAATCTTCTCAGAGCAAAATCTGACAGTAAATAGCATACTCTGATGCAGAGATCTTTAATAGTATTTTTAAATTATATTATCATTGTGCCTATTTTGGATTTCTCTGTAGCAGGTGCAATGAAGATAGATAATGGAAAGATAATCCCTCCTGCCAATGCGTGAGCTATAGAAATAAAAGGTAGAAGCTATCAGAAAGAAGACTGATGGTTGTATGGGTAAGATTTAACCTTTATTGAGATTAGGATTACTTTCATTCCATCTATTCAAAATACCAGTTTCTGAAGTATTCTATGTTTTGCTTCATGTCTTTTCCCTTGGAAATCTCTCCTTCTCTCCTTCTCTTTGATGGAAAGTTCAGCTGAGCACTACAAAATTACCTGCACTTCCCTCTTGTCAAAGCTCTTTTCAGAGCTGTTACCTCTCTGCTTTGCCTGTTTATAAGCAAGTATTTCTCACACTTCCTCCTGTTCAAACCAAAGCAGTTCTGAAACTACGGGGAAAACAGTGAGGTGAGGTTTTGGAATCTCTATCACTGTTCACAATAAAAGAGCTCAGGATTCGAGGTACTAATTGTGTCTTTAGTGAAGAGTCTAACCAATTATGCATAATTCACTGTGGGGAGGCAATACGCTATTATGTGGGAAGCCTCAGGAGCCAAAACTGTAGGGGTTTTATCTCTTCTTTCCAATAACGCAGAAGAATAGAGGATCAGAACAGAGTGTTTTATCTAATTGTAACTCAGATAGTGAATTCAATGTAATGTCATCTGGTAAAGGCCTAACTAGGGATGTGGTGCCTGAGGGAGCAATGGAAGTGAGATGAGAAGGTATAGTCAATCAAAATGCATATTAGCAAAGTTTGAATCTGTTGTTATAAATGTATTATAAATTTTAAATGGCTGGATTATAGCTATGTTTCTTTTCTTAATCTACTTAATACATATTCTGGGGCCAAATCCTTCAGCTGTCCCATTGCAATAAGGATGGAACCTTGTGTCTCAGTTTTCCTCTACTATTATATACCTTTTTTGGTGGACAATGAGCTGACAGTTCTTTTCTTCACATATGCAGGAGATGCACAAATAAATGAGATGATTGCTCAAAACTGTCCTTATGTGCTTTTGTCTCCCTAAAGATTGCCCAACTGTAAAAACGTTTATGTCTCAGTCTTGGTTTCCTTAACCCTTCAGTGGTTTTCAGTTTTAATGCACAGCCTTTCAAGGAGTCCAAGATACACATGAACTATTTCCATAAATCATTGAGTCTATTTTTCCTAGCTGTTGTCTTTATTCAAGCTGGATCCACTTCCTTAGATCTTTCCCTCCCATGAAGTTCTATTATTTTAAAGAAAACTATTGAAGCTTAGTATCTTAATAGAAAGTTTCTTCCCTGGAATACATATGAACCTGGCAAGTAATGGTGAACTCCCTATAAACTGAGGCATCACACCAGCCAGAAGATGTGCACAGTCAGATTCCCCTTGGATGCACATATTTGGAGGGATAGCTTGGCAAGGAGACCTGAAGTACAGAGATGTCTCAAAAGACTCAAGTATTTAGGGACTACTGGCATTGCCAGCCCCCTTCTTCAATCCTGTAGATGTCAAACTAGCCTAGCACCTAAACATTCAGCAGTGAAATCGCAGAAAGACTTCAGACACTAAGTTATTGACAGTGATTGTTAGCCTAAGCCCTGTTTGCTTATCTTCCTTACAGGCCAAACTCACAGATTGCTTAAACCATGTTTAATTGTGTACAAGCCTTGGCACAATTATGAACCTCCTGTTTTACAAAATAGCTAGCAGTTTGGAGCACTAAATCCCTTACCTGAAGAAACTTGAACTAACATTTCCAGCTTCTGCTCATTTGAGCTGTCTGACTTTTAATGTGATACATAAATATGTGCAGCTCTAGGTAATTAATTAAGTTGAGTGATGAGCTGCCTGGGCATCCACCTTCTGAATGTAGCCTCGATTTTTCTCAGTCCTATTTAGGATGCAACTGTTTTCACTTTACTTTTGACAACTACTTTAGCTGCACTGTGCAGAAAATATTTTCAGTTACATGAAAATAAATCTCTACAACAAAAACTTGATCTGTTTGAAATAAAATAAAGCCAAGCCTCAATTTAAACATAATGAAGAATGGACAGATACTCTTCTGAATTTTTCAGAAAAATCAGGTTTGATTTGAAACCTGTAGCTTTCAGAAATTCTCAGCCATGAAAGCATTATGTTGCTTTGGGAGAAATACTATTCATGATGCCCTGGTCCAGTATGTTCCCCCACAAATCTTCACTCAACATCTGCTTTAACCTAGGAGTCAAAATTTAGGTAGTCACCCTATGCTCCTGTTAAGAGCAAACACCTCTGGATGGTAGTTTATCTAATCTTAAAGTAGGCATATATGATGAACCAGAAAAAACTCTCTCCTGTCTGTGTTCAGCATTTTTGCCATTTTGTGATGGATCATGTTGTATCAAACCTTCAGTGTGTTTGCCACAGTTCATTAGAGTTATAAGGGGCCATTTGCTCAGCACCACTGGTATGTATGGGGAACTGCTGTGTTGTGAGACTTACACGCTGCTCTGCAAAGTACCTGCTATCAAAGGTGGAAGTGTTCAGCCCTTTGAGGCACGGGCAATACCTTATGGAGTTTATGGGCGCACAAAACTACACCCTCTTGCCCCAAAGAGCATCACAGCAAGGCTGCTATAGAGGTTTCCTTGGGGTCTCTTTCCCTGATGGAAAATGCTTCCGAACTAGACATGAGACTATCATTTTGCCTCATCTCTTCTCAGCCGCTCATGCTCAAGAAAATATTTTTCTTCTGCTTAATTAAACAGCATCACGATTGCCAAGACAATAACTCTTTAAAATAACAATGTTTATGCTCTTACCCTTCTCTCTACCTTCCAAGCCACATCTATTCATGTGATATTTACAACTGAATTTGTATTTCAGTGTTGCTAACTTTTATGGGCTCATGTCTTCCTAAACTATCAATGTAATTATAACTGTCTACCTCCTGGTATTTATTATTAATATGAATATAATGAAGTGGGTGATTAAGCAGTCACTGGTTACTCCTGTAATCACCAGACCAGCCCCCTAAGGAAAGTGGGTTCAATAACATGTCACTGGAATGATAAAATCTTAATGAGTCATCAGCGAGATGCAGAATTGTGAGGCTCAGCAGAGTTCAAGTCCTGTTTATCATAAAAATGAAAGGAGATGAGGCTGAGTGAGGAGGAGAAATAGCACAAAATGGAGGGACAGATACTCAGTTGGTGTGATTTGCGTTACCTACGTTAGACCTCTGACAAATAAAACCTGCTGAGGACCTGCCCCTCATCATCAACATAGTAGTTGCAAAATCTTTATTTTGGTATACAGTCCTATTTCCACACACTCAGCTCCTGCCTGACATCTGCATTAATTCAAAGCATGTCAGAGATAGGACTACCTCCTCCCCATCTGCCCTCCTAAGCTCACCTCCCCATCTTCCTTTCACAAAGACTGTCTGTGATAGGAAGTGATTTACAGAAAAAGAGTTTCCAAACCCTCTGGCGTCTCAGATCTGCTTATACAAGCTTGTCCTGATTAATTCAAAATTCTTCTTGTTCTAATAATTCTCTCATTTCAAAGCTTCTTTGTAGTTCCTTCACTATCTTTTATTGGCATGCAAACGGGAACCTCAGGTATGGATGTTTAACTTTTTTTGTTCTCCCTTTTTTCAAAATCTTATAGGTTTGGGGAGCTGTGATATGCTCTGGCCTTTTGTTCCCTGAATGTATTCTTCATGCTATTAATAATTCATATTCTTAAGAAGGAAGGAAAAAAAAATACTCGAACCCCTGTTAGACATAAAGAAGTGACAATGCTTCCGGAAGAAAGACTGCAGGTCAAGTTCAGACTTGGGAAAAGTGGCAGCAACTCTATTCAACTACTTCCAGATTGTTCATAACATCAAGGTAATATGTCAACTACTCAATAAGGTATCCTACTCCAACCTTCAATTAACCTTTTTATTCTTAAGCATTTAGCTTGGTAAGTCATGCAAATTAATTTATTGAGAAGGTAATAAACAGTGAGTCACAAGAATCAGGAGCTGGGTGATTAGTTGTTTAGTTATACGGTTTATTATTTATTTAGATTGGATTTTAATGAATTATTGAAGCTTTAACATTAGTCCTTTTTTTGAAGTATTGTTGAGATATTTTTTTTTCTGAGGTGCAGAGATGATTCTCTAAGAGCTGCATATGACTTGATCTAAGGCACATACATTTTCTTCAGTAATCTGGTATTTTGTGTCCTTGAGGCACAGCTTTTATTCTCACTATAAGCAAAGAATTGATGCAAAAACTAAAAAGAGAAGCAATTCAGGTACCTAAATCTAGATGTCTAGTACTTTCTCAGACATTTTCAGCTGTCCAAAGCATTAATGCAAGACCAGTTTACATGACACAAGACCTAGAGGAGAGAGAAATCTTCCTGAAAGTCAGGTAAGGTATCCCAGAATCTCTGCATTGATGCTGTATACCTGCGTTTAAACATGGTATTTGCTCCACATGGTCAAGTGACCACTTTTAAATCAGCTGATGCACAGTTACTCTGTGTGTACATGCGCTGTCTGCCCTTGCTGCAGGGGAAAGTATTTCAGCTTAACTAAAGGCTGAAGTCAATCTGCATGAAAACTTACCAGAAATAAGCACAGTAACTAGCTCACACTTTATAGCTAGTGACAGAGAGAAGAGAAGTTAATAACAGTAGAACTTCAGATCTAACCTAACCTAACCTACCTCATCACCCCAAATCTGATTTATGGCTCCACTCTGCCAAACAAAATAAATGGCGTCTGATGACCATGGCTAGCACTAATGTATGGCTCCGTCATTTAGTTCAGCTCATTTACAGCTTTCTTTTTGTTTTGAGTGACACTGTTATGGATTTGTTTTTTGTATTGCAAACCTGACAGCTGAAAGCAAAAACAAATCTACTCCTAATTCACGGTGACAGAGACTGGGTTGTACAGGTGCAAAGTGCCTGTGTGAACTGACTCCTCCCTTTGTTTTCCATCTTCCAGTTATTCCCTATAGTTCAGGATACACATGGTCTTGGAAACTAATACGTACAAAACATACCTTTGCATGTATATTTTCTCTGATGGGTTCGAGAAAGTGTCTGCCCCAGAATTTATGAATAAAGATGAGTGACTGTGCAATTTCCTTTTATAAAATGTAAGTCTACTGAAAAAGTGGGAAAAGTAAGTAGTTACTGTTCCCTATGAATATTGTTGATCAGTGTCATGAATTATGCATGTATCCCTCCTGGGTCCAGTGTCCTCTGGCATTTCTTAAGCAGTAGCTCAATATTTTCTAGCACTCTGATAAATCATTCAATAGGGAAAGGACAAGTCCTGATTCTTGAGCCACTGTTCAGAGGCACTGACTGATGTGGTTTGTTGAACAGCTTAGTTTTTACATTCCACAGCTGAAAGTATGACATCCAAGTCTTTGTAGTCCACCAAGGTCACAGGGACATCAGAGTTGTGAAGTGCTCTTTCAGCTTCTTGGATGCTAGGAAATGGCTTGAAATTCAGCAGGAAAACTTCTGCTCCAGTAGAGGCACAGATTTTTCTGATGTTTTTTATCTTTTTCTTTACAGAGATATGAGATAACAATAGTGTCCAAGGAGCTGATATTTCTTTCTTTAAGGAGAATTAGGGGTCAGATATTTCTATAATTTTCACAATATCTATGACAAAATATATTCAGTGGAAATAACCTGAGGTTTTCTTTTCAGAACTGAATCTATTCTAGAAATGTCTCCTATATATGTTGTGAAAAAGGTTGTCTAGGACTGTTGGAGGAATTCTGCTGTTCACAGATTATGGGTTAACTAAATAATGCTTTAGAGAAAAATAGTATGGTTTCATTTCAAAATGAATGGTTGCAACCCAACTCTGAGCACTAACAGGTTTTTCCCAGTGCTATACAATACAACTTCCCTTTAGTTCCCAAAGCTAAGTGAAATAACAAAGTAACCATGGTAAATACATCTTGACCTCTTAAAGGAATTTTCTCTCTTCGTATTCAAAATCCTTCTGTTCTGTATTTTATTTGAGTGACTAAGAAGCAAGTTTGCTACAGAGAGATTATCTGTAGGATATTCAAAGCAAATCCTAACCATTCTATGATTCAAATGCAGTGTTAGGAGCATTCATGGCAGACAGAACTAGAAGGTTCACATGGTTTCCATCAGGGAGCAAAGATGAGTCTCGTCCCCTGTGCATCCAACCACATGTCGGAAAGGACAGTCACAAAGAATTTTTGGCACATATGGTAAAAATGTTAATGACAATTCTCAAACAAATACATCTGACTAATGTAAAAGCTTTATTTCAAAGTCTCAAAGAGCATAAAATACGTTCTGCACTTCAAAATATTCATGTGGAAGTATCAAAAAAAAAAACCCAAACAAACAAAAAAAACAATGCCAGAACTAAAATCTTTCTACTGGGAGTATTCTGATAAATACAGACAGATTGTATGCCAGGGGATGATGCCAGGGGATAAAATCAGCAAACAAAAAATTAAAATTAATGGCTACAAATAATGTGGAAGATGTACCAACTATCCCTCACCAAAAAGAATGGAAATAAGAAATAAAGGAAAAGACTCTCCATCTTCTTACTGCTAGGAGCATAACAGATGGGAAGTTCAATCTCTCCATAGGGCCTTCACTCCATTTCCAACTCCTTGCAGTCAAGGTACCAGTCTTACATCACACTGCAAGAGCTTCCACCATGCCTTCATAGCAGCAGAGCAGTCTTGCAAGTATCATGTATCCCATGTATTTGACAAACTGCTCTATGCCACTGTTGCTGATATCTTTGTTATGCTTTAGTCTTGGTGCTCGTTTCCTATTTTTATATCCAGCTGGAGAAAGAGCTTGACATGTACACACCTTTCCAATATGTTACACGGCTGATTGTTAGTACACAGTAGGGAGCTGATCATAAAGAATCTCAGTTCTATTCTTGGATCTCCGAGAGACGCATGCTGTGTGCAGCCTGGGGAACCGAATTGTCCAAACTGATGTAGTTATCCTAACAAGAAAGATGGAAAAGGAGATAAATTGGGGTCTGACATATTGGCATGTCGGCTCTGAATTCTCAGTCTGACGGTACAAACTCTGTTATACGATTTGAAGTTTGCTAACTTCCTTCTAAACTGCCTTCTCTGTTAGGTTTACGACTTTACTCAGTAATAACAGATGAAAAATAGATGCAGATTTTAACAAAAGATAGGAGTGAGATTTGTTTTCTTCTTTCCTATTTCTGGAGAATATATGAATATTTGCTGAAAGCCTCTCTTTTCCTCTTGGATTTTTGTTTTTCTTTGTTTGTTTACCTGACATGAAATTTGCCCTTGGAACTGAATGGTATCCTTCACAGTAACAGAGCTATCATGAGTTCAAAATTCCATGTCTTGTTTGAGAATATATTTTCCTCTGTATCTGAATGGTGCAGAAAACTCTCTGGACAGTCATCACCAGGATCTAACTTACCCTAGGACTGAGTACATAAGAAAAAATGAGGCCAAAGGATTATTTTCCTTCAAAAAGGGTACAAAGAGAAACAGTCCAATGGAAAACCTGTCAATTATTCTCTTATATTTCTTCCCTTGTCAGTTGTACAAGTCACTTTAACACAACTTGATTGTGCCTAAATTTTTCATTGCAGAAACTTAGGTTTTGCCATTTCCATGAGGTTTCAAAGACATACAACTCTACTTAAAACTGAGCTCT
Source organism: Chlamydotis macqueenii (assembly GCF_036417535.1). NCBI lineage: Eukaryota > Metazoa > Chordata > Aves > Otidiformes > Otididae > Chlamydotis > Chlamydotis macqueenii. The sequence continues at coordinate 205,968,876 of NC_141556.1, forward strand.
GCAGCACTACTAAACACCACGCAGTCCTGTGGCGCTGCTCCCTTGCACAAGTCTCTGTTTCTCACACCAAAGGACAGTAAGGCTGGAAGTAAGTCTAGCTACTGCTCACATGTCAGCAGTGTGCCTTCACACCATTTAACAGGTGCCCTTTCCACAAAATCAGTCAACCATCATGGCTTGTTTCAAGTCAGTTTTCTTAAAGGTCGATATAGAAGGAAGCTAACAGGTGGCCATAATGTTACTAAAACACAGAAGAAAGTCTCTCCAGAAAAAAAAAGAGGCCAGAGCACCAAAGGTATTCGGTTGATTTAGTGGCTGTGTGAAACGTTCTGTTCTTAAAATGTGAGCTGCTTAGCAGAAACATTTGACAGTTTCCTAATTTATCACAGTGTACCCAGTAAAGGGATTTTAAAAGAGCCCAGAGGAGTGAGGGATTCTTTGCATCTCATTTGCCATCTAAGACGAGGTGTTTTGTTAAGATAATTACCCACAGCCAGTGGAGAGAGAGAGGAACTGATGGACACAGAATCCTTCCTTTGATTCTATACTCATGCTACCAAGAACTACGTTTTTTACTTGTTTGGTTTTGATTTAAATTATTTAATCAATCGTATGATGTAATTTCACAAGTGAAAAAAGTGCCTTGGCTTTTCATGGAAGAATATTAGCCAGCAGTTTTTTGTTCTCCTCTAGCTTGTATACTTAAGTTTGAAGGAAGAACATCTGCTTCTTATTGACATCAGCTATTCAAAATCTCCTGGGCTAGCTCTTCAGACCAAGAGCGGCTTAACTGATAGCCCATTAGATCAACAATGTGAGTTGATTTTACTGTTGAAAAAAAAAAGTTTTTACTCTTGAAAATAGATTTCTTTATTTTCTCTGTCAAAGCACTTATTTGAACAATAAAGAAAAATCAATACCACTTACTTTCAGCGAAAATTTAACCCTACATGATATTTTTACTGACACTAAAATTCAAGTGAAATTTATGCTGAGCAAAGAAAATTGGAAATGAAACAGGATATTAATGTAAAAGTATTTGCAAAAGTAGAAGCAAAAAGGAGCATCTAATGGTACTATCCCAAGTGTCAGACCAGCTGATCAGTGGATCATATTCTCAGTTTATTCTTTCTATGTAGTGGACACACAGCAACACTGAGGATGGCACCTTGCAATTCAGGTACAAAGCTAAGGCTCTAGCTGTCACCTTCTGGCCTTTTTGTCCATATATAATTCTACATTGAACATCAATCAAGTATTTTTCTGTTTAGGAGGCACTTTCTATGCAAAACACATCCTGAGTCCCCGAGAATGAAAGAGACAGAATAGGAACATGGTGACAGATTAAAAAGTCACAAGTGTTGTGTAGTGTGAGAAAGACTTAGTTGAAGACAGAGGTCTTTAGTTTTAATTTAGCTACTTGGAGACAGGGAGAACATGAGAACGCTGAGTTGATCAGGTGCACTTCAGTGGTTAGGAGTCCAACCTGCAAGGGCAGGGAAGGAGCCTTCTCCAATTTGGATTCACATGAGAAGGGCAGAGAAGACACACCTAGCGAAATAGTTTTGCCTTCTGCTTGTGGCTGGTGCACAAATGCATGGAAAGAGTGAGCGATCACAGCTACATCCCAAACAATTGGGCCATTTGGAGGTTGCCTGAAATATGAAATGGAGGAGAGATCTTAAACCATTCTGAGGAGTAGCAGATACATGGAAGAAGAGAATATAGTGTTTGTAAAACATCCTTTTCCAGCCATCATCTGACAGTCTCTCCAGTGAAACTGAGTGTTTGATATCTGTATCTGGTAAAATGGCACCATGTGCTTTGCCTGTTTCAGAGCCCTGAAGAACCAGGTGAATTGCTGCTGCTGAGACATGGGCACTCGTGTAGTTTCTCCTGTGGAAGAGGAGATGGGGAAAGAGAAGGCAGCATCTTTCATCTAACATCGACTGCTGTCTCCTTTTACCAGAACCTGTTGGTGGTAGTAAAATGCCAGGCTACCTATCCTCAGAGCTCTGCACCTCACTCTGTCCCTTTTCTCTGCTTCCCACGTCCTGTGGGAGAGCCAATGCTAAGATATGAAACAGCCCTGCTTGCTCTAAATCATCCCTTCCTTAACACCCTCATTTTGACACAATGCTAACACATCTTTCTCTTCCCCCTCCTTCCTCACAGCAAACCCTGAGCATCATTGCTAACTTAATACTCTGCAGGAAACCTGCAGAGAAGATGTAGACTGAAGTGGTAGGCAAATGGTCTGGCACAGCTTTGAAGCAACAAACTTGCTCGTTGTGAGCAGCTGCAATTTGAGCAGCTTGCTCCTTGTCTGAATCAGAGTGACCCATGCAAGAGGGTGGTAGGAGTTAGCTAATGCACCGTGTGCTGTGTGGGGCATGGGGAAAAACTGCCTTAAAAAAATGTTGAAACATGTCTAACCTATGAAACAACCCTTCCCTTCCCTTCCCTTCCCTTCCCTTCCCTTCCCTTCCCTTCCCTTCCCTTCCCTTCCCTTCCCTTCCCTTCCCTTCCCTTCCCTTCCCTTCCCGCACCTTCCCGCACCTTCCCTTCCCTTCCCTTCCCTTCCCGCACCTTCCCACACCTTCCCGCACCTTCCCGCACCTTCCCGCACCTTCCCTTCCCGCACCTTCCCTCACCTTCCCTTCCCTTCTCTTTTCCCAAGTCACTTTCCGTGTGACTTTCTTAAAGGGACAATAAGTATCTAGACATTATGGGAAATATATGAATGTATTCCGACCATTTGGGTAATGATCACAGAAAAGGTTATACAAAATCCATGAGCAGAAGCTAGATCACAAAAACCTGGTTTTCATGGAATAGAAAATATATTTTAATTTCTTGGCACTGCAGCTCATGATTCCTGCATGAAATGAGCCCAAATTCCAGGGGGAAAAAAAAATCATTCCTTCCCTTTACACATTCCTGCAGGTAAATAAATGGGTTTGACGACAACATCCACTTAAAGAGAAAAACTTTCCCAAGCCAATAAAGCATACTTTTTTAACAGATTGAAGGAATGGATAATAAAAGAAGTAGGGCTGCCTACATCTGAAATCCTTAAATCATTACTGAATTGGAAACTTATTTTCTACCTTACCCTAAAATGAAGGAAACCTTCTTAACTGATTATGTAGAAGACTCAATTGGAAAGACTATATTTTAAAATTTATTTTATTATTTTTTGTCTTTTGTCCTCTCTCTCTTTCTCAGTCTTGCCTTCTTTCTGGAACTGAGGGGATATCAGAAAACCTTTGTGTCAAAACTGTTGTCAAAATCAATATATCTGCACAAAATATTTTGGATTGTTAGAGTCTTATTGAAAGGTTCATACCTTTCAGTCTTAAGAATAGAGCACCATGGCTCTTGTTTCTCCTAAAAGGAGCCTGCATACCTCATTAGGAAATTTGTCCAAAAATTACAGATTATTTCTGGCAGTGCTTCAAAGTGTCACATCACTTTCACAGCACTCATCCTTAGCACATTCTTGCTTAATGCTGAAACGAAGCCTCACGTTTATCATAATTTTTCTACAGGGCTACACTCTGCTAGCCTGACATGCAGTAGACACAGGGCTGATTTTTGATGCATGGCTGGGTGCCAGTAGGCTTTAACCATGGAATTTCTTTGGAATGTTTTCCTTCCAGACATCTCGTTACTCCAATGGGTAAATATCTCCACCTAAAATCGTTCCCCCTATGTCATGGCACACAGAGGCAATGTGCAGCCACCTGCATACCCACACACGCTACTGCCTGAGTCCTGAATTTCTAACCATTGCCCCTTTCTGTATTACTGCTGCTACCAACAGTTCAATACAATAGAAATTATCTATTTCTGCATGAGAAGTTATTCTAATATAGAAGAAAATTATTCAAATTATATATTCATTAGGAAATATTGAAGCAGGACATATTCAAACAGTTGAAAAATTTAAACCAAACAGTTCTTTCCCATAAGCACATGCAGCTTCAACAATTTATCAAGAAATGAAACAAACAAGAAAAACCCAAACAGCTCAGAAAGCACCAGTTCTAGACCTAAGCATAGATCTTAATGAAAGAATCAGTGAATTAGACCTCACAGTGCAATTCCTTGGAGATCTGACCTGCACTTCTACATCAGAATTGGGAAAGATGCAGGAGGAAGTTATTTACTCCTTATAGTTCTCTTTAAGGTTCGCACATTGTATATTTGAGGGTTTTTATATTTGAATGAAATATAACTATCAATATCAAAAAGCATGCAATGTTCTTTAAAATATCTCAGGTGAGTCCTCTTGTTTTGTTGTTCTAATGCAAAGATTGCATCCTTGGGGTTCGAAGCAGGAACCTTTAAGACAGCTAGTTTCATCTGCACATAGCAATTATGTGTGTTATGTGCCAGTGTACGCATTTCAAGCTCAAATTGATTGAAAACCTGGACAATGAGTTTACTTGACAGGGAAGCTGAAGAAACCTTCTCCTGCAGAGCCATCTGCGGCACTGGACAAAGCCATTATCACTCCCCTGCTGCAGTGACAGCTTCTCCTCTGAGCACTCCCACTGCAGAAAAGTTTCAGCTGAGCCAGCTCTGGCCATCTCCAGTGACTACCCAAGACCAACTCAAACTATAGTTTTAAGAGATTAATGAGGACTTCTGCAATGCCTTCATTTAACTGAGCTATCTGAGCACAGCATTCAGCTCGCTCAGCCAGACTCAGAAGAAGGTCTGTCTGTGGGTTAAACAGAAAACTTTGTTAGGCCAAGAAGATGAGGAAACCTGTCGTTCTGTTTTCTTTTACTAAGAATGGAAAATGTCAGAAAAAATCTTTCTCTAGCCCACTGTTTGACAGATTGGCAGGAATATATGTTTGGGGACAAGCTTTGAAATCACTTTCAATTTATCTTTTCATACTGGATTTAGGTTCTGAAGAGCATCTTCTCAGTGTGGCACAACCTTGGCAGAGCTCTTTCCCGTAGAAGCTGTGTGATTCAGCCAAACCTGTTTCATCAGTGCCCTCATACCATGACTGGAAACAGCATGAGCCAGCAAAAGCAGGTGTCTGTCAATGTGCACGCAGAATTTTGCCAGGATAACTAAGAGGGTTTTAGGCTGTGGGACTTCCTCTACACCTCTGACAGACATGGTTTCATGGTTTTGTTGTTAGACCTTTCTGTGGTGACCGTGCAAATGCTGATGGATGGGGCAACGGGACTCAGTGTGGAAAGGTTACAGTGATCTTCCTAGCACTCCCATGGCTGCCCACAGGATCCTGCTTCCACCTTGTGCCTCAGTTGTTCGGCAGCAGCTGAACTGCTATATGGTTTGCAGCACAGCATGCAGAGATAACCCCCAAGCAGTTCTCTAAATTATGATGATTTAACAGTTATGGCATTAAGTGGCTGGATTTCCTCTTTTCTGAGGGTGTAGGGAGAGTCAGGCTCTTTCAAGGGAGGGACAAGACCATCATTTCTCATAGGACATAGATATTTAATTTATTTGGGCACTTTTGAACTTTTAACCTGCATACCAAAACGTGCTCCCAGTAGAAGGAATGAATTTCGATAGAGCTTGAAAACAGCCCGTGTCAGAGAAGCATTCGATTGATTTTTGTGCATTTGCCTGCTTAAGTACAAAAGATCTCTGATATATGTTTGAAATCAGCGCACCAGCAAGAATCCAGCATCCTTTGTACCAGTGTGGCTGTGAAGCCCTGAGACAGCATGGAAGTGGGCTGACCTCTCGCTCCTTTTGAGCTGGTCCTTGGATGTGCAGTGGCTGCCGTGCTGCTATTCAGGCTGCTCTGTGCTTCTGTGCTGACAATTTTTTTCCAAGATGTGTCAGCTCCATGAACAGAGAAATTCAGAAAAATGAGGGCAAGTGTCACCCGTACTTAGCATTAGTAATATAGGACAAAAGGTATCATAAAAGTCAATATTCCAACACATAGTAACACAACTAGATGGCTGATCTATAACTGCCATGTGGTTATGATAGTGATTAGCTCAAATAGCATATCCACATCACTGATACACACATGAGAGATCCAAAGCTTTAGTCTAGAATAAAGTCTTACATAGTGTGATAGACAGAACAAGGACAAGCTGCTACAGACTCATCTACATCTTAATCAAGCTCTGAATTAAACAGGAGGCTTGATCTTATTACTGTAGTCATCTATTTGTAATTTTGGTGGGGAAGAGAAAGCAACAGAGAGATTTTCAATAGCCTCTCTCTTGTTCCTCAATAGCAAAAGTCCTTCCAGCAAAGCTGAGGCTTTTATACAGGTTGTGTTTGCTGTGCGCATTTTCCAGACAAGTGGGCTGGGAAGCTGGAAGAATCTGGGTCAGCTGAGACGCTGTGCTCCTTGAAGTGGTTTGTTTGTGCAAATATCTTGTAAAGTCTGGATACTCAAAACTCAGCTGCATTTTCACATTTATATACTTTTATTTTTATTTCCTTATTTTTTTAAACAATATTTACTACTGCCTTCCTCTGGGGTTTCTTAAGAGGGAGGCAAAAGTATTTTACTCTTCAAAAGAAATAGGTTGGAAAATTCAATAGTGCTTCATGTCTCTTGCCAAGCATAGTAATTAAACAAGCTACAGCAAATATTTAAAGAAAAGAAACACTTTTTTTTTTTTGCATTGCCAGCTTTGTTGATAATAATAAAAGAGTGAGAAGGTATGAAAAAGCTTGAAATGAGAAATATGGATGGAGAAATTGAAAAATTAATTAGCACACAGTTGTGTTCCCACAGGATATCTCCTTTATTTAAGTGAAATCTTCCAGTTTGGGGGAGAGGTTTTTAGGAATAATTATGGATTAAAGATGTTTTATTATTTTTATCTTGTTATCTAAAAACCCCCTAAAATATGCTATTGGATTTGAGGGAATGTCCTGGTTTTCTCTCTTAGTCTTAATTCCCAAGGAACAGAAATATCTTTAGAGTTTACTCTTTGCAAATTAGGGGACCATAATTTTTCAGGTTTTTTTAATTATTTCTCTCTAAAAATGTCTCCCAGACAATAGCAGAAATCTATCCAGCATTTTGGAAAGTGAGGATACAAGTTGATTAGACTGAGGACAGTTTTGTATATTTTTTTTTTTATTCTTTGATAAGGTGCTGTCTATTTCCCCTCAAAGAATGCCCCTTTGCTGGAAAGCCACATAATATAAGTTATATTTATTGTTCACTTAAGGCATTAGGGCAGAAACTAGCTTAAATCCAGAGCACTCCTTGACCCGTCCCTACATTTCTAGATGGCTTCCTGTCTCTGGATTGCTAATGACTGAATTAACTGTAGTCCCCTTTGAGGTTGACCTTCAACCCAGTCCTCATCTGTGCAGGACAAAGCTGAGACCTGCTTCCCTGAGCTGAGTATTGCTGCAAGGGGCGGTGGGGCAGCCAGAGGCAGGGAGGGCTGGTTATCCTGCCCCATCCTACAGCTGTCCCTATAGGTGACAGTCCTTGTCCAGCATCTTCTGCTGGCATCCCCTCAATCATCCCAAAGCCCTGAAGGTGCATAAGAAGTCTGCATTCAAGAAATGTCCTCAAGTGAGAACAAAAGATATATAGATGCTGCCATATCTATTTTCCTCTCTACCTCTGTGTTATTTAAGGTTGCTGATGAGGAATTCTACTTATTTGAGGTGACAGATTAGCTGGAGGGGAAAAGCAAGAGTGTGCTGGTCGTTTTTTCAGTGTAACTGAAGGTACTATGTTAGTTCTCTGAACACTCGCCTTCTCTTCCTTTAACAGCTCCTTCATCACTGCTTCATTGACCTCACTTAACGTCCTCCCTAATTGGCATAGATGTTAGAACATTTTTCCTAATACTTACTTTTAATTTCTTTCTTTTCCTAGTTTTAGACCATTACTCCTGGTTTAACCACCTTAAATATTTCCCCCACTCTTTCATATTATTTCATCTGAATGTATTTTCTTGTTTGCAGTTATCATAGCCGTTCACTGTTATTTTCTCTGAGCAGCATTAAGCTTCCAATATAAAAGGATAATCAGAGACTCTCTGTCTCAGTGCAATTTACCTCTACATAAAAATGGCCTTATTTAATGTCTAGTAATATGCACTTCATTCTGTTTCTATATGGAACAACTTAAATGGAAAACACAAAAGATCCACAACCGAAGTATTTTTTTTTAAAACATTCAGAATGTGCTCATTTAAAAACATCAAAGAAATAAATATCTGTGCCAGTGAAGTGTTAAGTTTGAATTAATAAAATTGTGACAATTAAAAACAGACATATAATCAAGTTCTGCTGGGCAAGGAGCTACCATACATCAGCTAAGCATCAGAATAGACTGGAGGTTGTCCAACTCTTATCAACCAGTGAGGTCATTTATGCAAACCTCAATAAAAGAGATTTTCATTTCAGGAATCTCACAGATACTGGGTTATTTCTCTTCACAACACCATAGGCCTCTGTTATACACCAGAGTTTGTCTCAGGACACATAGATGGATCTATTGGCCTCCTGCAAAGTGCAGAACTGAAAAACGCTGTCTTTCACTGCCTGTCTGGATACTTCTTGTCCAAAGAAATTATTGTTTTAAGTTTGGACAGAAAAATCCACACAAGATTGTAATTATCAATTATTTAACTGGTCAATTGCCACTTTTCTTTTTTTTTTCCTTTCTTTTCTAAATCTTCTTTTTCTAAGTCTTCTTTTCTGGGTGTGAGGCTGAGATTCAGAGGGTGAAATTTATTGTCCACTGTCACATGGTTCTAATACACTATGCCCTGTTAAATGCAAGCACAATCTTGCATTCAAGTGTTATGTTTCAGCCTTTATTTACTTCCTCAGGATAGAATTCAGTGCGTCAGGAAATATCAGTGGGAGTAAGACATCACCACTCAAAGATCCTGCTATATTTGTTTTGCCAGCTCTATTTTTCTTCTCTATGAGGCAGGAGTGCCACAGAGTGGGTGCACGCTTTGGCTGTTTGCGTGGTCCTAGGTTTGCATGGTTCACGCCAGACACATCCAGGCAGCAGACTGGGACGAGGCACCATTCCACAGGAACAAAGCAAAGGGTGCAGACAAGGATGCCCCCAGGGCACTGTGATGAGTATCTCAATGCAGATGAAACAGGGATGAGGATGGACACACTGGGAAGTCCCCAGATGCCATTGGATTAATCTCTGCGTTATCGATCACCGAGCCCCAGGCTACATCATCCTTCTTCCCCTTCTCCCTCTTGATTAAAAATCATTCAGAGGAGACTTATTAAGGCCAAAGAAAATGTATGTTGACCCTGGGAGAGGCAAAATAGAATAATTGCTCAGGACCTGCTGTTTTAAATGCTTCTTACTCTGTTTTTAATGCTCCTGCATTTCTGGGGGGAACAAAGTGGTTGTGTATGCCAGTAATTGAAACTGAGTATAATGCTCATTAAGACCTAAATAAAGATTAAGAGGATGATCATAAGGACATATATAATTGATGGTGTTGCGTTAAGTATTATAAAGCAACTCTAATTATAAAACATTCCAGGTCTTCTATCAATCATCCTTCTCCCGTTCACCTTTTCTGTTTTTATCCTCACACACATTACTCATACGGCCTGAACCTAGTCCCTCGCTGCATCTACTCTGCGGTCCCGACGGTGGTTATTGAATATGCACCTGATGAGGAGAGAAACCACAGCACTAAATGCAGCACAGACTGGAATAAATAGCTCGGTTCTGCAAGGCTTGTGACACACAGTCATCTTTTGAATTCCTAATGCATGTGGTTCTACTACATTTGGGCATTAATGAATGAGAAAACTGCATTTCAAAAACAACATTTTCCAATTAAATCTCGGTTACTGTCGGGAATGGGGTTTTAGCTAGTTTTCAAGGTATGACCTTTGTGTGTGTTGGTGTGCACAAGAATAAGCAGACTTGCAAGAAATTCAGTGATTCTCTGGTCTCTTTTGCTCCAAAATAGAAAAAGAAAAAAGAAACAAAAAATTAAGTTACTGAAAAAAAAACATCTAAAAGGCATTTCCAGGAACAAAGCAAGGGTATTTACCATAACAGCTACATAGTTTCTATTTAAAACCTTTTAAAGCTTAGTTTTGAATCAAAATACAAAATTCTACATTAAAAAGTGGAAAGAGGAAGTTTGTGATCTTCAGAACCAATGTTTTACAGTCACTTTATTAAGAACTTTTAGTTAATTACAAAATAAAATAAAACAAGCTAGGCATAGATTTAAAAAAAAACGTTAAAAGAGTTCTGATTAAGTTTTTCTGTCTAGCTGTACTCTTGAGACTCACTACTAGAAAGCCAGAAACATAACCCCTTTTCCCTTTTTCTCAGGAAAAGACCTGAGACCATCTCGGCATTTCATGCTGGCCGCCAAGTAGCCACTGAGCAGCGGGGGCTCTCAGCAGATCCAGAGCCCGCTGAAGTGTATGAAAAGCTGCCCAAATAATTGCAGTTGGCTTTGATGAGAACACACAATAAAAGACAATGCTAATCAATGGGTAAAATTAAAGAAAAATTGTTTTAAACAATCACAGTTGTAAAAGAAATAGTCTTAAGGGGTTTCCATATTCTCTCAGTAAATGATTCGTAGATGTGGTACCAAAGTTTCAGTATAAAAGAAGATCAACAAATAAAAAAAAACAATTAAAATTCTCAAAAAAAAACCAAAAAGAAAAACAAAAGCCTTAATTAGGGTCCCTTTAACCAAAATCAAAATATTTAGTTTGCAGTCAGCTTAGCCATAGACTAAGCTTACTGGTGGAGGTCTGATTCCTGGTTCCTTTACTCTTCCCTGCATTTCCACTGGGACTGAGAAGCCACCTCTGTCCTAACAAACCTCCGTGATACCCTGTGGGTTCCACAGGATTTCAAATGTGCCATGGGATGACAGCTGAGTCCGTATCTCAGAAGGGGAGCATGAGGCACCCAAACTGCATCATCTATAAAGCACCGCTGTGCTGTGGGAGCTAGAAACTTATTTTTGAACTGATTCAGATGAAAGCATTGCAATTCCATTCAATAAATTAAAACATCTGCTTTAACTTTTCTAAAATAAAAAACTCATGAAAAAAGTAGGTAAATTGGCTTTTTTTTTTGTCTTGTCTTCATACAAGAAAAGTTTGTTAACAGACAGCAGCAAAAAAAAAAAGTGCTCTGAATTTTCTTGTTGAAAAGCAGCTAAAAATAATGTAGGGAGGATATCATTGTTATTTTTATTAGATTATTTATGATACTAATGATAGGATCATGGAACTGGCTTGCTCTTATAGTAATGTGAAGTGCTGTATGATGCTAGATCCCATCATGTTCTCCCTCAGCAGAGGAGATCCCCTGGGCTTGTCTAGGTTAGTCATGCCAGCTCTTGTAGCTGGTGGTACGTGGGGCTAAGGTAGTCAAAATTTCTGTCTAATGACCTCTAGCTCTAAGCTGAGGGAGCATAATTTCTTCTGTTCACAGCTCAAATCTCTGCTGGGACAGCTTTTGGAGCAAATAGAGAATGGAACCTGGACTTTGGTGTCTGAAGCTGACACTTTAACCCCTCTAGTATTGCATCCCTGTCCCTGAAGGACAACTACTATTGTTTTTCCCCTAAAGAATGAGAAATTGCAGTCTTTTTACTGCTTTGGGAACTTTCACCAAGTATATATGGATTTCATTACTCTGATTGTGCTGTAGTGAGATAGCTGGTGATATTGTCCTTCCCCTAACATGCAATAGCATTCTAGTATTATTATGGCAAGCTGTCATACCAGCAGTGTGGAAATGCTGGATGAGGCATCAGGGCCCACTAATGCATTTTCCAGCTGTCTCTCTCGCTCTCTTTCCATCTTTGTTTCTCCTGTCGTATTTTCAGCATCTAAGGAAAGGGGAAAGAGGCTTTAAGATTACTGTGTATGACACTCTCTGCTTACAAGAGTTTACAGAAAACATATAAAGGCTGTAAAGTGAGGGACGATTCCCTTACAGTGCAAGTGATGCTGCCACCTGTCCTGGGTTGCCTCGTAGAAATGGGGGGAATGAGAGCACGAGGACTGCTTTCATCCCAAGCTGCAGCTGTGCAGCAGCACTGTCTCAAAGCGAGTTCGCCAGCTGCCAAGGCATGGTCTATTTTCAGGCAAGCTTGATAACAAGTGAAAAATCAAAACTATTTACTAGGTTAACAGTTTGGTAGTCAGTGTGCTACACACACACCTGCCTCTGTCCCCTTCTAAAGGACAGGGTCTCATCTTCCATTACCATGAGGTAACTGAGACCAGAATGCAATGACCCCATATCTGGATAGAGACAGAAACTAATAATAAAATATTTGGGTAAACTCACTAGAGACTTAGTAAGCTGGAATATGTGACCAGACTATTGGGTGATTAATAGCTATCGATGGGTCTGCTCATTCTGAATTAGATTAATTGCCTGTTGCTGTACATTGGCATCTTGTTGAGTTTCTTTTTATTTCACATCAGTGAAGTTGGTTCTCTCCTAGTCTCATCCCCAAGTGTCACTTTCTCAGTGTGAGGGGAGGAAACTCTTTCCAGGATGGGAGCAATCCCAGAAGTGAACAATGAGAAACAGAGAGTAAGAGACATAGGAATCTGCTGCTGCATCCCTACCAGGTCTAGTGGTCCTCACATGCGATTGCAATTTAAACATTGCTTATTCCTGACTGCTACAGAAGAGTGTGGGATCTGAGCCCAGGAGCCCAAGGCAGAAGGTAAGTTTTGAGTTTCAAGCTGTCTATGAAATAGCGGCTTACAGGATTGTACTTCATTCCTAATGGGCAATCAGCTGGGCTAAGATGTTTATGAGACCAAGTCCCTTTGTGAGAATTTCAGTAAATGTCATGTTTCCCTCTGACTGGAAATATATCATTAAAAGAGATTTTCTCTGACCAAAATAGCTTCCAGTCTGAATAGAACTGGCGGTAAAAAAAAAAGCCCACATATGAATGAGAATTAAACACAATACTGGTATTTACTCCTTTCATATTCTCAAAAAAAAAAAAAGATATTTTAGTTAGTTTCATATTTCGTACAACTGATTCACTTAGAATTTATTTTTTCTAAAGGTAACACAGTAGAAGAAATTAGAATTCTTGTTCTACATCTTCAGTTTGCAGTAATCACTGCGATTACTGAGCACCAACAATAGAGTTTGCAAATCAGCCTGTATATTACACAGTGGTGAACTTGAAAGTGGGAGGAAAATGACATCTGACTATTTATATTTAACAAGTTTTCTGCTTTTTCATCAATCTACCAAGAGAAGTGGGAGTTTTAAAATACTAATCCGTGAAGAAATCGTGTGAAAGATGGCAGATGAAGGCGGAGAGAGGAAAAATAAGTTAAGTGGACGACAGATTCATCAAACCCTGAAAGTAAGGCCAAAGTTTAAAACAGAGGTTATATCTCCATGTATTATAATTACCTAAACCTCTTTCCTGCTTTTTTTTTTTAGCTTCTTTCCTTCCCTACATTTAAGGATTGCTTTTGCATTTGGAGGAATTCGACTTCAGATTTAATGACCAAGCAGCCTAACAGGAAAGGCTCTGGGCAAATGTAGCAACTTCTTAATTTCTTTTTCTTATTTTAATTTGATTTTGTGGATACCCTTGAGTAATTTTCTATTTACCTAACCAGCTCATGTTTCTGGCCACTAATTAGCGAATTAAGTGTCAGGGAAAGTAGAAGTATTTGAGCAGTGGAGTGAGACCTGCTATTTTTAAAATACTGGACTCCAATCCATTCGAAGCTCCCTCAAAATAAATTTTTGCATATTCTACTGTGATATCACCGTTGACAACAGGCAGGTTACATTTGTACCTATATAGATATCTTAATTTTCTTGACAGAAAATTATTTGACTTCCACTGTCTATTAGCCCATGGCTAGCTCCTTCTTGAAGATAGTAATATCTGTGTGACCACAGATAATGCCCACTGCTCTTGAAAACTCCACTCTGGCCATTAGAATTGTTATTAAAGGAAACATTAATTGTAAATATGACTGTTTTAACCTAAGTTAATACAGATCTGGATTCAAGTGAGAAATCTAAATATAGGATCCCTCAATTTTCCTTGCTCTTCCATGTGCTTTGACCACCTCCTCAAGGACATAGCACATCATTTCAAGATCCACATCGTATCACTTCATCCCTTAAAATTGTTTTTCTCACATTGGCTTATTGTGAAAATCTGACTAACATAATGGAATGAGTTTTAATGAGTTTACCTCAACTTAACACAGACATGCCTGTGGAAAACATTTCTGCACCTATATTCTTCATGAAATCATAAAGAAATGTGGGGTCTGCTTAGCCATCTGTTAAAATTTTTTTAATTTAAATTGAACAAGCTGGATTGCATTAAAATCATAAAGGACAGGAAAAAGTAATGAAGATCTCCAAGTGCTCAGTTAAAATATGCACACTGAAGTTCACCTGGTGTTAATGCTCACAGCTTTATTGTAATGTATGCAAATAGTATTGAATCAATGCATAATGAGGCATTTATTTGATCAGTTACCTCTTTGTCAGGATCTTTTTTTTTTTGGTCTGTTTGCTCAGTGCCTTGCACAATGAGCTCCTCTTCGCTGTAAAAAAGACAGTGTTGGCCAAATGAGAGTGTTGCCCATCTCCACAGGGACATCTTTAGGCTATTAAAACACAGTCACACAAAAGCAAGCAAAAAAAATATATAATAAAATCAAACCAGAAATTTCCTCTTCCTTCCTAATTATCATGGATTTTGCTTCAATAGATTACATTGATTAGAGGCTGAGATACATTACTTTTACATTGGCATCAATACACCTGCAGGTTTACATTCAGAGATTGCTAGTTCCCATTTCTATATGCTCTGTAATTTCTCCTAGTAAAATATGGACCTTTCATTGGGCCATGAATAAAAATATCCATTAATCACAAGTCAGTTCTCTGGTTAGAAACTCCAAACTTGCTCTTACGATGCTTAGCACATTTGAGAAGAACATCTGAAGTATCTGCAAAACTCCTTCATTACTGAGTTTCAAATTCTTCCTTATTATTTTGTTTGCTGTGCAACCTACAACATAATTACAAACAGGACAAGAATTAGTCCCCTGGTACACTAAGCCTTATCATTTACAACAGTGGTCTTCTTGTCATTCTCTTCTCCTACTTTCCTTCTCTTATCTCTTTCTTTTGTCTAGTCCAATCTTTGTTTGCACGTGCTTTTGGATGGGAGCTTCGTCATATATTAGCACATCACTTGGAAATACAGGGTCCAGTTCAAGTTCTGTAGCTATGACTATTCGAATGAGACTCATAGAATCACAGAATCATAGAAATGTTTAGATCAGAAAAGATCTTTAAGATCATCAAGTCCAACCATTAACTTAGTACTGCCAAGTCCGTCACTAAACTGTGTCCATAAGCACCACATCTCCATCTCAGTCACTCCTCATAACACTTGTGCTCCAGACCTTTCATCAGCTTCATTGCCCATCTTTGGGTGCGCTCCAGCACCTCAATGTCTTTCTTGTACTGAGGGGCTCAAAACTGAACACTTGGCCTCACCAGTGCCACGTACAGGGGGACAATCACTTCCCTAGTCCTGCTGGCCACACTAGTTCTGATACAAGCCAGGATGCTATTGGCCTTCCTAGCCACATGGGCACACTGCTGGCTCGTATTCAGCTGGCTGTCGACCCAGGTCCTTTTCCACCAGGCAGCTTTCCAGCCACTCTTCCCCAAGCCTGTAGCATAGCATGGGGTTGTTGTGACCCAAGTGCAGGATCTGGAACTTGGCCTTGTTGAACCTCATAAAGTTGGCCTCAGCCCATCGATCCAGCCTGTCCAGATCTCTATGTGGAGCCTTCTTACCCTCAAGTAGATCAACACTCCTGCCCAACTGGGTGTCATCTGCAAACTTACTGAGCATGCAATCAATCCTCCCATCCAGCTCTTTGATAAAGAAATTAAACAGAATTGGCCCCAATACTGAGGTCTGGGGAACACCACTTGTGACTAGCCACCAACTGGATTTAATTCCATTCAACACAACTCATCCAAGCGAGTATATATTCCTACAGTGTATATATTCCTATTGTTCTGGTTTTGTTAGTGAGGGGGGGCCTAAGGTGGTAGCTTCTGTAGGAAACTGCTAGAAGTCGCTCCCCTTTGTTCAGTGGACTCGGCCGGGCCTAGGGCGGACCTGCTGCTGGCCAAGGCCGAGCCAATTGGTAGCAGAATGTCCCGTGATAACGCCTCTGCGATAACGTATTTAAGTAGGGGAAAACAGGAAAAAGAGGAGGAGAAGATGTGAAGCAACTGAGCGGGGGGCAGAGAGGGGGAGGCGCGAGCCTCATGGGCCTTGCAGGCCTCACCCTCTGGCCTCCCGCCGGGCAGCCGACTGGGCCCAACTCGGCCCGGCCTGGCTGCAAGAAGTGGAGAGGAGATGAGAAGTGAATAAGATGTAAAAAGGATCCTGAGAGGCGTCTGCCAGCCTGTTGTGAGGAACGACTGCAGACGCCAAGGTCAGTGAAGAAGGAGGGGGAGGAGTAATATGGCTCCTGGCCAAGATTCCTCTGCAACTCGTGGTGAAGACCATGGTGGAGCGGGTTGTCCCCCTGCAGCCCATGGAGGTCCACGGAGGGGCAGAGATCCACCTGCAGCCCGTGGAGGACCCCACGCCAGAGCAGGTGGAGGCCTGAAGGAGGCTGTGGCCCGTGGAGGGCCCGCTGGGACAGCTGTTCTAGAGGGACTGCACCCCGTGGAAGAGATGACCCACGCCGGAGCAGTTTCACGGAGGACTGTGGCCCGTGGGAGGGACCCCACGCTGGAGCAGAGGAGGAATGCGAGGAGTTCTTCCCCTGACGATCATACAGCGGCGTAAAACAACGCGTGATGAACTGACCGCGACCCCCATTCCCTTTTCCCCCCCGTGCCGCTCGGGAGGGGAAGGTAGTAGAGATAATGTTAAGCCCGGGAAGAGGGAGGGGTGGGGGGAGGTTATCTTGTTCCCTGTCTCATTCTCCTGCTAATTTTAGAAAATAAATGAATAGTTTTCCCCAAGTCGAGTCTGTTTTGCCCGTGACGGTAACTTTAAGGATTTCTCCCCGTCCTTATCTCAAACCTTGAGCCGTTTTTCTTATATCATCTCCCCCTGTTCTCTCGGAGGGTGGGGGGAGCGGGAGAGAGACTGTGTAGTCTGGTCCTGATCAGGGCTGAACTACGACACCTATATATTCCTACATCCAAAGCAGTCACTGAGGCTTTGCTTACACTTACTACAGATAAGCTTTTTTGGCGTTTATGAGCCAAGAATGTATGTTTTGTAGTCAATTAAAGTTGCCAGTAACTGTGATATTAAGTAGTGCAGATATATACTTGAAATGAACTATGAGTCCTAGGTTCAACTAATGCAGCTCCCGCTCTCACAGGAGGTCCCTCTTAACTTTGGTTTTTCAATTCTGGATTTGAGTATGTGTTATCACCTTTTCATACGCACCAGATTCAACTAAGTGACAAATTCTAATCACCACCTATCAAGCCCTGTTTCATATTGTAGAGGCTGACTCAGAGCACCTAAAGGTAGATGTTGTCCTGGACTTACCCTGCAACATCTCCTTTCTGTCTCCACTGACTTAGTCTAAGTAATAACAATAGTTAATTTCAGCAGACCCTTGGTTCAAGCTATTATCCAACAAGGCAACCATTTTATAGTTATCTTTAAAATGTTCTATGCCAGATTATTTTCTCCTTATAAATACACTTTTAATACACCTGGACACAAAATAAAATTACCTAAGCCTCTAGAAATAACATGTCTAAGACTGGACTTCTCATCTAAGGGTTTGAGAGGTTAAGAAAGTTCAAACAAATTTACTGGAGGAGCCATTTCTGACATTCACTAGTAAATGAAGTAGGAGGATCTACCTTTCTTAAGGACTAAGATGAGTTAGGATTGTAGATGCTTTATTGTCTTTCTAAATTCAGTCAAGACATTGTCTATCAAGAAATAAGAAATTCCCTAGGATTGCTGAGATCTTCATGGATGAAGAGACCTCTAAAGATGCATAGCATTTTGAACTGACCAAGGGATGAGGTCTTAAATTAGGCAATTCTGTTCAGGGTCTGAACAGGATAAATCTTGTCAAAGATGCAAGCATCATAAATGGCTTAAAACTATGCTTTAATTCAATAAATTCACACCTAGCATATGGAGGTATAAGGGGAATCTTCTAGCCCTTTACAAAGTACACTATTTCTGGGATGTTCAGTATCATATTCTTCAGAAGACTTCCCCTTCCTTATTGCTCCCTGATTATGTTGATTTATAATAACAATAACATAATTTTCCTATTAACAGCTATTTTGATAATAACATCCATACCGGATGCTGTTTTATCTTCTTTCTGCTCTGCTAGAGTTTTCCTTTGCATGCTAGCACCTTCTGTAGATTGCAGACATACACTTTTGTAGCCTGAATGTTAAGTCTGAATCCCTTAAAAATTGTTCTTCTCACTGGAATTAACATCAATTCCACAAATGACTCTCTCCAATCCAAAGAAACTGATACTTCTTAAACACGTTAAGTTTTCCCTTTAACGTGCTTTTGCATGTTTATCTCCTTGTTACTCAGCATTGCAGTGAGGCTGATACCTTTCACAGACAAGATGACCTGTCAAGGTGTCATTCCCCTGTGAGATTTATTTGCTCCCGGAATGCTGTCCTTCCAGATTTCATCCAAACCAAGCCTAGGCTGCATTAATAATTTCAGTTGCAAAAGGAAATGAATGGGATCTTCCAGTGGCACTTCTCAAAACAGAAGCAATTTAATCCTTGCTTTTTTTGCTTCTTTCAGTATCCCCACTGGGACAGAGGAGAAGGAGCCATTTACAAATTATAGACAATAAGCTGATTTTCAGAGCAAATGTTGTACCATGCTGAAGGAAGTCAAGGATCTACTCTGCAGAGATCCGGGAGTCCCTAGTTTGTATCCTGGCTTGCCAGTAACTTTAATTAATTTGTTCCACCACCAAATACAAGTTTTTTATCTATCCCCCCCCGCCCCCCATTATTTTTCTGAAAACAATTGCGTCAGGGGAAGGACTGCCTGTGCAGCACCGATGTAGCAGGGCTCTGATCTCACTGGGCTTCCTGGTTGCTCATATAATACAAATAAAACTATATGACCAGACTGTAAGTGCCTTCATTTCAATGCATATCATTCAAAAATGTTGTAGCTTATTCCAAATGCAATTGTGTGGACTTAAATTTTTCATGCAATCAAATATTCAAGTGATAGCTTCATCTTCTGGAAGAGTTTGAAGCTGGTGTTTTGTTTCCCATTAGCAGTAGACAGATTACATTTATTTTAGAACCTGGATTTCTGCCATTCCATTACTCCACGTCTCTCTCTAGATCTGGCTTTAGAAAACTTTGTAAGATCCAAGTACCTGCTGTTACGTTTATAGACACTAACGAAATTTCGAGGATACACAGTGATAAACACCAGGTGAAAATTAAACCAAATCACATGTGTTTAGGGATTCTTTATTATGAAATGTAATATCTCTCAAGCTAAATTAACCAGATAAAGCACACTCCTTCAGTTCAGTTTCAATTGTATTTGAGACAAGATTTGTGAAAAGATTAGTTTGTTAGTATGTGGATACCAGACCAAGTCAGAATTGTAATGAGAACAAAGTAAAACAGCCTAACCAGGAAAAGTCACCTGACTGCAGAGGGGTGGCTGTGGATGGACAGCACATGACTTTGGAAAGTTAGCAGTCTTCCTCTTTGCTGGCCATGGAATTGGGTTAGAAAGTTGTAACTGCAACTTGTATTGCCAGGTACTGACATGTTGCACCCTGGAAAGCACATGCATTTCACAGAGCCTACAATGAGAAATTCCTGTTCGTCCAGTACTTCTGAGCAATGCTCTCTTGCTCCTGGTCATGGCAATGTGGCTTGCTGGGAGAGGAGGAAAGAGAATCTGCAATTAAATCTGACCACTGTGTAATTTCACACTTCTTTTTCCGTACATAAGTACACCAGCTAAAGACTAAAGTGATAAATCACAGTGGAATCATAGTGTGTGGTGCCATTGAAACCCAAGCAACATACGATGTCAGCTCATTTTGCCCAATTTTTTTTTTTTTAATATCTCAATGGAGATCTTTCCTGAGGAGGCAGAGCTGTCAGGGCATCCAAATCAACCATGCATTTGGGTTTTCCATTTTGACATTACTCCCTTCCACTTGCCTTTGTTTTATTATTTGAGATTATCATGTATTGCAATAAAAGGTAACATTTTAGAGTCCCTATCAAAACAAACAAACAAAAACCCCTTCAGTTCTGTTGACATGAAACATTTCAAAACAAAAGGAAAAAAAGGGGTTTTTAAATTTTTTTTTCTTTTTCCTCTTGGATCTGGCATTAGCTATGTCATTGATTTCCTTGGTGAGTAGGGCTAGTCATTTGCCCTCTCTCTATTTCACTTTCCTTTCTACAGAAAGGGAATAAGTGATACTGACCTTCTTTGTTAAATATTTTGAGATGCGTAGAGGAGAAGGGCAAGCCATTCATCTACTCTCAGCCTCTCCAGAGATTTTTCAGCACAAATGCAAAGCAGTCAAAGGGCTTAGACAGGAGCAAGGTTTGCCAAAGGAGAGCGTGGTCTCTGGAAAACAGAAACTGAAGGGATGAAAATAATCAGAGCACATAAAAAAAAAAAGAGGTAGATGATCCCAAGTAGAAAAGACTTCAAGATGTCCACAAATATTTTCAAAGTTTCAGGGAGGATTTTCAAAGTCCTCCCAGGCAATCTACTTACTAAATAATAAAGTAAGGTGAGTATCATAAGAATAGCAAAACAGAAAAGCCAAGTATCTGAAACACCTGTACCAGGATAAGAGTGTTACAGCCTGCGATCCTTTCTCTGGAGTACAGGGAGAAAACTTTGATCCAGCTGAGGGGCTGCATATGAAACCTCTTGTAGGGATCAGCAAATTTACCTGCATGCTGTTGTAGTTCAGCCCCGATCGGGACCAGACTACGCAGTCTCTCTCTCACTCCCCCCACCCTCCGAGAGAATAGGGGGAGATGATATAAGAAAAACGGCTCAAGGTTTGAGATAAGGACGGGGAGAAATCCTTAAAGTTACCGTCACGGGCAAAACAGACTCGACTTGGGGAAAACTATTCATTTATTTCTAAAATTAGCAGGAGAATGAGACAGGGAACAAGATAACCTCCCCCCACCCCTCCCTCTTCCCGGGCTTAACATTATCTCTACTACCTTCCCCTCCTGAGCGGCACGGGGGGGGAAAAGGGAATGGGGGTCGCGGTCAGTTCATCACGCGTTGTTTTACGCCGCTGTATCATCGTCAGGGGAAGAACTCCTCGCATTCCTCCTCTGCTCCAGCGTGGGGTCCCTCCCATGGGCCACAGTCCTCCGTGAAACTGCTCCGGCGTGGGTCATCTCTTCCACGGGGTGCAGTCCCTCTAGAACAGCTGTCCCAGCGGGCCCTCCACGGGCCACAGCCTCCTTCAGGCCTCCACCTGCTCTGGCGTGGGGTCCTCCACGGGCTGCAGGTGGATCTCTGCCCCTCCGTGGACCTCCATGGGCTGCAGGGGGACAACCCGCTCCACCATGGTCTTCACCACGAGTTGCAGAGGAATCTTGGCCAGGAGCCATATTACTCCTCCCCCTCCTTCTTCACTGACCTTGGCGTCTGCAGTCGTTCCTCACAATAGGCTGGCAGACATCTCTCAGGATCCTTTTTACATCTTATTCACTTCTCATCTCCTCTCCACTTCTTGCAGCCGGGCCAGGCCGAGTTGGGCCCAGTCGGCTGCCCGGCGGGAGGCCAGAGGGTGAGGCCTGCAAGGCCCATGAGGCTCGCGCCTCCCCCTCTCTGCCCCCCACTCAGCTGCTTCACATCTTCTCCCCCTCTTTTTCCTGTTTTCCCCTACTTAAATACGTTATCGCAGAGGCGTTATCATGGGACATTCTGCTACCAATTGGCTCGGCCTTGGCCAGCAGCGGGTCTGCCCTAGGCCTGGTCGAGTCCACTGAACAAAGGGGAGCGACTTCTAGCAGTTTCCTACAGAAGATACCACCTTAGGCCCCCCCTCACTAACAAAACCAGAACACATGCTAAGGTTTTATTCCTGCCCAGATAAGAACACTAATGAGCACAGCATCTGAAAAAATGCAAATAATAAAAGTAATAGCAGTAGTAGTAGCAGTAGTAGTGGGAGCAGTAGTAATAGTTTGAGACTAGTGAAAGGAAAATTAAATATTAATTAAGGATTAAGTGGTATTTTCATGCGATAGCAGAAAATGGAGTCATCCACTGCAAATCTGCTCCTTATTCCTATGGGTATCTGTAGATACGCATGAAGCATCTCCTTCTGTAGACAAACTAGGCTGGAACCCTTCAGCAAGGGTTTGTTGCTGTTTCACAAGCCAGAAGAAATTCCCCTCCCCACTCCACCCCTCCCATCAGCAAAATGAAATGTGAAACTCATTGCCACAGGATGCTGTGGAGATAAGAGGTGCAAACAGGCTTTAAAAAGTACAGAGATCTTCCTGAAGGATGAGTCCAGCGAGGACTATTAAAGAGGATGGTGCACAAGTAGGCTCAGGGAGTCATCAAATCTCCAAGAATTTTGTTCTCCATTTTTAAAGTAATTTCTTAATCGTACATTACTATCTGTTCCACATCAGGCTATTTGCACCTTTAGTCTAAACCAGTAACTGAGTTGTCACTCAAACTGAAAGCATATAGCAGTCTGGATTATTTTTTACTTTAACAGAAAAAAAAAAAGACTTTGTGAAGCAGTATCATCAACAAAAGAGAAAATCAGACTGAAAAAGACGCAGGAGTTGCTCTTGATAGACACTGGCACAGTATGTTATGTCTGTGCAGTACCTATGAATAGCTTCTTTATTTTTATAGTCACAGTAAGGTACAGTATGTGTCACCTCTGAAATTTAATGATCCCAGCATTCCAGGAAATGAAAGTAAAAAAATAGACCTTAAAAATGTATCTTTAAACATGTCTCAGGCAATTAATCTTTTCCAGTAGGGAAATTGCCTTTTCTTAGTTTTTAGGTTCACTAAAGATATATTCACAATATTATCCTATATAACATGTTGTCCTAAATACTGACACATCAGCACATGAGCACAGGGAGATGATATTTAATCTTAGTGGAGAGAAAAGTAATTCTGAGATGGCTGAGGCGGGGGACAATTGTTTTTCTCTGTGGGTTAAGGGAACAAGGCTGTGTTTGGTCTTTATGGATGTGGAAGGTTATGGATCCTTTTGGGGTTTTTGTCTGTATTATTTTACAGTACCCTTGCTTGGCAGAAACTCTGGTCAAATTTCACAAAGTCACTCTCTGGCCTTTTATTTTGTCCCTTCCTTGGGAAACATCTTTCTTATCCTACCTGCGGGAAGCCTTGTGGAGGGTGAGTGACAGTGATACCCTTTGCTTTAAAGTCAGGGCTCCTGAACCCAGCTTACTCAAGTCTTAGCATCACCTGCATGCTGATCCAGGTGCTAACATCACCCAGTGCCCAGCAACCAGCTCCTGGTTATGTTCCAGCCATGGTATACAAGACTCTACAATGGTTAAAATGGGTTTCTTTGCTTTGTTTTTTCTCTTGGAGTAAAGGCAAAGTGAGAGAGTTGAAAATAGCATGCATGTAACTACAGGCATATGGATACCAATCTGGTCCCAATTTTTAAGTATATATTTGTTTTAATATTTGAGCCCTATGGAGGTGTACTAAGAACACAGCAGAGTTTTTGTTTGGTTGGTTTGGTTTTTTTGCCTGTTCCTTTAGGAAGAGGCGCCTTAGCCTTTATCAGGCAGAGGGAATTTCACACCAAGGTATGTAAGGATATAGTGTGCTGTAGGACAGGCGTTACTCATGTTATTCAGATTCACTCCCTCAAATGACATAGTTTACGCATTTTCATCCTCACCCTTGTTCACCTTCAGTCCTGCACAGGACAAGCTCAATGATAAAATAAACCAGCTTTATTAAGCAAGATTTACTGTCAGGTTGTTACCTTCAAAACTGCAAACAGGGTACAACAAAGGAATGTAACTGTAATCTTAAAGTAAATTTAACAGCTGAATATTTTTCCAGTTGCTTAGATTTTATCAGATTTTATTACCTTTGGATTCCTAAGATATTATTAGGAATCCATTATGAAGCCACAGAAGTATCCTGCTTTTTTTGATTACCTCCCCAGGTCTGAAATATTTCTCTTGGTGCTGGATTCCCAGTTGTATCAGCTGGGCTTATAACTTATTTTCAAGGCAAATGAGGTATTGAAGCATGTGAATAGCATAAACAGTTGTTACTTTGCTGGTCAAAACATATCCCATATATCTTATTTCTCTTGTGTGATGCCTTTTGTTTCTTTGTTTGTTTGCTTGCTTGTTTAATTATACCTACATTTTAGGTGGAGTTTAAAAAAAGACATGTAGAGTACATGTAAAAGATATTCAACTCTTCCAATATTTATAACATGTTCATAAAAACTTCTATGCCTTTATCGCTTTTCATGTGTTTCTTCTATTAAAATCAGCTGTCCAGCTCTTTTGCCAAGCTGTTGTGGAATGCATGCATGATGTTTCCACAGTGCACAGACAGATTTAGTAACAGGTGATTTTGTCTGTAGACTTCCTCCATCCTCCACACTAACTCTTCCTTCTAGGGCCTCTACAGGCGATTTATGCTAATCTAGCAACTGCAAGAATCTAGAGCTAAAAGGGTGGATGAGATTATTTGTAATTCATCAATTACTGAGGAACTGATTCACATAATTTGCAATTATCTAACCACAGGCTATTTAGCTGTAGCTTTTCATTGTCAAATCTGCCCTTTTGATCCACATTCTCTCCTGACAAATTCTGGTTCCTCAGACAAGCTCTGATGTCAGAGCCCAGATGCCAAACAGAAGCAACAAGTCACCTAGGTTTCAAGGCTAGCACTGAATCAGTAAAAGCAGTAAGCCAGTCCTTGGAAATGGTTCCTCTGGAAAGGGACATTTCTCTCTCACTGTCTCTTTCATAAGGTGTCCATTTCACAGATGGAACAGAGATGCCCACTAATGTGAATTCACCTGCTGCAGAAAAATGCCCAAATATAAAAAGAACAATTAATTTAACTGTTCTCTTTTTTATTCCACAAAGTATAAGTGGGCCAAACTTGATTTTTCTTCAGTACTTTAAAAAATGTAACAGTTTTAGAGCTCGTCTAAACTTGCAGTTTGGCTTAAAGATCTGTAATCTCTCACTAGAAGGAGACTTTCTGTGCTTGTTTTTACCTCTTAAATTCAGCCAAAGAAATTGAAAACCACTCAGAATTGTCCATGACTGATGACAGATTCTGAAAGCCTTGTAGGTCAAGAGAGATTGAGTGCATTCTGGAGCACTTCTGTGAACTGAGCTTCCACAGAATTCTCCCTGGAAACAATGGCAGGTTAATGAGATACTTTTCTAAAAAAAAAAAAATTGCAGAAAGAGTTGAACTTTTGTACATTTTTCCAAATCAAGCGTGACACATTGTTAGTTGAAGAGATCCTGCATCTAGAAAACTAAAATAATATTATCCACAACTATTATTTTCATGAACTGAACATTTTCTAAGTGTCCACATCATCATTGTGGTATGCTATAGCTTTGGTGTAGCCTGATTGCTATCAAGAAGACAAAGTCAATCACACTCACTCTTTACTCCCAGATGTAAAGGTGGCATGATTTCTGCACAGCTATGCAGGTACCTCAAAGCTCCTTTCAAGGTGCTGTATTCCACAGTGGTCGTTTTGAGGCTGTCTGGGCTGACGACTTGTTAGTTAGAATCAGGAGTACAGAGGCGTTAGAGTTTCACAGAGAGCAAGGGTATTGCCTGAAGCAAAGCCATATATGCAGTGAACTCTTAGAGAAAGCTCTTTGATAAAAGGTAAAAAAGGGATGAAATGCATTATTCAAGGTCATTCTGAAGGAAAATGATGATGCTAAAGAGAAAGACTGTGGCTCCTGGCCGAAGGACAATGCTCTTTCCTCAGGGTCACAGGTTTCCCAGTGCTCTCAAGTGAGGCACCTCTGCATTACATGCTGCAAAGCATTCCCAGTGTGAATGCTTCTGTGATGATCAAACTGTTTTGTTATATTAGCACAGTAAACCTCCCTCCATGTAGGACAAGATAATATATTCTGTAAACACAATTCTGCTGCTGTCTTTAGGGTTGATTCTTCTGGCCAACCTATCTCTAAATTCAACTCTCCTCAAGTCCTCAGTGACAACACCAAACATACTACTGGAAAATTATCCTATACTCAGGGACATCAGCCTCTTTAGCTCAACACAGAGAAAGTGGTAGGCACCTTTTGTCTGTTAGACTCTACATAGAGGAGTGTGACAACAAGGAGATCTTTAGCTTAGCAGAAAGAAATAAAATACTTCAGTACTTAAAGAGTTAAAACTAAACAAATTTAGACTACAAATAAGGTCTAGAAAAAGTAATTTACAATGCTATTGAATTGGAGAAAAAAGTTCTTGCGTGCTAGGGACTTTCCTAACCAAGATTTGATGCTATTTTACACTAGTATTTCTGTCAGTCACTAATTCAGGGATAAACTTTGTGTGTATTATACAAAATATCACACTAGATTGTTACAGTCTGGCTTTACAATCTAGGAACTATTGGAAATTATAAGGGTTTATTCCAAGAGGTAGTGGCCTAGGAGAAATACGGTCAACACGTCTACTTTGGGGGCCTGGCACGTGCAGCAGAACACTTAAATGATGCCTTATTACAAATCCAGAGGGAAGAATTTAAACCCATCTCTAGGCCCTGACTGATGTGAGGATCCATTTCACTGTGAACAAACACAAAATTTCATGGGCACGGTGCCGCCCACACTGTGGCTCTGCCTGCTGCAGCTGTGTTTCTCCACCTAACGGAGATACCTGCAAGATGAAGTGGCTCTCTGAGGTGAGCATCTGACCGTGCCATGCCTGCACATGACATCTTTTACCTGTGCACCGACGTGCTAATCTGAGCTGGCAGCTGTCTTCTCTGGTGTGCATCCTGTCTTAGAATCATAGAATCATAGAATGGTTAGGGTTGGAAGGGACCTTCAAAGGTCATCTAGTCCAACCCCCCTGCAAGGAGCAGGGACATCCCTGACTAGGTCAGGTTGCTCAGAGCCTCATCCAGCCTGGCCTTGAACGCTTCCAGAGATGGGGCTTCCACCACCTTTCTGGGCAACCTGTTCCAGTGTTCTATAACCCGCATCATAAAAAAATTTTTGACCAAGCATCAGTGATTTTGCTCTTATTGCTGCTCCTGCTTGGATACAAGGAGGCTCTGCACCCATTCCTCAAAGCAGAATTCAACCACAGTCACTCCAGCTCGCCTCACTGTACTGTGTTTTGGCCAAGTCTGTATCCACCCGGTGTAGCTCATCTTCTTTCTGCCCAGAGCTCTTTATACCTCTCACGTTTGCACAAGGACAGATAGCTTCCACAGAATTTGAGGCACCTCTTAACAGCTGTCTTATGCTGTCCTTATCCCTACTGAGAGGGTGGACCCAGGGAGTACACTTCCTTCATATGCCTCATCACTCCATGTCTGTGCCTGGCACTCCTCTGACACCCCAGTGCTTTTGGAAAGAGAATGATCTGAGAATCAAAAGTTTCCATTGATAATAAATAAAATCTAATCTAATCTAGTGTAAATTATTATATATTAGTATGTATGGTTTAACAAATACAGTTATATATAATATATAAATAATTATTATAGGGTATTATAATACACTATACTATGTTGCAATGTAATTATAGATCCATTGCACCAAAAAGTCTTCTGATTTGAGAGGGACAGAAGAGATTGGAGTTGAATAAATTATAGATTAAAAGGGAAGTAACAAATGGACTGCAATGGCTTGGAGACCATGGGAATTTGAATTTTTATAAGGATTTATTATGTTTACTGTATCTGCGTTAGTAAAAACTGCAACTGCCTGAGCAAAACTTTTTTTTCGGCTGACATAGCACACAGCATTTATTTTTCTCTTTTTGCTAAAGAAAGGAGAGGCTTTTTATGAATTAGTGTACTGCAATACTAAGTTTTATATTATCTATAAACTAAAGTAGTAAAAAAAGTCACATCATTTTAACCTTGGAATGCAACAAGGAATGTGGTGGATGTGTAAAAATTTAATGCCCTCCAGCGTCTGGTTAAGTGGTCAGTGCTGATGAGTGGGAGTTTGCATCTGTCTCATAGTAGTATATTTTCTTTTTTTTTTTTTCTGGAAGGATCTCTGAAGTTTGAGCTGCATTTCCAAAGAGTGAGGCCATACAACTGGTCTGCTGGCGGGAAGACGAGCTTGAAGCTTTTTAGGCAGTCTTGAAGGACAGCTAAATACTGAGTTCTCACGTATCAAAGAGGTTATTTTCATTGTGCTGTGCACCTTCCAATCAAATTGTTTCAGTCTGGAAGAAAAAAAAATAAAATATGCCTGGTAGTTGGCATGTGCTACATTTCTCCCTTAGACCGCAGAACCCAGTGTTGTTCAGGTGCATACACTACCTGTCTAAATAAAGTTGGTGTCATGAGTTGCACTTGTGTGATAAGTGTGTAAGATGGAAATGTCCTTGCTGTACAAAGAGGTATGGCTTTTACAGTACCTCACTTCACTGCAGCATTCTGGAAAAAAAAAAAAAACAAAGGATAAATAATTCATCATTTAAAAACCTACCTTAAAATGTGTTTTGATGCAAACTCCCACTTCAGTCAGTGTCAGTTTGGATGAAAAGCTGAACTGGTGTGAATGAACCCAAAATTTCCCCTTCTTTTTATCTTCTTGTCTTAGATCAAAGTAAATATGCAAAGCAAACACAAGCTCTCTGAATAAACACGGCAGTTTCATAAGCATGGGTTTTGAAGAAAGTCATGCAGATGTTTTACTATTTCAAACTGTTTTGCTCATACGTAAAGCCAAGTCAACTGTAGCTGAGCTGGTTGTTTTGGATACTCAGCTATTTACCATTTTCCAAGAATGTCCATTTTCCCCTGAGTTCCTCCTTGTGCTTATATAAAATAGTGCCATGACCATAACAATCTCAACAACGAAAGATGATGCAGTAAAAGTCCATGCTCTACGTGCTTGTGCGTGTGTGTGTGTGTCTGTGCGTAGTGCTTGCAAATCCTGTGGGATAAGAGCTGCCACACAAATGTATTTATGAGTCATGGCCTTCTTTGAACTGGTGACCCTTGCTGCTGTCTTTTTTGACAGGCTAAGCAGCACGAATAGCAACTGCCAGAATGAGATGGCACGATAAATCCTGCTCCTTGTTAATGTTTCAAAACCTAGGCTATCTTCACATATTTAAGGACTTACTGTTGAATTGTGTCTTCAAAGTGAAAAATAAATAAAAGGTAAAGTTTAGGCTAGAATAAACTTTCAAAAGCAGCTGTGGACTTGTCGCTTTGATTTGCAGTTTCAGAAATGAAATACACACCTCTGAGTGTAACTCTTGCTGAAAGGCAAGAAAATTGTGCCACTTTATTTCTTAGACCCACAATTTTTTCTAGCTTTCTTTTCCTCCTGGCTCTTTTCCATAGACAAAAAGTCCATTATCCACAAAAAAAAAGTTCTGCTGATTTCTTTGGAACTCTGGGCACTCACAAATATTGCCTCAAATACTGTGTTTTGTCAGTGTCTGGGCTTACATTTCCAACCTGATGCTTTATGTGAGACACATAAGCCAGGTCTTGTTTATCTGTGAAATTTCAAAGCATTTTATTCAAATGCAAAGTAAATTCTTAAGTCTAAAACATCTATGTATGCAAAGAATTTCTATTGCCATGCTCCCTTCTTTTACTAAGAAAGAGAGACAAGGTAGTAGTTCATGTAAGTTTACTGATTCTTGCTTTTAAACTTACCTTTTTACCCAGATGAACAGCAATTACATTACAATTATCTGACCTTGAAATGTAAGTTATTTGGATTTTTTTAAATTATCAAGCCTTACAGATGTCAGTGTAACATTAAAGCAACCGGAACGGACTGGTGCCGCTAAAACTTGCACTAGCAATTTTAGAGTTTGCATCGGAGGTCTTGTTAAGGTCAACTTAAAAAGGAAGGTGCTTTTAATCTGCTCAGTAGTAGGTCAAATTGTCATTAAAGGCTGGTGCTGCTTCTTTTTCATTTTGTGAGCTGGTTCACTATATTTCTTGCTGACTCCCTTCTTTTTGGCCCATGGCTTACTGGACCTGAACCAGCAGCTCCCACTGGTCAAGAACAAAGAGTTCCCTCTACTCATCAGTGGTATGGAAATTTGCCATCTCCATTGTGTGCCACTAGCTTGGCTAGCTGGTTTGATGACACAAGCTATTCCCAGCATAATCCATCTAGTTGTCTTTCCCCAAAGGGAAAAATCACTTTCATTAGAGGCCAAAAATGATAGATGCCACTGGGATCACAGGATTTTTTTTTTTTTTCATTGTTGACTAAACTAACAGTGCCAAGAGTCACACTGTTTCTCAGGAAAGTGATTGTTACTATAGTTATGCATGGAAGCTAATATCCATTTTTAGCTTTTGACCCTTTAATTCAAACTTTGGATTTTAATAATAACAATCCTGAGTGCCTAGAAGGGACTGTGACTCCTATCAAAGAAAAAATATTATTGTATGGTACAATTAATATCTAATGAATCAAGTTTCATCAGAGAACTCCTGATTCTTCCATCTTTCTACACTCTACTATTAAGAAGCAAATGGAGTGAATCTAACATCTATTTACTGCAAGCTAGCAAAAAGAATGGGAAGAAGTCAGGCCAGCCTGAAAAAAGTTTAACAGAGTGTCATAGTTTAGCCCTGCTCAGGAACAAACTATGCAGTTTTTCACTCACTCTCCCCACCCTCCAAGAGAATGGAGGAAAGAAAATATAACAAAAAGGCTCAAGGTTTGAGATAAGGACAGGGAAAGATCATTGAAGTTACCGTTAAAGGAAAAAGGACTCGACTTGGGGAAAAATATTTATTTATTATTATTAATAAAACCAAAGAAGGATAATGAGGAAGAGAACAAAAACAGCTTTCCCGTACCCATCCATATTCCATGGCTTAACTTCATTTCAGTTGTCTCTATCTCCTTCCCCCTACCCTGAGCGACACAGGAGGGAAGAGGGAATGGTGGTTATGGTCAGTTCATCACATGGCATTTTCCACCACTCCTTTCTCCTCAGGGGAAGAACTCCTCACATTCCTCCCCTGCTCCAGCATGGGGTCTCTCCCACGGGCCAGTCCTTCGTGAAACTGCTCTGGGGTGGGTTTCTTTTCCACGGGGTGCAGTCCCTCCAGAACAGCTGCCCCAGTGGGTCCTCCATGGGTCACAGCCTCCTTCAGGCATCTGCCTGCCCCGGCGTGGGGTCCTCCACAGGCTGCAGGTGGATCTCTGCTCCTCCATGGGCCTCCATGGGCTGCAGGGGCACAGCCTGCTCCACCATGGGCTGCACCATGGGCTGCAGGGGAATCTCTGCCAGGAGCCGCATTACTGCTCCCCCTCCTTCTCCACTGACCTTGGCGTCTGCAGCCGTTCCTCTCACAAGAAATTATTCACAATCAGCTCAGGCAGATGCCTCTCAGGTTCTCTTCACTTCTCATCTCTTCTCCACTTCTTGCAGCTGGGCTCAGCTGAGTTGGGCCCAGTTGGCTGCCTGGCGGGAGGCCAGAGGGTGAGGCCTGCAAGGCCCACAAGGCTCGCGCCTCCCCCTCTCTGCCCCCACTTCAGCTTTTTCACTTCTTTTTATTTTTTTTTAATTTTTCCCCTTCTTAAACACGTTATCACAGAGGTGTTATCATGGGACATTTTGCCACCAACTGGCTCAGCCCTGGCCAGCAGTGGTTCTGCCCTAGACCTGACTGAGTCCACTGGACAAAGGGGAAACTTCTAGTGGCTTCTTACAGATGTTGCCATTGTGGCCTTCCCTGCTACACAAAACAAACACACAATGATACAGAAATGCCAGATTTGAGACCCACTGCAACATAAGGGATTGTTTCAGGGATACTCTTTGCATGTTGTTCAGTATCTTTTCTCCAACATCCAGTAAAATTAAGGAAAGCTCAGGAAACCTTTGCTAAAAGCAGAGGGGTTAACTCAGCAGTTATTGCACTGTCTAAAAGAGATCGAATCAGCCTGCAAAGCAGATGATATACTCCCTTTTAAAATGTAAAATTCTGGTGCTGATATAAGAACATGCAGAATCAGTCCCATCTGTCTATCTGCAGGCAGCAGAGGAAGTGCACAACTCAAGGAAGGGTACAAGAATAGACCAAGTCCATAACGGTATCTACCCAGGCCTGTGCCTCAAATTCCATGTTTTCTACAGCTTAGATTTTTGGCTATCTGCACATTATTGCCACTCATCGTTCCATATGTGTCCATCAGTCTTATTTTTTTTGTGTCTGATAAGAATTACTTTGTTGCTATCGGTTTCCTTTAAAAGAAAGCTAAGGCAAGAGGAACTTTTTCTTTTAAATTCCTTTTGTGAACTTTCTTGTCAGCTTGGTTTTTATGGGTTTATTTCAATTGAATTATTCTCAGAAGCCATAGGCAGAATCCATCTCGCCACAATGCTGATGTTTACTTCTGAGTCAGCCAGTGGCGAACATTTTCAGGGAGTGATTCAACCCAACTGTCAGTTTTAGACATTAACTTTAGAATAAGATTACTCAAGTCCTAATATACTCATTTCCCTCTTCACGTTCTGAAGGGAACCCAAAGTATACAGAATGCAGATGTGTGTGTGTGTGTGTATAAAAATAAAAATAAATGGAAGTATATAGATATGTATATAAATGTATATATATATAAAAATAATTATATAGATATATGAGAAGCCAAAGATCAAATGCAGACATCAGTATTCGGAGAGAAGAGTCCTGTGCCACAAACATATAGAAGTAAAATGGTTCTTGAGTTCAGGATGATATAACAGAATGTGCTGCCTAACAGTTTGTATTCTTTGCTTGTGGTTTTTTTTTTTCTTCTTTTTTTTTTTCTGCAACTAAAACAAGAATCTTACTTTTTCTTAGAAATTTTCACATTTTTGTAAGAGTCAAAATTAAAATATTTTAAACAGAAACTAAAGGAAAAACAAAACCAAAACCAAACTGAAATATGTGTGACATGTTTCATCAGAGATATGGTTTGCTCCCCTGTATTTCTGTTTCCTATTACTGTACTGAATAACTGTAGAATAACTATTGAGTATGTATCAGTTCTATTTGCAGTAACCCAGAAAGGAAACAATGCTGATGCACCTAGGGCATAAATATTTAATACTTTTTATCTTTCTGTTAAAAGAATTTTTAATTAAAAACTCCAGACATTTT
Source organism: Chlamydotis macqueenii (assembly GCF_036417535.1). NCBI lineage: Eukaryota > Metazoa > Chordata > Aves > Otidiformes > Otididae > Chlamydotis > Chlamydotis macqueenii. The sequence continues at coordinate 206,002,290 of NC_141556.1, forward strand.
TCTTTTTTACTCCTTGTATAAACCTGTAGAGGGCAGGAGTTACACTAATGCAGTGTAAAAACCTTATCTTTGGCATTTTTATAGCAGCAACATATATTGCTTGCTAATTGCAGCACAATATTTTTAGAGTATCTTAAATTTCTTCTTCATTCATAATATTCCCCAGAGAAATATAATGGAGGAAGAGGTAAATAACAAGTTGCAGTTCTACATGGAGACACCTTTAGCTCTTCTGTAGATCTGTTACCATTAAAAAATCAAGACTCCTGCCTTTTCTACACTACTATGCTGTCATCTGCAGATCTTGCCTAAGAAGCAGTCAAAATGATTTTCTAGATGGTATCAGATTTTAATTTTTAAAGAGGTTTGAAACTGCTGCCATAACTTTTTTATATTTATACCAGCAGGCGATTCTACAACTGAGAAAGATTATATTAAATTATTTCTCTGTTTAACAAAACAAAAAGAAATTGAAAATAACTGCAAAACCTCCAGCTCTTTCAATGCCAGATGCAGATTATTTTTCTTCCAAGAAATGCTTGTGATATTGTGTCAAATTGATAAAGAAATGGGATTGTGTGCAACCCCCTGTTTATTTGTGTTAAGAGTTTTGTGCAGCAAGACACTTTAAACTGTAAAATCGTAAGGAATAATCAGGGATCTATTTTCCCCTCACTCTGTTCCTTTCTCATGGATGGGAAAGCCAATTGTAGATCAAATTATCTTTGTAAAAATTTTGGTAGATGGAGTATATCTTTGCAATTGTACTTCCAGGTAATAGATGAATTTTCAAGGATCCATATGCCACCTTGTTGGCAGCAGGTGAAGAAGCTTGTGAGCATACTTTTGGGCTGCTTTGTAATGCAGACTCAAGGGGATTCAGGCTACAAACCAGTGGGTGAAATACTCCTCGTTTTTATTATTCCTTTTTTTCCTGTAATGCAGCGTAACTTCAGCAAATGTCGTCTTTATATCTGTATTGAACTTGACATAGCTCATATAGGAAGCTGATTATTCAAACGTAATAAAGATCTATGTATTTTATTGCTTTGTATTTTTTTTCCTATTTTGCTTTCCCTGCAGAAATAACACAATTACTCAATATTTTTCTGGATATTCTCAACTCAGTGCCCCTCCCGCTACCACTGTTTTTCTCTCTCTCTCTCTTTTTCTCCCCGCTTTGATTTTCAGTTATTAACTAGAATACAAATGCCTACTCTACTGCTGAAATGCATTATTAAAAAAAAACAACCCACATCTGTTCTGATCACATTCCTATTCATGGGGCTGTGATTGACTGGAAAGTTTCCCCAGAGTAAAACATGGCTTGATTTCTGGATTCAAACCCTGTTGCTTGTGATAGAAATACTTGTCAAAGAATCACAGTGTTTAAATCTTTTTATTTCTACAAATGCTTTATTTATAACCTGAGGTTCTCTCCTCATTCTAAGATAGAAGAGTGGTATAAGAAGTTTTTTCAAATCTAGGCACCAAGAAATAGGTCAAAACATTGCTGCAGCATAACACATGGAAGGAACTATGAAGCAGTAGCCTAGATAGGTACAAACAAATTGTTTCATTATCAAGTATCCACTGTAGTCCAATTTATTAATACTGTTGGTTGTTGTTTTATAACATATCCAAGTGGCTTCAAAAATTCCAAAAATGGAATTAGGACTTCTCATGACAGATGCTGTAAAGATGTGTAATAAATGTTTTTTTAATCTTCAAAATCTACATCCTATGTACTATAAACACTTATCTATTACAAACCTAATTTTTATTGCACTCTGCAGATGCCTGACCTTCTCCATCAACTTTACAGAGAACCCCTTTGACTAGGTTGCCAACACTTTTGTAGTTAAAATTAGGTGAGATGAGTCCCACTTGAAATAAATGCAGATAAATGGGCCATATTTAAATCAAAATATTATGTGCCTAATTAAGCGGTAAAATCTACTATGGAGTTTACTATCAAAATAGCAGTGAATAATTCAAATCATCTACTCTCCCAATGGAGGCATGAGAAGTTCTGTAACAGGAAAGTGTATGGCAGACTGACATTGTGGGCCATCGGAATAGAGCTCAATGTTAAATATGTTCTCTCAGTGCTACATAGAAGGCACAAGACACTGCAGTAATGCAAGAATCTTAGGATACTGAATGAAGGTTTCAGCCATACCATATTTTCACATTGGAGTGAGGTATTCACGAAGGCTAAATCTGGCCTCATGTCTTAGTCTCCCACCATAGTCAATGGAATGAAATAGGATCCCCTGGAGACTATTACCAAGCAGCTGAATTAGGTGCCTGCTTTTAATTGCCCTCTCCATTAACAGCAGCAGGGGCTTGCAAGAAATTAGTCTCACTTGGCTAACCTTAACCTTTTGCCTATCTGTTCTGCAGAAGGCGGGACGGAGCCTTCATCTCAGAAGGAGACCTGTGGAATTGTGTCATCATTTTGTGCCAGATGCACAGAAATCTGTTTCACTGTATACTGATAATGAAGGTGTCTACAGTTCCGCTGGCTCTCCACTCTTCTGCATCTTGGTATGCCTGCTCTACTTATTCAACACATGGAGCTTCACAACTAAAATGCCCTGAGCCTAGACCTTGTCGATAATTGTACTTTTTGCAGGGTAGTGATAGTGTTGATCTCTACACATAGAGCATTCTGGACAATCTAAATTCTGCCCAAAGTCTTCCATAAGCAGAAAAATATTACGCTCATGCTTTGGCTTCAGAAGATGTACAAGGATGTGAAGATCAGATGTTTGACAATGACACTAAATGTGCTCTTATTTGCCAGGTTAGCTTATGGGAGGAGAGGTTGGAGTTGGAGATGCAGCTTCCAACACTATTCATAGCCAGTTTGGAGTTCAATTAATTACATCTGTGAAGAAATGGTGAATAATTTTTCTTTTGGAAATATATCTACTGTATGAAAGCAAATCTACACCACAGATATGGTCTACATGAACGCCAAATATTTTTTTCTCCCTTATCAAGTAGTTCAGCTGAAAGGAATTTCTTACTCTCTGACATCTCTCATTTCCCTGCACAAAGGTCAGTGTTCAAATTCCAGATTCTTTGAGTAGTATCAAGCTATGTACTCCAATTGCCAGATAAATGGCCGTCTCACTTTTTTTCAGTTTTGAGTGATGCTCGTTCCAGTTTGGAAATAACTTCTAACATCTAAGCATCCCCATATAAGAAGTTTTTACAGATTTATAAACTATAGTTAAAAATTTTACTGAAATTGCTTTTCTCGATGAAGTGTGGTCATTCCTATCCAGGGCATACTGGTAGCTACAACCTTAATAAGGAGCACTACTCAGGGGCCTTGATCACTTCAGAGCACTTTTGTCCAATAAATTTTCTTGCCCTTCAGCCCATATGAACGCTACCAGCATTACTAAAGGAAGAAGAGAAGACCTTACTTTGATCTGTACCCTTCTGTACAAGGGGAATCACGTAGCAGAACAAGGAATTGATGGGGATTTGGCTATGCATCTTGTAACTCCCCAGCATGCACTTTCAGCTGAAGCAGAAAGAGGACTGATCTGCCTCAGAGGACCTGCTTGTCAAAACTGTTACCACCTACCAGCTTGCACCCAAGTCTGAGCTTCAGGTAACATTTCTAAATATTGCTCAGTAATCCAGCAGGATTGATAGCTCAGAGTAGACCATTAGCGCAAAGTATAAATTATTGCAGGAATGCTATCCTAGAAGTACATGAAGTCACAAAACTAAATGGCCAAAACCAAAAATGGTGCCAAAGTCATATTTCCATATGAAACCTTAACTGAGTGCTTATGTGAATGTTCATTATAAACCCATCGTTAGTGACACATTCATCTACTCTTTCATGAAAAGGCAATAGCCTATGAAGCTGCTTTTCCTACAACTTCTACTTTCCATACATAACATCTTGAAATTGTGCGCTTTTTCTCTGACTTACTGACAAGTTAATATGACTGAATCAGAAGCTTCCATAAGTAACAATTGTAACTAGGCTACCACTCTGTAGTCCATTTATCCTCTTTAGCAGAGCAATCTAATAAGCCAGAAGGGCTCAAGAATTTCCTTAATCTTTCTAAACATGTGCAGTTATTGATTTTTTTTTTAAATGGGCAGGAATCAGGAGAAGAAAATTAAGGAACTGAGTGATGGAAACTATCTAGTTTAGAACATTAGAAAACATCAAGAATCCTAATTTAGCTCTGATTCTTACTA